>NC_139687.1:2900446-3500446 GCF_964106915.1 Podarcis gaigeae | reverse complement strand
CACATCTGAATGTCAGATTTGTGCACACCAGAACCTGTACTTGAATCTAATTTAGGCTTGAGTGCCAGCTCCCACCCCACTTCACTGCATAAAGATGATGCTGTAAAGGTAATGGTAATGGTAATGGTAAAGGTAAAGGGACCCGTGACATTCGGTCCAGTCGTGGCCAACTCTGGGGTTGCGGCGCTCATCTCGCTTTATTGGCCAAGGGAGCCAGCGTACAGCTTCCGGGTCATGTGGCCAGCATGACTAAGCCGCTTCTAACAAACCAGAGCAGCACACGGAAATGCCATTTACCTTCCCGCCGGAGTGGTACCTATTTATCTACTTGATCGGCAAGTCCCAGGCTCTGTGGTTTAACCCACAGCGCCACCCGCGTCCCTAAAGATGATGCCACGTATGCCCAAACTCCAAAATACTATGTACATTTGAATGCAGCATCTCCAGAGTCTTACACTCCAAACTCTGCTTTCCCTATAGCAATTCTACTCAGAATCAGTTCTAAAGATGAAATTATTTTCAGATGTGACCCTAAATTAATTTAGACTAATAGTATTTATTCCAAGTAACTATGTTTATGAGTAGCATATAAGATAGCAGCATGCAAAGCATGCTGAGCCAAGTCCCTTAGATAGTAGGAGTCAACAGAATTATAATAAAGATCATTTGAGAAATATGAATGAAAGGTCTTTGATGAAGAATAAACTTAGGTCAGCTCTTTTCATTCCTAGGCTATTTGTTAATCAAGATCTGAACAACTGCATAGTGGTATATTACTATTTTAAACATAATGCTGTTATAGCCACCAATGCAAACACTAGTTACTAATAAAACTTTCTAAGTTGTTTGTTTCTGCACCCTTTGCTCAAAAAAAAATGGAAAATAATTTCATCTGCAACGATATTTACATTCATAAAGCAACAGCACAATATCTGGAAGGATTATTTTAAACTTATCACCTGAAGCTACTTGTTGAAATATCAGACCAACTGTTTTACCAGCAAAGTGCCTCCTCAATCCAGTCACAATGAGTTCCTTGAAATAAAAACATGTTGGATGGGCAGGGCTGTGCAATGCCCCCCCCCCCACACCTTGATCTTGCCATGTTAAACAGCAAGGTCTGAATGTTTGCTTGAAAAGCTTACAAGTCACCCTGCATGACCAGCATTCCTGATCACAGGGAGCCTTGAAAGCAAGCCAACTGATTTAATAGGTCTAAGGTGAAAGGGGCAGGGTTGGCACACACAGCCCCTGGAATCTCCAACACACTTTAACTTTAATAATGCATGAATAGGGCTTGGGAGCTTTGAGAATAAGTATAGCAAAAGACAGCAGAGACTTTTATATGGAAAAAAATATTATAAACAAATAAAACAGCAAATGAAAAATTTGCAAAAATTAGAAAGGTTATAGCAACAGTAAAAACAGCTTTGATAAGGCTCATTCAGAAGTGTTACCTTAATAATCCCTAATTAAACTACACTGTTCTTTGTGTCCTCCTTAAAGTGAGCATTGATGGAGAAAGATAATATATCCTTAGGGAGGCCAGCATTCCATGTCTCGGTATCAAATTCCACCTTTGTACTTACCCACCAAACTTCTGATTGGGTGGGGACAGAGAAAACAGCCTTAGAAGCAGAATCATCTTCTTGGGCAAGTTTATAACCAAGGGGGTGATTCCTGAAATACTATGACCTTTAGGATTTTAAGAGTAAAAACCAGAATCCTGAAATGAGCACAGAAAACCCTCACAACTAGTCATATTGACCAAGGATTGGCATAATGTTATGTGACCTGCTGACTCCAGACCCAACCCTTGTGGGCTGCTTTTTGCACCTACAGAAATTTTCAGACTTTGTTTGCTCCATATAAACTGCATTGCTGTAATCCAATTTGGGGAGAAAGGAAGAAGCTTGCACTAATGTTGGTCAGAAAACCACAAAAGTACCATATCATCACTCTGGGATCTATGCTTCTTCTCAAGAAATTATAGCTTTAATTAAAGATAAATGCAACATCCTTCAAGAAAAGAATTTCTCTCTGCTAACACAGGTTCCCGTCTCCCTCTACCATGATAAGACCTAACGTATTGGAATTCTAAACACAGATCCTGCATTGGTAACAGCTCATATGATCAAGTTTCATAACCTTTATTGCTTCACATAAAACAAAGTTATGGCATTCTATTTTGTTTACCATGAAACATTCTAGTCAAGAAATAGCCTATATGAACTTACCATGTACCACATACTTTGCCATTTGGGATCATTAAAATACACAGGTTGGATGCCACCAGGTTTGTAATCCCTCTTTGTCCTTATTTTTACAACCTGCTGTTCTATCCATTCCACCTGTCAATAAGGAAAACATGTGGTAAATACCAAAACAACACCATGGTTATCCTAAACAAATATATAAAATCTGCAGTTGTTTGTTCCAAAAAAAGGAGCTGAATACATTTCTTGGTGCAAAATTCAGGTTGATGTACTACTTTTCTTAAAAGTAAGTGTGTGGGGGGAGAGAGAGCACAGTGCCTTAAATACTCTTAAAACAGGCTTTCAAGCTATACAATTGTTAAGAACGCAGGGTGGTTTTTCTGTTATTACACGCACAAGATCATGACAGAGAAAGAATGAATGCAGTCTACTCACAACTTATGTACTTAATTTGCTTACCTCCCAATCAATCAATCAATCAATCAATCAATCAAAGGGGGCAGGCTTCCAGTGGGGGTGGGGAACCATAGACAATCTCAGCCACCACTACACTCACCTCGGAAGAGCATTCAGAGGTGCAGAGAGTGAGTGTTTTGACTATATGCGGTTTTGGTTTTACATGCTATCCCCAGAATGTAAATCCCATTTAAGTTGAGAGTCAACTACATAGCAAACGATACATAAATGTCTGTTTAAAAATAATGATTTTGTGAAATATTCTATGTATTTATTGTATCCCAATTATACATAGCCTACTCAGATCTGCAAGTCCTTTCTGTGGAATTCAGAATCTTCAATAAGTTTCTGACAATAAGTAACTTAGTTTGAAAACATGACCTGGAACCTTGATCATCTTCTGTTTGGCATCCCTTTTAAGTTACCTGTTGTAATTTAACCTGTTGCTCATTGTTCAGCTCTTTATTTTCCTGGAAAATGTTTTATTTTTAAAATGCTTCTGAACATTCAGCTGTGCTTGAAGTTTGATAAACAATCACTTCTGAAGTGAATTGCTACCTATTTTTTGTTCTCTTTCTTTTAAATGGAATATTACCATAGCCACAATGAAACCTTTTGGTATATGTTACAAGATTAGATATTGATGAGAGCAGAGAAAACAAAACAGAACATATAATCAAAATAACAATAGTCTCTCATTTTAAAAAAGAAATATAATCACCACCCACATACAGCACATCAAAACCACTATAGATTATTTTCTATAAAGTGTAGCACAGAACAGTTGCTAACCTGTTCTTTTCACATTATATCTAAGAAATGCATCTCTGAATCACAATTGCAATACAAATGTTTCATGGTGGGGTTTTTTTAACATCTGTCAAATGATGTTCTAGGCTTACGGAGTAGCTGACATACGGTATATTTACAGGAAATTTACTGCACTTTATTCTGCAAACCTATCGACCTTTCCTGTAAATATCCCAGTTTGGATTTCCAGGATTTTGCAACCCTTGTGCAGGGTGACTTTTTAAGGTCGGCAATAGAAGCCGCAAGCAGAGTTCATTCAGGGTTGAGAAAACCAACACACAGCAGCAAAGGACAAATGCACATTTGATTTTTCCAGTGTTTCCTACAAAATAATAAACACTACTGATTCCTTATGTGTCCTGTGTAATCTGAACATGAAAGGCCTTCTTTCAAGTATGTCAACTGCCTGCAGCATCACTTAGAATACAGAGGCCGCCGTGCACAACTGGCAGTGGCTCCTACATGCACACATCCCTTCAGCTCCCATAAATTCTCCCTCATGCCATAGAGATTTGAGTAGACTAACGATTGCAAGAACTGAATTAGGAAAGGCTCTGTTGCGTTGAGCTTTTTGGTGTTAGCTTCTGTGTTGTACCCATCTCTGCTATTTCTACTTGTTTTTTAAAAAAAACAAACCAGTTTGAACAAGTCCTCAGTATTCCTCCATTCCTGCTTTACTCAACTGTGTGCCATTTTTAAAAAAAACATTTTTTTTTATCTGTGTCCCTCCACCCTTGCTATTCTCAAACTTCTACCATTGTTTGAGTAGAGGGAGAAGTGAGAAACTCTTCCAATCCTTAGCCTCCTTATGTGAGAGAGATAAAGAGCCCTCAAATCTTCTATAGCACCTTCCCACAATCCTGAATTTCACTCCTGGTACCATGCGTTATCTTCAGCATGAAGTTCCAAATTCAGTGCAATAATTTAGAAAATATATTTTATTAGCATGCAAATACCCACATGTGTACAACATCCATCAACTTAAACTAACATTCTCTAACTTAATAAACTAACAGCCTTGCTCTTAAAATCCTATTCATCTTAAAGATACAGTAGCATATATTAGCATCAGTTGTGAGTGCAAAGAAGGCTGCAGAACAGGAGACAGGTGGGAACGGGGTGATCTGTGCGCAATGGAGAGTTGTGAAAAGTAAGGAGGCGGGGAAAGGAAATAAAGGTGAAAATGGGAGAGCAAAGGAGGTTGCAAAAAGAGAAGGGAATAGCAGGCTTGGGAATGGGGTTAAAGATGAAAGCAAGGGGGTGAAAGGATCTGAAGACTAGGAGGGGATGATGGCTTCAAAGTTGGGTGGAAGATGGAAAGAGTGCTTGGTGGGTATGCGGGAGATTACAATGGGTGTGGTCTATGTGCAAGGGAGGTTGCACAAAATGAGGGGGTCAACTATAGACATGGGGCTGAAGGTGAAAACAGGGTCACAAAGCAAGGATGCAGAAAAGTGGCTTCAGAAATGTGGTCGGGAAAGTGAAAAGTGAGTTTAGAAGTAGCGTGGGGTGGGGAGGCCTTTTTGGCAGCCCCTGGTGGACAAGGGAAGGGGGGCCTGCAGGCCATGCTGTCCTGCAGTGCCCTTGTGGAGATCCTCCATGGCCGACTCCAAGGAAGGGAGTCCGTGCTGCACTGCTTTGATCCCCCAATGGTGGCAGTGGAGGTACGGCTGCTCTGGAGCTGCCTCCCGTGTGCCACTCACAACAGCAGCGGTAGACTGTTGCTCCCATGCTCACCTGGCAGAGTGGAGCTGAGCACCACCTGCCTCAGCAGCCATGTAGTCTGCCCTGCTCTCCTGCTCCTCCTTCACTGCTGCTGCTACAGTAGTGCCTCCTCCTCCTCTCTTCCCACCCCAACACAGCTGGCCGCCTCTCCCTGCTGAACAAGCCCCTCACTTCGCCCTACGAGCTCTCAGTCCAGTGGCACCTTCTGCCACCAGGCCACTCCTACCTGCTAAGGCCAGGCGGGGGCTCCGGGAGCCACTCTCCCCCACCCCACGTGTACTCTTCTTCTTGGGCTGCATTTATTTACTGGCTTCACAGGAGGCGTGAATCATTTTTGCTAGAAGCCTTCTAAAATAATAATGATGATAATGATATCACTATTACAATTCTTAAAACCCCTCCTTTTTATCCTGACAGGGATTCAATGTCTATGTTGTTAACAAAAATGCATACATATGTTTGTGTATTATTTTTTATAAATAAATATTTTAAATATAATTAGTTTAATTACATTTTCAATTAAATATATTAATTGTGTGTTTTAAATAATATTAACTATATTGTGAACTCTTTAATTTAGAATATGGGAATTTAATTCAGTGCACAGCTCACAGGTTTTGTATCAAAGTACTTTTATGGCCCACTTGGTCTGAGATGTTAGACCTCCATGCTCTAGGGGATAAATGGAGGGGGAATAATGGGGGCATGGGGAGCAAAGTGGGCAATGATGCAGCCCCTAGTAATAACATACTAGCCAAAAATTTAAAACCTACATACTGCTCCACAGTACTTAAAGTCTGTTTTGGCATGTGTTGGCCCGTATGTTATCTTGTCTTATTTTCTACAATTCCTAATATTTGAGCAAAGCTGATAAAATGCTGATAATCAAAATTAATTTATTCCCAGCTGGGTATAAATTAGTAAAGAAAGTTGCAAAAAAAATAGCCAACTGTATGTGTTCAAAGTCATATGGGATTCTTTTTGATTTTTAAGTGAGTTTTGCCGTGTGCTGGGTTACCATAGTTTTAAAATTGTTTGGGTTTTTTTTGTAACTGCACTGATTATATAGGTGGAGCTAAAGCAGAGAATCACTGTCTTCAATTTATAAAATGTGTCTTAAATTTGCACTGAGTCCACAGAGTAACTAAGTTGAATATAATAAGTGTCTGAGGGTTTTAGTCTTAGCAGCTATTTTCTAGTAATGTCAGTAGTTTCCTATGAATATTGTATGGATGTATGGACACATTTCTCTAATAGGTGATATTTTTAAAGTGTTTTTTAAAAAGTTTTTTCATTTTTGAAATATCAATAGTTTGAAGCTCATATGCCCTGAAGAAGAAGACGAAAATATATGGAGTAATTGATTATACAGATTTTCATTTCTGGAGAAAATGAGAGGCTGCAAAAACATTTCATAATGTCACATTTAGCTGTAGGAGTAATTGTGCACATTTTCTCATTCAGTTCAATTCCAAAAGTTCTATATTTCTATTTCCTGAATGTCTAGAAATCAAAGCCAAGCCAGATTGAAATCTAAATAATTGTTTAAAATACATTATTTCCAGTCTTGTCATCTCAGAGATCGCTTTTGTATTCAATGCGGTATTTTATAAACACTCTTCTAGTGGATAAGAATTGTCACAAGTTAACATTAAAAGGGACATTAAAAGAAAAAAAGAGAAACAGAATAAGATGCAATCTTTCCTAAAGCAAAGCAGTCCCCTTGAGTCACCAACTTGCTCTTAGGAAATAAAGGCTTACAATATACCAAGGCTGCAATCCAAAACCCCAATCCACCAGAGTGGAAAGGTTCGGTTGAGGCAAAGGTGTCCATCCAACAAGCCTTGTTCTGCCAACCTCCGCCACAGCATCTCAGTGCTTGCCTGGCAAAGGATCTGTTTGATCCTGAACCAGCACTGCTGCCATCACATGATTCAGCAATGGACCAAATCCAGATCTCTTTGTTGCACTAGCAATGTAGTGTAGCAACATAGCCTTCTTGCCTCAACTCACTAACCACTGACGTGGTTGCTGCTTTGAAAACCACAGAGAGGTGGCCTTTTAAGTCCTACAAGAGAAACACATCACTTTCAGGCTGTTGCTATTTTGAAGTCCGATTAAATCACATATTGGCAAGTTCAGGCCACACATTTAAGTTGATTTGGAACTCTCACACAACAAACCTGCTTCCCCAAAAGCTTGGCGTTACTTATTTATTTAGTAAATAAGTGAAGTGAATGAATGCATTGGAAAGTGAGTGATATATGGTTTTCAACATTGTGATATATTAACAGCTAAATATCACAATATGCTAATATACCACAATGTCTGGAATGTATCTCAGATGTTTGTTTCTCCCCACCTTAGGGGACGAAAAAGCAGCTGAGAAACATTACTCAGACCTACAGCTGAGCAAGCCTCCATATGGCTCCAGCTCACGCAAGAGGGAGGGGTGGGGCTTCCTTAAACTGCTCAGCTGGGGAGTGGGAAGCGAGCCCCCCCTACTGCTCCGGCTCACATAAGTCAGAGGGGCACAGGAGCTTCCTCAAAAGTGCAGGCAGGCAGACAGGCAGACGGAGCCCGAGAAGGTGCACGGCCAGAACCTTCTCAGGCTCTGTACACCTGCCTGCTTCCACCTGGGCGGGCTCCCTTTTCCTCCCCTGACCGCTCAGGTGGAGGCAGGCAAGCAGGTGGAGCCTCAAAAGGTTCCAGCCAAGCACCTTCTCGGGCTCCATCTGCCTGCCTGCACCTTTGCACCTGTCCGCAAGCAACTTGAGCTAGGAATACATTATGGCTTCGGGGCCATCACCATGTATTGCCAGCTCAAAATGTCTGAAATCAGTATTGCGATCTGAACGCCATACTGGTTTCAGACAATTTTCCAAAATATCATCCAGCCCTACTTGGCATAGCATCATATAATAACCACTAGGTGTGCCATCTATGCAGGGCCATGGAGGATGAGGCCCCCCTCAATATTCTGCAGCTAGGTGGGTCCCATCAAGCACCTCCCAGGCTGCCACTAGGCCCCACTGGGCCTCCTCCCACTGTGACATCACATGCACACTGCACTGCCATGTTGGGCAGAACCCGGTGCACCTGATGACCACGTACACAAATAGGATCAGATACTCAATAAAGATGTAATCTGGAAGTGACCTCTGACAATGAGATTTAACCCAAATAAACCCCACACTATTTTGTTTATAGCCAGGCAGTTGGGAGTGTTTGGAATCACCTATTCTAGGCAAGGATCCATCCCCACTATGACTTGATGTATACATGTTGATAGCATTTTGGCGGGGGAGTCCCTTCTGTTTTCTATGGAATGCTTCCATTGCTTCAGGTAATTATGTATGGACAAAAAGAAAAACACTAAACACAAACAAACAAAAATCCAGAATACACATGTTAGTATATTTTGCAAAACATTATTCCACCAGCTAGTAAAGTGTTTACGGTGTGGGGAGGCCAAATAAAAGACAAAAATAAATACCTGTTGAATACCTTGGAAGTAGGAAGCAAAACTGTGAATGTCTGAAGAAGAAAGATCTGCGTGTTGATAAAATAAGCAAAGAAGAAAGAAAGCAATTAAAGAAGAAATCAATCAATCAAAGAAGAAGAGATTAATTAAAAAAACAGGTTGGGGAAAAGAGAAAAACAGAATGTAATGCAAAAGAAGTGAGAATTCTACTCATCCTTAAGGCATTTCATGGACAGAGAGACGAGTGAGGAGAGTGTTAATTGGAGACAGTCACTGACAACTGAAAAAAATAGTGTGAACAACTGCAGGTAATTGTCCATAAGCAATGTAGATTCTGTCCGATATTGGCTTCAAAAGAGGCTTAGACAAATTCATGGAGGCTAAGGCTATCATAGCTGCTAGCCTTGATGCTCAGCTCAGTGCCTTTACAGCTGGAGGCAATGAGGTTTCTGAATACTAGTGGCTGGAAACCACAGGAGGGAGAGGGCTCTTAGGCTCAGATCTGGCTTCCTGGTTTTGAAAAGTCATCTAGTTGGTCACTGTGAGAACAAGATGCTGAACAGAACGGGCCATTGGACAGATCCTGCAGGCTCTCCTCATGTTCTTATGTGGAGATACAGACTGAGCCACAGACTGAGGGAGAAACTATAGCAGAGTAAATATGGTAGGAAATATTGCATAACGAAGAACAGAAACCTGCAAAAGGGGGGGGGGGAGAGAGGGAGAGAGAGGGAGAGAGAGAGAGAGAGAGAGAGAGAGAGAGAGAGAGACACGGAATGAGAATGATGAAGAACAAATTTGTAAAATGTATAAAGATTAAAACACTAAATAAATAAGGAAATGATACACACAGACAGTTAGAAAACTATGGATAAGGTTTCTCTGCTTAGAGAAGTTCAAAGACCAGAATTGTTTCAAGTTAGAAAAGGAAACTTAACATGAGGAAGGAGCATTAAAAGATAAACACTCTGTGTGCAAACACAGTAATCCTGCGAAGAAAAAAGCGATGACAGCTGTGCTTATATTGAAGGAAAGATTGGGGGGGGGGAATGAAAGGGAAAATTTGTAGAAAAAAGCATTAAGAGCCCCCCCCCCTTCACGGTAGCAACATTAAGGGATTAGGGTGTGTTGAATTTTTCAAATTTCAAAAATTAGGGGTGTTAAAAAGTTTTAACATGACTTGGGAATTTAAAATATGTTTTGGTTAAATTAATGCAATTTAGTTTTACTTGGTAAATAACCACATAAAAATATTGGCTATTTTGCATTTTTGTGGAATTCTCAATAATTTTAAACTTGTCTTATTAAAAAAGTGTGAAAAAATGTGTGTAAAATTGCAGAAAAATCATTAAAAATTATTGTCAAGTAATTTTAGTTATATTGTATATGCCTGAGCATAACAAATATGCCAAAACGCGGAAGTGGCAAGAGGAGAAGGCTTGCTGAATATAAGCAGAGAAGTAAGCAGGTTGCATCAAATGCAATTATTTTCTCTGTTGATGATAAAAAACCCCCCACAAATAGCTGATGAGATGGAAGTTATGAACTGACATTAGGAAAACCAAGTGCGCCTTCCACTTCTAAGAAAAATAGAGTACAATACAGTATAAGTACATAAAGTTGCTATGCAGAGCATCAGAAAGGGTGCTGGCCTGCTTGCCACAGCTGCCATCACCACTGCTACCTTTATGGATGCTGACTTGATGACTGAAGAAGAGACTGGTAGTTGATCACAATAAAGTCAAGAGGGCTCAACAAAAAATTATGAAATCCCTGGACCAGGAATTGGATTATCTTTGTCAGAAGGGTGAAATTGACTGTGGCTGAAAGCAGACAATTCAGTTCAGCAGTTCCCCAGTATCATCACAGAACAGCAGTATTCTGTGTGCAGATCACTGTGAACCAAGTATCTCCACCACTTCACTCTGGAGAAAGGCTCAAAAAGAGAAAAACCAGCTGAAGTTATTGCTAATAATCTTGTAGATTTCATGAAGGGCATAGGTTAGATCTGATAAATTATTCTGCCCTATTTTTCTTATTTGACTATGGAAACCACTCCTGTGTTGACTAGTATCTCTTCACAGCATCCAATTTTAGGCTGGATTTTGCTGTACTTCGGCTGAACTTTGATATCTGTGTGTCTTTGTTTAGTCTTAAATCAATGGTTTGGCCAACAGGAATTTGTTCTTGGAAATGCAGCCATTACAGTCAAGTACTCACACAAGTGGTGCTGGAGGAGACTCTTGAGAGTCCCATGGACTGCAAAAAGATCAAACCTATCCATTCTGAAGGAAATCAACCCCGAGTGTTCACTGGAAGGACGGATCCTGAAGCTGAGGCTCAAATACTTTGGCCATCTCATGAGAAGAGAAGACTCTCTGGAAAAAAAGCCCTCTGATGTTGGGTAAGATTGAGGGCACAAGGAGAAAGGGATGACAGAGGATGAGATGGTTGGACAGTGTTATAGAAGTGACCAACATGAATTTGAGGAAACTCTGGGAAGCAGTGGAAGACAGGTGTCAGGCAAGAGTTAGAAGTTTCCAGTTTTCTCAGAGGGAGAAAGCATTCCCCAAGGGGGGGAAGAGAGCAGTGAATCTAATAGAAGGGAGCAAGAGGAACAACAGGGAGGGAGCGGCTGCTCCCAGGAAAGGCCAGGGTTCAGGAGGGGAGATACAGGCCAGCTCTAGCCAGAAGGTTAGAAAAAAGAGCGGGAAAGCGAAGGGAAGGACGCCTTCGCCATTTTGAGGGTGGCTGGTCACGGAGAAGCAGAGCTCAGAAGGGATCTGAAAGAAGTGACTCTGAGGAAGAATATTTAAGAACCGTTTATAAGATTGTTTCGTTAATACGCAATAAAAAGTGATGAAAGAACAAGAAGCGTTTGTGTGGTGATCTGAAGAGGACAACGACCAGGCCTGACAACAGGAGTGCCTGGTGTGCTCTGGTCCATGGGGTCATGAAGAGTTGGACACAAGCAAACGACTAAACAGCAACAACTCACACAACAAAATGGACACTGTAATAAGAAACCTCCCATATGACCAGAGATAACCAATTACACAAGAATTACTGGGGAACATTCCAGAATTAAACATACAGTAATGCATAGCTTTCCAAACTTTTCATGTCAGTGACATGCTTTTCAGACATGCATCATTTTAGTCACACAGTAATTCAGTTTTACTAGCAAATCAGAGGTTAAACAAATCCCTTTCCAGCCCTGGGAGGAGTGCAGGGAACATTCATGTGACACACCTACACACAGCATTGACAGACTAACGTGTCGTCACACAAGTTTGGAAAGCTGTGCAGTAATGCATTTAAGGACTCTCAATTTCAGTAAACTAAATCACGATACTTAACATGGCCCTGATAAGAGCCTCAAAAATGGCCCAGGGTCCCTTTTTACACTGCCCCCTTTCTCAGAGGTTCTCTAAGAGGAATATGGATGACCAGAGAGGTGGTTAACTGTGGGATGGAGTATAGCGGATTTTGCTTAGTTGTCCAGCACAGCCTGCTTCTTCTTTATCTGCAAAGCCATGGCCTTCCCCTAGTTCCAGTGAAAAGCTCTGCATTGCTAAAGAATTAAAAAGGAATGAGGGGGAATCTGAAAATCTTCCATTATTTTCCTGTTTTATGATCACATCATTTGATTAATTGCACATTTGATGTTTGATCCATGAACCTCCCATTGCACTGTAAAGTTCATATTAACTTTTTATCAAACTAAAGCAAAGCCCCATAATTTTATCTAATATATGTTATCAAGCAAACATCATTTTAGAAATACAAATTATCTGATGAAGAATCAAAGGTATTTCAGAGGTGTAATTTTAATAACCTGCCCTTTTCAATTACTTTGGGGGTTTAGATTCTGAAATAGCAATGCTTTGAGCTTTTGTGTTCAAAAATGTGTTAATATTATATTAAAAGCATGGTTGAGCCATCAAACTGATTTCTTTTCTACGTAGCCTAGCATTACAGCTCAGCCCATATATAAGCCCTTCAGAAATCAGCATATACTAATTTTAAGTATCCTTAGATCATTTACAAAATAAATTATTCTACTGACAAATCATGCACTGAGTTAAATTCTGCTCAAGGAAACACAAGCATGTATTCAGAAGAGGTATTCTAGTGTCCGAGCAGTTATACTACGGTAATAGTAGGATTACATTATTAACTCATGAGATTAAATGCCCCTAGGGCACAGCATACGTACATCATTTTAATGTGTTCCATTGGTGACAAAATAGCCCAGAAAGCATAATGCTTTGCAAACATCATTTAGCACCACAATGAGTTTTGCAGAAGCATCTCCAAATACCAAAACACCTTGCCCACACCTTGTCCCCAAGGTCATCAAGTACTATTAATCCATGGACAGAAAGGAGGAACAGGACTGGTGGCTTAGCCAGTCTAAGGGAAGAGGTGGCAGAGGAAACAATGTTTGCTGTGTGGAGCAAGGGAAGCAGGCAGACACTACCCCAGGGGAGGAGAGGCCAGGCTCTAAGGCTCCACGGCTGCGAGGATCCTCCGCTGGAGGGCGGCTCCTTCCCCACCCATCTCTTCCCCGCCAGTCCTGGCCTGCATCAAGCCTGGGGCATGTGGCCTCTCCATCCTTTCTCTGTCTCCCTTCTTCCAAGGGGAAAAAAATAAATAGGACAGAAGCTCTGTTGTGCCCCGGCTTCTTCGAGGGGTGGCAGGTAGAGGCATCTTCAAACCCCCTGTGGGTGCATTGCAAGGGAGGGAGAAAGGCTGGGAAACTGTCACTTCTTTAGTGCCTAAATCCTTCAAAATGGGAAGCAGTGGCTTTGTGGTGTCTATTCTCGGACACCTACTGTTAGTGTACTATTCTGAAGTCAGCCGCAAAGTCAGCAGCAACGGCACCTTGCTACTAGCAGTATATCACAGCTTCTACAGCCTACATATAGTAGGGAATGGGCGTAGCCAGGGGGCAGCTGCCCTCCCAATCAATAAAAATACTCAACTGGCTGTGGTTCTGCCCCCCTAACAAAAATCCTGGCTATGCCCATGCAGTAGGGGTATTTGAAATGAGAATTGTCAAAGTGATCCACAGTTAAAAGTAGAAGTTGGCAAATGTGTCCTCTTTTTTGCTCTTCAAAATATGGCATCCCTGGCTTGAAGTAACTTAGACATTGAAATGAATAAGAGAATGAAAGAGTAGTCCCTAAGCTAAATAATAAATAATAGTAATAAATATAATAATAATAACAACAACAAAATGTTTTGAATATTTCTGTTCTCATCCTGAAGCAAAGTTCTTAACCTGATGTACTATTTCTGGGTTAGCGGAGTCTGTAACCTGAAGCATATGTAACCTGAGGTTCCACTGTACTGCTTAGGTTGCACTCATACACACCTATATGAAAGTAAGTTCCATTGAACCCAGAGGTACTTCTGAATACACATGACTAGGTCTGTGCTATTTCTGTTCCATAATTTTTCTACAGAAATTGAGCAGGACTCTTCTGGTGTTCATGTTTCCTAGATTAAAACCACCATGGGTGATGTATAAATGTGTATTTGATTCTGACCTTCTTAATCAAAACAGCATTTTTCTAAGTTTTTACCATATTTGGAATCTTTATGATAATGTGATAAAAGGCAAAAAGTGGGAGAAAATGAAGTAAATTTGTGGGTATAAGTGTCTGCGGAATTGTAGCGATTGAATAGCAATTTGCGATTTTAGCAATTGTATGGTACTTTTTGTGGGCTTGCAAGATCAAAGGCTTAAATTGGCTCAGAGTTACAATTCTACCAACCGCAGCAATTTTCAGCGTGTAACCCAATTTTAAGGGAGCGGCTTATATTCGGGCATTGTCTCTTTTTCTCCCACCCCCAAGAATTTTAAAGGTACAGCTTATTAGCGGGTGCGGCTTATATTCAGGCCAATATGGTATTTTTGAAAGCTGAATGTCCAATGGGGCCTCTGCAGCTTCCAGCCAATCAGAAGCCACGCTTTGGTTTACAAACATTTTGGAAGTCAAACGGACCTCCGGAACGGATTCCATTCGACTTCCAAGGTATGACTGTATTTTCTTCTCATGCATGAGAGCTACTACCATTTTTACTACATGATGATGGGAATATGTTCAGGAATAGAATACATAATGATGCCACTTTTATGTTCGTTGGGACACTTTTTATATGCACTGTCCTCATTCTGGTTCAGAACCCACAGACTACTTGAAAAAATATTTAAGAGTTTCAACATACGTTTCTTACATATGTAAGAGTTTCAACCAGCACTTTCCTTTTAGAATTAGCTAAATAACCTAATCATGAAAGTAACTCTAAATATACAGTATTAAAAGGCAGATACATGCCTTTATTTCAAGTTGTTATGCAAATTCTGAATTCAGGGACTGTTGGCCCCCTGTAAAACTAGCCCTTTGCTCTTTTCACATTCCTAGTGCATTCTACATAATTTCTTTCCGACATGTTCCCTTGCTCTCTCACCTCTGCTAAAGGATCGGCAGCCAGTTCTGTAAATTAGCTTTTCTTTCCCCCCAAATTATTGCCCCTTATGATACAAAACATCTATTTCTCCATTTATTCATTTTCGAGATCAACCTGAAACACCCCAACCTGTCAGGCAGATTAGCCACTTGCCGTCTTTCCTTTGCTGGCAACATAAACTGAAAAAAGTCTCCTATCATCTCCCAGTGCAGCTGACAGCAATCTCCCCCCTCCCTTCCTTTAGGACCTGGTCCTGTTGAACTCTCTAAATACGCCTTGAGTAATTCTGAGTCTCTGTAATATTCTGTCTCATGTTGAAATTTGAAATATGAAAGCCTTCAACTGCTGTTTTTCAAATAATTTCACCACATAATTCTACATATGTACCAAGACAAGATGAAAAATAATGAAATAATTTCCATGCACTTTACATTTATAAGTAAATGCTTTATACTGAAATGCATAACTCTCATCTCAAATGCTCTGATTTTAAGATGACTTTAAATTGTCCCCATTGTGAGCTTGTGTGCCCCCCTTATCCACTTTTCCATTTCCTGTCTGGGATTCTTCTAGCCAGTCACATACAGATTATGTACAATTGCAAATGCACATCATGAACACCTGGTATTTGCTTCACACCAAACATTCCGGGCAAAAAAGGAAACAGCAATGTTTGACCAAAGGAAGCTGTTGAATGCATATAAATTAATTACAAAGGGCTACACGATACAGCAGAAATGGGTTTATGAAAATATGGCTGTGTCTGTGCTCCTCTAGAGTCATGCTGTATTATCCTATGACTCATTCAGATGAGTCTTTCATCCCACATTCCCCTCTAGGGCCTACTCAATATAATCCAGCATTTCTACCAATATGTGAAATTCAAGAGAAGCAGTAAGAGAAGGGCAATGACAGGAGAACTGATTTCCTTGATTTAATAAAAAGAAGAGTTGCTAAGATGGGCAGGCACCACTTGTTTCCTTTTCTTCTCCCTTGTTATCATTTCACTCTGTCCCTTCTTCATCGCATTAATTGCTCATGTCAGGGTCTTCTAATTCAGAATAGTAATCTGCAATCTCTTTACGTTCTCTAAGTGAATGGATGGTTGCTTTAGAGAGCAGTTACACTCTCCTGTGTAGGTTTTGCTGAGGCTCCCTCCCTCTTGTCAGCCCTTTATAGCTTTATCTGCAGCCAGTGGCGTAGCAAGGTTAGGTGATACCCAGAGCAGGAAATTTCTTGTCGTCGTCCCCACACACACATACATTGAAATTATTAAAAGAAGGAAAAATAAGATAGTGTACTTACAGTTGCAAGTGTTATTTTCTGGTTTATTTACTTAACATTGTGAGCATAAGCACTTAAAACATTTTTTCCCTAACTTTGTTCTCTGTAAATTTTGAAATCACATCATCAAAATCAATTCCTTTTGCTACTGTTTTCAACTGACAAGATGGCGAAGCCAGAGAGCTTGACTCATAATGGACCTAAGATAACTCTTGATTAATTTTTGTTTTGAAAAACTCCTCTCACATGATGTCTAGCAATGTAAACTGATTTTTAGAATAACTATTCAGAGATTTGAATTAAGGCTCAAAGCAAACAGGAAATTGCCCTAAAAATGGCAATATATATATATATATATATATATATTTGCTTTCGTAGATTTTCACGGGTACAGGAATGCAGGTTTTGGTGTCCTCGGGTGTCTTCCCGTGTAAAAGTTGGGGTGTCTAGGCGACGTTTCGACGAGGTCTCACTCGTCATCTTCAGGCTGGTGCTTTCGGCTTCTTGTTACTGGAACAGAGCGGGATCTCAATGTTTGAGTTCCTATAAATACTGTAGAGGGGGTGTGGTGTCTAGCCTCCAATGTTCTGGGCAGAGAGGAAGTTCCCAGGCTAGTGTGCCTTTTCTTCTTTTGTTCCTTAATTACTTGAGAGATACCTTGAGTGATTTCTTGAGTGATATCCTGAGTACCACTTAGGTGGGTCATTAGGTGTGGATTAGTTGCTAAAGTCTTTGTGTCTTGACCTCTTGAACTTTGTGAAGAGTTTTCCTGAGAAGATGGCTGTATTGCACTTAGTTGTGCTTTGGCTTGGCTTCGTGTATAGGGGCGAGCTGTGGTTTTGTGGCTTGTGTCAGCCAGATCTGTGTAGGGATTGCAGGGGGGTGCAGCATCCGGAGGTGCCACCATGGATTGGCTACTGGATGGTGTCAGTAATTCATCTGTGGAGAGGGTCTGGGTTTGGGTCTGGTGTGGTTGATTGGTGTTGGCGTTCTGTGTGCCTCTGGATCTGGTGTCAGTTTTTGTGGAGAGGGCTAATTTCCAGATGTCTGGCAAGCGGGATGTGTCGTCACGCTTGTTCATGTTGTGAGGGTGTTTCTCTATCTCGATGGCTTCCATGATTATTCTCTTGTGGTGATGTTCCGTGTTAAAGAGCAATTTGGAATCTGCAAAATTAATTTCGTGTCCTGTTTCTTTCATGTGTTGGAAAAGAGAGGAAGTTTTTTCTTCTTTTTTGACGGCATTCTTGTGTTCTGCGATACGTGCATTTATTCGTCTGTTTGTTTGTCCAATGTACGTGGCTGGGCAATAAAGAAACAATAAAGAAGCAAAACCTACATCCTAATGACCTACTTGTGAGCTTCGATGTTGTATCTCTCTTCACACAAGTGCCCATTAATGAAGCCTTGACAGCTATTCAAAACAAATACAATCCCCCCGAATACATCTTGGACCTGACCAACCACTGCCTAACCAACACGTACTTCATCCACAATGGACAAAGATACAAACAGATAGAAGGAGCACCTATGGGATCACCCCTCTCACCGGTCATCGCAAACCTGTACATGGAACACTTTGAAACCAATGCTTTAGACAAGTCAGAACACAAACCCAAACTTTGGCTCAGATATGTTGATGACACCTTTGTAATTTGGCCACACGGGAAGGAAAAACTGGATAGCTTCCTCACACATCTCAACAACTTACACCCCAAAATACAATTCACTATGGAAATAGAAGCCAACAACCAACTTCCCTTCCTTGACGTCCTAATCTACAAAAAACCTGATGGCTCCCTAGGACACACTATCTACCAGAAGAAAACACACACCAACCGCTACTTACATGCACAATCACACCACCACCCTGCACAAATAAACTCCGTAGCCAAGACTCTCATCTCCAGAACCAAACGCCTGGCTGACAAAGACCACTTGACAACTGAGTTACAGAATCTCTCAAATGTGTTAATTGCCAATGGATACCAGCAAAACAGGATTACGAAGCTAATCCAAAAGGAAACACCCCCCAAAAACCAAAACACAGAAGAAAACAATGGCATGGCCCTCCTTCCTTATATCAAGGGCACTACAGATAAAATTAGCAAAATCCTCCATAAACACAATATCAAAACAGCCTTTTGCACCAACCAAAAAATAGCCAATATCCTCAGAAACCCCAAGGATAAAATCCAGTTGGAAAACCAAGGGATCTATGAAATACCCTGCAAAGTCTGCCCAGCCACGTACATTGGACAAACAAACAGACGAATAAATGCACGTATCGCAGAACACAAGAATGCCGTCAAAAAAGAAGAAAAAACTTCCTCTCTTTTCCAACACATGAAAGAAACAGGACACGAAATTAATTTTGCAGATTCCAAATTGCTCTTTAACACGGAACATCACCACAAGAGAATAATCATGGAAGCCATCGAGATAGAGAAACACCCTCACAACATGAACAAGCGTGACGACACATCCCGCTTGCCAGACATCTGGAAATTAGCCCTCTCCACAAAAACTGACACCAGATCCAGAGGCACACAGAACGCCAACACCAATCAACCACACCAGACCCAAACCCAGACCCTCTCCACAGATGAATTACTGACACCATCCAGTAGCCAATCCATGGTGGCACCTCCGGATGCTGCACCCCCCTGCAATCCCTACACAGATCTGGCTGACACAAGCCACAAAACCACAGCTCGCCCCTATACACGAAGCCAAGCCAAAGCACAACTAAGTGCAATACAGCCATCTTCTCAGGAAAACTCTTCACAAAGTTCAAGAGGTCAAGACACAAAGACTTTAGCAACTAATCCACACCTAATGACCCACCTAAGTGGTACTCAGGATATCACTCAAGAAATCACTCAAGGTATCTCTCAAGTAATTAAGGAACAAAAGAAGAAAAGGCACACTAGCCTGGGAACTTCCTCTCTGCCCAGAACATTGGAGGCTAGACACCACACCCCCTCTACAGTATTTATAGGAACTCAAACATTGAGATCCCGCTCTGTTCCAGTAACAAGAAGCCGAAAGCACCAGCCTGAAGATGACGAGTGAGACCTCGTCGAAACGTCGCCTAGACACCCCAACTTTTACACGGGAAGACACCCGAGGACACCAAAACCTGCATATATATATATATATATATATATATATTTGTATTTACCTTTTAGGCTGTGTACCTGTTTCAGCAATTCACATAAGCCTCTAATAAAAATATCATCTACAACTTCCATAATCCCTAGCTAACAGGACCAGTGGTCAGGGATGATGGGAATTGTAGTCCCAAAACATCTGGAGGGCCAAATTTGCCTATGCCTGGCCTAATGATAGAACCACCTTGTGCTAGTTAATGTCACCCTATACAGCAGCTGCACCTTGAGTTCATTGATCTTCAGTACTTAGCAAGTGAATATAAAGTAAAGCACCAAGCACCAATGAACAGGGGAGGCAAAGGAATGTAGCAGCTCCAGCTCACGCTCCCTTGCTTTGGTGCACAGGTGCGCGAGGCTAGATGGAGGAATAGCTGCCCTCAAAAGCCGCTGCGCAGCTCTGGAGCTGGCCAGGTGAGGCTTGGGAATGGCTCACATTGCTCCTGGGAGCAGCCTCTAGGGGCAGAGCCTCCTTAAAATGGCAACACTTAAAAGGGCAAGCGGGATTCTATGGGTCCCACCAGCGTTTATTTGTGCAAAAGGGGCTTTGGATTCAGCCAGCATGTCACCCCACCTCATGATGGCACCCAGGGTGGACTGCCCCCCCGTCCCCCCTTATACGCCCCTGTCTGCAGCTTGAGGTGAGCTGGGATTTGAAATTATCTTCAGAATGATATGGAGTGACAGTGCTAGTTTAGCTTCAAAATATCTGCCTTTATATGCATAATTCTCCCACTTGAAATTATGGTAGTGTCACGTTCTCTGGGGACGCAGGTGGCGCTGTGGGTTAAAGCCTCAGCGCCTAGGGCTTGCCGATCGAAAGGTCGGGGGTTCGAATCCCTGCGGCGGGGTGCGCTCCCGCTGCTCGGTCCCAGCGCCTGCCAACCTAGCAGTTCGAAAGCACCTCCGGGTGCAAGTAGATAAATAGGGACCGCTTACCAGCGGGAAGGTAAACGGCGTTTCCGTGTGCGGCTCTGGCTTGCCAGATGCAGCTTTGTCACGCTGGCCACGTGACCCGGAAGTGTCTCCGGACAGCGCTGGCCCCTGGCCTCTTGAGTGAGATGGGCGCACAACCCCAGAGTCTGTCAAGACTGGCCCGTACGGGCAGGGGTACCTTTACCTTTACCTTTACCCGTTCTCTGGCCCTGATGCTCCATGAGGTTCAGAGGCAGATTTGGAGGCCACAGAAAGCACTTCAAGTCTCTGCCCTCTGGATATGACTTACCACTAGAACTTGACTGGACCATCAGACTTGTCTTGCCCCATCCTTGCTCTTTGAGATACAACATAGAATTAGAAGAGATTAGAATTAGAGAATTAGAAGAGATAGAATTAGAGGAGATTAGAAATGCAATAAAAGAATTAAAAAGTGGGAAGACACCGGGACCTGATGGACTAAGTGCAAGGTATTATAAAGAATTGAAGGACATCCTACTTGTCCCATTAAAAGAAGTTATGAACAACATTCTATTAAATAGAGAAATACCAGAAACTTGGAAAGAAGCTTACATCACTTTGATACCCAAGCAAGATTCTGATCTAAATCAGGTTAAAAACTTTAGGCCGATCTCGCTTTTGAACAATAATTATAAATTATTTGCAAACATACTAGCAAACAGGTTAAAAAAAGTATTGAAGGAACTAATACATAAAGATCAGGTGGGTTTCCTGCCAGGTAGACAAATGAAAGACAATATTAGAAATACAATTAATATTTTGGAATACCTGAATGCTAAGAATGACAAACAAGCGATGTTAATATTTGTGGATGCAGAGAAGGCCTTGGATAATATTTCTTGGGAATTTATGTTAAAGAATTTTGAAATGATGGAGGTGGGACAATCATTTTTAAATGGTGTTAAGGCTATATATATGGATCAAAGAGCTAAATTAATAGTTAATAATGTGACAACAGAAAATATAAAGATAACTAAGGGAACAAGACAAGGATGTCCTCTATCACCTCTGTTATTTATCACGGTCCTGGAAGTGTTTTTAAGGGCAATTAGAGGTAATGATCAGATAAAAGGGGTAACGGTGGGTAGAAAAGAATTTAAGGTTAAAGCCTTTGCGGATGACTTAGTATTAACTTTGGAAGACCCCATGAATACGGTAATAGAAGTGTTGAAAGAAATGGACCAGTTTGGTGAGTTGGCAGGATTTATTCTGAATAAGAAAAAAAACTAAAGCAATTACTAAAAATATAGATTCGGAGAATGTAAATAGATTACAGCAGCAAACTGAAATAGAAGTGGTAAAGAATGTTAAATAATTAGGAGTTTGGTTAACCCCCAGGAGTATTGACCTGTTTCAGAATAATTATATTCCAACATGGAATAAGATTAAAAGGGACTTAGAGGTGTGGGGAAGAATGAAATTGTAATTTTGGGGAAGAATTGCAACGATAAAAATAAATGTGCTACCGAAGATGTTATTCTTGTTTCAAACAGTTCCAGTAATCAAAGGGGCAGCGATTTTTAAAAATTGGCAACGAGAAATTTCAAGGTACATCTGGCAGGGTAAGAAGCCGAGGATAAAATTTAAGATATACACGGACGCAAAAGAAAGAAGAGGCTTCGCCCTGCCAGACTTGAAATTGTATTACGAAGCATCTTGCCTCTGTTGGTTGAAGGAATGGATGAAATTAGAAGGCACGGATGTGTTAGATCTTGAAGGTTTTGATAATAGATTTGGGTGGCACGCGTATTTGTGGTATGACAAGAGACGAGTACATAAGGTTTTGAAAATCACATTATAAGAAGGTCTTTGATGGAAGTGTGGGATAGATATAAAAACTTGTTGGAACAAAAAACTCCATATTGGTTGTCGCCATTGGAGGCGATAAGTGTGAAGAAAGTCAATATGACAGGGGGTTGGGTGACATATGAGAAGTTAATGAGTAAAAGTTTAGGAAAATGGAAAATGAGACCATTTGAAGAAGTTAAGGACTATGTGAATGACTGGCTGCATTATTTTCAAATTAATGAGGTGTTTAGAAAAGATTTAAATCAGAGGGGTTTTGCTGACAAAGAATCAAAATTTCAGACAGAAATATTGAATAATGATTATAAGAATTTAGCAAAAATGTATAAGATATTACTGGAATGGTGTACGAAGGATGAGGAGGTAAAATCAGTTATGAGTGACTGGGCCAAAGATATAGGGCATAATATACAAATGGAGGATTGGGAAAGACTTTGGAAAGAAGGTTTAAGATTCACTGCATGCACAGTTATAAAAGAAAATGTTATGAAAATGATGTACCGATGGTATGTAACACCTGTGAAGTTAGCAAAAATGTATAAGATAAGTAACAAATGTTGGAAATGTAAAGAAAAAGAAGGTACCTTTTTTCATATGTGGTGGGAATGTAAGAAGGTAAAATGCTTTTGGGAAATGATTTATAATGAATTGAAGAAAATGTTGAAATATACATTTGTTAAGAAACCAGAAGCATTTTTACTTGGCATTACAGGTAATGAGATAAATAAGAAAGAAAAGAAGTTATTTTTATATGCAGTGACAGCAGCAAGAATATTGATGGCCCAGAAATGGAAACATGAGGAATTACCTACGATAGAAGAATGGAGAACTAAAATGATAGATTATGCAGAACTGGACAGAATGACAGGAAGGTTCCGGAATCGACGAGATCAAAGATTTACTGAAGATTGGGAAAAGTTTATCCAATATATGCAAAAACTGAGTGATAATAAAATTATGTTTGTAAGCTTTAAGGAAGCTCTGTGAGGGGAAATGGTTAAAAGGGCAGAAATGTGTAAAAAGTAACAATAGGAAGGAATGGCAGACAAATTGAGGGAAGTCAAAAAAGAGAAGTATGATGTAATTAAGATGTATGGAATGTATAATTTTGTTTTTGTATTTGAAAACTAATAAAAATATAATATATATAAAAAAGAGATACAACATCTCTCTCTTCTAATTACATGTGCCCTGGCTTCACCCCAGCCTCCCCTGGGAGGACCTGAGGCAGGCTGAGGCCATGTTTAACAAAAATGCAGTTCTTCATATAGGTGATCCATATGTCTGGCATAGTATATAAAGGCTGTTAGCCTGTATGCTGCCCTGTATGCATGACTCAAGCAGCAGTTTTGCTGGTTTGCAGCATTTGTATGGGATGAGTGTTTTAAACATTATGTGGGATGCATGGAATACTTCTAGTTAAGGACTTAGTTAAGGACTCTAGTTAATGAGGCATAGTGGAACCAAATATATCACAGTAAACCTCACACATACACACACACAAACCCCTGTGTCCTCTGCAAGATCAATGCTATTAAATGTTTAGATGTCATCAGGTTGTGTTACATCTCTTGCAAGTTAATGGAACAATAACCAGCTTTCCTTCTACGTAAAAATCCAAAGACCTTAATCTGCCTTCAAGACAAGTGCTATCAACACTGCAACTTGTTGGAACATGACACCTGCCTGTTTTTTGGAGCTTAGGTTTCTGATAACAGGATAAAGTGGACAATGGATATTACTACTTTTTTCCACAACTTGCTTCAGCACAGTGTATCTACGCAATCTCAAAGTGATAGTCCATCCTTACAGCCAGTCTAATGAGCAGTTTAGGTAAAAGGAAAGGAATGAGTGCAATCTTATTGACTACATTTCACATCCTAATCTATTTGTCACACTGATTAGGAAGTGAATCATTGTAAAGTTGTAGATGAATCTTTCTTGTTCAGCAATCTACAATGAGATTGTCAGACTAATGGAACCTCACAAAGGGCTTAGGAAAGAGCGAGGGAGAGAAATTTTTCTGATATGCCATTTAAACAAATGCATGCACTATTAAGAATATGAAGGCTGAACCTTTTGAGCCATTTGCTGACAGTCAGGATAATTATGAAGCAGGCGAGCTATAAATGCAAGAAGTCAAAAATGGCTTTTATAACAAGTTAAGATCTCAGTTCGCCAGTGAACATTTATGTTCATTTCCATCAGTAATCCTATGTTGTTAGTAAAACCAAGTCTTTCAAATGGCAATTCTAATATGAAATTCTAGGTTGTTTAATGAACAGAATGAAAACACAACAATTAGAGGGACTTCCGGTCAGTGCCAGCGATTAATGGCGGATTCCCTCTGAGCTCCGGAGGGAATCGGCTCTGTGGGACTGGGTCTTGCTGCTGCGGTGAAGCGGGGACCCCAAAAAAACACAGGCGGTGAAGCCTGTGAGCGAGGAGACTCGGCGGGCACCATTTGCGCCCCCCCAAGCCGTGAAGGAGCCTTTTTAAAGGCTTCGGAACGGGAGTGGGGGAGCGGCGCGGTGCTGAGAGTTGTCTACCCATTCCGTGGAGTGAAGCCGCACGGCCATTATCGGAGAGCGCTGATTTCTTCCTGAAAATTGGACTCTAAAGCAACTACCCGTGAGTAGGTTTAATTGATTTAATTGGAACAAAATCAGAAGAATTTTGGCACCGAAACGGGAAAGGTATAAACAGGAAGTCTGCCTTTCCTGCCTGTAAATAGTCTAAAGCAAAGAGACTGTAAAGCTAGTTATAGATAGGTAGCCGTGTTGGTCTGCCATAGTCAAAACAAAAAAAATTCCTTCCAGTAGCACCTTAAAGACCAACTAAGTTCGTTCTTGGTATGAGCTTTCGTGTGCATGCACACTTCTTCAGATACACTGAAACAGAAGTTACCAGACCCTTCTATATAGTGAGAAGGTGGGGAGGGGTATTACTCAGAAGGGTGGTGGGAATGGGTGATTGGCAGATAGCTGTGATGAGCCTGTTGACGACTCTTAATGACTGCAATAAGTCTTACAGGAAAAAGCAAGGGGTGAGAAGGTGAAAAATGGCTTTGTCATGTATAATGAGATAAGAATCCAATGTCTTTGTTCAGACCAGGTCTCTCCATGGTTTTAAGTTTGGTAATAAGTTGCAATTCAGCAGTGCCAACAGGGTCCTTCAGCTCTCTATATTGGACAAACAGGCCAAACCTTACGCCAAAGAATAAACGGACATAAATCTGACATCAGGAATCACAAGACAGAGAAACCAGTAGGAGAACACTTCAATCTCCCAGGACATTCTATACAAGATCTCAAAGTAGCTGTTTTACTACAAAGGAATTTCAGAAATAGACTGGAAAGAGAAGCTGCTGAATTGTAACTTATTACCAAACTTAAAACCATGGAGAGACCTGGTCTGAACAAAGACATTGGATTCTTATCTCATTATACATGACAAAGCCATTTTTCACCTTCTCACCCCTTGCTTTTTCCTGTAAGACCTATTGCAGTCATTAAGAGTCGTCAACAGGCTCATCACAGCTATCTGCCAATCACCCATTCCCACCACCCTTCTGAGTAATACCCCTCCCCACCTTCTCACTATATAGAAGGGTCTGGTAACTTCTGTTTCAGTGTATCTGAAGAAGTGTGCATGCACACGAAAGCTCATACCAAGAGACTGTAAAGCTGTAACTTTGAAAGACGTTCTCTTCGAAAAAGAGTAAATCCAGCATCAAAAAAAGCGGCTCCCTTCCTGTTCATTTATGTTCATTTCCATCAGTAATCCTATGTTGTTAGTAAAACCAAGTCTTTCAAATGGCAATTCTAATTTGAAATTCTAGCTTGTTTAATGAACAGAATGAAAACACAACAATTAATAGAAAGATAAACAAAACAAAAAAAAGAAAGAAAGAAGAGTTTACAATGTGCTAATTTTCCATACATTGCTACAAAATTAGCCATGTGGTTAAACATTAAGATATTCTGTGAAATGCAAATAAACTGGATCACATGCAACAAATGACCAACAATTGCTTAAGTCTTGCCAAAGAAATGAGACTGTCTTATAACAGTTCTTGGTGTGGGTTTCCTCCACTTCCATGGTCTACTAACATGCATATACTCTAGGATTTGTACTTGTGACAAAGACGGTGCCACATTACTACTGCAAGCTATCTGGCAGGTAGCATGTACCTTTCCAAAGCAGGAGGGCTGCTTGCTGGGCTCTGAGAAGCAGGTGGGAGGACTTTGGGACCCTGTCAGAGTTCTCCTGCCTACTTCCCAAAGCCCAGCAATCAACCCCCGCCCCTAATTGCTTTAAGTGATTATGCCCAGGAGCATAACCCTTGTGTTGAGTTAGCTATCTGTACATGTTGTACTTCAAGACATCAAGCAACTGGCATATCAAGTCTTAGAACCAAGACACATACTGAAATGTACAAGTTCCTTAATTGGCTGTGATGCAAATGGCAGCCAACAGGTAGCTGAGAGGGGAAACACAGTGGATGTTACCAGCTATGAACAACCTTTGGGAAATGGCATGCTTGGAAGAGGTTTACAACACCTTCCCTCCCCACACATGAAAGTCTATCATTTCAGCCTAAAAGAAAAAGTGAGGGCCAAAGTTTGGCATAGCTATAATAATGGAAAAGTATCATGAGAAGTATGTTACAAAGGAAAAAGATATCTACAAATTCAACAGAAGTCAGAATATACTATTAAAAAACAGAAGTGTAAAAATTGAAATTGTTCCTGATACACTAAACAAAAACTTGTCAAATAAGTACCATCTTTCTTTTCCCCATGGAAGATCCATACATTGTAAAGTTGCATAACAATAAGAAATTAAAGAGGCACAACTTTTCCATCTTCTGCATTTTAGGAAAAGTTGGTGTGTTTAATTTCTACCTGTTGTGAAACAGTTAAAGAAGGCTCTCGTTAGGAAAAAACAGAAGACATCTAGCAACCTTATCCACAAACTACTTGTGGCTGGTATGCAATACCCCTCAAGTCATTTACATTTCAAAGCGCTTCACCAAACAGCTGGGCTACTCCAAAGTAAGGAAATGGTTTCAGGACTGCAGCCTCTGAGTGAACACAGGTGCAATGCACCTACATCTGCTACACTGTGCCAAAGGCTGTAACCCAGCCAGAACAACTGCTGTACAACATGCAGTTTCTTGAGCTTGCATAGCAGTACCATCTACTGTCACAAGGTATATTTCTTCATTCTAAGACATGGCTACTACTTGCAAAGAGTATACCAAGAAACTATTATACTAATTTGGGGCTGCTTAAATTAGTGAAGGTTGATCTACAGATCACCAGATACACACGCCAGTCCCTTATGAACTAGGTTGTACATCTTAGGACAGCACATCCGTTAATAATGCAATATTGTCTTCATTATATCCTAATGTGAAGCAGAAGCTCAATGAACAGATAATATGTCAGCTCTTGAAATCTTAGATGCCATCCAGGTAAATGTCTCCTGGTGTAAAATTTCAAATTAAAAATGTAAGTGCTTGCATCTTATATGACTGGCTAGCTGTGTTATCTTACCTTTGGTTCCATTGAAATGAAGCTGTGAGTACCTCTACTTGAGAGAACTGACCTTTTAATCGTTTTACTATGGTAGAAGTGGTAGTAATCCTTCAGTGCTCCAATCTGTAGAGAGGGGGGAAAGTGGAGAGGGAGAAAAGAGGGAGGTTTAACTTATTAAAAACAGTTTGTCTGGGTTTTTTTTTTTAAGAAAACCAGCACTATAAATTATGCAATTTCCTGCTGTTTTACTTGATCCTCAGCGCTAATCTTTCAAAAGGACATATGATATGAAATGGATGGACTGTCCTCATGGCATAGCTGCATAACCATATATTATAACTGAGCTGCTTATTCTGTCTGTCTCTATCTTTTTTAATGTCTAATTTATATGCAGCATTTTAAGTAATTTTGTACAAATTATCACCCAACTATTTTCACAAAAAGCATAAAAATAATCAGTCTCTCTCTCACACACACACACTCTTTTCTTCCAAGGAGCTCAAGGCGGCGTACACGATTCTCCTCCTGCCCAGTTCATCTTCACAACAACCCTGGGAGATGGCTTAGGCTAAGAAATGGTGAGGTGGTAAGAAATCTCTTACCAGGGTCAGCCAATGAGCTGCATGGCTGAGTAGGGATCAAGCCCCAGTCTCCCAGGTCATAGTACAACACTCTAATCATTATGCCGTATTGCTATCCAGTACGCTCAAGGAAATTTATTGTAAAAGGTACTATATTCAGCTTTTTATATCATTAGTTCACAAAAGAAAATCCATCTGAAGTATCACAAGGAATAAATTCTATTAGAACTTTAGATTATTCCTTTTATTAAAAATTAGGAAACCAGCACACATCTTTTTAAATGAACATTTTTTAAAAATTATAGATTCACTTTAGATATAATTTAAAAAATAAGAATACCACTGACAATTCCAGCATTATAAATATTCAGACCTTTACAAAGCATGAGGTTAAAAGACAAGCCTCGGGGGGTTGAAAGCCTCCATTTCAAACCTATATAACCCCTGCTTTAAAACAGTTGTGTTGGTTGCCAATTCATTTTCCAGCTGAATTAAATATGTCCACATTAGTGTTTAAAGCCCTAAATGGCATTTGAAAGACCACCCCCTTCCCTACAGAAACTCTCTTGTGTTAAGATTGGCAGTAGGAATCCTCTTCCATCATTTTTACATGTTCAGGTGGTGGCAGTCCAGGAGAAATGCTCTCTGTGGCAGCCCCTAAGCTGTGGAATTCTCTCCCTGCAGAATTCCAAAGTATTCACTATATGCAGAAACCAAACCATTTCTTCCTCATTTTCTTCACTCACAGGTTTGGCATAATTTTTGATATTTAAACTGAACTCCTTTTGCAGTCCAGTCCAGTTTACCAAAAGACTTAACACACTGGAGGATGGGCAAGAATTGCAGGCACCAGGTAGGTGTCTGACAGTTATGACAGCACAGTTGGTGCTGTAAAGCTTGCAAAGAGATAGCAATGTGTGACTACCTGCTATCCAGTAGTGGTTCTCCTAACCAATCTTTGTAGGTGATCCTATTAGAAAAAACTATTGAAAAGGAAGTGCTCTCTTATAGCATCATAAATATCAAGTTATACAACTATCTAATCTTATAGCAATAAGCAATATAGGTTTCACTTCAATTGGCTACCTAACAAGACATTGCCTGTGGGCACCTAGGCACAATAACTCACAATCAAGCAAAGGATTTGTGCTTATAGGCTCAGCACTGACAAAAGCCCCATTCAGGAGTTCATGCTCCTCACACATAACCAAAAGCAAGGGGAGGAATTCAACGTCACACTCTCCTGATCCTTCAGTCACTGCAAGCATTTCTCCTCTCATTCTCCCTCTCTTGACCCTCCAGAGAGGATCTGGGGGCAGCACTGGGGGGGGGGGAGAGCGAGGAGCGACATTGCACTAGCAGAAGCCCCTGTGCTAGGTTCCACTAGCATGCTGGGTTAATTGAATCTGGTCCCCTAAGAGCAAGAGTGTGCTGTCATGAACCACCTGCTCCACAGGATCCTCTTTATTGCGTTAACAGCCCTCAGTGAGATTGAGAGCAAAGGTCTGAAGCAAGGAGCTTCTTCTACTCTTGAAGGCTCCTCAAGTACTTTAGGGTTTTCATTTGTGTGGGGAGCTTCCACATACTGTAGTTATTAAGCCAAAATATTCAATGTAATTTCATCTTCTATGTGCCTCTCTTTAATTAACACAGATCAAAGAGGTTCTACTTTTTAATGAGGAACCTTTACTCCACCCCAATGACTGGAGTTATTGTAAAGCTATAATATTAGAGAAAGAAATTAAATTCTTTTTCAAATCCATTACTTGATGCATACAAAACAAAATGCACTTTCATAAAAAGAAAAGGAACTGAAAGTTTTCTCCGGGCCGTTCAGTGTTTTAACTGCTTGCTGCTGATTTAAGAATACAGTGTGTTGTTCTGGTGCAGTTCAATATGGACTTACTTATGTACAATGCAGCAATACTCAAAGAAGAAACAGACAACTCTGGTGCTCAGAACTAATGTATATACTGCAGTGACACCAGGCTGCCCCCAACTTTTTTTTTTTTTTAGGGGGCAGCGCATGGCATGTGGGTGACACGGCATGCATGTGGCAGGTGATGTCACACACCTCTTGACATGTGCAGGCCAGTGCAGCCTTCTATTAGGCTGTGCCATTCCCCACAGTCTCCAGACACTACACAGGCTGGCGCAGCCTTCCGCAACATTGCACCAGGTCCCCTCAATATTTGGGGGGGGGGCTGAGCCCCCTTCAAACAAATATTGAGGGGGCGGAAGACACTTGGCGGCTACAGGTAGGGAGGGGCAAGGGAGGGGTGGGGTGCAGGGATCTTGGCTCAGTGTGGCAGTGGGAGGGGCAGAGGCAGGGTGACTCTGTCTCTTTGCGCTGTACCAGGCTAAGTTCCCCACCCCTCACCTGCCCCCTTACCCCTCCCATTTTCCTCTTGGTAAACATTAGAGACCCACTGTGTTGGGAGGCCAGGAGAGCCTTATTGGGTGCAATATTCTTAACAATGCCACCTTATTGGGTGCAATATTCTTAACAAAAAGAATGATAATATTGAACTTAAATTTATGATTACAGCCTTAACTGCTACATATTCCTTGAGTAATTTGCTCAAAAAGCTAGATGGGCTATATGTTCCCTGCATCTCTTATCTTTGTCTGAATATTTGCGTAGCTAATTAATGATTATGTTGATAGACCGTTGTAACTGTTTAAACTCAATTTGCAAACTACTACTTGGGTACTTGAAGCCTGCATCCGAATATTAGAAGAATTTCAGCATTCTGCAGCTTGGCTGCTCTTGGCCATGCACACACCTCTCTCTTCTCTGTCATTCTCTCTTCTCCAGCTCTTTACCTTCTTATTACTATGGACCCCATGCTTTCCTAAAGCTATGTACACACTTCCATTTACTCTGCATCAAGTGCACTTCCACGGACGGTTTTGGAAGTGGTATACACACAACGTTAGTCACAATCCATATCTATTTTGTATCTCTCTTGTCATTTTTTAATATACAAAATACTGCATTTTTCCCCAAGCCAACTTCGATCCGAATTGAGAAAAAGAGCAGCTTAGCTGCATTTTAAGCTGGCCATGTACACCACCTCATGCCCTGGTTCCAGTCCTGCTTGCTGATCTCTCTCTTGTGAACTCTTACTCTTTTCACTTCTCTTCTTCCTGTGTATTGATTTTTTTAATACTCTCCTTAAATTTAACAAAACTCTCAGGGCAGGGCACAACAGTCATAAAAATAAAATAAAATAAAAGCATATGGATTAAAACAGCAGAACAATAAACCCCAAGCAGAGGAATAAAAGCCCCCCCACCCAAACTTTTCACATTAAAGCCACACTGAAAATGCACCTGGGGGCATTCCATACAGAGAGCTTCACAGCTGCAAAGGCCTTCTCTTGTCACCACCGCCCTCACCTCACTTCAGAAGGCAGGGGAATTCAGAGAAGCGCCTCTGGCAGCAACCTCAGCAAGCTCAAGTGGTCCCTTTGATACCTGAATCCCAAAACTTTAAAGGTAAGGACCAGCACTTTGAATTGTGCTCAGGGAAGAACTGGCAACCAATTTAGTTGTGTAGAACTGATGGAGTTGTTTTCCGTTTGGTCAGCTCCAGCAGTGTTCTGTATGAACATAAGTTTCTAAGAAGTCTTCAAAGGCAGTTTCACATACACTGTATTATCTCTTAGTCTGCCTTACCTATCTCTCATCTAAACTCTGAGCAGCAGCTCAGTCAGGGACAGTTAGAGATTCTTCTACCTACTCCATTCTGCTGTGACTTTATCGCAGATCAGCCAGCCACCTCCCTTAGTGAAGTACAGTATTGATTTTAAATATAGCAACACTGACATATTTATCTAGCTTACTGAATTTTTATATTTTAAAAAACCTTAGTTACCCTGAGAAGCTCAATAACAGCAAAAACACACTGCATATACGACTAGGAAAATATATTCAGAAACTGACTAAACCTCTGAGTGACTGAAAGTGGTGCTTACAGTTAAACAGGTTTTTTAAAGTTACAGATAGGTAGCCGTGTTGGTCTGCCATAGTCAAAACAAAAAAAATCCTTCCAGTAGCACCTTAAAGACCAACTAAGTCAGTTCTTGGTATGAGCTTTCGTGTGCATGCACACTTCTTCAGATACAGTGTATCTGAAGAAGTGTGCATGCACACGAAAGCTCATACCAAGAACTGACTTAGTTGGTCTTTAAGGTGCTATTGGAAGGAGGTTTTTTAAAAACCTGTTTTCCTTGGGCAACATTCAATTTTATCATATTTCTATAGAGACGTTTTTAAGAATGGATTATTCTCACTTTAACGTCATCTCAAAAAACTTCCTCTGTGCTTCTGATCATCTGATTATTCCAATTTCTCTCTCTTTCTCTCTCTGGGTATTGCCCTTGTTTTGGATTGCTATATTTAGAATGTATGTGAGGAAAAACAGAACATAATATTTACCTAGATAAAATATTGATACTTCTGTAATCTTAGTCCTCCTTAAATGCAAAGGAGGTATGGTAAAAATTATACCATTTGTTTACAATTCCACCAATGATGAGCTTGTGCCTTTCTACATCTGGGAGCTCACACAATTTCACTGCAACATTTACATTACTCCTTTCTACTGCAGATGCATAAAATAAGATTATTTCAAGCAACTGTGAAATAAATATTCACCTCTCATCTTAATGAACATATGGCAAATGCTAGGATTTCTTCATGTCCTGCAGTGGAGCTCTGTGTTTGAAACACTATCTCTTTGAATCAAAGCAATTGGTCTAAAACAAGGACATACTGCTTAGTAAGCTTCTAAATATGATTTTCAGTTGGCTACATCAGTATCTTTTGCCCCCTTCCATTTCCACTTTGAAGATGCTGAATCTGCACATATAGTTAAACATCAAATGCAATGTCACTGAGAAATGACACTCCTTCAAAGAGCAGATTAAAAATTGCCAGAGAGCAATCTGGCATAACTGTCATGCCTAGAATTCATATGCTTCAATAATGATTCCAGCCTTCTCCCTGGTACATTTTGAAATGGCAAAAAGAGATCTGTTGATATATACATTTAGTACAAGACATGTCCACTGTTATTTCTTTCTCTTTTTTTCTTGTAAAGTGGGCAATCTTTATGCAATGTTATTTATCAATACACTGAGCAAATATAGTGAGATATGATTTACAATTTCTGAATAGTCTTTATATTTCATCTATTGATATGTCAATATAAAATATTTTATTTGCATTGTGAGTTAATAAAAAGTGAAGGGGAATTATTCTGTAGATTTTCAGGAGTAACTCATACATAAACCTCTTCATTTAATGGGAAAATGATTTGTTCAACCCTCTGCAAAAGCCTTTGTGCACCTCAGAAGGTTCAAGCTTTTGCTGAGCAACAGCTCAAAACAACTCAGTTGCTGGAAGTCAACCAATATTAACAGCACACTAAACAAAAAAATGTGTTCTTTATAAATAAAAAGTCAGATTAGCCTCTATTCGGCTTTCAGTCTTGAGATTCCAAGAACAATGGAGATCCAGCATGGTGTGGCGGAGAAATATTGGAATGGATGAGGAAATCCATTTTAAATCCCTGCTCATATTGGATGACTTTGGGTCGCTCACATTCTCTCAGCCTTAATTTACCACACAGGGCAGTTATGTGGATAATACTCCTTTGTATGCCACTGTGCCCTTGAAGAAGGAGTTGGATACATATAATTAAGGATTATAATTTTTCATAGAGGAAGCTAAGGACTGACCTAGATGGACTGACCATTCTGTATATATAAACATAGACTTGCACCATTTGGGTAGAAAAGGGGTTTGTATCAAATTTGTATCAAGCCAAGGGCAAGGGGAATCAAATATTTCCTTATCTACAGTTTAAAAGGTAAAGGGACCCCTGAACATTAGGTCCAGTCGCAGATGACTCTAGGGTTGTGGCGCTCATCTCGCTTTATTGGCCGGGCTTCCAGGTCATGTGGCCAGCATGACTAAGCAGCTTCTGGCGAACCAGAGCAGCGCACAGAAACGCCATTTACCTTCCCGCCGGAGTGGTACCTATTTATCTACTTCGACTTTGATGTGCTTTTGAAATGCTAGGTTAGCAGGAGCAGGGACCAAGCAACGGGAGCTCACCCTGTCGTGGGGATTCAAACCGCTGACCTTCTGATCAGCAAGCCCAAGAGGCTCAGTGGTTTAGACCACAGTGCCACCCATGTCCCTTATCTACAGCTTAGATCTCCCCAGTTCTCTCTCCTCCAGGTCCTTTTCTGCTAGTTTATTTTATTATTTACTGAGAATTATTCACATACCAACCTTTCATTACAAAATAATAATAATAACAAGGTGGTTTACAAAATAAAGCAGATACAATAAAATATGCAAACTGGAATCCAGAATTCTGTAGAATCAGTACTAAGGATCAGTGCCTAGTTATGCCTATGTGAACAGGTAAGTTTTTACTAGCTGGGTAAAAGCCTCAGCGCCTAGGGCTTGCCGATCGAAAGGTCAGCAGTTCGAATCCCCACGGTGGGGTGCGCTCCCGTTGTTTGGTCCCAGCGCCTGCCAACCTAGCAGTTCGAAAGCACTCTCGGGTGCAAGTAGATAAATAGGGACCGCTTACTAGCGGGAAGGTAAACGGCGTTACTGTGTGCGGCTCTGGCTCGCCAGAGCAGCGATGTCACGCTGGCCACGTGACCCAGAAGTGTCTCCGGACAGCGCTGGCCCCCGGCCTCTTGAGTGAGATGGGCGCACAACCCTAGAGTCTGTCAAGACTGGCCCGCACGGGCAGGGGTACCTTTACCTTTACCTAGAACACTAACAGCAGATCAGCCCATCATATCTGCAAGGGACGTTTGTCTACAAAGTCCTCCTCTAGCTCACCATAAGATGACATGTCACAACTAGACTAGATCCCCCATTTTCTACACATTTAAGTACATGGGAAAGCTGCCATCAGACTGCATTTGGACCAGATACTGGTTTGCCTTCCCAGAACTTCCATTAAAAAGGTAAAGGACCCCTGACAGCAGTGGTGGAGGAAGAGGAGTGGGGGGGGGGAGCGCACCACCCCAGGCAGTGTGATCCTGGTAGGGTGCCATCACGGCTGCCCCCCTGCCCGCACTGGGCACCACGCCAGCCCCACCCCCGTCTGCTCTCCACCACCACCCCTTGCCGGAGCATGAAGCTCCGCCACTGCCTGACAGTTAAGTCCAGTCGCAGAGGACTCTGGGGTTGCAGCGCTCATGTCGTTTTACTGGCCGAGGGAGCCGAGGTTTGTCCGCAGACAGTTTTTCCGGGTCATGTGTCCAGCATGACTAAGCCGCTTCTGACACAACAGAACACCAAAACCAGAGCAGCACACGGAAATGCTGTTTACCTTCCCACTGGATGGTACCTATTAATCTACTTGCACTTTTTGGCTTCCCTTATTTTTGTTCACCTCCTTGAGCTACCAAATAATAAAAAATTGATTCCCTGTTCAGAGTAAGCTATGTAAATTGCTCAGTCTTCTTCACACTGATTATTAGTTTATCAGTTAAGCAAATGCTGTATCTACTCTGATCTAATCTCATGTGAACCAGATGTAAAGTTAATGCAATTAAACTGATATGAGCAAAGGAATCAGCCTTAGAGAAAATAAATAATTTGAGATATTGATGAGTTTTGGAACAAGGTGTGTCTGTTTAGTGTAAACTACAGATTTGCATTTATGCCAAAAGAGCATACAGTACAGTGTTCAAAGCAATTAATACAATAACCTACAACAGTTATATTGTTTCCATGGTACACTTAATAACACAACAACCAATAAGCCTTTTAACATTGTACTTCGCCTTACAAATCAAAAGGCAGAAATGACTGGTCAGGATAATTGCAATGTTTTCATTTTACTGACTGCAGCATCAAGGTTGATTAAGTAATTCCCTATCATCAACTCCAGGACAGTTTACTGTGAAATAATAACGCTCCAACCCCTGGGTATTATTGGGGGCGAGTTTCATTCACTAAGTGATCTGTTGAGGTATTAAATATCCATCACACCATCTCATCCACTTATTTTATCAGCATCAACTGTCACAGCAGTAAAACTTTAACAGCCTTGTTAGACTTTCTACTGAATCAAAGTCTGCCCCATGTGCCTATCTGTAAAAAAAAAGTTTAACAAAGCATGGAAAATAGTAAACACTTCTACAGTTTGATATATCAGTAATATACGTAGCATTTATTTTAACAATCCAAGAACCATTTATAAAGTCTATGCCATTGCAGGGAGAAGAAAAGGCGAAGCAATAAATCCTGCATAAATCCTGAGTGGAGCCCCTAAGACGGTTGGATGGCGCCTTGGAAGCCTCCTTCCAGCAACTGCTGAACCCAGCCTGGTGCCAAAGGCACGCAGGCCAACATTTTCTGCCCCAATCCCGCTGCCTTCCCTTTGCTGGCTGGCTCTCTCTCTTTGCCTCCCCAGGCTATCCAAGAGGCCTTTGAGGCCTGCAAGGCCACTGCCACTTTTCCTGTCACCTCCCACAAGACCTGGCAGGCCGCTGCTGCTTCTGTCACCCCCTCCTGCCACTGCAGCGAGGCCTGGCAGGCCGTCACGGCAGCCGCACCTCCAGAAGCTGGCTGTGTACTTCTGGAGGCACACTTCTGGTGCCAGCTTCCAGAAGAATGTCGGTGTCAACAAGGCCGAGAGCGGGGTCCTGTCGCCTGAGCAGCGCAGGACCTCCATACACACTGGCCAGGCTTGCTCCTCAGGGCGGTCACTTTAGCGCTGCTAGCACAGCATTTGACTTCACTCCCAGAGGTGCCCTCCATTGTCTCTTGAGACAGTCGGATGCCAACCACTGCAGGAATGAAAGACTCAGCCTTGTTTCTTCAAACATCAATTCTGCAGAAATTGTTTAAGGAGGCCTATAGTCTCATCCAGGAACTAGTATCAAGTGAATTTTATTTAAATATTGTTTACAACATTGGTGGAATCTACACACATATAAAAAAGCACTGAAAATGCTTTTTTATTTTTATTTTAAAACCACATTGAATTTGGCATAGCTCTCTTTTGCTATCTAGTGTCACATTTGTATACTGTACTTTATAACACATTTAAAACCTTTTATTTGCAGTTGTATAGCCGAGTCTACCGTCACTCAAAAATAGTTTGGCTGTAATCCTAAACATACTTACTAGGGAGTAAGTTCCATTAGTTCCATTTTTTTTCCTCCAAAGCCTGCAGGGAAGTGAAAGAAAAGACCTACATTCTGCCTCTCCCTCAAGTTCTCTGGGTCTTGCTGTGTTGGAGGGGGTAACAAAATAAGAGCACCCTTCCCCTTTTAGTTTCATGCAGCATGCTGTGGACTTGGGAAAGTGGAGAAGTGTGCAAGGTGCTGGGGGGAGAGGGAGGACTGGAGCAGCATGACTGGCACATAGCTAAACTATTATAGGTTGATGCGGCCCACTAAGGATGCATTGCATGAAGGCCTTCAAATTCTGCAGCCAGTACTGCTATGAAGCAGATGTGAGTGTTGATGAGAGTATAGCCCTCCGCAAGCACTTAATGGCACTCTGTTCCCTGTATTAAACTGTTAACAGAAACATACAAATTGGTTAGCCCCTATGAAAATGCATGCCTAAAAATGGACATAAATACTGTACTGTTCTACATTTTAAACATTAGCCTTGGAGATAATCTGACTTTGGAGGAAGCAAATGTGCTGAATCCTGATCAACTCTTATTTGTTCAGGGTCACAGTAGGCATCAGGGCTGTGTTCCTTGACAAAGCTGTTCTCCCGTATGCAACTTATCAGGAATGTTTTAGTATAAAAGCACAAATGTGTTTCTGGCACAAAGCTGTGTTTACAGGAAATGGGGGAAGCTACAGGACTTTAAGATGATACATCATTATACTGAAATTTTCATGGCCGCATTCAAATCTCTTGCTTCCCCCTCCCCCCACAAACAGTACCATGGTATTGTTGCTGTTGCAGCATTTATTTGAACTCTCTTCAGGAGATTGCATTTTTAGGATATACTTCCTCCCAGTGCTTTTTTTCTTAAAAAATATATGTTTAGGGGTACTCTCATTTTGACTCAAGAAAACCACCATTTTATAGTTCAAATCCAAAAAAAGCCAAAGAAGATAGCTAGTGAGAAATGCATTAACAAACTATGTTCAGATCACATCTTTAGGAATGCTGTCTAGTGTCAAGCCTAAACAAGTACATGCCTCTGGTAGAGAGAGCATTTCATACAAGAGAAGCAGGAGCTGGAGCTTCAGTCCCACACCAACCCCTGCAGTTACCTGTAGTCCTGAGTGAGAAGACATTAGGGTTGTAAGCAAAGAAAGGGGAAGGTCATTGTTCTATGGGAGAAAGGGAACCAGCTGTATTTGTGGAAGTTTGCAGGTCAAAGCCTGGCATCTCCAGAGAGGGTTGACCCTGCCTGAAACTTTGGAGAATCATTGCCAGCCAATGCAGACAATGTTGAGTGAGATGGATCACAAAATTGTAGAGCTGGAAGGGACCACAAGGATTATCTAGTCCAACCTCCTGCAATGCAGGAATATTTTTGCTCAGCATGGGACTTGGAACTCAGGACCCTGTGATTAAGTATCTACTTGCTGTACCAACTGAGCGCCAACATGACACGACAGCTTCTTTTCCTAAATATCCAGATACCATCATAAGGAAATGGTGGCGGGAGTTGGGCTCAGCTTTTCAACAGCATTTTTAACTTTAAAAGTTATTTTACACTCCACTACATCTGCGTAGTTAAATGCCTCAGCTGCTGGCCATGGCAGATCCTAGAGACAAAAATACTAATAATCCTAACTGAGAGACTTTGAAGGATACCTGAACTGAACAGAACACAATTGTATTATTAGTTAAAGGGAAAGTATTTCCATCCCTTTCAACCAATGTTGTCAGAAGTAACATCTGACAGCTCTTCATGCATAATACAAGAGCACACATCTAAATAAGCACATTTATATTTTGCAGAACATTGTAAATTTCCCACAATAATCTGCAACAGTGACACAATTTAACATTAATCTTGTCAAATCTGGGACAGCGGGGAATGGTGCATGGGCATTAGGAGGGCAGGACAGATTTATATCTATATATAAATAAGTAACATAAAATAATTGAATAACTAAGCTCCATGCCCAAGCATGAAGAATAAAGGTTCCCCCCCCCCTTTATTTGAATTCTGCTGCATCTTTTTTTCTAGGAATACAGGTTGAGCATGAGGATGGGGAGAGCAGACCATAAATTATGAGAGAAAGGAGGATTTTTTGGGGAAGGGTGTCCCCCTTCCTGTGTCCCTGCCCATTTGATTTTGTGTATCTGATTGTGTGTTTGGTATGGAGGGAGGAGTGTAAGTAGAATATTCTTATATCTTGAAATATATAAGAAAACCATTCTGCTGTAGTTCTTGGTTATGGTCCTGTGCGTTTGTGACAGTGGGTGAGATTTACTGGTTATGTGTTGCCTGCTTTTTGAAACCAAATCTGGAGCATGAGACAGAGTCTTCCTAGCCCTTCCTGGAGATGAGTTAGCAAAGTCTGCTGATGACACCAAGTTGTTCAGGGTAGTTTTTATCAAAAAGAGACTGCAAAGCGCTCCAAAAAGCTCTCTCCAAACTGGGTAAATGAGCCTTAAAATGATAAATCTGATTCAGTGTTAACAAGTGAAAGTGATACATGCTGGGACAAAATGTTAGATTACATATACGCTGTTGAGGTCTGAGCTGGCGGTGGCTGACCAAGAACCAAGATCTTAGGGTCATAGCGGAAAGCTCAGTTAGGATGTTATGGTTAAGATGTTGTGTGCCAGGTTGTGGCAGCAGTAAAATTGGTGAATTATAGTGTAGTGACCATTAGGAAAAGGATTGAAAACAGAAACTGGAAATACCATCATGGCCTTATACAAGACAATGATGCAGCTGCCCTTGGAATACTGTGTGTAATTCTGGTCACCACGTCTCTTAAAGGATAGCATAATGCTGGGATTTCTTTTAGAAATGGTGGATCATCACCCTACTTTTGTAAAGGTTTGCATGAGAGTTCCTGAATCATTTTCAGGTACGTGGTTTTCTTTACAGAAATAAAAACATTAGAACTTTGAAAATAATCATGTTATGTTGACACGAATGGACAGAATGGAACAATATCTCTCACTGGCAGCTCCACGTATCTGTGACTTTGCAAATTGGGGGGGAGGTTCTCTGCTGTCTGTAGGACTAGGACCTGGGAGCCACGATTCAAAACGCCACTCAGCCATGAAGTTCACTGGGTGTTACTGTCTTATACTTGCCTAAATTTAAGTCTCACTGTGTTTTCTGTATGAGCTGTTTTGTTATGGCTGGTCACAACTCTCCAAATACCACAAATTGTAAAAAGAACCAAATAAATTTGATCTGCACCAAGTCTTGGCAAGCCATATGTAGCACTAAACACATTGCGTAAGATGCCTGGCCATTAACCCTAATGAGAGCATGCTCTCCATCTTATACCATACCTCCATCACTGCTCCCTCTTCAAAAAAGTAGGTAGTGGTCTTTTGTTTACACTTTTAATTATGCCTGGACATTGCAATTCCAAGATAAAAACCAGCAAGAACTGTTAAGTCTCTTTCATACACTTATATAGTTTATATTTGCATAACTTTCTGATTTGTAAAAATGATAGTTTCAATTTATTAGAATGCATTGTTTCACTTGGGTTTTCTAATATTATTAGCAGAAGTCTACTTCTGAGAGTTCCACTAAATTAATGCTTTGAATTACTGCTGCACTGATTGTAGCTAGGGGATATTATTAATTAATTAAATGTGTATACCGCCCTATACCCACAGGTCTCTGGGCAGTTCACAAGATTTTTTTATGTGAAGTGAGGGGGCCACAGTATTCCTGAACATCCACTACTTGGCTTTTTTTATATTTTCTGTGACTGTTCACTGGTTTTCACAGTGTGTCTTGTTTGTTGCTCCTGCACAATTCCCTCTCACAAACTTCCTCTTCTTGTCCTGGGACTCCAGTCAAACTGGGGTCTTATAGTAAATGTGATATATACTGATATATATAGTCAGTGCTTTTTTTCTTTAAAAAAAATATATTTAGGGGTACTCTCATTTTGACTCAACAAAATCACCATTTTATAGTTCAAATCGGAAAAAATAAATACAGTAAATGGACAAAAGTACAAAGATTCACAAAATGTTTAGGCGTATGCGTACCCCCAGAAAAAAAACACTGTATATAGTGCTACGTGAAGCTGAGGCTCCAAGACTTTGGCCACCTCATGAGAAGAGAAGACTCCCTGGAAAAGACCCTGATGTTGGGAAAGATGGAGGGCGCAAGGAGAAGGGGACGACAGAGAACGAGATGGTTGGATAGTGTCTTCGAAGCTACAAACATGAGTCTGACCAAACTGTGGGAGGCAGTGGAAGACAGGAGGGCCTGGCGTGCTCTGGTCCAGGGGGTCACGAAGAGTCGGACATGACTAAACGACTAAACAACAACATAGTGCTATGTAGGTCAGTAGATTTGGCTATGTGATGTCATGGAGGCAATTCAGAGTGAAGGCAGAAAGCACTGCCTTCGCTCTGAAGAAGCGCCAGGAAGGAAGCCAGGAAGCAAACAGTTTCATATCTGAAAATGTTTTACAGTCCTGAAATTTGCTGAAGAGTGAGGTAGTTTTCAGGGAGAGGAAAAAGGTTTCTGCAATGTGCCTATTTCAGTTAAGCATAACCTTAAACGTTGGAGTAGTATTTTTCAACATTTGACCATATTTTAACAGTATTTGACAGGTTAACTGACTAAATATTTTTGATTAGTGAAATAGTCAACTACTACTTCTCTCAAAATTAATTTAGTATCAATATTAACAGTTTTCTCAAGAACTGGTTTGTAAGATCTGACTCTTGTCTTCTCTTTTAAAAAAATATATCCTGTTACTCATAAGTTCTGAAGAATATCCTCATTCACTGAAGTTTTCTATTCCTTTGGGCCTTTTGGCCCAGATCTTCATCATATTAAAATCAACATTTTAAGCCTTCCATTGACTGTCAAGAGTTCAAGGTTAATGTTTGTCTTTGCTAATCCTCAAATGAGGCCCCAACTCTATGCACACTTATCTAAGAGTAAGCCCCATTGAATTACTGTTTTGTTTGTGTAGGAGTATGAAAACTTTCAAGTTAAACAGTAACCTTAATTAGGCAGAACTGCAAGAAAATTGAGAGAGAGAGAGAGAGAGAGAGAGAGAGAGAGAGAGAGAGAAATTGTTCCAGATTTATTTCCTCCCTGCCCCCTTTAAGTATGATGGTTGTAAGGCAGGGTCCTCAAACTTTTTAAACAGGGGGTCGGTTCACTGTCCCTCAGACACTGTTGGGGGGACGGACTATAGTTTGAAAAAAATATGAATGGTCAGTGCTTAAACATATACATACTGCAACATTATTAAAAATCCACCATAATAAATAGGCTTTAGATTTTGATGCCAGAATGTCACCCTGGTTCTGCCCCACTCCACCCTTTTAAAATTTACTAAGAATTTCACTCAAAGAACTTCTCCCTAAATGAGCTTAGGGAAGAAGTGTGAAGTTAATGCAGAGACTGGGAACCACGCAGCCCATTCCTTCTGGGTTGAATTTACTCATTATGGGGAACCTCTTTTTAAAAATCCCGATATCAGAGATCTCTGGCAAACGAGACAAGGCCTGGGCGACGCCACTGAGCCTTTCTGCCTCCTGGGTGGGAACTGAGGAGAGGAGAGCAACAAAAAATAAACAACTGCAAACCCCATCTTGGCTGGTCAGTTTCTTGAATGGGGAAATAAACAAAAAGACGGGCCTGACTTGCGGCCCCCTCGCACCACCCCGTGGAAACCGATAGAGGTGTTTGCCCCTGACTTCAAGCGGGACATGTGCGTCGTGTGAAATCCGTGCGCGCCGAGAGGTGGCGGCGAGGCAGCGCACGACCGGGAAGAGGCGACCAAGAGACAGAGGGGGAGACAGAAGGAGGGATTGGGGAATGAGCTTGAGGCAGAGCCTGAGGCTGAGGTAAACCCGGTGTGGCGTTTCAACCTCGGACTTGAGGACCTCGCCACCCGCTCACTCAGTCCCTGCGCCGCGCTGAGGTAAACCCGGTGTGGCGTTTCAACCTCGGACTTTGCAGCGGGTTCTGAAATGGCCAGGCAGGCTGGATTTAGGACCCTGGGGGCTGGATGTGGCCCGTGAGCCATAGTTTGAAGACCCCTGTTGTAAGGTGTCTGCTTGAGGGGGGTGGGAATCAAAGAACTAGTCAGAAAATGTGGTAAACGGAATAAGATGAATATATGATTAAAGTTATACAAAATTTCTTTTACAAATTCACATAGAAAAGTGAATATGAACAAGAATAGTTTGTTACCTCTTAAGAATTCCTGACAGGGCTACTACTGCCTTTCTGACCTCTTACCTCATGTCCTAAAAGTAAACCTGCTAAGCTAAACTAGTTTGTTACCTGTTAAGAATTGCTGACAATATAATCACTGCCTTTCTGACCTCTTACTTATTGTCCTAAAAGTAAACCAATTAAACAATCTCCCTGGGAGTATTTGCTATTTTCTGGAATACAAAGGACAGCAAAAAAAGAAGACCTTGGATTCTTAGGTAATGGCAGATATAAGTAACCCTGCATCCATTGAACTGTAAATTAGAGCAGTACTTAGTCATCTTTCACTGTCAAGTTAATAATATTAATACCATTTTAATACCAATTTTGTTTATTATACTAGCATATGACCATTCTGTCTAATGAAGTGCTCCAAATTAAATTGCTTGCATAAGTGAATGGCAGCTTGTCATATAAAGACTTTGACATGTGAGATAATTCAGTGCATCAATATTAATCAAAATCTGAGATGTAGGAGGGTTGGGGTTTTTTGGTTTTGGTTTTTTTCTAAGTGATCTGCATGGAACAGTGGTTACCCAGACCTCATTGCTGGTTGTAAAGGGGCCCCAGATCTGTTCAAGCTTCAGGGTCTCAAAAACGTAGGTCCGCCATTGCCTGAGGATCTCTCCCAGCACCTGCACATAGATGTTAAAAGGCATGTGGGAGAGGACAGAGCCCTGAGGCTCCCTACAAGTGATTGCCCAGGGGTCTGAACATCCATCCCACAACACCACTTTCTGGACACGGCCCAGGAAGGAGCTGTACAGCAGTGCCCCCAGCTCCAAACTCCTGTAGACGGTCCAGAAGGATGCCATGGTCAATGGTATCAAAAGCCGCTGAGAGATCCAGCAGAACCAGGAAACAGTTTTCACCTCTGTCCCTAGCCGCCAGAGATCATTGAACAGTGTGGCCAAGGCAGTTTTGGTCCTATGATGGGGCCTGAATCCTGACTGGAAGGGGTCCAAATGGTCCACATCCTCCAGACATTCCTGGAGTTGTTCAACGACCACCCACTCAATCACTTACATTTCCCAGATAATAAAGTTACTTTTGAAAGAAATTGTGAAGTCTACTTCTTTCTTATAGAAAGGTGATAATTAAATTTTGCTAATACCTAGAGATTAATCTTTACAGTAAGTACTAAAAGGTCAGGATGTTTGTTTGTACCTACGAGGGTCACATATAGTTCATTGATGGGTATATCATATAGTAAAGCAATGCTAGCTGGACCAATGCCATGAACTGTACTAATCAACAATGTAAAGATCCACATTAGCACATCATTACAATACTGTAATGGTTGGGAATATGTTTTGCATACAGAAGAGCCAAGGTTCATCTCCACTTGAAAAATTCACAAGTAACATAGCTAGGAAAGAAACACTCTGCCAGAGACCTCAGAGAGCTTCTACCAGTTAGAGGAGGCAGCCCTGTAGTAGATGGGGAAATGGTTTGACTAAGCATAACGTAGCTTGAGAGACGGCCTTCTCCCTATCCATTGCCCAGGAATGGAAGACTTGAGACCAGGCAATAATTGGCCACATTGGTTGGTGTTTTGTTTTTTTAAGTGGCTCTTTAAGGGGCTCAGGGAAGATACCCTCACAGAGGGAAACATTCACCACCCCACAGAGCCCACTACACAACCCGCCTGGCTCGCTTTTATGAGTCATGATTGGTAAGGATCAAGGAGACAGGTGGTTGCTTTCACTTGTCCAAGCAGCCTGTCCACAACCTCGGAAATAACTGGTTGAAATTGATCTCACATAACCTGACTAAACAAAAAAAATTCCTTCCAGTAGGAATTGGAATTTTTTTGTTTTGACTATGGCAGACCAACACGGCTACCTATCTGTAACTTATAACCTTACTAGACAGAGCTCTGGAACTCTCCAATAGCGGAGACTATCTCTTTCTGAATCTGGGGAATCTGTTCTCCTTGTAGTCTTGTCCAATATTTATCTTCCCCAAGTTGAAGCTTAACTAGTATTTTATTAATACTACCAGTGTGTGGCATTATTACATATAAGCAATCTCATGACACCTATTCACTGTATTGCTTGAGTAACCTAACAATAGTACTATGTGTACATGCAATATATAATTCACGCCTATATAAAGTCTTATTGAGCCATGAAACATGAGAAAATAATAATCTGGGATTTTTTAAAAAAATTAATCAAAGGCGTATTATGTTATCGATCGATCGATCGATCTATCATATTGCTATGATTCAACTATAGAAACAGAAGTAAGAATAACCAATACCAAAATACAGGAAGAGTTTAGAATTGTCGATGTTATTACACAAAATGCTGCTTCTAGTCAAGATCAGCATAGAATGACACTTCAGTATTTGCATTATTGTGCTCATTGATCTAACAGTTTTTATTATCTGAGCACCAACAGGTAGACTGTATTTTAGTGTATACAACTTCAGTAGCTGACATCAACTTTTATTATGCAAAGATTTTTACACTGCCTGTGCAGTAACACTTTATTTTCATAGAAGATGAGAGAAAGCTCTTCAAATTAAGGGCCATAATAAAATACTTTTGGAAACTTTCACTGTAATCATACAGTATGTGTGAACTGATTTTATGACACAACAAAAATGAACAAGTGTTACTGTCCTTTGATCTGAGCTAGTTGGTAGGGGAGAGGTTGAAAGTATGATAGCTCGGGTGTATTTTATGGGTTCTTACAGCATAAAATAAAGATCTGTATTGTATAGGTTGAAACTGGTGCCCTAGACTTCTGCATTTGTGTAATAAATATGTTAACCAGAAGGAAACACTATCCTGTACTAAGGTCATAAAGAATAAGTGCAAAACTCTATTGTGTGTTATTTTAACCATGCCATCCATGGCTTATGCTCTGGGTTGCATGCTTCACACCTTAGCTGGCTAAGTGCCATGAAATGTGTGATGTGCTATCATGGAGACTTTGTCAGTAATGAGAATCTATTTTTCCATCTTGTCTAGAATGACAGTTTAGCAGCAGGGTATTTTCTAAGTGTTACTGCATGCAGCAGGTGTTTCCTTACTGAGCGACTGCATTTGTCTGGGTCCAAGTATTTTCTCATTGCCTTTTTCTTTTTTGGCAGGGGGATGTAGCTAGTTCCAGGTGTTTGTTAACCAAACATCTGTGGATTCTGCAAATTCCAGGTGTTTCCTATACGAGTAAATTTAAATCAAGTCAGATAAGTGCAAGCCCACTTTAATTCAAACATTAGACATCTCCCAAACATCTGCATTAAAGAACCTGCCAACCGCATATATGGAATGAAAAGTCAGTAGAAATACCACTGAAGCTTAAGTACTTTTCTAAAGCACTTTGAAAGTTACATAGTGTTCCTCAAAACGTTTCTTGAAGACTTGAACATTTCTTCTACAAAGCTGAACATCTACACCTCCTCTTGCATAATGGTTTCAGCACTCCCTAGATTTTAGCAGGACAGATGGATTTTTAGCCACTCTCTAGATGCTCCTGACAGTCAATTAGTTGGGCATGTCATGTCAATTGGCATTCATTGTTCCCATTATTTCCAATGGTCATGGGGTCACCAACCTTTTTGGGCTCATGGACACATATGCAAACCAGAGAAACTTCCTGCAAGCAGCAGAAACACAACCGAGTACACAACACATCGCAACATATTATATTGGATACAACAGAATTTTAATTTCAAGCCTAATTTCAAGTGGAGGGAGGGGATACTGTGAGGACCAGGGAAAGCTTTTTGTAGGGATATGTGCAACCATGGGTGCCCAGCTGGCGACTCCCTCAGTGGGCCTTCAGACAGCCTCCACTCTTTTCAGTGTGTATTCTTGTCATTCATTTTCCTATGTCCCCTCAACAAAGGTCAGTGGTCAGCACAAGGCATCATGCAGTAGCAAAGCCTCTGTAACTTTCCCCATCATTCAGCTTAAAAAATAAATCAACATGATTAAGTCTTTACCCACTACCAGAAATTTGTTTAATTAAGGGGGGGGCCTTGAGGTTCTAACACAATTGAAGTTTCAGCATCAGATTCGGAAGCCTGTGTCCTAATTGCAGAAGAGTGGAGTTGATGGAGTAGGGTTCGCTTACTCCATCTCTGTTCAAAGGTATTCCTAATTATACTTCCCAAATGAGGCGGGGGGGGGGGATCCATAGTAATGAAAAGTTCCAGGGCTGATGCCTAATGGTACAAATGTGATCCTGTCTCCCGCCGCCCCCGCCGCCTTCTCTGTTATGCTGGCTGAAACCGAGGCGAAATCTTGGCCCATCTATGAGGAGGGACACACACCATCTGCTTGTTAAAATGTTGATTTCCATTTGCTGTGCTCAAAGTCCACTGCACAAAGAGCAAGGGAGGGCTCAGGACACGGGGAAGGACCAGGCTGCAAACTGCGAGAGCTTCGACTTCTAGCTGCTTGAGGGCGGGGGGGGGGGGGAGAGCTGCCCCCCCCCAGCAGCAGAATGAAAACCCGGAGAGAAGCGAGCAAGCATCCGGGCAGATGCATCAAATTCCTGCTTTCTGACTCAGGCGCCGGAGCCCCACCAGCTCCAGCCCTTCGGGGCGCGGGGAGGATTCCAGGGGAGCCGAGAAATCCACCTGGTCGGCAGCGCAGCGCGCGGCTCCTTCTCCCCTCGCGGCGCCCTTGGTTTTCGTCCCAGCTTTCGGCGCGAGTGTCGGCTTTTTACGATCGCCGAAGGGACACAAACCAAACCGGCGGCGCCTCCTCCTCCTCCTCTCCTCAGCCCTCCACTTCCCCCTCCTCGGAGCTTTAAAGCCGGGAGCCATTCCTTCCGATTAACGCCCAGCCCTATTAGCACGTCTTCAGCAAGCAGCCTGGAGGCAAAGCCCCACCGGAAAGGTGTGAGGGATTCAAACGCAGGCAGAGCCTGGCGAAGCTCCGACCCGCGAGCTGCGTGTTCCGGGTGGCGGGTGAGTTCTGGAGCGGCTTAAATAATAGCCGAAGCCCAAGAGGAAGCAAATCCACGGGCTTGTCTTCCGGGCAGGGCGCGAGCCTCGGCGGCAGCGGAGAAGGGAGGGAGAGTCGTCGTCGTCCCGTCCCCCCCCTTTACCTCTTCAACACAGGAAGTTTGGGAACGGCGGCTCAGCGGCTTTGCTCCTTCTCCGTTTTCAGAAGCTGCCGAGCAGCGCCCCATTGCAGCCCCGGGGCGAAGGAAGATGCCCCCGTCGGAGGGAGCTTTCGCGCTGCCGTCCTCCCAGCCCTCCCTCCCTCCGCAGCCGCTCCGCTTCCCCCCCCCCCCAGCCCGCCTCTCCCCTTCCCCATTCGGCCTGCCCTCCTTCCCCCCGGGTCTCAACTCCGCAGCCGCCGAAACAGTTCCCTCAGAGACCGCGAGTTGCTCCTCGAGAACTCTGGGGCGCGCGCGCGAGGAGGAAGACCTGGCCAGACCTCTACCTGCCCTTTGCGCCGCCCGCCCGCCCGCGGAGGGGCGTCCGCTTCCTGGCCTTTCCCCTGCCTGGCCGCCGCCGCCCCCTCCCCGCCCGGCGGGACGCGAAGCCGTGGGGCGAGCGCGGGGGACCTTGGGCCGGAGGGTTACCTGTCCTATATTGATGTAGCCGTACTTGCTAGCTATCCTGTTGGCTTCTTGGTTCCCGCCGGTTATCCGCACCGCCCAGTGGTTGGTGTAGAGGCGAGTCCTGCAGGCGGGGAGCAAGAAGCCCAGCCAGAGGGTCAGCAGGCACAGCAGGTCCGCTCCGCTCCGGACTCCGCAGCAGCAGCCCCAGCCGCTCTTCCAGCCCATCTCGGCGGCGCGCGAAAAGACCTCCCCGACTGCGCCTTGCTGTTCCGAAAGAAACTTCTCTCGCCTCCTTGCTCGGCTCTTTCCGGGCTTCCCCGCTCACCTCCGGGCACCTTCGCCGGCGCGGGAACCGAGAATGACCTCGGGAAGGAAGCCAGCCGAACTTGGACTCAGCGCCTGGGCGCTCCCGAGGGGCTTCCGTGGCCCAGCGCCGCAGCCCGAAGCGCCTCCACGTTGCCCAATTCTCCTCCGGGCGCGGAAAGTTTGTTTGTTTCTCAAGAAACCCCCGAGCCTCCCGTCCCACTTTCTGCAGCTCGCGTCCTTTTCCTTGCGCCACGAGAGTCTCGGGGGAGAAGGGAGGGAGGGAGGGGGCTGCCTCTTTCTCGCGCTTCTCGGGGGCTCTCCTCTCCGCGCTGGGTGCCGCCGTCTCGCTCTCCTTCCCCGTCTCCGCCTCACTTGTGCAGAGTCGCAGCAGCAGCAGGCGGCGGTGTGTGAGTCTTGGCAGCCGAGCGCCCCAGCTCAGTCAGGCTCGGTCGCCTCCCTCTTTCCCCCTCCTCCTCCTCCTCCTCCTCCTCCTCCTCGCCGCCCTCCCGGTTCTGGAAGGGGAACGCGGAGAGCGAGTGGAAATGGCAGCAGCAGCAGCCGCCTTCTCCGCATAGAAGAGCTTCTCGATTCCCCTCCCGTCCGATGCCCGCCGTCTCTCCGTCTCGCTCGCTCTCCTCCGGCGCACGCCTGGTCCTAGCGCTTCCCGATTCTGACTCGACTGGGAAGACGTGAGCCGGAGGGGAGTCGCTTTTTAAAAAAGAGTACAGCCCGAGGTGCGTTTTGGGACAGACAGAGAGGAACGTATAAGAAATACAGTTTACTAGTATTTTAAAATGTGGGCAACCGCGCTGGGCCGCGAGAGTGAGAATCCACGCAGCAGCAGCAGCAGAACTCCCTGAAAGACCCCTGAAGGTCCCAAGCAGGGAGCATGTGCTTCAGTTTCACAGAACTCTTCCTGGAGCATGGTTTAAAAAACAACAGGTGGGGGGGGGGGAGATGTAGTTACAACAAAAGCAAAATGTTCTTAGGGTGAAGAGCTGAGTCTGCAGAAAGGCATAGTCTTCAAATGATGATGTTTCTTTCCGGAAGCTTTTTGCACCGAGTAGTTCTTCCAGACACATGTTTATTGTGGGACTGGTGTTCGTCATACAAACAAGTTTAAAAGCAACACACTAAATTATTGCCAGCTACCCATTTGCTATATCTCAATCACCCATTTACAGTGAAGTTCCCATCTGGAAGTTTCTTACTGAGTTTTTTATGCCCACTATATGGGCTATGGGCGTAGCCAGGGTTTTTGTTGGGGGGGGAAGAACCTCATTTGCGTTCATTTGGGGGCAGATTTGGCTATGCCCATGGCCCCCTACAAAGCTCTTATGGTAGGGGAAGGCCCTTGAAGATATAAAAGCCCGCCATTTGTTGGATCTGTTTCTAGCACTAATTGGAGTACACAAGCCACTGAACACCAGTGCATAATAGTAGAGGTAAAATGGGTTATTTGTTAATTTGGTGATTAGATTGGCACATTAATGATAGCTTTAAAACATGAATTTGTGTTGAATTGTGAATTTTATAGAAGCTTTATAAACTTCTGTGTTTCAGCTGAGCAAACATGGGAAATGGCATGGCAGAAGATTTAAGGTTACTTCAAAGCAATCACCAAAGGTTTTAGTTAGTTAAGAAAGTTAATGATTAGACAGAATCATTAACATCTTCGGTTTTTGTACACCAGTTTTATCATACCCAAGGCTCATCAACAGTGTCACCAGATCAGAAGCAATCCAAAAGCAGTTCAAAAGGAACAGACCATGATTAGTTGTTATGAGGACAAGCTTGGTAAGACCCTCAGGCTCTTGCAATCTTCCCTCCTCTTCACACAAAAAGGAAATGGAAGGCTTCCATTCCTGGTTGGTTGAAACCAAAGTTTCTCAGGTTGTAGGTCAGGTGGGCTTCAATACTGCACCCCTGCCCCAGCCACACCTTAGCCATTTGGTTGGGCTACTGCCAGCAACAGCTCTCTACATATGCAGTGCTTAGACAGGGTTGAGGCAACTTGAGCGTGAAGCTGTGGCATAGAAAACTGGAGGAAGAAGAAAGGAAATGGATAATGGAAATCCAGAATGGCCATGGGAATGTGAGTGCAGATGAATGGAGGGAGATGAAATGGAGTGTCCAGGGCTGCACACCTGCCCCTTCTGCTTCAAATATACATATCCGCACCCCAGCACTTGGGTCGTCCTTCCTTCTCACCCAGCCTCCCACACAACAAGGAAGCATCTCATTCCTTTTTTGAGGACAGGACAGGTCCAAGATATTTTGCTGCCCGATGAAAAGAGCCTGGTGTCGTCCTCCGTTCCATGCACAGAAGCTGATCAAACTGTACTTCAACACTGGCAATGAAGGGCCTTGATGATCCCTCCCATATAAAAGCTGTGTTTGTCAGGTGGGGGAGCCCTGCAGATGCAGCCCATGATTTGTGCAAGTGCAACATTTTGATAAGACTCAAGTTGGTCATTTTATGCAGAAAACTGAATCCCGTCATAACATGAGTTACTATCTTTATGTACAGTTGTGTCAAAAAGTTGTGCCATACGTTTATGCTGTTATGTATAGATCTTCTCATGAAGCCCTGATGCAACTGATATATATTTAGAACTATTATTGTAAACCATCTGGGCAGTTTTAGTCTTATCACCAACTAAGAAGTTTGTTCCATGACCTCCAACACAAGCACCCACCCCAATTCCTTTTGGTGATTAACTGTCTGCTTGTAATGTTCTTCCAGTACTCTAGTGCAGATATATTTCAAGTAATCAAGATGTACACGGGTTCTAAGAAAGACTTTCTGAGAGTTTGACGAAAGCACTCTCTTGAGATAACAGTTACGACTCTTTTCATGTTCTACTTCAAATATACAACAGCATTATCAATACAGTGACTTTCTCTCCCATATCCACTTCCTCCCTTCTTGGTACTCATAGGTTTTATTTGTCTCTAATGTAACTATGTGTGGGGATGCGGGTGGCGCTGTGGGTAAAACCTCAGCGCCTAGGACTTGCCGATCGCATGGTTGGCGGTTCAAATCCCCGCGGCGGGGTGCACTCCTGTCGTTCGGTCCCAGCGCCTGCCAACCTAGCAGTTCAAAAGCACCCCCGGGTGCAAGTAGATAAATAGGGACCACTTACCAGCGGGAAGGTAAACGGCGTTCCGTGTGCTGTGCTGGCTCGCCAGATGCAGCTTGTCACACTGGCCACGTGAGCCCGAAGTGTCTGCGGACAGCGCTGGCTCCCGGCCTCTAGAGTGAGATGAGCGCACAACCCTAGAGTCTGGCAAGACTGGCTCGTACGGGCAGGGGTACCTTTAATGTACCTATGTAGTAGAATTAACCTCATATAGAGAAGTGTTCACTGATGGGTTAATAACAGGATGATTTTGACCACAGTATGAAGCTTAAAAAAGCAGCATTCACCAATGTGTTGCCCTCCAGTTGTTTTGTTTTGAACTGCAACTCCCACCAACTACAGCTGTTTTTGATATGTGCAGCAACTGGCAAGCATACAGAGAGACGCAAGCAACCTAAGCAAAGAACGCTGAGAGCCAGGTTACTTGGGGCAGCCATGTGGTGCCCCCAGATGTTGTGGGACTATAACTCATCACCATTGACTGTACATTGGCTGCTGCTGAGGTAACTGCATATTGTTCTATGGCTCTGTGATGGAAGGGCATGTTGTTAAAGGAGATGAGTGTCAGGAGGGAAAGCTACATTTGAATCGCAATATTTGAGCAGTCAATGTGACATAATCCTAATTAATTGGGATTAATGTGATTAGTCCTAATTAATCACTAGATATTAATATATTTTCCAATTTATTCATTATAAACAAAATCGTGAATTATCCTTGATTTCCCCCCTTCAGCTTGGAGAACTGGAACTTGTGTCAAGAATGTGAATATGTACCGTAGTTTACTTCCTCTGGCTGTGCTTAAGAATGAGGGGAAGTTATTTTACATAGCCACCCCCTTCAATTTACAGCTCCCCCTCTCTCAGGGAGTCCTGTCCAGGTCAGTAGGTTTGAGCTGGCATAAGCAAATTAAAGATAATGACTTCTGTGAAAAATACTTTTGTTTCTGTTCTGTATTCCCATCAGAAGAAGAGATAAAATAAAGATGAATTTTCAAATGAGTTCATTCATAAATGCTGGCTTTGACATATTATTAATTTATCGAGTCTAAGAATTCTACAGAGTGCACTCCATGCCATTATGAGTTTCCCCATTGACAGGACTATAACTTCCAACTTCGCATCAGCTATTTTCATTGCTTGTATGGCTATGTGAAACATCAGTTCATAAAAAATATTGTGACTCTATATTTCTTTTTACTTCTTATTGGAAATATATTCTACTTGAGTTGAGAAATGGAAGTACATTTGAGTGACTTTTGAGCTGTATATATATATATATCTCAAGACACCAAGACTTAAAGCAGAAGCTGAGAATAAATTTCTTGTGTTTTAAAGCTGAGTATATAGGTATATTTTGTCTCACATAAAATTGTGATAACCTTGCTGGCTTTTGGTTTGCACATAGTTTCCTTATTCATTTCTTTCCACAATCTTACTATATTTGCCATATATTTAAAGTGCATTATTTAAAACACATGACTCCCCACCCCGCAATCATCCCAGGAACTGCACCTCTAACTACAATTCACAGCACCTCTAACTACAATTCCAATTATTTTTTTTTGGCATGAGGGGAGTCATCCGCTTTAAATGTCCTTTATATGTCTGATGTGTATTTACAACAGGGAACAGGAACTGCTTTGAGCCTGGCATCTCATTCGCATGCTCTCACCATTCACTCCTGTACCAGGGAAGGGGCCTCCAGTCTCCCTAAGTATTGAGGGCACCTCAGAATGTGCAAGTGTCATCTTGATCCTGTTAGCTTAGCCCTGATTCTATTTCACACACATGCTTGAGTGACTAAAAAAATGTGTGGGTGCTTTCCCATTTCTAATGTCACCACACTACCACCAAAACTATGTTCGAGTCAGTCATTGAAGGTGACTCATAAGTCCATCTCAAAGTCACCTTTGGGTGGACTTAACCGTCCAGGGGTCCTTGCCTTTTACCTTACCTCATAAGCATGGGTGCAACATTTGGAGGGGCAAAGTTTGTCAGCAAGAAACAAGGGGCTTATATTTTATTATAAACCTTAAAATGTTGGCAGTGTTGGGGTTTTCAAAATTACTGTTAGTGTTTCTTTAACAGTTGTGGGTGATGACTTTTGTTAGTCTGTACTAGGGAGTAAGGAGGTCGTGTGTGTTGCTGAAGCTGCCTTTCATCTCATTCCCTTCCAGGGGGCAAATCCTCCCTCATTAGCAAGAAGTCTATAGAATGTGGCTTTTTGACTGAGACTGTTCCTATTTTGATTGCAGGTCTAGGGAACTAAGTAAATGAACCGAAGTTCTCCAACCTCAACTAGAGAAGCCACACCATGCTGATAGGGAAGAGAAGGAGGCAGATACAGGTTTGCTGTTGACGTCTATTATCTTGGGTATTCCTCTTTAATGGGATTTTCTGTATACCTCTTTGAAGTGGGTATGGAAGATCCTGTAAATTTTTCAGGTCACTATATCCGTAATAACAAAGCTGTGTTTATAAATGCTTGAGTTACAAGTTATTTACTTCATAAATTATGATAAAGCACACTATGTTTGAGCATTTGATGTGCCTTTAGACCTTTTGAAGCAACATCATCATTAGTCAAGGCTGTTCAAGAGTTATTCATTAAAGCTGCAAGGGTGCTGTCACTGACTTGAAGCAACTCCACTCTTCCAAAAGGAACAGCTGATTAATAGTGTGACCTGTGTAGCCACTGTTTTTCAAGGTTACACCAGCATCCTTTCCAAAAGCCACAGGGTGGGTAAATGGAATCCATTGCTGACTGGAGAAGTGGTTTTGGGGGGAGTTATTCTTTAGCTTCCCCCTTCCTTTTTCCTAGACTGAAATTGCCCCTGAAGCAGCCCTCCCTCTAGCCCTGCTGGAGAGGGAGGTGGAAAAGGCAAGCATTGTGTTGTATTCTGCTGCTCTTGTTTTTCCAGTGGGATTAATAGCAGCTTCTGGGGGAAAGAACAATCTTGATTGTGTCACGTCCATTTTGGTCCCAAGCATTTTATTGTGTATTTATTTAAGTGTGTTTGGTTTGTATGAGATGAGATTTCATGTATAAAGTCTTGGAGGAACGTTAACTAGTTTTTGAAGTGAAGGTGCATTTTTCCCTATATTTCTTTATATTGAGGCCGCCACCTATTCCACTGCTGGGAAATTAAACTGCTACAGTTCATGTGGAAATCAGATTAATCACAAAAATGTTTCAGTTATTCTGGGAGAAAACCAAGGTCGCAATCCTGAAACTATTTAAACTTAAGTAAACCTTCACTGAAATCTATAAACCCTGAAGTAGGCAAGGTGCAAATCACACCCACCCACCCCACACACACTTTGCTTTACGTTTTCTTCCACTGCTTCCTGTTATTCCTGTCACATAGTCTGCATCTGTGTTGGAATTGTTTTTAGAATGTTTTTAGGATGTCTCTACTTTGGGACAAGGGTGGCGCTGTGGGTTAAACCACAGAGCCTAGGACTTACCGATCAGAAGGTTGGCAGTTCGAATCCCCGCGATGGGGTGAGCTCCCGTTGCTCAGTCCCTGCTCCTTAAAGGGACCCCTGACCATTAGGTTCAGTCGTGACCGATTCTGGGGTTGCGGCGCTCATCTCGCTTTATTGGCCAAGGGAGCCAGCGTACAGCTTCTGGGTCATGTGGCCAGCATGACTAAGTCGCTTCTGGCGAACCAGAGCAGTGCACAGAAATGCCGTTTACCTTCCCACCGGAGCGGTACCTATTTATCTATTTGCACTTTGACGTGCTTTCGAACTGCTAGGTTAGCAGGAGCAGGGACCCAGCAACGGGAGCTCACCCCGTCATGGGGATTCAAACCGCCAACCTTCTGATCAGCAAGTCCTAGGCTCTGTGGTTTAACCCACAGCGCCACCTGCATCCCTTAAACATTGCCAAATGGAAACCTAACTCCTCTCATCTTGAGAAATAAATGAAGTAATATCTATAGCTTAATATAATCATAACCTATCACTACGGCTGTAAAGCAAAAAGGATTTGGTGTTAGGAAAAGTGGCCCTTCAGTTGGGTGATCTGATAAGGCTGAGGGAAAGTAGATGGGAATGAAGTGCCCTGTCTCGCAGAAGGAGCTAGATTAGCCCCCCCCCCCCTTTCCAACTCTATGGTCCTGTTCGATGCCCATTCACGCTGGCTTTTCTGCTAGAGCTGTCTGTCATAAGGCTAAACGTCTGTGGCAGAAGCAGACAGAAAATGATTTCCCTTCCATGTGTTTCCCTGATGCACAGTTTCTGCTGCTCAGGAACAGCAGTGGATAAAGAAAGGACAGAAAGCCTGAGGGAGGCAATGAGAGGGCCAAGGAACAGGTAAGGAATTCTAAAAGCAGGAGTAAGAGGAAATGACAAGTCCAGCTGGTTGCTTGCGGTCAAGATCTGAGGCATAAGTGCTCCTGCACCTGGCTAGCAAGGTAAAGAAAATGGGCAAATATTATTGTTGACAAGAGACCAGTAGCTCATGGAATGACAGGAACTCTGGTGTGTGTCTGAGGAGGTACTATCCTAAGATTTCACAAGTGCTTAACTTTGCCTGAATCGTGTCTTAGTTTTTCCATTATACAAAGTGCAGGGCAGTTCTTCTCACTTTTGCCTTATCAGCAGCTGTCCAGTAAGTGAAGCTAAGTTGGGGGATAGTGGCTATTAAATGAAATTAAGGTAGTACAAAGTAAATGAAAGAGAAAACATCTTTTAAAAAGACAGTCAATGTTTGCATGGCTAATAACTAATAAACACGTTGATTCAGAGAATGCAATTTTAATATGAAACAACAGTGAGTATGTTTGGTTCAGTCCTAGTCCAACGGTATAAGCACTTTGCTCCAGTATCTCAGATAGTCCCTAGGCAGCAGGCTGACACCCAAGGAGCTTGTTGCCTAGCTATAAAGTTCTTACCCTCCAAGTGTCCCTATTTTCCAGGGATGTCCTCGATTTAGGGAAGCCATCCCGGTTTCTGATTTATCCCAGAATGTCCCACTTTTTCTTAGGTTGTCCCTATTTTCATTGGAGAAATGTTGGAGGGTATGGAGTTATCCGATCCCCAAGCCATCTGAAGGCAATCCTGTATAGGAAAGTTTTTAAAATGTTTAATGTTTTATTAAGTTTTTATATATGTGTGGGGTATAATTGGTAAAATTATCATTATGGAATGTGAAATTCCTATTTTCATCGGGGAAATGTTAGAGGATATGCTGAAGTGAAAAAGGCCATGGGAACTGTGAAGAAGGTCGTAGGAACACTACAATGATGCTAGGAACATAGGAAGTTGCCTTAGATGGAATCAGATCATTCGTCCATTTAGCTCCTTATTTTTTACACTGACCAGCAGTGGTACTCCAGGAGTTCAGGCAGATGTCTTCCCTAGTGTTACTTGAGGACCTTCTGCATGCAAATCATGGGCTTTACCACTGAGCTACAGCTCTTCATCTACCTTTCTGCTACGGGTAGAACCTGTTCAGGAGGGGTTCCATGTATCTCCTGCTCTTCTTAATTCCTTCCATTATCTGCCCAGACTAACAGAGGCCCTCCTGGAAAAACAAGCCCAGCACGAATTTAACTAGAAAGACATGGGATCTGCATAATTGTTTTAATTGCAGGCAGCTGTACCCAGAATAGTTCTGCTGTCAAACAGACCAACAACTTTGGGGCAATATCACCGCCTTTTTAGTATAACATAAAAGGGATGAAACCTCTTATGATCCCAGTCATTATTATTGTATTTTCTTCTTTAAAAAATATGAAAATCTGTTACTGAGCATGGGAGGGGGAAGAAACAATCTCTTCATGGAGAGTATTTTAAATGAATTTAAATTATGAAGACAAATTAAGTTATGCACCCACTACTTCAGAAGAATGGAAGCCGGAACCTCTATACACATATCTTGGTAGTATATTTTAAAGGCTCAGATTGACAGTTGTTATATCAGAGAACTTCATGAAGGTGCCAGGTACTGGCACTAGGCCTGGAACTTATATATTATGTTAGCTCCCCTCTGCTTGCCTGAAACTGCAAACATTTTTAGTTCAGCTGAGAATATTATCATATACAGGGGCGTCTTACCCATAGAGGCTAGTGGTGCAGGGCGCCAGGGCACCAAGTTCTGGAGGGCACCGGGGAAGAGGCAGAGGCTGGACGCTGCCCGCCTACTCTAGCCCCACCAGCAGCACCGTCCTCCCGAAAAAAAGGTTGACAACTCTGGGAAACGGGGGGAGCTTTGCACCATGGCCCTGGAGTGTTGATTTACATGTGTTGAGAGTGCGCGCGCACACATGCACATCTGTTTCCATAGGCAGTTATAGCAGTTTCAATTGAAAAAAATCAATGGCCTGGATAAATTACAGGCATAAAGAGGAGTGAGCAATAGAACAGTAAGGAAAACCAAGTTCTTCCACCTAAGCATATGCTAAACTCAGTTTAACGGCAACACATACAGCAAATGTGATTCCTCTCATACTGAGCAAGGACTGCTGTTGCGAGATCATGTATGTTTACATTTTAGGGGTGGGGAATCTGATCTAGAGGCTTCATTCATAATCCCAAACTCAGTACGTGCAGAACCACAGGTTCAGCTTCTGGTGCATGTGCTTAGCTTACAAACTAATGGGGTGGAGCTGCCATGTGTAGGTTATAACTGTGTGGCTGTGTTAGAATAATTATTTCTCCCCACCCCAACACACACACACACACACACACACACACACACACACACAATACCTATATCCAATAATAATTCTGCTTCTTAATTCACTCAGAAGGCTGTCACATTATGAGCAATATGACTAATGAATAAATCTTAGAGCTACCATATTAATGTCATTGAATTAGCCTGAGATATTGGTTCACTTATTTGAAAAATTAATGACTTCACACTTTATTTTTCACAGAATCTTATCTGTGGCCCTGTCATGTTTCAGAACAAGACATTTTGGCCTATTTTCCAACTCATATGCGAAAGAGGAGCCTATAACTATTAAGCCACTGAGTAAAACCTTTCTGTCAGGTGCTGCTGCTGGTCGCTCGTGAGTAACCAGGCAGGACTCCAAACCTGTCTTTTACAGGTTTTATTGTGCAAACTATTTACAGGGCAGATCTCCAAAGTTCCTGTCCGTCTTAGTCACTGACAGAATCTGGGAGTGGCTCCTTCCGGCTTCTCCCCCAACATAAGAACTTAGACACCCCAAATCTCCTCCTCCCCTCCTTGTGCTTCACCCCTCTGCGCAGGCTGGGGGATGAAAGTTGCGTCTGTGCCTCCTGGCCAGTTCCTCAGAAGTGTTGGAGGCCCTCTGTATTCCCCTCCCTCCCTCCCTCCCTCCCTCCCCTCCCCTCTTCCAATGCACTTTCTTTCCACACCAGGAGGCTGCATGTTCTCGGACTAGGGCTGGCTAGATAAAAACAATGATTTGAAGAAATTTCATATTGAAATGGGTTGTTTCGATTTGTCAGTTATTTTGAGAAATAGCAAAATAAATAACCCACAGATGCTTTATTCTTAAACCCAAAGGTTTAAGAGACAACCATGCCAAAGTTTTCATGTGGAGGAATGCAATCCTATGCATGTCTAATTAGAAGAAAGCACCAGTGAGTTCAGTGGGGTTTCTTCCCCAGTAAATGTGCTGATGAATCTGTAAAATGATTTGGTAAAACCAAGTTGGGGAGCAGGAATACCTGGTATTGGTGGTCTTTTGGCAAGAAAAAAAGTGAAATATAACTAAAATTCAGCTCAGATATGAAGGGTTCTGTGACTTCAAAAGCTCCCCCAAATCTGGCAACCATTCTGAAATCCATCATGATTTCAACAAACCTGCTTCAACTTTTCCTTGCCAAATCATCTGTATTTTCACTATTAAGACCTCTTTGCTATCTATCCATTACTATCATTATTTCCACACAATAGCTTTAACCTTTTAGAGATGGCAGTTTTGCAAAACATCCATGCATAAGACTAATAGCCCTCAGACTACAAATGCCATGATGTTATGCAACTGAAATAAAAAACAGATGTGCAAATATATGCAAGTGAACATTTGATAGTATTGAATGAAGCGATAATACTGAATGAAGTGATCTGCAATCAGTACAAATCAGAATTTGAACTAGGAGACATTCTCTGAATTCTGGTGCTCCTGGCCAAATAACAGAACTGAATTGATATAGTTGTCTTATATGTAGTTAAACCATTTGTCCATTTAGTCCAATATTGCCAACCACAACTGGCAGAAGTATTCTAGAGCCTGAAACAAGGTTTCTTTTTAGCCCTACAATTTTTTAAGCTGTTGATGCTAGGGATTGAACCCAGAATTTTCGGCATGCAGACCTTGGGCAGTAGTCCCTCTTTATGTGTGGAGTTCATATCTGCTTTAATATTGGTCTTTTCCACTCATTATTCACATGTAGGACATATCCACGTTGACAGTGGAGTGGAACCACGCTTTAAGTCCCTCCACCACTATTGCTGTGCATTGCTGTCTGCAGAAGAATTCTGCCATGTGAGCCATGGGTCTGTGCAGTTGGGCCACCCATGCAACTTGGTACCTCAGTCATACACAGACCCTAAATATAAGAAGGTGGTTGCACATCTGGATTCAACCTGAGTTTTCCTCCATTTTTCTCTCTTGCAGCTTCATATCTGCAAAGCTGACACTTAGTTTCTGCTTTGAAACAAGGGAGTCATAAGAACCCAAGAAGAGACCTGCTGGATCAGTCCAGAGGCCTGTCTAAATGTAATCCAGCACCCTGTTGCCGCAGTAGCTAGCCTCTTGGAACCCCACAAGCAGCATATGAGCACAATCACACTCTCCCACTCATGTTCTTTAGAAACCAGTCTCTGATGCTGGAGGTAATATAGAGCCATCATAAGTAGTAGCCATTCTTCATAAATTTGTGTAATTCCCTTTTAAAACTATTCACGTTGGTGGTCATCATTACATCATGTGGCAACAAATTCCATGCGCTTTGTGGACAAGTCCTTACTTTTGTTTGTCTCAAAATTCCCACCGTTCAGCTTCATTGGATGACCTGAGGTTCTAGTATGATGAGAGAGGGAGAAAAAACTCTCTCCATCATCTTTCTTCACACTGTGAATAATTTTATGTATCTTTGTCTTTCCTTCCTTGTCTTTTTCCTAAGCTGAAAAGCTCAAGGTGTAACCTTTCCTCACATGAGAGTTGTTCCAGCCTTCTGATCATTTTGGCTGTGCTTTTCTACACAGTTTGCAGCACTAAAATATCCTTTTGTTAGATGCAGTGGCCAGATCAGACAGAATTCCAAATGCAATTGCACCATATATTTGTAAAACAGCATTATGATATTAGCAATTTCATTGATTCATTTGCTGGAGTTCATTACGAAGGAAGTGTTCTCCTAAACTGCTTTACAAACCGATTATCTTAAATAAAGTAGACGACAGTGCTATACAAAAAGGTGAATAAAAGCTGTGGACAAATTTAGCCTGTTTCCAATGTATCTGAAAACTGTGTGTGTGCATGTGTGTGTACATGCATGTATATGTGTATAAATCAATGGAGGGTGAAGGACTCAATTCTAGAAGTCCCTGAGTTCTGACAGATTCTCATTCTCTAAGAGATAAGAGCACTAGGCAATCGGCAGGATCAGCCTCTAAACCTCCCAGTCAGAGCTGAAAATGTTTGATTAAAATAAATCTTCAAGGACATTATTTTCATTTTAGATGTTGTTTTTCACCTTCAGAAGTCTCTGGGAGCCTGAGATCTTATGCTTTGCTTTGATAGCTTTTGTTGATAATCTGAGGAACACCAAAAAGCAAGCACTTTTTGATCCTTAGGTTCACTGACTACCAGCAAGGGGAAAAGACTCATATAGAGAAGAAAAGAAGAATGACAAAAGAGGGACCCAACCATCTCCTTTGTAATCCATCTACTTCCTGACACTCCCTAGGCATTCTTAAGCAAAAGTGAGATGGAGCAAGGCAGTTCTAGTTCTCTACTGATTGATATACTTTCTCTCTGAAGAACTGAGTAATTGTCCAACTAAAGAACATTGTTACTCAAATGCAGCACTACACTTGTCCATGTTGTAAAAATCCTAAACATAAATGTTATGGGACAGCCCCTAAAACACACCTAGACAGGTACAGGCAAAAATCTAGAGGACTAACTCTGGGCATTGGTTCACTGAATGGAAATAATGTGGAGAGCCAGTGTGGTGTAATGGTTAAGAGCGGTAGTCTCGTAATCTGGGGAACCGGGTTCGCGTCTCTGCTCCTCCACATGCAGCTGCTGGGTGACCTTGGGCCAGTCACACTTCTCTGAAGTCTCTCAGCCCCACTCACCTCACAGAGTGTTTGTTGTGGGGGAGGAAGGGAAAGGAGAATGTTAGCCGCTTTGAGACTCCTGAAGGGGAGTGAAAGGTGGGATATCAAATCCAAACTCTTCTTCTTTCTAGATTACCCAGGGCTGATCTAACTTCAATGACTTAGGCAATTTTACAAAACAGAACTGTTTTCCCCAAACTTGTCACATTCTCCGTTTATTCTGGCACCAATTATCAGCCAAACTGGACCCCATCATGCCCCTGATTATGTCATTAGTGCGACCCTTCCTCCAAGTGCAGGTAAGCCCTTAGTTGAGTCTTCCATCCAACCTCCATTTAGCTGCCAGCTCCAACAGCCATGGGAGCAGTGAGAGGTCCCTTAGTCCTTGGCTGCACTGGCTCTTTGGAAAACTTTATTTCTCATGTCTGCTTGTGCACAGACGTGTGCTGGACATCGAAGCCAGGAGAGAACTCCCACTGATGTCTGCAGCCAGGTAAGTAGATGGAATGGAGGGTGGGAGGGAAGGAAGGAAGGAAGGGAAAGGATGGTTTGAATGTGATTGTGAGAGCCTGGTTGGGTAGGAGGGGGTGAATAACTATGAGGGTACCAAGCAAAAGTTTGCAACTACTCTGACACTACTTTTTATTGTTATCCTAACAGAGACTTGTGAAATTACCATCATCATCAACACCACCACAAAATTTTCATGCAGCTGGAAGTGCTTGTTAAAAAAAGAAATATCTTCTGTTGTTTCTGGAAAGTGCAGCTAGAGGGTGCCTGTCATAACTCTATCATATGCTGCTTAGACTTACTGTGGAGTGGGCTTCTGATGTGGAGAAAGGTTTCCTGCAGAACAATATGACCATTACTGTGTGTATAAGGGATAGGGAGAAGGCAGTCTCTCAAGCTATGTTATGCTCAGACTTCACAATTAAATCTTCTTTCAAAAGTAACTTTATTATCCAGGAAATGTAAGTGATTGTGTGGGTGGTCGCTGAACAAATTCAGGCATACCTGGAGGATGTGGACCATTTGGACCCCTTCCAGTCAGGATTCAGGCCCCATCATAGGACCAAAACTGCCTTGGTCACACTGTTCGATGATCTCTGGCGGCTAGGGACAGAGGTGAAAACTGTTTCCTGGTTCTGCTGGATCTCTCAGCGGCTTTTGATACCATTGACCATGGCATCCTTCTGGAGTGTCTACAGGAGTTTGGAGCTGAGCGCACTGCTATACAGCTCCTTCCTCCTGGGCCGTGTCCAGAAAGTGGTGTTGGGGGATGGATGTTCAGACCCCTGGGCAATCACTTGTAGGGAGCCTCAGGGCTCTGCCCTCTCCCACATGCCTTTTAACATCTATGTGCAGGTGCTGGGAGAGATCCTCAGGCAGTGGCGGACCTACGTTTTTGAGACCCTGAAGCTTGAACAGATCTGGGGGGCCCTTCACAACCAGCAATGTGGTCTGGGTAACCACTGTTATTGTCTTCTATGGGGTTGTTGTATGGGGCAGATCGCTTTAAAAAACAAACAAACTACCACATCTCAGATTTTTATTAAAATTGCTGCACTGGAATATTTCACATGTCAAAGTCATAGTTTTCAAGTTACCGTGATATTCCACTGACTCTTAAATGTTGTGCTACTGACTCTCAAACTTGTGAATTGTTGAGCTATATACAACTTCAAAAATAATCAATTGGAGTTGTGCAATGCAAATTGGGTCCACTAGACAAAAGATTGTGAAGCCATGTGGACTAAAATCACTTCTGGGGGCCCTCCAGGATTAGGGGCCCTGAAGGTGAAGCTTCATCAGTTTCATAGTAGATCCGCCCCTGTCATTGGGGGTTTGGGCTGAGTGTTCATCAGTATGCGAATGGCACTCACCTCTACCTCTCATTTAAATTGGAACCAGTGATGGCAGTGAATGTCCTGTGTGAGTGTCTGGAAGTGGTTGGAGGGTGGTTAATGGATCAAGGTTGAATCCGAACAAGACAGAATCCCTGGGGGAACAGGAAGGTGTGGGGATTCCCTTGGCTTGAATGGGGTAACTGTGCTACATATTACCAGGTGCATAGACTGGAGGTCATTATAAACTCACAGCTCTCCAGTCTTGACTATGCTACCACTCAGTGGATTTGTAACTGGCTGACTGACCGAACCCAAAGGGTGCTCATCAATGGTTCCTCTTCATCCTGGAGAAGAGTGACTAGTGGGGTGCCACAGGGTTCTGTCTTGGGCCCGGTCTTATTCAACATCTTTATCAACGACTTGGATGATGGACTCAAGGGAATCCTGATCAAATTTGCAGATGACACCAAACTGGGAGGGGTGGCTAACATCCCAGAGGACAGGATCACACTTCAAAACGACCTTGACAGATTAGAGAACTGGGCCAAAACAAACAAGATGAATTTTAACAGGGAGAAATGTAAAGTATTGCACTTGGGCAAAAAAAATGAGAGGCACAAATACAAGATGGGTGACACTTGGCTTGAGAGCAGTACATGTGAAAAGGATCTAGGAGTCTTGGTTGACCACAAACTTGACATGAGCCAACAGTGTGACGCGGCAGCTAAAAAAGCCAATGCAATTCTGGGCTGCATCAATAGGGGTATAGCATCTAGATCAAGGGAAGTAATAGTGCCACTGTATTCTGCTCTGGTCAGACCTCACCTGGAGTACTGTGTCCAGTTCTGGGCAGCACAGTTCAAGAAGGACACTGACAAACTGGAACGTGTCCAGAGGAGGGCAACCAAAATGGTCAAAGGCCTGGAAACGATGCCTTATGAGGAACGGCTAAGGGAGCTGGGCATGTTTAGCCTGGAGAAGAGGAAGTTAAGGGGTGATATGATAGCCATGTTCAAATATATAAAAGGATGTCACATAGAGGAGGGAGAAAGGTTGTTTTCTGCTGCTCCAGAGAAGCGGACAAGCAACGGATCCAAACTACAAGAAAGAAGATTCCACCTAAACATTAGAAAGAACTTCCTGACAGTAAGAGCTGTTCGACAGTGGAATTTGCTGCCAAGGTGTGTGGGGGAGTCTCCTTCTTTGAAGGTCTTTAAGCAGAGGCTTGACAACCATATGTCAGGAGTGCTCTGATGGTGTTTCCTGGTTGGCAGGGGGTTGGACTCGATGGCCCTTGTGGTCTCTTCCAAATCTATGATTCTATGATTCAGGGAGGTGCAGGCCCATCTGGTACACTGGCTGAGACCCTACCTTCTTGGCCAGAGTGGTACATGCTCTGGTCATTTCCCACTTGGATTACTGCAATGTGCTCTATGTGGGGCTACTTTTGTTGTTTAGTCGTTTAGTTGTGTCTGACTCTTCGTGACCCCATGGACCAAAGCACGCCAGGCATTCTGTGGGGCTACTAGGAAACTACAGTTAATCCAGAATGCGGCTGCCAGACTGGTGACTGGGAGTGGCATAACCACGTACCACTGGTCCTAAAAGCTCTGCATTGGCTCCCAGTACATTCTGAACACAATTCAGTGTTGGTGCTGACCTTTAAACCCATAAACAACCTCTGCCCTGTATACCTGAAGGAGCGTCTTCACCCTCCCACTCGGCCTGAATACTGAGGTCCAGCTCTGAGGGCCTTCTGGCAGTTCCCTCGCTGTGAGAAATAAAATTACAGGGAAAGAGGCAGAAGGCTTTTTCAGTAGTTGCAGCCACTCAATGGAATGCCCTCTTGGCAGATGTCAAACAATTAAGCAACTAGAATTTTTTTGTAAACATCTGAAGGCAGCCCTGTTTTGGGAAGTTTTTAATATTTAATGTTGGTGGTTTTCCCTCCCTGTATTTTTATTGGACGTATTTTTTAAGGGATGCAGGTGGCGCTGTGGGTTAAAGCCTCAGCACCTAGGACTTGCCGATCGAAAGGTCGGCGGTTCGAATCCCTGCGGCAGGGTGCGCTCCCGCTGCTCGGTCCCAGCGCCTGCCAACCTAGCAGTTCGAAAGCACCTCCGGGTGCAAGTAGATAAATAGGGACCGCTTACCAGCGGGAAGGTAAACGGCGTTTCCGTGTGCGGCTCTGGCTCGCCAGAGCAGTGATGTCACGCTGGCCACGTGACCCGGAAGTGTCCCCGGACAGCGCTGGCCCCTGGCCTCTTGAGTGAGATGGGCGCACAACCCCAGAGTCTGTCAAGACTGGCCCGTACGGGCAGGGGTACCTTTACCTTTACCTTTATTATTTTTGTTGGAATCGGCCCAGAGTGGCTGGCACAACCCAGTCAGATGTGTGGGGTACAAGAAATTGATGATGATGAAGAACCATTTGGTTACTCCAAACTAAGGTCAAGTTCCCTCAGCTTCAAACTTATCTTAGTAAGCAAAGTGGTAAACTTGTAGGAAATAAACAATGCTTCAAAGTCTTCAGATGCCACCTTAGCCACTCAGGAAGCCCTCCTCCCATCTCCATAGAGTTTAGTTGGCTCAAAATTGTGTTTGAACTCCAGGCTTTCAACAGCCAGGTAGCTCACACCTCTAACAAGCCCCCTTTGCGATCTCAAGGATCACACCTGGACTTTGCTGGGCCATGGACCAAGAAACAGGTGAGAGATGCCATTGCCTTGCTGGCATGGATTCTGAACAGGAGTGCTTAATTCTCATGGGTGGCACAGTTCCCTTTGTGCTCCACTTGCTTTTAAAACAGGTATACCTCTAACCTTCCTTATTTTCTTCTCTTTTTAGTGTGGGTACTGTGACAGATTTTCATGTTTACTCTTCAGGTTTGGGAAGTTAGGGACTCTCATAATTAAGGTGTGTATGCACTGTTTGATTTCCTGCCCACAAATGTGTAACCTTGATGTCTGACACAGCATCAATATATTCTGTCTCATTTATTTCCGTGAAATAAACCAAACTTTCTGTATTTCACTGGTGTGTGAACTTCTTTCTTATACATAAGGGTAAAGAGTATACACATTTTTTTTAGCGAATGCACATACTGACTCCACACAAAAGATCCCAGTCCTCTCACTGAATACATGTGGGACAAACACAACACTACGTCCCTCCCTATATACGTTGCTCTCTGTTAGAAACTATGGGCTGTTTTATATAAGAAAACAAGAATACTGACTGTGGGCTGGTTTCTTCTCCAGTGCCTTTTCAAAGCTAAGTTCTTTTTTTTAGCAGAGGGGAATAATATAACGCTTTGTGGGTCATGGATATTTATTTGCTAAGCTCTATTTTTGTGTTGCTGCTATCACAACAAAGCCATGACTGAAGGGCTGGAGATGATTTCTTCCATTGTTGACACTATGCTGATGGTGTGTCATATCCCTTAAGTGACAGTGAGAATATGGAGCAAAATCCAATCACGAATTTCACCCTGACCGAGTGTCTCTGAACCTGGCCGGGTGTCTCTGAACTATTGTTAACCTTTTCCCCTTGACACCCAGTTGAAGATCCTCATCTCCTCATGAGAAACATCTCAAACCTGATTCAGCTTCTGGTTTTTAGTGAGGGGTGGGGAGTTGCAGTGAATCTGTTAATTTGTGAAATGATTTGTACTGTGAGGCTGTTTCAGAAGCTGTCTCTGAATCTGGACAGATATTTTTAACAACTGTATCCCAAGGGGGGAAAAGTGAGTGCAAATAACAGGGATATCTTCAAATCTTTAGCTTAAGAATATGCTCACTTTTTATCTTTTCTGATCTCAGGGAGCTAATATCTATTACTATGCTTAAAATTTTGCCTTGTTTTATGGTTACCAATAGCCATTACCTATGCTTTTAATACACAAGGTGTCTTGAAAATTCATTTGCTTCCATGGTAGGCTAATAAGGAAAAAGACATACTAATTTTCACAGCAGAACAATACAAAATTGTTTTTAAAACATTTGAAAATAATTAGATATAATCACAGCTAAGGTTGCCAGGAATGTAGCCACATGGTTCTGTTCAAAACAGCAGAGGCACACCAGATGTAAAAACTAACATGGGAACACAGATTGCAACCCATGAGACATCTCTAGTAACTCTGCTTCTCCTCACCAATTATTTGCTTGCTGCCACCACTCCCAGGGTGCGCAGAAGATGCCAAGCTATGCAAAATGATGGCTGAAGAACCTCATGTTATCACCTTGTGCAGTACATACAACGTACCGTGATACAGCTGTGGATTTCAGGCAGGAGTCTCTCCCAGCTGTACCTGGAGTTGCCAGGGATCGAACCTAGAACCTTCTGGATGCAAAGCAGATGCTTTACCACTGGGTTATATAGCACTGCTTGGAGGATACTGTTTTAGAGACACTTTCATTTTAAAAAAGTGGTTTTATGACTGCAGTTTTATCCGTTGTGTGCCAATGTTCCAAACAAATCTAGCACACAGTGGATCAAAACAACACAGCCAATGTCCTCAAATATGGAACAGTCACCTTCACAAGATGCACTGTATTGGCATCACACAAAGTGGTTATCCAGCACAGAACTGGGCAGAGGTAGAGGGGAAGCCAAGCAAATGTGTGCTTATGTGCTGAACTGGCCGAAAGAAGGTTCTGAGTCTCTTCCTGGCAGAAGCACTCCACAGTACCCAGCAAGCTGTTGCTGAGTGTCATGGCAGCTCCGCAAAAACCCATCTTTCACAAACATCCTCTCATAGGCTAAGAGAGAGCAAATTGCCCAAGCCCACCCAATGAGCTTCATAGCTAAGTAGGGATATAACATGGTTTATTAACTCCAGGTAGAGCAGCCAAGTTCCTGGCCCATATAGATACACAAGCTAAATGTCACTAATCTGGTGCACATCAACCCTTAATTGGTTCAGAATGTGTACATTTGCTTGTCTTATAAGCAGGACCATTAATTCAGATTTTTAAGAACCTAGCATTTTGTAAAAATGAAATGTCTTGTTCTACAAGCTTCCCAGAAAAAAATATGCAAAATCCACACATTTTGCAAATGTCAATTATTATTCCGTGAGATGTGTCAATCAAGAGCAATTTGATTTGAGATACAAATCAAGAGAGATGGCAGAAATGGCCACTTCCATGTGTTCTCACAGTCATTTAAGACATTGTTTCATGTACCACAGAGCTATATGTATGACTAACACAACCCTTTGGGGTGGGATATTTGTGGTCTTTCTCACATTCCACCAGGAGTGCTAACCAGTTCTTCCTGGAAAAGACTTCCATGATTACCCCATGTTGTTGCATTATTCATATGGGAACCCTTGCAGTGTGAAACTGCATCACATAGAAGCTGCTCCCAGACTGTTAGGAAGAGGGCAGAACATATAATAAGGGCCGCCCAGGATATTTTGCTGCCTGAGGCAAAGGACAAAATGGCACACACATGCATCCAACCCACCTATAGTAGTGAATCCTTCTTCAGGACTAGCAATGGGACACAGCCTTGCCCCTGAGAGAGATCAGTAGGTAGGTGGATAGCGGTGGAGGGCAAGGTGCCTGGCACACAGTGCTAGCCTCCAACCAAAGGGTATAGTCAGGGAGCTCAGGAGCAAGAGCTGAGGAGCACCACGACTTTCCTGCATCTGCTGCCTGAGGCAGTTGCCTCACTCTGCCTAATGGTATGACCAGCTGTGGGGACAGGAATCTGTGAAAAGTGAAACAAACTCTCATTTCCCCTCCAGGGCAAGCTTATCCCTGTAGCTCCAGATCCCTTAGCTTATATTTCTCAACAGTCAGTCTCCAGAAGTATAAGGCCTAGAAATCTATTTGAACAGCTGAGATTCTAATGGGTGCTGGAATGCTAAATCCTTGATTTCTGGCAATACTGGTCCCTTGGTTAGAGAAGCAGAGAAATTTTATAACTTCCACTCCACTGTTCAATCCCATTACCAATAAGTGAGGTTCTCAAAGGCAGGTTTCTTGTTCCTTCCCTGCAGTGGCGTAGCATGGGGGGTGCAGGGGGTGGGGACAGCCGCACCGGGCACAACATTTGGGGGTTAGGGTTAGGGGGCGCAAATCCACGGGTTAGGGGGCGCAAATTACTTGCCTTGCCCCGGGTGCTGACAACCCACGCTACGCCACATCTTCCCTGGGCTTTGTCTTTAGGAGCAGCTGAAATGCATTTGCCAAGCTGTACTTGGGACTTCAATTTCTAAACGACACTCCATAAAACTACAGCTCTGTAGACCTCATTTTATGTCTAACAAGATAGCCACTTATTAATATTTAATCATCTTTGGCCATTAGGAACACACTTAACAAAAACGGAGTCTGAACAGCTGGTTAATGCTGTATTTATTTACTTTTTCCATCACTGTTGCAGCTCATTACATGTTCTTAATAATGGTACCTCAGGTGAAGTACTTAATTCGTTCCAGAGGTCCGTTCTTAACCTGAAACTGTTCTTAACCTGAAGCACCACTTTAGCTAATGGGGCCTCCTGCTGCCGCTGCACCGCCGGAGCACGATTTCTGTTCTCATCCTGAAGCAAAGTTCTTAACCTGAAGCACTATTTCTGGGTTAGCGGAGTCTGTAACCTGAAGCGTATGTAACCTGAGGTACCACTTACAGATAGGTAGCCGTGTTGGTCTGCCATAGTCAAAACAAAAAAATTCCTTCCAGTAGCACCTTAAAGACCAACTAAGTCAGTTCTTGGTATGAGCTTTCGTGTGCATGCACACGAAAGCTCATACCAAGAACTGACTTAGTTGGTCTTTAAGGTGCTACTGGAAGGAATTTTTTTGTTTTGACTGAGGTACCACTGTATTTGATATCTCATTGGTTTGCTAATTAACTGTCTAGTTCAGTTTTCAAAGTTGCATGGAAAGCAACAATAACTTCTAAATACCCCTTTGCCGCCAGAAGCTTTGCCTTGCAAATGCTAATTCTAACATTTGCTTCCATGCTCCCACTTAAGATATGTCTCCCAAACCCTTACTGAGCCACTTTCCACTGCCGTCCTCTTCCTTTTAAGGTTATGTGTACTCCACATATACAGCTCAGTTCACAAACAATGCGGAGAAATGCCATGTAGACTTCAACCAATGCCTCTGCGGTTTGTTGCTACTAGCAATGCCTGAAAGGAAAGAAGCATTTCATTTTACAATCAATATAAACAACTGCTTCATCCTATCCATAAATTTCCTTGAAAGACATAAACAAAGCCCAATCCCAAATGAGGTCCTGCTCTCATTCACGCCTTTAATCTGAGTTTGGTTTATACTAGGACTTTCATTCTCACCCACTTATTTTCTCTCTGTGCAGTTTGTCTATTGAGGAATATAAAAGAAATGTTTCAAATAAATGACGAGAATGTGAAATAGCAAAATGAACTTAATATTCTTCATGATTTTATAGGATGAGAATGTGTAGCTAAACAACAGCAGGAGAATTTCAGCATTCTGGGGAACTATGATCTGAGGTTAGACATTGCAAGGTCTGAGTTCACGAGCTCTTGTTTGTTCTGCATTTCAGTAACACACTCTCTGCCCTTCTCATGGGTAATGCTTTCTATCTGATTGACGGCGTCTGTCTGGAGCGGTGGTGCAGCTCGTGCTGGACCTCTGATCCAAAGTCTAGCCCCCCCATTTGACCCCCATATTTTATATTCAGGCAGTGATGGAGTTGTGGTCTGTAGACTTTATGCACAGCCTTTATCCACCTAAATATGTCTGAAAATACGTTTGACTATGTTTGAAAATATGGCAGAGCTAAATGCCTAAGAATGAGTTAGTTGATAAAATCTTTCCATGGGCCTCTGGATCATCTGGTGGGCTGTTTGGTTTTGTTTCATTTTTAAGAAGTGTAAAGAAAAGTCTCTTGCCAATTTGCTTACTGAGAAGAAAAATGTGTCATTAACATTCTATCAAAGTATGACACAACTTAAATAGTTTAAACTGAGGAGGGGGAGACATGATTTGGAATTATGAGCCTCAAAGCTTGATGGCATGAGCGTGCAAAAAAAGGAACCTGCTCCCCCAATGCAGAACCTCTGTTTGTATTTAATATGTTGATTACTTTTTAAATCAAAAATAGAAACCCACTGGGTCCTACTCAGAGTAGATCTATAGAACTTAATGAACAAGACTAATTTAGCTCAAGTAATTTCAAAGGTCTACTCTTGGCACACGCACATGCCCCAAGTAATTCTACACAAATTCCCTAAGTCTGATTAATATGGCCTGTTTGTGCCTGCTTTCTACTGTTTGACAAACTTAACCAGGCCACCTTCTCCTCCCCCCACAAGCCCGAATTCCAAATCTGAGATAGTCCAAAGCTGCTGAAGCAGCTGGTTGTAATCACTTGAAACAATGTGTTGTGTCTTTGTGCGTTCCTGGCTGCCTCATACAGCAGCTTGAGTGCCACACCTTTTACCCCAACTAGGCTCTGCCAGGAGGAGTTTTGGTGTTTTTAAACAATCTGTCCACTAGATCACACACCTGTTCTCCTGGAACTGTTAATCCTGTTCTTGAGAAAAAACTCATTTATGTCTTACTCAACCTGGACTGGCTTTTCACAAGAGTGGGCATATACAATGATAATTGGTCCACTCATCAATGGGGTGAGTGCCCAGTGTTCTTATTATGGGTTGGGAACTTTGTTTCTGGGATTTGAGATTTGGCAGTGATGGGAGCTTTCTACCAAGATGCAAAACTAAAGATGCTTGGCAATTTTATTCAGTCTGCATTTTTCAGTGAACTAATCTAATTTGCAGTTCCTGGACCAATAAGCAGACCAGAATGCATTTATCCTTCAGTTTTCACACATTTCCAAATTTTACAATACAGTTCTCAAAGAAGCATACAGATTGTGCGTTAAATACATGTATTTTTGTATTGTAAAAACTGGAAAAGTGCATATTTTCATGCATTTTTGTTTTAAATTAGATAGATGCTGAAATTTGACAATGGGCAGCCCTCTCCAAGCATGTGGAGTGATGGACTCTTTGGATGTGTCAAGAGCAGATTATTTCCTTGCTCAGATTTGGGCTGATAAGGAATCGAATTTTTTTTATATACTGGTAAACAATACATACACATCTGGGAGACAAACCTGAGAGCTTCTGACTACTTTTATTGCACTCAGGAAAGGTTTTTTTAAACTAAAATAAGAATTCCTTCGTATTTCCATTAAAAAAAAGGTGGGGAAGGGATAACTAGTATAAGCTCTTGGCTCAAGAGGGAAACAGTGCAGAGGCAAGAAGGATTTTAACTTTGATAATAGCGTAAGAGTAGTGCCCGTCTTGGAAGTCAGAACAGGAATAATACCCTTTGGATAACAACTGTGCACAGACTGCAAGGTAATATAAATATGTCAGGGTAGCAAGAGGGGTTTTCAAACTTGGTACTCTCTTCAGCTCTACCTCCAGGTTCATTCATTTTTGTGAAATTTCAAATAGAATGAGAAAATCCGGAGAACAAATCTTCCACTATGTTCTCCTTTTTTGCGGCCCCTTCTCCCAGTCCCATTGTGGCACTTTTTTCTAAGGATGCCAACACTTCTTATTTCACGACATTTCATAAGTTTGTTGTTTTAGCCAAAGGTCATGACAATCTTGTACCAATAGTATTAATAAACTAATGCAGAACATACATCCATAATATAAGCCACCATTCATGATGTAAGATAATAAGTTGTCAGAGACACCAAGAAAATCAAATCCGGTTTGATTTCAAATTATACCTTGGAATCACCACAACAATTTATAGCAAATTTATCTAACAGCTTTTTCCTGTTTTTCTTTTCATTTCTTTTGCAGCCAGTGCATAGAGGGCCACTGTGTGAGTTATGAAGCTATTATTGTCACTCAAAGGAAGCCAAACGATTTCTGCCGAGGTATACCTGCTTGTTTGCTTGCTTGTGTGAACAAAGGTTTCAGAAAGCAATCTCTTGGGGGCAGGCTAACAAATAATGAGTGATGTCTTCCACCTGAAGTTGACCACAAAGTGTCTGTGTATGGACCTTGTAGTTGCCATTACAAGACTGCATTGGGCATCAGTCGGAAATGCAGCTCAATAAAGTAATTTCTTAAGGAAACTGGTGAGAGTTTGGTCAGCTCTAAAATGCTCTGTTCTCAATAGTGGATACTAAGGTGAAAATTTGGTGATTCTGATTAGTTGTAGGTTCTTTCTGGGTTCTGTCCAGAAGAGCCAATCCCTTAGCTGACACTTATTCAAGCTCAAAGTAGAGCTTAGTTCTGGGAAATAATAATGGTCTAAACCATCTTGACAAGCTGCTTTCCAGAGTTGGTTATCACCCAATTCTATATAGCACAGTGCAGAAAAATTATCAATAGGCATAGTAGCAATTTTTAAAATATACTTTAACTGAACACAGTTCACTCTTGCCCTGTTAGCCACACAGATTCTGTATGAAGAAGAGCTGCTGATATTTCTGATGGTTAAGAGTATAGCTTCTGGGAGGGGGGACATTCTGCACAGTTTCCAAAACTTTAATGAATTTCAAATCCGAGCCCCAGATTTCAACACCACAGAACATTTGAGTAAGCACTTTGCTACCAAACATCTTGATGGCAGTTTCAATCAGCAGCTTTCCCTTATTGTAACAGAACTTCATCAGTGCTTCATCAATGCCCCTGTGGCTTTTTGTGCTTTGACTTTCACTGTCTCTGTATGATACTTCCAAGAGAGAGTTTCACTAAAGGGTATACCCCGAGTATATAAACGAGTAAGTTTGCTCTATAGCTTACTGATCTAAGCACCATTTATACCTAGGATTGGGTTTGCTGAAAATCATAATCTTGGTTTTAGAGTAATTTATAGATAGGCTTCCCTGTTGTGATGAACACTTCCAATAGATTTTTGAGGCCCAATTGTGAAGGAGAGAGGAGCACTAAATCACCTGCATACATCAAGACTGAAATCTTTCTGTTCCTAATTACTGCAGAGAGGGACAAAATAAAAAAAATCCTTCCAGTAGCACCTTAGAGACCAACTAAGTTTGTTATTGCTATGAACTTCTTCAGATATACTGAAACAGAAGTCACCAGTCCCTTATATATAGTAAGAGGGTGGGGAGGGGTATTCCTCAGAAGAGAGATAGTTTGCATTGGCTAAATATGGCACCAAATCATTGATACAAACATTAAAAAGAGTGGGAACCAGAATGCAACCTTGCTTCACTTCTTGTGACATTTTAAAAGCATCAGTCATCCCACTATTTAAACCTACTCTGACTTTCATTTCCATATTGCCGTATAGTTCTTCACTAGCACAAGTCTGCAGTCAACATTAGGAATTTGAAATTTCCCCCCAGAGTCTGTTATACAGTCGAATACAGCAGAAAGATAAATGAAGATTGCTCTTAATGTTCCTAGTATACGTTCTTAGTACTCTGAATAGTACTCTGAATCCTACTTGTTCTTCATGAATAATGTTGTTATTTTGCAACCAGTATGTAATTTTTGAAGAAGATACTGTGCGTACAGCTTTGAGAAGATCTCTAGCCAGTGTGGTGTAGTGGTTAAGAGCGGTAGTCTCGTAATCTGGTGAACCGGGTTTGCGTCTCTGCTCCTTCACATGCATCTGCTGGGTGACCTTGGGCCAGTCCCACTTCTCTGAAGTCTCTCAGCCACACTCACCTTACAGAGTGTTTGTTGTGGGGGAGGAAGGGAAAGGAGAATGCTAGCCGCTTGGAGACTCCTTAAAAGGAGTGAAAGGCAGGATATCAAATCCAAACTCTTTTTTTCTTCTTCTCCATTTGAGTCTATTTCTTGCTGGATTGCTTCTTTCACCCCCATTTTACCTGGTGAAATGTCTGTGCCATTCAATCTTATCTCTATCCATTAGTTGCCAGTCAACTTTCAATCTAGAGCTGTGCCAACCTTTCAAGAGCTCTTTCCATTTCCCTCCTCCCCTCCCTCCCGTCCGCCCCCCGCAGGACATTCTGCAACAAATTCTATAATCCAAATTCTATAATACAGTTATGCAGTTCTAATATCAAATTCTGTAGTGCACTGAAAGAAGCTTAAAGAGCCAAGTGGGCTTACTATTAGATTAAGTAGCAAAGGGTAAACTATAGCTGATTGCATTATTTAATAAAATCCACTTTTTACTTAGCGTTGCCATGGAGTTTAGTCTCCTGTACTGAAGAGCTAAGGAACGATGGGCTCTCGCTGAATAGTGTAGTTCAGATATGCTGTTGCCAATGCAAGACTTTCTGTGTAGGAATAGAAGAAGGATAATTACAGCACAAATATCCATTATAGAGCTCTGAAGAGGTGCCTTGAGAGAAACTAATGAGGGATTATTCTAACTGCTCTCCTAATAACTTCTTTCTACATGCAGTCAATTAAAGCCATGAGAAATGCAAGAAATGCAAAGCAAGCAAACCTTCTTCTGTCAACCACACTGCAGCCTCTTCAGACAAACCCAACGCGGAAAGGACGATGGTTCAGTGGTAGAGCCTTCCTGGACATGCTGAAGGTCTTGGGTTCAAGCCTCCAGCTAGGGCTGGGAAAGACGCCTGAAAAGCAGCTGCTGGTCAGAGTGGACAACACTGACTTGGTATAAGGCAGCTTAGCTTCCTAAGTTCCTAGGAGACATTGCTACAGCAAGCAAATGTTTTGAACATGAACAAATGGCTGATCCCTAATTTAGGGCCTGCACTATCACATTCACAGCACTCAGGATGGGGCATAAGCTGATCATATTGAGTATTAGTGATTTCAGTTCTGTGAGTGCCATTGCTAATGTAGCCAAAGCAGCATGAGCCGTATAAGGATTTCTCAGCAGGCTTGGGGGAAGTTCAAAGTTTGCAGAAGTATGCACAATTTATATTATTTATTATTATCATCATCATCTTGCTCTGCCCTTCCTTTCATGAAAGCAGAAGAACCCCTAAGGGATGGGGGATCCCAAAACATTCCAGTCAGGGTGGAATGTGCTCATTGGCTATGAAATTCTAGCAGACTATTGGATGCAGGATGGCTGTGGTGATTGGGGGGGGATGGAATGGATCATCTAGAATCCCAAACAGCAGCAGTTCACACTCTGCAACACTCTGTTGTAGTTTCCATTTGTGGTACCACACCCTATAAAATATCACAGGGTGGTGACCCCCTAACTGGCATTTTCTGCTGTTGCCTCTGCATGGAGCGCCCTTTCCCAGCCCACAAGAGAAGGAGCAACCACCAGCTGCTTCAGATCTCTTGTAAAGTCATACCTTTTTGCCCAGAATTTCCCAGGCATTTCCCTGAATTCCAGTTTTTATATACTTTCATAGTACTGTACTGTATTACTGGTTTAATATTGTATTTTGTTTTAATAATATTGTTTATTTTTATGCTGTATGCAGCTTAGAGGTTTATTTGGTTTTTGAAATATGAAGCAGTCTATAAATGCTTTAAATAAATGAAGTTATGGTGCCACCTCTACTGACACATGCCTAAAGGCCTATTAGTACAAATATTTGGCTGTTTTATTTTATCATAGAGATGCAGCTGACAGTAACTTAGCAGGACAGCTGTGCGGCACATAAGCCCAGTTGTGAGATGTAACAGCAAGAGCAGAATTAACAGGTGAAAACAGTTCCCAAATGCTCTTTATGATGGATTTGCACCACGTTTTTGGCACACACTTGCATTTATTATATGAACATTTCATGATTTCATAGAATCATACAATCCACAGAATTGCAGAGTTGGCAGGGATCCTGAGGGTCATCTAGACCAACCCCCTTCATTGAAGGAATCTCAACCAAAGCATTCATGACAGGTGGCCAACTTTCTGTGGGACTACATACCAGTGGTGGGTGGGCCAAAATGAAAATGGGGGTGGCCAAAATTGGAATGATGAGTGCTGGTAGAGGGCAGGGCCACCTCACATTGTTTCACCCCTTACCCCTATCACTGACATCCACAACTCTTACCCCCCACCCCAAGTAGCAGCAGGCAGGGATGGTTATCCCCCCCCCCAAATGCCCCCTGTGCAGTGGTGGAGGAAGGGGGTGCAGGCTGCCCCAGGTGTCGTCACTGGGGACGACGACAAAATGACAAAATAAGAGTTTTTTTAAAATTAAAAAATGGGCTCACGAAACTTTTTATTCAGACAACAAACGTAACAAAACATGGCTGCCACTCGGCACCACACTGTGGGGACCGGCACTTATCGTGGGGCCTGCAGCGTGCCTGAGCCAAGCATCTCTCCTGGGAGTGACATGGTGGCTTGGGCGCCTGCAGGCTCCGCGCTCCCTGAAACGGCAGCACGGGGCTTGCATTTGCCCCCCGCCTCTCCCTCAGCCGCCCTACAGCTGGGGGGAGGCAGCGGAGAGGCTCCATGCAGCACACTCCAGCCCCATGCACAGCAGGACGTGTGCACCACACTTGGCACCTGAGCGACTAGCTACGCCGCTGCCCCTGTGCTGCTTGAATTCTTCGAATTAGAGTATTTTTCTCCAACACAAATGGCAGCATTGGAGGAGGGGGCAACACACTGGATGCTGACGCCTCACGGGCCAAAGGTTTCCCTTCCCTGGCCTAGAGTACGGGGCTCACTTCCTTCCATTTTGGAGGAAATAAGGGCAAATGTCATTTATCCTGATATTCTGGGCAAATTGGTCACTATGGAATATTTTTTTTCATCTTCCAAGTCAATCACACATTTCTTTTAAATGTTGAGTGTACATTTAAATGTATATGCACTTTCTAATAGTTTTGGTATCTTCTCAGCAGAGGGGGAAGGGAGGAGGTTGAAACAAATCCAAGTAATCTTCCAGCTACCCCAAAACTGCAGGGCTTTGTGACACCAGCCATTATCACAGCCTCCTCACCCTTTGCTGTGGAGATGTTTTGGCAGACCCCAAGGGGACGCAGGAGCAGCAAAGACACCACAGTTAATACTGATTGATGTCAGTCTTTCAGCATCTTCCTGCCTGCAAACCGCCTTCATCATTCAGTGCCAGCACTAGCCCCGAGTGCTGAATTGTTTCTCAGCATGATCACATGGTCACTTTCTAGAATGCCAGCAAGAGATCACTCTTTCAAGGTTCTGAGTTGAAAGGCATCTATCTGCCTAGTAATTTATCTTGGGATCTTTCGAATGTGGATCCCCCCTTCACACATGCTTAGGCGGCTGGCAGGCTTTTTAAAAAGCAAGTGTCTAATGGATCTGGCTGGAGGCAAGCTTATTAATGCAAGCAGCAGTTTTGTCATTTTCTGGATCACTTTGTACTAACTTTGTACAATAATTGATACTCTATAGTAAAATTGAGGTAATATATTCCAATTAAAATGGTTAGTTCTGTATATCAGGCAAAAACGTGTAGCCATTTAAATGATGGATAATGATGAATACCTTTACCTGCAAACATTTTTTTAAAGTCAGTGTAATATAATTTTATTTAAACATGCTGCCGTAACTCGATATTCTTAGCTGAAATGATGCAGAGACTGAAGTGACAGAGTTACAGGCCCATATGATTAGGGCGGTATGCTGCCTACCAGAACTCTCTGAATACTTCAGTTACAATGGGTGCAGGGCAGAAACATAGAGATAGTATTTGTCCACATTAGGAGGAATTGCTGAGATAGATGACCAAGAGTAAAACCAGCAAATCACAGCAGCTGATCCAGCCATAGTCACTAGTGACCTCCTAGGGATGCAGCAATAAAACTACTAGCACACTGCAAAACTAAGCAGGATGTGGTTTCAAATTGGATGGGAGACTGAGTGTTGAGATTCCTGCATTGCAGGGGGTTGGACTAGATGACCCTTGGGGTCCCTTCCAACTCTTTGAAAAGAGGAGACTGAGCGGCAATATGATACAGTAGCTATCTTCCAGTATCTCAAGGGCTGTCACATGGAAGATGGAGCAAGCTTGTTTTCTCCTGCTCTGGAGTGTAGGACCTGAACCAACGGATTCAAGTTACAAGAAAGGAGATTCTGACTAAACATCAGGAAGAATTTTCTGACAGTAAGAGCTGTTCAACAGTGGAATGGGCTCCCTTCCTTGGAGGTTTTTAAACAGAGGTTGGATGGCCATCTGTCATGGATGCTTTAGCTGAGATTCCCACATTGCAGGGGGTTGGACTAGATGACCCAGGGGGTACCTTCCAACTCTATGATTCTAAGATCCATTGTGGTGAAAGTAGCTATATGAGCACTGTGGGCACCTGTGGCCTGTGGCACCTGTGTGAAGGACCACAATTCACTCTGCCATCTTAGATTACCATAACCCTTGAAAGCGTATTTCAGGTGATTATTGTTGTTTTACTCAGATATGGTTCCCCACTGCATACAGTTTGTGAATGCACAAGCTTTTCATTAGCTATGCCCCTTTTATATGGGGAGGTGGGGATCGTTAGCTCTAGTAAACCACTAGAGAAAATCACTGTTGCCACTTTTAGATATCTCCCCCCTTCCGAAGGAGCCTCAGTTGTCATGCCATTGAAACTGCTTATTATAATATTTCAGGGATGCGGGCTAAACCAAAAGGGGTTTTGAGGTACTCATATGTAAATGATTACCAGACTCATTCCATCCTCAAAACTGGGGAAACAGGGAAAATATTACAATGCAATAGCAATAACCGTATGTTGAGTGTGCCTCTATCTACCCAGTAGTTGGCTAGAAATGTGTTTTGTTCTTTTAGAGGGGTTGCTATGTAAGTAAACCATTGCCAGTTTTATCAGCTTTATTACACACAAATGGGGCCAGATTAAACTCACCAGCCAGCTAGCAGATGCCTGCTCAATGACTTCTGCTAATACAGTGGGGCTATCTACCTCCCTCCTCCATGTGTTACCCCCCCCCCCCCAGTGGCGTAGCAAGGTCAGGTGATACCCGATGCGGAAAATTGCTTGTCATCCCGACATGTTGAAATATATATATATTTTTTGCCTGCAAAAGTGGTTTGACTTTATTCCATATTTTGGGGGTGAGCCAGAGTTGATGAGCTGTTTTTGCAGAAATCGTGTGCCTTGCGATGAGGAGTCAGCTTGCTGCCCTACAGGGCAGCAAGCCTGTGCATGCAAAAGCTCACAGACGTTGAGTGCCGCACAGCATTCAGTCCACCCTGGGTGTCGGAGGTGACACCTGGGGTGGACTGCACCCACCACCCCCACCTTGCTTTGCCCCTGCCCCCCCCGCATCAGTGCAGGTTGGGAATGGGAGGAGAAGGGAGGTGATTCCATCAGCCAAGCAAAGATTCTTGTGCAGATGGAAGACTCTCCTTAGCACTATGTTTAATTCCTCCATTTTGTCTAACCATCTTATAGACAGCTTCTATTTCACTTTTTTCCAATGATGCAGGTGAAATAGTTCTGACCCACTCTGCTGGTGAAATTCTTGACCACGTCAGCTCAAAATGCTGATCTAACCACCACCACTGCTTGTATTGCTGCCCCCCAAGCAACAGTCATGTATTTGGTTCTAAACATTAATTTGCCTGGTCACCCTGTTCTGAGACTTCGAGCAGCTCCAGGTTTTATGTATCACTTATATTTTTTTCCTACAAATTCGCTAGTATAAAACTAGTCCTTCCTGCAACAGACATGCAAAAGATAAGAATCACACATCCTGAAAAATACATTTTTTGCCCAGACAGGTGGATAATGACACATCCTTAAAAATACATTTCCCCCCCCCCCATCTGAGCATAAATAATCAGTGCTCCCATCGCTATGTATTTGAGTGTCAATCATACTTTATACATGTGTACTGTGGAGCTAATGGTCAACTTCAGTTTTTCTTTGGCCAACACCATTACTCTCTAACACAGTGATTGTGAACATTTTAGAGACCGAGTGCCCAAACTGCAACCCCAAACCCACTTATTTATCACAAAGTGCCAACGCGGCAATTTAACCTGTATATCTCATTTTTTCTCTGTGTTTCACCTTTCTTCTTTATGATTGCTGTAATAAATAATCCCTCATAAAAGTTATTGCATTACATTTTTCATTAAATTATCTTTTCATTGATATATAATTTTATGGTATGACTCAGTGCTTTTTTTCCCCTAAAAAAATGTTTAGAGGTACTCCCATTTTGACTCAAGAAAATCACCAGAGGGAGAAAAAAAATACAGTTCAAATCAGGAAAAACAAATACAGTGAATTTCTTCTCACGTTAAATTCACAAAATGTTTAAGGGTCTGCGTCCCCACAGAAAAAAAGCACTGGTATTACTCCAAAACAAAGTGGTGTTATGAGCCATCAAACCTCAGAAATATATTTTTTCCAGAAAGTTCCACAATTCTGGCCACTAGTGTACACTGGAGGGCTGTACTAAGAGCCACCCTCTCCCAATTTTTAATATGAGATAATAACGATTGTGTGCGCACATACATATAAATATAAATAAATAAACCCAGCCAGATGGATGGGGTGGTAATAATAATAATAATAATAATAATAATAATAATATGTTGTTGTTGTTGTATTTTGCTGTTTCCTTGGCTGCTGTTTGATCGCAGCCTCCACAGAATGAATTTCTCCATTGGCTTTTGCGGCAAAGCTCAGCAAACATGTGAACCCAGCAGCCCCTTCTTAAATTGCCATCTTTATATGCTTACTGACCTGGGAGTTAAGCCCTGCTGAACTCAGGGCGGCTTACTTCCAAGTAGGAAAAAGAGACTGACAGGAGGCCCTGGCGCATCAACAGTCAATGCCTGCTCAGCCCCGCACTTGTTCACCAGGCTTTGGACAGCGCAGGTGAGCCCTCCTCTCCCCCCCCCCCCAGCTATGGCCCTGCTGGAGCGAAGGCGCGTGTGCCCACAGTGAGGGCTCTGAGTGCCCTCTCTGGCACCTTTGCCATAGCTTTGCCACCACTGCTCTACCCCTTGATACAATCTGCTCATACCAACGCAATTGGCAAAAGTGGAGTGTTATCCTAAAGGTAGTTTTAAAAGGCTCTCAGAAACTGGTCTCAGCCTAGCTTAATTTACCAGTTATTGTCTGTATCAATCATATTTCCTGCAGCAACTTAAAATAACTTTTGAATCAACACTCCTTCATGTAGCAAACTCTCCTTTTTCAGTTTTTCCTCTTGGGGTGAATTCACCGTCTTTCTGTGGTGGCAGAATATCAGTCAAGTCTTGAGTACATCGAGCAGAAATGTCATTTTAGATGACAAGAATTATTCATTTTAAATAAACTTTTCAATTCTATATGTGGAATTGAAAGAGCAGCAACATATTTTCCACCTCGATTTATCACATACCAGAAAGTAATAATTTGTGTCTCTCTTCCTGACTTTCTTCCTATTGGGAGGTTTAATGTTATGATGACTTGGGTCTGATTTAAATATTAGCCCCCTCTAGTGGTACAACCTCAAATATAAGCACATGAGATACATCAATTCATTTCCCACAAGTCTCTCGGAATCTAAATTTCCCCTTCAGTTTTCTCATTGGGCTCCTGTTAGCAAAATTTGAGGAGCAAAGTTTTAATTACCAAGACATTTTCCAAATAATTGTGATTGTGCCAAGTAGATCAATTAAAAAGTACCAATTCTAAATAGCATGACATATTGGGTAGAGAAGCTTGAATACAAATCTGTTAAAAATAAAAATGTGAACATACTACCATGAAGTAGCAAGGGCAAAAATGTGAGTAATAAATGCTGGTGCCAAAGTTTGTGTTCCCCTCCCTTCCCTCTTCTTCCATATTTCCATATTTTGCCTTCTTTGTAATATTTAAGCTGCTATGGGAGAACAGAGTAAAATAATTTTAAAATTCCAATTAATATCAACGGGATTTATTTCCGAATAATTAAACTTATGAGCAAAGCATAATAGGAGTTGGTGGAGGCTAACTGTGCTGATCCCCGGGGGGCAGGTTAGCATAGGCGTAGTCAAAGTCCGGTCCTGAGTCACTAGCCTGGAAATCAGTCCACAAGGAGCGGGGCGAGGTCCGAAACAGGAAGCCGGGCGGGGAACAGGAGCACTGGAGAGTCAGGTCTGGGTCCGGGCAGGAACAGGAACTCAACAACGATGTTGCTCCCACAACCTGGGACCGGGCTGACTGGCCTTTATCTTCTCTGAGGCCAGGGGCGGTCCTGGCCCCCCGGGAGACCCGCCTCTCTTGGCCTTAAGGCGAGCACTCCTCCTGGGAGCAACCAGTTCCCTTCGCCTCTCTGCCCTGAGTCTCTGCAGATCAGGAGAGGCTGAAGGGTTACTGGGCCCAGGGGGAGACTCACCTGCAGGCACTGAGTCCTCAACCACTCCTGGAGCCAGAGTGGGATCACCTGATGCCCGCTCCTGAGGATCTAACACAGGTGCAGGTGCTTCAGAATCCAAGCCCTGCCCCAATTCAGCCGGCCCTGGAGGCGGGGACTCCTGTGCAGGCTGGGATTCCTCTGGTTCAGCCTCTGAATCGGAATCCCAGGCCATCACACTAACTTTTGCTGGGTTGTGCCCTAAATGTGGATAGAACTTATTTCCACTGAAATAAATTGAATTTCTGAATCGCCTTACTGTCTGAGCCTATATAATCCATTTCTACCCCAACTTTCGTGTCAGTCTACAAAAATTAAAAGCATTGATCACGTGTAAAATGTGATTCATTAGTCCACAAATACCTCTTAAGATTTTTGCACTCTGGGGGTTGCATACATGCAAAGTATGATCTCTGGCTCTTCTAGAACAGATCACTTGTAGACACTTGCTGAAATTGAAAGAAGCGGCAACACCTGGAATTAAATAATTTAATAACCAACTTGTTATTAAACTTACGCTTGCTGCATTTTTTTTTTGCAAGGCATCACTATATATTTTTGACATGCATTGTGAAACAAGGACAAAACCAAAGTGTGCAGTTCAGACATTGAAACATTCCTGTCCACAGGGCCCTGAGCCACATTAGTGCCATTGTTTGACAGCACAGACCCTGGAGAAAGACCACAAGGGGTTATGCATTTAGCCTCTTCTCTCTCCTGTTCTGTTAGGAGGTTCAAAGCATTGTGATCTTTTCAAATGTTTTGTCAGCACAGGCACTAATGACAGCCAGGATGGAGTCAATGAGTTTAACAGGCGCCTCGTGATGAGCGATGGCCTGAGAGAAAGCCCTGGGCTCAAGCAGTCTTACTCAAGCACTCTTTCCCAAGAGGTGAACCTCCAGGGTTACGCAGGTGACAAACCTACACGGCTCTGTCCACTTTTCACCTTTCTCCAAGTGCAGTTATATTTCATTACAACAGTAGTAGCAGGGAAAAAACATATCATTTTTCAAAACTATTTTTTCCTTACACATCAATTCTAAAGTGTATTTCCTCAGAATTGAGTCATGTTGATTTATTTAAAGGGGTGGGGGTGGGGAAAAGAAAGGACAGGGAAGAATTATAACTACCCAACTCATGTGGGTCCAAATTCTTTACCTGTTGTGGGCACTTCCAGCCTGTCAATATTTTGGGGTGAGATTCAATGACATGCTGGGAAATTCAGATGGCAGAGTTATAGTTGACTGGGTGGTCTTGTGCAACACCTCTACTTTCCCAGAAGACTGGACTGATCGCAATAAGGACAGTGAAAGGAAAATGAACTGGAAAGTGTGGGATAACACTTGATTTGAGGCCACATCATCTACCCCTGCAGCAAATCAGAATGAATGTTCATTAAACAGTCAACATCATCTAATCTCAGTGCAAAGAGATCAGGAGAAATATTAAATAAGCAGACCTTCCAAATAGCAGAGATAGGAGAAATAACAAATATTTTAGACCCAAGGTTCATAAGCATTATACTCATTTCACTGAAACCAAGACAACCGGGGACAAAAGATAAAGGATCCATTTGGAAAAATATGGAAAGCATTTATTGACACACTGAGGGAGAGTGGGTGGGAGGCTGGCAATGTCAATGCCAAAGCCATGGACTTGACAAAATTTACAGACCTAGTGTGGACCAGAAGGAGCAAGTCTCCTAGATGGCAGCACCCAGACTGAGCCCTTTGATTGGCTCCCAGGTCTGGGCAGAGACTAGTGTGGTGGCAGCACCAACCAACCAAGGGGCCAGATTGCTCCCTCCCACCCGTTTGTGCTGCTTGTGAAGGGTAGAAAGCTTGAAATGGTTATCATAAGCTCTGCATCAAGTGAGCAGACAGAGATCTCAGAACGGATAACTTGAGGAATTGAGCCAAAGAACAGATTGTGTAATCTATATGCTTGAAGTTAGTTGTAAAGAATTAAGTATGCCTAGAACATCTACACAATTTACAGATAGGGAATAGAGGCCAATATTCCTTGATCGATGGTAATGATTGCTTTCTTTCTCTGTCTCTCTTAGACAACTGCCCTTTGTGTTCAAACAAGTACTAGCAGACACACCAGCTTCTCTCTATCTCCTATTCCAGAAGAAATTCCCATTTCCTATTGAAAGGGATGGAGATTGTATGAAAGAAGCCCCCATTCTTTTTAGCTGGATGTGCACATAAATGTTTCCTGATGGATTGTGAACTTAGTGAAAAGCAAGGAGTGGCACCCAAGACAAACTGAAAGGCACAGAATTACAGAGCTAGAAAGGGCAATGAAGAAATGCTGGAGGGCGACCAGTGTTCCTCATCACATTGAGGTGCTTGAGATCTCAATTGCCACTAATGAAATCGAACCTCTAAATTACAACTGCAAATACAGGTATACAAGACATTTATTGAGAACTGGCAAAATATCTTGGCCAATGAGTTCACTATGTATCAGATGATTTATTTATTTTTTTACCTGTGAAGGGGTCAAACACGAGATTGTGCATTTGTTGTTTAGTCATTTAGTCGTGTCCGACTCTTCGTGACCCCATGGACCAGAGCACGCCAGGCACTCCTGTCTTCCACTGCCTCCCGCAGTTTGGTCAAACTTATGTTCGTAGCTTCGAGAACGCTGTCCAACCATCTTGTCCTCTGTCGTCCCCTTCTCCTTGTGCCCTCAATTTTTCCCAACACCAGGGTCTTTTCCAGGGAGTCTTCTCTTCTCATGAGGTGGCCAAAGTACTGGAGCCTCAGCTTCACAATCTGTCCTTCCAATGAGCACTCAGGGCTGATTTCCTTAAGAACAGATAGGTTTGATCTTCTTGCAGTCCATGGGACCCTCAAGCGTCTCCTCCAGCACCATAATTCAGAAGCATCAATTATTTGGTGAACAGCCTTCTTTATGGTCCAACTCTCACTTCCATACATCACTACTGGGAAAACCATGGCTTTAACTATACAGACCTTTGTTGGCAAGGTGATGTCTCTGCTTTTTAAGATGCTGTCTAGGTTTGTCATTGCTTTTCTTCCAAGAAGCAAGCCTCTTTTAATTTCGTGACTGCTGTCACCATCTGCAGTGCTCATGGAGCCCAAGAAAGTAAAATGTCTCTCTGCCTCCATTTCCTCCCCTTCTATTTGCCAGGAGGTGATGGGACCAGTGGCCATGATCTTCGTTTTTTTGATGTTGAGCTTCAGACCATATTTTGCGCTCTCCTCTTTCACCCTCATTAAAAGGTTCTTTAATTTCTCCTCACTTTCTGCCATCAAGGTTGTGTCATCTGCATATCTGAGGTTGTTGATATTTCTTCTGGCAATCTTAATTCTGGCTTGGGATTCATCCAGCCCAGCCTTTCGCATGATGAATTCTGCATATAAGTTAAATAACCAGGGAGACAATATACAGCCTTGTCGTACTCCTTTCCCAATTTTGAACCAATCAGTTGTTCCATATCCAGTTCTAATTGTAGCTTCTTGTCCCACATAGAGATTTCTCAGGAGACAAATGAGGTGATCAGGCACTCCCATTTCTTTAGATTCTTTAAATTAGAGTCCTAATTTAAACAAAATGCCATTTGCACAGGATAGTAAGTACTAAGATAGTAAGGAAGACTTAAGATGTTCCTTTTACATACTTGGCTTGAAAAGAGCTGGATGATGACTTGCACAACATCCTGTTTTAGACATTTCTTACAAAATTATGCACAAGTGTGGTGCAGTTGTTTGCCTGTATCTTGTTCTATGTGGAGTGCTAATAATTGCAAAGCTAGTCATTTTCTCGGTAAGAAAAGAATGTTGTTGTTTTCATGCTTTTACTTCCAGGAACTGCTCTTAAACAACTGACACAGAAATAGGTTGTTTTAGTTGGCATTTTAGGCACATGTCTCACATCCCTGAAGGCAAACATGCTGTGAAAGGTGTCAGGCTGAAAAAACAGTGTGTGTGTGTGTGTGTGTGTGTGTGTGTGTGGTAAAAACAGTATAAAGGGAAGGTGCATTCAGTCCTCCTATGTTCACTATTCAGCCCTGCTGTTCTTATGCTACAGATTTGTACATTCTGTATTATGCTATTGCAAATAATACTACTATGAAAAAACATGCCTAGAGTGAAATAGCCTTAAATGGACATTGAAGAAAAATGGCTTTCTCAAGGTGAAAGAAAAGCTCTTATTTGAGAGGATGGAGAGAACTAGGAGAAATGCAAGACCATCACCAAAGGATGGAGAAATTCTCTTGAACTTCTCTGTCTCTTTTGTTTTCAGATAACACTTGATCCCGGACCCCATAGCTAAACATTTCTTTGCAGCATTTATATCCCACCTTTTTCTCCAAGGAGCTCAAGGTGGCATTCTCCCCTTCTCAGTTAATTCCCGCAGCAGTTCTGTGGGGTAGTTTAGGCTGAGAGGCAGCGACTGGCTCAAGGTCACCCAGTGAGCTTCATGGCTGAGTGGGGAGGTGAACCATGGTCTTCCAGGTCCTAGTCTGATACTCTAACCACTACACTGGCTCTTTGGTCAGGTCATGAAGCATTTCATCCTCGCACACTTCCTTTATGCTCTAAATTCCTGTGATTGAGTATGAATCTTTTAAAATTGTAACATCATTGTTACAAGCCACCCCAGGATTCCAGGGACCCGGGGTTTGTGTTTCCTTTGGAAATTAGGCACAGTGAAGACTGCAGTGTCTTTATTATATACGGCTTATTTACACTTATTTGCATCCTGAGCCTACAATGGAGAGAGAATTCAGAGCAGTCACATCTCAAGATGGTTATTTCCTCCTCTCCTCCTCTCCTCTCTTTAGGTCTACAGGGGAACCAGCCATGCTGCCTGTCCCTTTAGTACAGCCTACTCCAAGAGCCCATCAAGAGTTCAGCTGCCAGCTTCTCTCCCACTTTTCAAACTTCTTGCAAAGCACCACAGTTTTCCTTCAGCCTATGTTATCTAAGATGAAACCCTAAGCCCTTTTCTTCGCTGCCCACTAACACACACAGCTGGAGGAGAAGCCCCACTGCTCCCTGCTTCTCACAAGCTAAGCCCTACCGATGACTTTCCCAATATGTTGATGAAAGGCCACCATCAGCCTTCATTCCTCTTGACAGCTTATCTCTCACCGATACCCTGGTCTGGAGAAACAAGATTAGCCTGCATTTTTACACTACTGAATTCAATGTTTATCAGTTCATCTTGATTCTCAAAGCACTGATCAAATCCTGGCACCCAGGAATCTAGAGGGGGTCAGGGCACCCACAAACCCACAAGTGTGGAGCTACTACGGAGTTCTCCAGATGTTTTAGGCTACAATGTTCATCAGCCACAGCCAACATGGCCAATGGTCAGAGATAACAAGAGTTGGAGTCCAGAACTTCTGGAAGGTACAATAATGGCTATGTGAGACTAAAGCAACAGGTTAAAATCCAGGCTCACTTCCAGATTATGAATCTGTTCCTTCAGAGGGAGAGTCATGTTTCCCAGAATAGCTTTTCCACCCAATTCTCAGACATGGGGACTGCCTACCCACAGCATCTCCACCTTGATCAGGATTCAGCCTGAGTTTATCGCCCCCCCCCTCCCACTACCAGACCATCACTGCTTGGCCAAGGATTGGGAAACAAGTTTACCGTAATTCATAATCCTATTCCTAGAAAAGACCGATGAGTAGGTAGATGAATAGCTATGGAGAGTCCACTCGACTTCTTCTAATCGCTTCTGACAATCTAAAAGCATCCTAAGCCAGAGGGGTGATCTCCTGGCCATTCTGAATAGGTGTGAGTAACTTTCTAGTCTTGCCATAAATTGTTGTTGTACATAACCTCAGCTCCAGTTATTTACACCATTGCTTAGAAGGACACAACATTATTGGAAGTGCTATCTTGCCAATCAGCTTTGTGGTGAGATGTTGAATATTATAAAGAATAAACTTAAAGGCATCCTGCAATAATGACCTGAGGTGAGCTGCACCACAAGAGGAAACTAATTCAGAATACACATTCATCACATTTATTACCATACTTTTATTGTTCTCCAACACCTCGAGAAAATAAAGAGCTCAGCAACAGCAAACTCATTTGCTGATGTTTTACATCACTAAAATAAACCTCAATTCAATATCCTGTGGATTGAGATATGTATTATTCTTTTTTAATGCACCTAATCTGTGTATGTCTGACAGCAAGAAATATTTTCCTCTATAGTCTTCAACTGTTCTAAAAGTTTTTGTTCTACTGCTAGGGTTTGACTTTATCCTACCCATAATGCATTATGAAAACCAAGTAATGTCAGTTATCTTGCTTTCCAATTCCCAAAGTACTTAAAAAGAACAGTGAGTCTCACTGTAATATTAATTAGCAACAATAATATAGGTAGTCAAAACTTGAAATTAATATTAATGTCCTGAAAGTTTTTCAGTATCTTCCTGCAGCTCATAGTTTGAGGTTCTAGCATTTTGAAAATGTACTTCAAGCCTTTAGTGTACACTGCCATGAGTACTGAGTGCACCTTTCTGTTTAGCAATGTGTATACGGCCAGTCACATGAGCACATGTAATGAAAGAGGTGGGGAGGTATGCACTTCTCACACATATCACAGGCCGTGCCCTGGAGATGGCAAGGTGCACAAATACAGTAAGTTGCTAATAATACAATGCTGGCTGCCTGATAATGCATGCATTGCAATTTGAGACTACATTGTTACTAGGGATGTGGTTAAAGGCTCAGAATGGGTGTTGTACAGCACTTACATAAACTGAAGATCTGTAAGGCCAAGCCATTGTCATCACAAAAAATATGTGTATTTTTGTATAATGCTTTACTGTTGACAGTTCCTTATTCTCTTAATTGTACGTACCTCTGTTCTGGCATTCAGGACTACGGGTGTAGGTCTGGGTGATCCTTGGTATTCTTTACTGAAAGAATTGTTCAGTAAACACAGGAGACTTCTGAAATCTGGAACAATGTGGGAAGGATGTGCTTGTGAAAAGTGTGAGCCTTTTTGGTCAAAGTTGTTGAGCTTTGACCCACTTCTGACATGGGTTGCCATATGTCAGATTTCCACCCGGACACTGTACTATTTTCAATGGCCAAATTCCGGTAAGGTCCAGGAAATGGCAACCCTATGATACATAAGGCTCTGCTATAGGGGAGAACTGCAGTCCCACTACGATCAATTAGGCCAAGCAGGCATAAATGGAAGCGCTTCGGTGTTACTTGTAGGAAGCAGATATTTACGGATGCTGCATCATGACTGAATGACCGACACTTTCTGCCATTACTTTCAAATAATTGCATATAGACAAAGTCATACAGCTAAAGCTGCTTAGTAGTATTTACTACTAAACAATGTTTACTACCACAGTACTCCAGAAGTATATATGATGCCCTTTCTTGCCAGGGAGCAGCAGAAGGAAAATATCCTCAAAGGAGTTTGTCCTGCCTTAGGGGTCTCTTTTCTTGCCCATTTATTTCCCTACCTTATCCTCATGGGAGGAATATTTTTTGTACAAGGGAATTCATATTACTTTGTGATTCCACTTTCTGGAATAATTGAGTTACATTTCACAAAAGAAAGAAAGAATCTCACACACCACTTGATTTAGTAAATGTGTTTTATGAAGATTTTCACAGCTGTTTGCCTTGTACCTGCAATACAAATAAACAAATGCCTGGCCAGAGGTGAAAGGCCAGAGTCCATTAAGTTGTCCAAGTCACATTCCATGAATGGTTCATTCTGTACTCAAGCCCCCCCCCCCCCTTCTAGCATTGCTTTGCAAGGCCTGGAAATAGCTAGCATACTGTTGAGATTCATGGCCTGCCCTTTTGGGAGACAAGCCTCCGTAAGCTCCTGATGGCTCATCAGTGGGTCAGAGGGAAGGGCTTTTAAACTGCCTATCTGGCTTACTATCCAGTCCTCCACTGGGGAGATGTGTCAAGCGGAGAACAAGATCACAGATTCTTCAGCTAATTACTAGACTACAAACCTATTAATACAATTGACTAGGAATTTGTGTCTTGAACCTCTGCCTGCTCCAGATGTGCACTGCAACCACTATATAATAATAATATTTTATTATTTGTACCCCACCCATCTGACTGGGCCACCCCAGCCACTCTGGGTGGCTTCCAGGATATATAAAAAGCATAGTAAAACATTAAGCCTCGTGGTTGCCAGAAGCATCTGTCTGTAAACTAGGCCAGACGGGCCAGACGTACTACCTTGTTTTGACTAGAACAGTATTCCCTTCTCAGAAGAAAATCTGAATCTCTCAGCTGAGTTGGCATGGTCTAACCCAAAGCCTTTTGTGCCCCTCAAACAAGAATTAGACAGAGGATCTTTACTCCATCTTTAGTAAACACAATGAAGTGAGGTAAGGGCTTAGTTTTGGGTGCAATGCCCCAAGTTGGTCTTCATAGCAACTACCGGTAAATGTTTTAATACTTTGCAGATGTTGAGAATATATGTTTTGGAGAACAGGAGAGATGTTTTGGCTATATAGAACCAGCAATCACTGACCGTTGGTTGTTCCTTTTTTATTGCTTTATTAGTTTTTTAAAAAGATAAAACAGCCCACAAACGAAAAACCAAAAGATAATGCAAATTACAGAAAGTAAGTAGATTTCTTACAACACAACTTCTATTATGACTTCCAGTCACACCACCGAGGGTCCTGGGTTACTTTTATATAATACACTTTTCGTTATCACTCCAGTCTTATCCCATATCATTAATTTTATAAGGTTTTCTATGTTTCTACAGGGGTCCTTCTAAGCCTGCCAGAGACTTAACATTTTTACAATGCTCTTTAAGATATTTTCTGTTAATAACCCACTCTCTGTATTATCTGTATTATCTCTAATTCTTCCTGTTTACTTTACTAATTCTGTAAATTCTAATAATTTTGTCTGCCAGTCCATTTTGGTCGGGTTAGAATCTCTGTTGCATGTAGGAAGGTCTTCTTCATATTTTGGGGAATATCCATACCTGTTATACCCAGTAGAAAGGCTTCAGGTTTTTCCCCAAAGAGATTTTAAACATCTTTTTGAGCTCATTATATATTAAGTACCAAAATTCCTTTATTTTCCTACAGTTCCACCACATCATCATACTCTCTGCCTCTCTACATCTCCAACAAATGCTTGACCTGGTCTGTACAGTTTTGCCAATTTTGATGGCGTTAGATACCAGCAGTATAGCATCCCAGTCTAGTAGTCTATCCGTTGCTTATTGAGTCTGCTAACATGACAAGCAATAAGGTTAATTATCCCACACAACAAAGTTCAGTTTTCAGGATAATGATGTCAAAACAAAAAACAAAGCATTGTGCATTTATTTTCTTTCTTTCTTTCTTTCTTTCTTTCTTTCTTTCTTTCTTTCTTTCTTTCCTTCCTTCCTTCCTTCCTTCCTTCCTTCCTTCCTTCCTTCCTTCCTTCCTTCCTTATGTTTTCCCCTTCTGCCTCAAGGACATCATGGTTTGGAAACAGAAGATAGTATTCATTGACGTTTGTTCAGACAAATGATTCCATATTCCCAGAAAATATGGACAGGTTTTTAACCACAATGTCTGGCTTATGTATTATGGACAGAGCTCCTGAAATCTGAACTATCTATGCACTTATGAACAGTTTGTCACCTTAGCTGTTTCCTGTTCCATCTTATTTGTACAATGCAGCTAGCTTACTTTGATGTTTGACTGTATTTAGGTTTTATGTCATAATTACAAAAAAAAAAATATTGTGATGGACAAAAAACAAAAATATTGTGATGGATGTTCCAGAAGATAGATAGATAGATAGATCTATCTATCTACCGGTATCTATCATCTATCTATCTATCTATCTATCTATCTATCTATCTATCTATCATCTATCTAAAATTTTAAATAATATTTTTAAGGAGGATCATTTCTCATTTATCTCTTGGGCCTTAGAAATAGATAGCTTATCTCTGGGACAGTGAAAAACAAAGTTTTATGTTGAAAATCAAATCAGAATTAATTTCTGATAGCAGAATAGAGATACATTTGGGGGTTTAGTACTGTTTAGTACTAAATTGATATTCTTTTGCCCATTTGACACCAAACACCCACTGATTAATGCTGATGTTATCAGACAGGACCAGTTCAGACCATGCATAATCAGTAATCCATGTAGTTTATCGGATTGCATAGTAATGTAGGTATTAAGAAATGACTGCCTGACACTCTCAAAGGTGTAATAATCTGCTGTCAACATCAAGGAAGTATAGTGAATACAGCAATTGGAATTGCGTGTTAAGATCCCAAGACCTCCTCCGATAAATAAAGACACAATTGACACAGAATTTAGTTTAAGGTTACTGGCATAATTTTGGCCACAACTTTATTGATTACAGATCATGAGTGGTTTGCTTAGGCATTGATTCCCGACTAGCTGCACCTGACCTTAGCAGGGCAGAACTGACGACTGGACTCTGGCAGACATCAGTAAGGGAAAACATTCTGGGAGAGCAATGGACCAGGCTCAGACTCATGCTCACCCCAAATGCTCCCAGGGGCTCTGATGTGGCCCTAACCCCTGGAAGTGGATCGGACAAAGGCAAGGCGAGCCCCTGGATTCCTTTAATGGAATACCTTTTCGCGCATTGGAGGGGCAGGTGTAACAACCTCCCCTCCCCTCCACATTGAACCAATGACTAACCGCCAAACCTTACAAAGTTGTGACAATTTGCTATGCTGCAGGTGAAACCCGAATGGCACCAGCCAATCAGCCAAACGGGAAAATTCCTACCGGACCCCTGTCCCAAAAACAGACGACCCACGATGGCATAGCAAGGTCATAACGAATCCTAAATATAGGGAGGGTGGGCGGGTGATCCGATGCAGGAGGCAAAAAGAGGAAGCTTAATGCAACGTGCATATAGGTCCCTTGCTTAATGCATGAAACGATCCTATTGGCCAAAATTACCCCAGAAACTGAGGGACCACCAATCGGGTTGTTGTGGCTATCCAATCGCTCCCACCCACAACAGCAGTGAGGTCACTCTTGAGGATCTCACTGCAACGGATGCTCTCTGGGAGGAGAACACAATTTATAAATATAATGGACAGGGGTAAAAGATAAGCCTGGCAATATTAAAAGATAACTATTGTACAAGATGTCTTGAACAACCCGACAAACCCACCATCTCTGAATTGGTCACTTGCAAGTCATTTCAGAATGGAAATGTGTTCTACATCTGTATGAATATTAACGGTTATTGAAAATAACCCTCCAGCCCCTGAAAAGAGTTCAGATGCTGACACTCACATTCTACACTGATTCACATGTATATGGATGCAGAAACCTTCTGGCATGGATTGGTCCCGGGTCAAGGAACATAACAGTTCATATGTACATTCCAACAAGACATAAGTGGCAATGCTTGAATTATATGAGAAAAAGTAGAGGGAACCTTTATGAAATCCACAAACCCTCTTATGCCTTTCCTGAACTGTTCTTTCTTTAAAACACTAGTTAATGAGTGACTATTTACTAAATAACAGGACCAGCACCCCTCTGACAGCTGCCATGCAAATGATTAGAGCCACCAGAATGGAAGAACCAGCTTTAGCACTTGGCACAGACTGAATGACAGAGCTGCTTACTGCATATGTAAGACTTTTGGCTCTGCCAATGCAAGCTGTGTCTAGGAACAGGGTAAGTACATACAGTCAAAATAACATTCTGTGGCTCTCATGAGCCCATATTGATTTATATTCCAATGTATTCTAGATTTTACTGCCCTGGGCCAATTGTTAGCAGCAGTAACACTTACAAAATATTTTAGATTTATTTCAAGTCAGTTCAATTCATAATATCGAACTCATTCAGCAAGAACTTGATTGCATTTGCCAACATCATTCGTGACATGAATCCTCTCATTCTACTTCATATAATATCTCAACATCACAGAACTGGTCCATTCTGTCTACATCTCTCAGATCACTTTTAATCCCGCTCCACTGGTGTTCTCCATATTCTTTCCATGTAATGAACCTGGCCTGTTTGTTCTGCTGGGCTGGTTTCCTTTTTACAACACACCAGACTAAGACTAAACATGTTGAGTATGCCTGACAAAATAGCTTGCTTGATAATATAAATAACTGCTGCTTTTGATAGAATGCTAATTATGAGTCAGAGATTTACAGGAGTTTTATTCAATGTTGAACTTCTCTCCCTCCCTCTCTCCCTGTGTGTATGTAATAAATTTCAAATTGATTACAGACATTTCCCCCCCATTTTTCAGTCAGTGACATGGACTTTAACTTTTCACAGTATTATTTATTTAGTGGTTTTATTTTATAGTATTATATGGTATTATGGGGAGGATTTCTGGATGTGATGGCTTCTTCAAATAACAAATACTCTTATTTTGCTGTTGAACTCATCCCACTATTAATATCATATTATTTGTCACAGCAATGGGTAAAGAAGTTGTAGACAAGATATGTATAGCAGGCTGAACACTTAGGTAGGTAGCCAATATTTGACATACCCATTTAAACCAATGGAAGTAAGCAAACTTAGATAACATTGATTCCAGTGCATCTGCTCTGAGTATGACTTATTTGTTATCCATAAAACAATACCAATAACCAGTGTTATTTTCTGGGGGGATGCAGGGGGACGCATATCCCTAAACATTTTGTGAATCTTTGTACTTTTGTCCATTTACTGTATTTATTTTTCCTGATTTGAACTATAAAATGGTGATTTTCTTGAGTCAAAATGAGAGTAACCGTAAACATTTTTTTTAAGAAAAAAAGCACTGCCAATAACAGCAAAATGAGCCAATAATACAATATTTGTTGCTTTCTAAAAGCAACAGCTTAAGTGCAAAGAAGGCCAGGTGTGGTGTTGTGGTTGATAGTTGCTGTAGAGAACAGAGAGAGTGCAAACATTTTGCTCCTCAATTTTTAACAGATGAAAACCAGTTTTATGATTTTGTCTGGTCCAATTAGTTTTTTCCAACCTCAAGAGTGAATGAAATGAGTGCATGATCTTTCAAGCACCGCATTTGGCCTCATACAGGCACTCCCCCATTTCAAAGAGGCTTCTTGAAAAGAGCTAGTGCTCTGTGGATGCTATCTATGCTGACATGGCAAAGCGTGCCTACTGAGAAGGGTGTTTTAAAAAAAAGAAGAGATAAACTACAAGTCCCCCCTTTTTCACAAAGTCTGCTCTGTGAAGTGCTTTTATAGCCTAAATTTAGGCCTAAATTTCCTAGGTCTCATCAGAAATTAAGATTTTGTATTATAAAGGGAAGATTTAAGCCCCTATATGCTGACAAAGCAAAACTAGATTGACTTTCACTTTGATGCGGTTCTGTATGATCCAGTTAGGGAACTCCAAAGTGCACTCGGAGCTTATGCATTGACAGATGTTTCCATAGTCATTCTGAGGAAACAAGGTGAATCATTCATGCACTGAAGAGGCAGGTTTAGGGTGGGGTGACTGGTTCCCCCCACAGGGTGCTGAGCCAAAGAGGCACCTTCCCAAAGCCTAGTAAGTGCTTGCTTTGGGAAGGCTAATAGAAAATATATAATAGAATAATGATATTATTTACATTGTAGAATTAAGCCAATCAAAGTTCATATGTACAATATAACAGAGTGGTAGCGAGGACCATCAAGCTGTGTGTTCAAAACAGATATCTACGGGCAGTCTCCCAATAGTCTTTCAAAAATTTCAACGGAAGACATCTCAAAAGCCTCAAAAGGACAGTGTCTCCGGAATGATACTGCTGTTTTGTAAAAGTCTTCATCAGCTGGAAATAAGATACAAGGTATACAACTGATGAATGATAACAAAACTAAGCTACCTGCATACACATTGTATAATAAAGCAGAATATACAAAACAGAATTTATAAAAAAGGATAAAGGTAAAGCGATCCCTGACAATTAAGTCCAGTCACGAAGAACTCTGGGGTTGCGGCACTCATCTCGCTTTACAGGCTGAGGAAGCCGGCATTTTCCGCTTCCGCAGACAGTTTTTCCGGGTCATGTGGCCAGCATAACTAAGCCACTTCTGGCAAAACCAAAGCAGCGCACGGAAACGCTGTTTACCTTCCCGCCGGAGTAGTACCTATTCATCTACTTGCACTGTGTGCTTTCAAACTGCTAGATTGGCAGGAGCTGGGACCAAACAACGGGAGCTCACCCCGTCACGGGGATTAGAACTGCCAACCTTTCAATTGGCAAGCCCAAGCGGCCCAGTTGTTTAACCCACAGCACATACCTGATATTTTTCAACAGAATATGTAAGTAAGATTCATGCTAAGGATTAGTGCTCACTAGATAGTGCAGCTGCTGATACTTGCAACACAATTGCATAGGACATATGAAGTAAGCCACAGGTGTTTCCAATAACAGTAAAGGAACAGTATGGCCTATACAGCATACAAAAACAAAGTGGACCCATGAAAAAACAAATATACGGAGGAATACAACAAATGATGCGTGTAGCAATTATTAAATGAAACAATTAGAGTCAAGTTCAGAATTTAGCCCTCCTGGATGAATTGATTTGAACAGAAAAATAAAATGAGTTTCTTGTTGATGTAGCCACCTTTCAAAATCTTGCCTAATCCCGAATTTCTTTTGATTCACCCATAATACTGTAAATAATAAATCTGTGTCCAAATGTTTATGAGAAATAAAATGTTCACCAAAGGTGCCTCCATAATGGCATTTCATATGCGGGAACGATGTTCACCAATGCGAACCCTGACTGCTAACCTATATATAATGCTAACCTATATACATGGACATTACATGGACATTGAATAAGGTAAACCACATCTTTAGTTTGACATGTACTGAATGCTTTGGGAAGGCGGCATGAGGGCCCGGACAGGATCCTACAGTCCTCCCTCCTAATTGCCAAAGCCTAGTAAGCACTTGCCCAACTTTGGGAAGGAGATGGGAAGGCTAAGGCTCTAGGAACCTGCCAGAGCCCTTGTGCCTCCTTCACAAAGCCCTGCACCTCTCTTACCTAGCTTTAGCTTTCACCAGGTGCTGTATTACCAAGGTCTGCCCCTGCTGAAATTAATGGGGTTCCCCCCACATAAGAGAAACAAGTGGATCCACAAGCCCATGACTTCATGTGGAGCATCATACTGCGAACAAATCTATTTATATACAGTATTTATTTACAGCACATAATAGCATCATTCATAGCATGTAATAGCATCAATCAGTGCTTAAGGCATCAAATATTGATAAATATACAATATTTCCCCGTCTCAATATTTTTAAATAAATTGGGGGTGGCCTGATTTTACGCATCTTTGCTCCAGCTTAAGGCCTACTGTGTTCATCTGGATTTATTTCTTAGTATTGCAACTGTTGTGGAGAGTGTACTATCTCCAAAAATAGCCATATCTCTATGTTTTCAGTGTTGAAAGTTGCAGCACTCAAAGTAGGTATTTTTCCTTCAGTAGACTTACTGCAAAGTAAAATTGAAAATGCATATGCAGACACTTTACCTGTGGGTTTGCGGATTTCTACGCAGATCAACATTTAACGGCAGCCCTCAGTATGGTAAGTGAACACCTGCAGCCTCGTTTAGCTTTCTCGGACCAGAACAATCCCTCTAACATACATATTTGGGGTTTGTTTGGTCACAGCCAAAAAGTAAAATCTCATTAGACAGCTTTATTAGAAAAGACCTACAAAGTATTTTCATTCTATATCCACCTGGTGCCAGATCTGCCTGCCTACCCCTAGAGCAAAGTGGCATTTCCCTCCATCATCCATAACAGAACATTTTCAGAAGAGGCTTCTTCAACAAGCTAATTGAAAACATTTGGAATACTTACTGACTCATCTTAACAGTGTTCATCTGAACATTCCAGGGACTGCAAACCAGTTTAATATTATTGGTTGTTACTTTTGATAATCTTTAGGCTGTACTCATGCAATAATTAATGCCTCACACTGTCTGAGTATTTTCATTTCCAAAGAACTTTCAGTATGTCTGATAAAAAATTTGTGTGAGGCTCTAGCATTTTGGTCTGTCAGTTTCTAGTGGGGGGGGGGTTATGACAGAGAGCTGCATCATAGCTTTATGGTTGTTCAGCACATTGCTTTATTTGGAGCAATTACATGCATTGCAACCCAACAGTTTCTTGGTGAATATACTTCTCCTGGAACAATGACCTACACATTCTTTCTATCCTGAGGAAGAAACTTACACACACACAAAATCTTTCCAAAAGTAAATGCCACAACATTCTCAGGAGAGTCAAATATGTGCTTGTCTGTGCTGATAAACCTTTCATGCTGGCCATTGACCTCTTTAACCTTCTAACCAAAGTAATGCCTGAGAATTCCCTTGTCTTAAAAGTTAGTGTAAAAGCATTTCTATCTTAAAATGTTGCTGCACCAGCAGGAACTGCAATGCCTAGTCCAATAAAACTGGGTTAATTGCAGAGAGATCCTGTGCCAGAAAAGCCCCTGTCTGTCTCTCTCTCTCTATATAAATTCAGACCTCCAGTCTACGGAGGCTATGATGAGCAACTAAGACAATAAAAAATCCAGACAGAAGAAATAATATGTATTTCAAAGTTAATGCCAAATGTCATTTGAAAAGATATTTGAGATACTAGTCAATGGCAAAATGAGCATACCTGACTAAGACATTATCTTTCCTTTATATAAATAGTCTATTGGTACCTTTGAAGTGAGAAACTCTGCAAGTCTAGACTCTTTAATCTTATAAGGAACCACAGCTGAATAATCTTAAGTGAATCTTACGCGAAGTCTAACTTCAAAGGAAATACTCTTAACAAGTAAAGCCCTTCAACAAAATGTTGCAGTGTATCCCTGGGGTACATGCATTACCTGAGCCTGTTGTAGGAGCCGGCTGTTGGCTCAGGACTAAGTGAGCAGTTCTGCCCCTGTCAAGGGCTGACATTTGACAGTCTCCTTATGCAGAAGGCAGGAGCATGTTTCCTCAATGGCAGTGGCAGAGCATATGCCCGCGCTGCCCAGGACGGGTGCACTCCCAAGGGGGGCAAGGAGCGGAGGGTGCCCTCCCAGGTGCAGGATAGCCGCTCGGGTGCATGGAGCAGTGCGTACACCCTGCAGCCAGGGCGGAGTGAGTCGCCTATGGCAGACATTCAGAGCGCCACTCGCCGTGACTCCCAAGCTTCCCCCAGCTGTCAAAACAAAGAGGGAAGGGGGAATGCCACCAGCAAAGCGGCGCAGCTCCCCCCTTCCCCCGACGGCTCGGGGTAGGCTTGGGAGTTGTGGGTGGGTGGCGTGCCAAATGTCACCCCCCCTCAGTGAAGACACCCAGGGCGGACCACACCCACTGCACCCCCTTCCTCCGCCCCTGCTCAATGGGCTATGGTTCTGGTTTTCTCCAGGAAGCCCCTCCTCGCCTCCTTCCTCAGTTCTCTCAACTTCTTTGCTGCTTGGTCAACCTTTTCCTTCTCCTCCATTCATCTCCTTGTCTTGCCTTCGAAACTTCTGCTTTTCTCTCACTCCTCAGCTTTGTCCCTCTGTAGCTCTGTTACAGTTACAATAAAAGAGTTGAGTTCTCCATTGCTGAGATGAGGAAAGGAAAAAACTTCACAGACAAAAGTTTTGGTCCTGAACTTACACTGTTTTTTATCAAGATTATACATGCAAGCCTCATCTCACCAGTGAAAATGCCCACCCTAAAAAGACATATTGGAGCGGCATCAGGCACTACCTCTATGCCCATCACGCCTTGCCTGCCACACCCCCAAGGGCTAACCAGCAGTAGTAAACATAAGTGAAAACATGACCCAACTATGATAATATAGGGCTGGTGAATTTCATGCCAGCCACTGCGGTTATACAAAAAGCCCCAAATAAGGGCAAAACAGCATAAAATGTGACTAGAGGTTGTTTAATATTAGAAAGATTAAAACACACAACCTAGTTGTAAAACACTCAGATAGTGGGGAAACCCACACCTAAATCTTTCTAATACTATATCCTTGACCACACGAAAGCTTAGAAACAAGCTAGGATTAGATACCCTACTATGCTGAGACCTGAACATTGATAAGCCACAAGACAATGCTTTCCATCAGAGAACCACAAGTGAAAAACTTGAAACTCAAAGGACTTGGTGGTATCCCATATCGACCTAGAGCCCGTCCTAAAACTGATACTCCTCATTCCACCCAACCCTCCCTAGCACCAGCCTATGTACTGCCATCGTCAATCTACCCCATGAGGGCACAATAGTAGACACAACAGCCCCACCGCTAATATGTCAGGTCAAGGTGTAGCAAATGTGAGGGAAGAGATTGACTACATTTTTTATTATAAAAAACACAAAAAGCACTATGAATTTAGTAGTAAAATAGATAAGTGTCTCTTTTAACTGCTCTCTGGGATGAGCACACAACGCCTGTCACCCTCCTCAATTAAACCCAAACTCAACCTCTATAAACAAATAACAGACAAACAGAGGAGGTAAGTCGTAACATGGTAAGCGCACCGGAAGGTGTGCTTGGACTAATGAAAAGTAGCTTATTTAAAGCTTACAGCTAGGAGATGCCGCACCACTACGACCTTTTTGAGCCCCCAAACCCCCAACTAAACCCCTACAAACTATTTAAAGCACTACTCAGAAAAAGGAATGATTTTCATGACGATGACTCCTGATCATATTTTTTATTTCAACTCCAAATTCTTCTGCTGATTTCCTAAGTAACCCTTCATAAGCAGCTTCCTTCTGGGAGCCTCATGGGCTGCTGGGCTACTTTAGTTACATGTTCCATTCTTTAGGACTAGCACTAATTGAACAATTTGCAGGCACATTCCCTGTAATATAAGACAATAAAGTAGCACATGGATCTGATCACAATTATTCACAAACATGTATAGTGGTACCTCGAGTTATGTACTTAATCCATTCTGGAGATCCGTTCATAACTGGAAACCACTCGCAACATGAGGCGCACTTTCTCTAATGGTGCCTCCTGCTGCCGCCATGCCACTGGAGCACGACTTCCGCTCACATCCTGGGGCAAAGGTTGCAACAAGGAGCATCTACTTCTGGGTTAGCGGAGCGCATAACCCATAAGGGGGACAGTACGTAACACGAGGTACCACTGTACATGCATCACTGAACTGAGAGCGGAATCAATTCTTGTGGTTGGTGCCCACCCCCTAATAGACATGACAGTACTAAGAAATTATTCCTTGCATTCTTAGCTGTCTGTGTGTACACTGGGCACAAAAAACCTGTAGATGTTATGTATGTGACTAATCCATGCAAAGGGAGACAGGAAGGAAGAAAGAGTTGGGGTGTGTGTCTCTTTCTTATTACTGTGTCTCTCATCGTGTCTCTTTCTTATTACTGCGAACAATGGTGCATCTGAACTCATCTAACTGTGCTGCTATAGCATGCACAAATTACTTTGCTGTGAGACACAAGTTATTCTAATCTTATTATACAGCAACCTAGACATTCAGTAACCTAGGTGGAATATATACACAGATAAAAAAACTTGTTAATATAAAAATCCTGTTTAAAAAAACGTTTTGAAAAATATATTGAATTTGCTCACTGTCACCATCTAGTGTCGCATTTGTATATTGTACTTTACAACACACTTAAAACATTTTATTTGCAGCTGTATAGCTGAGTCTGTAGACATTTAGCTAGAGCTTCTTCCATTGTAGAAAAAAGCGAAAGTTAAATGGTGCTCTTCAGACTGCCCTCTGATGAGTGGTAGCTTTCCCCAGGTTTGATTAGGAATTGGCCATGAACTCTTTCTGAACCAGGCACAAACTTTGGAGGAGTCTGGATCTATTCAGCTGGAATTTGGGTTTGGGATGGTGAACCACTGAGTTTATTCTGAGACCTGCCATTATCAGCAATATTACATCTTTTATCAGGTCTATAATGTGTCCCTGTTGAATTGTACAGTACTGAAAAAAACAAATTTCCCATTGAAGATGGCAAATACTTGTGTGTGTAAAGAGTTGTCCTCAGGGGGCGCTGACTCCCCCCCCCCATTGGGGGGGGCAGCCATGTGATGCGTCATCACTGCCACCTGGCTCCTGGACTGCTGAGTGGAGGCTGGGGTGTGCAGAGGGTGCCCAGCAGTGGCAGGGGGTGGCAGCCCCCTCAATATTGGGGTGCTGCCCCCTGCCTAAAAATATTCGGGGAGCTCCCTCTGCGCCCTATACCCAGTGCCCCTGGTAGTCCTTTAGATTCCAGTCAGGAGTTAGACATTAGACAACAGAAACAAGACAGACTGTGGGAAGGAAAAGTAGAGAAGGAAGAGGCTGTGGGGCTATGTGCCAGGTGAGCCAAGAGGCAAGCATCAGGGACTAACAGAACCATCCTCCCTATAGAAAGCCAGTGTAAGCTACAGCTATTTCAAACTCCAAGCAGGAAGATTTTGACTTATGCAGTGGTACTTCAGGTTACAGACACTTCAGGTTACATACGCTTCAGGCTACAGACTCCGTTAACCCAGAAATAGTACCTCGGGTTAATAACTTTGCTTCAGGATAAGAACAGAAATCGTGTTTCGGTGGCATGGCAGCAGCAGGAGGCCCCATTAGCTAAAGTGGTGCTTCAGGTTAAGAATAGTTTCAGGTTAAGAACGGACCTCCAGAACAAATTAAGTTCTTAACCCGAGGTACCACTGTACTCCCTTTTTTTTTTGCCAGTCTTTTTCTGCCAGGTTGTTAGGTCACATGACCAAATTGAAAGGGGTTTGAAATAAGCATCTCCCCTTGCCCTGCTCCCATTTTACCCCCAAAATGCCCCCTTTTAGTGACCTCTGGTGGGTAATGCGCCAGCTTAGGTTCTGCTGACTGAGCCTGGATGAGGCCCTTAAGCCAACAGAGCACCAGCTCAGTCCAAGTTCTGCCAAATCCAAACTCTCTCATCTCAGAGGATCTTGGCACCACCAAACTGCAGTCTTGTGCAAACATTCATGGGAATAATCCCCACTGAACAAAATGGGACACACTTCCTCTTGTCCCGCTGCTTTCCCCTGGGCAAAACCATTATTTAGCACTCAGAGCAAATGGCGACGAGGTTTCTCCCGGATGGACACTTGTTCGGATGGATCACTATAGAGCAGGTTTTCCCCTGGGGAGGAGTGGGGCGAGGGGGAAACCGCTGGGACCCATCCATGCTTTCTAGGCATGACACAAAGAGAAGTGTGGACAAGCCCTTACTTCTAGGTAGACATGCATAGGGTTGTGCTGTAAATTTCACATTGTGTGAATCCAAATGATTTGCAGCAAATATGTAACATGAAGCACTTGAAAAAGAAGTGCTGCTACTTTACAGAAGGCAAATATGCTAAGAAAGTGGCTATTTAACTGTCACATAAAATAAGCAACAAGGCTACAACACATGAGTTGTATCTTGTTTTTAAAAGTGTTATTTTTAATAGCTTTTGTGAAGTAGTATTAGTTTACAGCAAGGAGAGGTTTAGCTTTCCAACTGCTCTGGGTACATTAACTGTTTTTCTCAGTGATTGCAACAGAGTGCTACACTTGCCTTTGAAGTTTTAATTATTATTTTTAATAAAGACTTATAAATATTACAACAATCATGATGGTAATAATATTTTACCTCTTGCCTTTTATCTCAGCCTTTCTCATCTTTATTCTGAATGCTCTTTTCCCCATTCTGTACAAATTTCCTTTTTGCTAATCCCTTTTGGGTTTTATTTGCAGCTCTTTCCTTTATCTGCATGCTTCCCTCCCCTGCTGAATAGTCTGTCCCCCACAAAACTCTCCTTTCTCGCTTCCCCCCTCCCTGTGTTGCTCATTTTCTTCTGTTTGCCACTTTGTCACTTTTTATATTTTAATATCAAAAAACCTCTTCAGTTACCTCCCATTTCTAATCATTTCTTACTTCAATTAAGATTAGCATGACAATGATCTGAAAGTTGATTGTAAAGAGCTTGTAAAGATTGACAGAGCAGGATTACTGTTTCAGTAACTATAATTAGGTTTTGGGAGGGATCTGACTTAGAATAGAAAGAGGCAATGGTTTTTGCAGTGTGTTGATGATAATATAATAGGAGATCATTGCCTGCTCATTCGATGACTGTATCTGATATACTTCTTGGTTTGGATCCAGGCCTGGAGGACCACAAGCAGAAGGGTTTCTCTTGTTTATGGAAGGACCTGGGATCCCAAAGATGCTCCCGGCTGGAGAAAGGACTGAGTAGCAACTTTTGCTAATTCCGTCTTCCCCTGCAGCATCACTGCTCATGCTGTTTCAGAGGGTTCCCCAGCCTTCCAGAGCAACTCTTCAAGGAACACAACATGCCCCCTTCCTCCTCTGCAATTGGATGGCTCTGTTCTGCTTCCACAGTTGGAGGCAGCAGTGTTTCTGACTATCAGTTGCTGGAAACCACAGGTGGGGAGAGGGCTCTTGTGCTCAAATCCAACATGCATGAAGGGGTTAATGCCATAGAGTCCCACCAGGCTTAGCTAGGTCACTCCCTCTCACCTTGGGAGGAAGGTAATCAAAACTATTGTTCATCCTCAGTCTGCCTGGAGGGGGTATGAGCTGGTTGCTCAAAGCTCTAACAAGAATTCTTGTATCAATAATTTAGGAACCTTCACCACTTTGGAACTAAGCCAAGTTTTACTGCCCGTGCAACATTTTGTGAATGCTGTGTGGAAAAACACATGAATCTGACTTTTGGAGAGTTTTTAAGTAAACCATTTAGAACTTTGTATATGCTAGGGGAAGAGGGGAACTTTGGAAGGAACCTAGAAGGGCATATTTTAAAGGTCTAACAGTCTACATTTCCATGCTTTACTTTGCTGAATATTTTGTGGTTTTAAATCTCTGCTGGGGTGCTTGTTTCTATAGTTGCAGTTCTCTCTGATGCCTTGTGGGTGGAAATACCGAGCTGTATATCTGAGACTACAAATGGCTGGAGGTCAGGATCCCACCCATGACCTACCCAACCCCAGGTTCTCTCTACCTGAGCTTCATGAGCTTCAGTCATGTTTGAAAGGGGCCGAGACATATTTTTAAGCTTCAGCCACAAATATTTCTCTAAGTGGGATGGAATGGATTGTGTGATTATTATTATTAATTTATTATTATTTACCCCGCCTACCTGGCTGGGTTTCCCCAGCCACTCTGGGTGGCTCCCAACAGATTAAAAACAGAATAAAACATGAAACATTTAAAACCTCCCTAAACAGGGCTGCCTTCAGATTTCTTAGAAGTCAGATAGTTTTTTGTTTCCTTGACATCTGAGGGAAGGCCTTCCACAGGGCAGAAGCAGACTCCTCCCTCTCTGTATACCGAATGTTCATATTTGCACAAAAACTGTAGATGTAAGCATGGAGGCACCATATTTACATACATGACACACCCCTCCCTGTACGCAACCATTTCAGGCGAGTGAAGGTCGACGGAGCCGCTGCTGTGACTGTCATTCCCTCCTCCATGCACAAAACCCCTTTGAATTCCTTGTTCTTCTCTGTAACATGACTGAGGGCACCATCTGTTTCTTTTCTTTTCTAAAAACAATATTACACTTACAAAGGGAAATAATGCAGCCTGCAGTTCAAAAGGATGTTGAGCTCTTCAGGTAACAATCACTGAGGAAATGAGAAATACATCTGCACATACTTTCATTCTTACACATTAAGTTTGCCAACATGGACAAGCCATTGCAACGTTAAACACTAATTTTTAGATGAGTAAGGTATCTGCCAACATTAAAACAAGGTGAAAGTGGAAAGCATTTGTTGACAGGTGCTAGAGTTTGAACTGTTTTTCTGAAATACATTTCTTGAGTATTGACCCCATCTTATTTCCAGCTTTTGCCTGGTTTCCTTATTATCTGCTTCACCAATGCTTGCCTGTTAGACATGTCAGTTGAATTCCTTCATTGGGGCGGATTCCCCTCCCCAATGTCCCAACTAGCAATGTCTAGTGTGGTGGCAGAACACATGTAAACCAATAACTTAGTTCCAACCCTCAGCCTTCAAGAGCAACAGCTGCCGGCATGTGATCCCAGCTCACTCAAATGAGTTTCACAGAGCACTCATGAAGGAAAACATAGTGGGTGGCACCAGGAACAATCAGGCCTTGACTAGGTTTCCTGAACTGGGGGTGGGATGCAGATCCTAACTTCAAGGAGAAGTTAATGATCCTTCCTTACCAAACTGTTCCTTTGCAGTCAAGCTGTTATTTTCTCTCCCCGATTGATCTAGCCATCCCACCCCTTGAGTTACATTTCTTGAGGTGCTCTGGCTTGAACACCAGCTGCTCATGTCATCAGTTCCCTCTCTGGTGGACGCTGCACAAAGTCAAATGAGTGCAAGTTCGGTTTCCAGGCAGGCAGTCGCCAAGTCTGGATATTGAACCATGGAATGGCTCCCACTCCCTTTGCTACTTCTTATAAACAAGTTTTGTTGTCTTCCAGTGTCCAGATTTGCCATAATCAGTTACTTTTACTTTTTTTAAAAAATATATTTTTTATTAAATATTTCCTTGAATTCCAAAAGAACATGCAATGTCTTTTTTCTTTTAGATCATAGAGTCTCTTAGTTCAGTGTAAGACCTGTTTTATCTAGTATAGGGGTTGAAGGGGAAGAGATGGGGGAAGGAGAGAGTAGGGGGAGAGGATAGGGGGGTTAACTTGCATATTATTTTTCCTTTTTTAAAAAATCGGTATGTGTGTGAGGTTTTGTGTCAGTTACAATTTGACCATATAGTTAGTGATTCTTTGCAAGTAATAACTGTACATTTCATGAGTTACTACTAAAACTTTTTTTTAAAAGGAGATTTTTTTCAGCCAGGATTTCTGTGCTCTTAATTCAGCTAGTAACTGGGAATTCATAATGTGTCCAAAACAAAAAAAAGTCAGTAAGTTATACTGCAATCAAATAGTACCTCCTGACTGTTGTGATTTTGCAGACATTATTTCAAGCATATACCAGAAAGATTGTGCAATTAAAATGGATTAAAGCACTCTGTCAGCCTAACGCAGCAAATCTGTTAAGTTGTGGGTTGACATAGCCGACGACACAGCAATTTCTCCAAATAGCTCTTTATTTCGTAAGCTGGAATAGAACTGACTGCAAACAGCTCAGCCGGCCTGCTTTTATAGGCAGCCGGCTGTCAACATTGTAGCAACAACAGCCCAGAGTTCCCGCCTAAAATAACTGACGTGGACCTGAGTGAAAACTATCTACAGACCTGAGTGAAAACTATATACAGTATCCCCCTACTGGCCCAGGGTGAAACTTCACTACATAACACCCCTCCCCACCGAGATAAGGCGTTAGTTACAATCGTAATGGTTTCCTTATATACAGCACTACGCATAATGGTTCAATTAGGCACAAAAGCATATCGGTTACATTTCCCATACTTAGACCAACAGTGATACATGTCCAACAACATAGTCCTTTAAATAAGTTGGGCGCTTGGGAACTCTGCCAGACCACCGGGGACTGGTAGCCAAGTCCGGAGGGCCACACAGTTCTTGCTGAGGCTGTGGTGTGACCCTAGGTGGCGTTGGAACCAACTCCCCTGGATCCGCTGCTGTGGGTGGAGCCTCCGCAAGTGGAGTGGTCTGAGTCTGTGGTAAGTCTGGCAGACCCTCTGGAGCGGCTCGGTTCAGCTCCACGCTGGCAGTTTGCGAGGGAGGTGTAGGTGGGGCCTCGCCATCTGTACGTGTCTCTTCTGGAGCCGCAAGCGCAGTTGGGGGCACCTCGGTAGTGTCCAAGTCCCCAACCCTGCGCCTAAGCTGGTCTATGTGCCGTCGCCACAAGCGTCCGTCTTCGAGTGCCACCTGGTACAAGCGAGGTCCAGTGACTCCCACTACTGTGGCTGGCACCCAAGGAATGTCCCCCACATAGTTCCGGGCAAAGACCTGGTTTCCTGGGACAAATGACCGTGGCGCGTTGGCACAGCCTGGGGGTTCAGCCACGGCAAAGTCCGGGTGTAGCCGGTCGAGCGGTGACCTGAGGCGGCGGCCCATAAGCAGTTCAGCAGGACTCCGCCCTGTGGCCGCATGAGGGGTGATGTGTTGCACGAACAAGTATTCGGCGACCCGCTCATGCCAGTCTCCCTGGTCCAGGCGCGCCAGTGCCTCTTTTGCCGAGCGCACCATTCTTTCCGCTTGCCCGTTGCTGGATGGATGAAAGGGTGCCGTTAGGGCATGGCGGATGCCCAGTCCCAAAAGATACCGCTCAAACGTGCCTGACGTGAACTGCGGTCCGTTGTCAGAGACAAGGACATCAGGACACCCATGCGTTGCAAACAGGCCTCGCAGCACCCGGATGACAGCTTCGGTAGTGGTGGAGGGCATCAGGGCGACCTCCAGCCATTTGGAATAGGTGTCCACCACTACCATAAAGGTCCGGCCGTGAAAGGGGCCAGCCAGATCGATGTGCACCCTCGACGAGGGTGTCTTTGGCATCTCCCAGGTGTGTCCCTTAGCTGCCGGTGGTGCAGGCCTCGACTCTTGGCACGCTTGACAGGCGGACACCCAGGCAGTGATGGCATCGTCCATATTAGGCCACCAGACGTAACACCGAGCCAATGCCTTCATTTTGACAATCCCCGGGTGGCCAACGTGCAGAGCCTTCAGGACGCGCTGACGGAGTCCCTGGGGAATCACGACGCGGTCTCCCCACAGCAGACAGCCGTGATGAGCTGAGAGTTCATGTTGTCTGGTTGCGAAGGGCTGGAACTCTGATGCAAAAGGCCCTTGTGGCCACCCCCTCCACACCCAGTTGAGCACCCGGGCTGATGGTGCGATCCTGGGCAGACGCGGAGGCCACAGTGGCAGCCGATACAGGCGCTGCCGGAAGATCCTCAATCAGAAGGAGCGATGAAGCTGGAGCCGGGTCTTCCACAAATGCTGGAAGAGGGCAACGGCTGAGGGCGTTGGCATGGCCCATCGATTTCCCCGGGTGATGGATGAGCCGGTAGTGGTAGGCAGCCAGGAAAACAGTCCATCGCAGCATGCGTGGCGAGAGGACCGGTGGAGTTGGACGATCACCGGCGAGGAGGCCCAGGAGTGGCTTGTGGTCAGTGATGAGGTCAAAAGTCCTGCCATAGAGGTATTCATGGAACCTCTTCACTCCAGCCACAAGTGCCAGTGCCTCCTTGTCGAGCTGGCTGTAATTCCGTTCCGTCAGAGATAGCGTCCTGGAAAAGTAGGCGAGCGGTGCTTCTCTTCCGTCTGGAAAACGGTGACTAAGGACAGCACCGATGCCAAAAGGTGAGGTGTCGCAGGCAAGGACCAGCAGCCTGGATTCACTGTACTGTACCAGCACACTGTCTGATGAAAGGAGAGCCTTGACCGCGTTGAAGGCCGCCGTCTCCCGATGACCCCAGGCCCAAGGCGTCTTAGTGCTAAGGAGTCGGTGAAGAGGCTCAGCCACTGTGGCTTTGTGGGGCAGGAACATGTTATAAAAGTTCAGCAGCCCCAGGAACGCCTGCAACTCCGTCTTGTTCTTTGGGGTGGGGGCCTGCTGGATAGCGTGGATCTTGGATGTGGTCGGGTGAAGGCCGGAGGCATCGATAAGATAGCCCAGGAACTCTACCTGTGGAACGGCGATCTGGCACTTCTCCCTCTTTACCTTGAGCCCGGCCTCTTGGAACCTGGTCAGCACGGCACGGAGGCGCTCAAACAGCTGCTGGTGTGAGTCTGCAGACACCAAGACGTCATCAAAATATGGTACCACGCCCGGAAGCCCTTGCAGGAGACGCTCCATAAGGCTTTGGAAGATGCCAGGAGCCACACTCACCCCGAACTGCAATCGGCGGCAATGGAATGCCCCCCGGTGGGTGACGATCGTCTGGGCTTCAGCAGTGGCATCATCCACTGGCAGTTGTTGATAGGCTTGGGCAAGGTCCAGCTTAGCGAAGACCTTACCCTCACCCAGGGAATGCAGCAGGTGTTGGACAACAGGAACCGGATAAGCGTGCTGCTGAAGTGCCTTGTTGATCGTGCACTTGTAGTCAGCGCAGATTCTCACCGACCCATCTGGCTTGACAGGCGTGACGATGGGGGTTTCCCACTTGGCGTGGTCAACCGGCTCCAAAACTCCTTGGGCGATCAGTTTGTCCAGTTGTTCGTCCACCTTAGCCTTGAGAGCAAAGGGAACCTGGCGTGGCTTTAGCTTGATGGGGGCGACTTGTGGAGCAAGGCTAAAGGAGATGGGCGTACCTGTATATTGCCCCAAGGTGCCGTCAAAAACCTCGGCAAAGTCTTTGACCAGACCCTCAGTCTCTGCGTTAGAGATGCAGTTGATGCCGGTGACTTCCAGGCCGAGGGCATCAAACCAGTCTAGCCCTAGGAGGCTTGGCCGCTGACCTTCGACCACCACCAACCGGAGCAGGCCCGAAAAATCCTTGAAGGCGATCCGGAACCGGCCAACGCCTACCACGGGAATGTCGTTTCCCTGGTAGTCTCTCAGGTGTACGCGGTGAGAGTCGAGTTGCCTTTTGGACACTCTGGGTACCAGTCTTTTGATGGTGCTCCATGACACGATGGACAGGGCAGACCCGGTGTCGATCTCCATGTCACATGGAGCTCCTTCAATGAGCACCGTGACGTTCAGCTTGCGTTGCGTAGGCGAGTCGGTTTGGCCAATCGTGGTTCCAGACGGGCAGCGGCAGTTGGTGAGAGCGAAACAACTTTCCTTGGCAGACTAGAGTGAAGACTTGGACTTGCGAGTCGATGAAGGGGGGGTGTCAGACGGAGCCGATCGGCAGACCTTAGCGATGTGGCCCCTTCTGGAACACTTCCTACAGATGGCGTCTCTGAATCGACACTTGGCACGGGAATGGTTGCCTCCGCAGCCGGCACATTCCGGTTGGCCCTTAGACTTCTGTTGGAACTTCCTGCGCTCCCGCTTTGTCTGGTGCACGTCATCGCCTTCACTGGAGGATGCCTCATCACTGCTGGCCTCTTCATGATGCACCGGAACTGGCTCCCTAGCAAGACGCGGGCTGCTGGACTTGCGGATCTCCTGGGCGGAGCGTTCAGCAGCTTCTGAGGCCACAGCCTCCTCAATGGCTTTCTGCAGCGTGAGGTCTGGCTTGGCGAGGAGACGCCATTGCAGATGGATGTCCCGGACCCCGCAGACAATTCGATCCATCAGGGCATCGTCTAAGTCTCGGAACTCACAGTGCATTGCAGCCTGTCGCAGGGCGGTGGTGTAGTTGTTGATTGACTCCCCCTCTGCCTGGTTCCGGTGGTAGAACGCATGGCGGGCAGCAATCTTGGACGGCTTTGGTGCGTAGTGGTTGCGGAGCTTCTCTTGGATCGTGTCCCATGGTGTTGCCTGGACTGCTTCAGGCGCAACCAATGCTCGGGCCGTCTCAAACACCTCAGGCCCACAGAGGCTGAGGAATAGGCCCCGCTTACGATCCTTTGATACTGCTGTCAGCTCGTTGGCTTGGAGGTAGCAGTCGAACCGAGCAAGGTAGGAGTCCCATGATTCAGAGGCTGGCGCAAACGGCGGTAGAGGCACAAGTGAAGCCATGATTCCGATGCCGGCGTGAAGGGCGATGGATGGAACACCGTGCTCTAGCCAGAACAGTCAGCTCTGAATTGGTTCTGTCCAGTGATTTCGCTCAGTGATTTCGCTCTGTGATTCAGCTCAGTGATTCAGCTCAGTTCAGAGGCTGGCCGCATCTGGCTGTGCTCTGATGTCCATCGATCCCATCTTCGTCGCCAGTGTTAAGTTGTGGGTTGACATAGCCGACGACACAGCGATTTCTCCAAATAGCTCTTTATTTCGTAAGCTGGAATAGAACTGACTGCAAACAGCTCAGCCGGCCTGCTTTTATAGGCAGCCGGCTGTCAACATTGTAGCAACAACAGCCCAGAGTTCCCGCCTAAAATAACTGACGTGGACCTGAGTGAAAACTATCTACAGACCTGAGTGAAAACTATATACAGTATCCCCCTGCTGGCCCAGGGTGAAACTTCACTACATAACAAAATCCATTTGTAAAAATGAGTAAACGTCGTGCAAGCAAATCAGGATCAATGCTTCCTGTCTTATAACTGCCCCATGAACAAATCAGAGTGAATGCTCAATATGGACATTCTGACCTCCACTTAGGTTTTCTGGAAGCAACTCAGTATTCCTCAAATCCAAGGAAGTATATTATTTTTGTCTCTTCAGATTTGTCACTGTGCCCTATGAACCGACAACATTTCTTCCCATCTAAAACAGGGCCTAATGCAGACAGGAACTAGTAATTTTTATTATTAAATGTGTGTTCCATGTTCCCCGTTATCCTTTTTTTACCTCTTAATTGGCACTATGTCTGGCAAGAGTTGACCTACCAATGTGGGCTAGCTTAGGCCAGGGTCGCCATAAGTATGGTTTTCCCTGGACACACCCTCTATTTCAGGGCTAAAATGGCCATCCAGGCGGATTTTTTACATTAGGCAAATGTCTGGGGGGTGGGGTTTGTTTGGCCTTTTGCCACGCCAATTTTGCACGCGGGACCTGCCCGGGCTCCTCGTTGGCACTCCAGTGGCACGGGGCCCTCTCCAACAAGACAGCTTCCACAGTGAGGTGCTGCTAGATACTGCTGCCCCAGCCAGGCTGTCACGCTGAAAAGGTGGCAAGAGGCAGCTTGTCTTCTTCTGCCTTGCTCTCCTGCGACGGCAGCTTGGAGCCCATCTTGCTCAGACCCAAGGAGCAGGAGCTGCTCAACTTCACCAGCTGGTTTGGCAGCTCCTGACCCCTCGCTGCCACCGCCGACCCTTGAGGGAGCTCGCTCGCAGGTAAGTCGGAGGGGAAGCCCTGTGGGACTTACTTTGGAGGAAAGCTGCACAGGAGGGGGTCATAAGCGGCCAGTGTTTCTTCATTGACTTGGAGAGTTGGAAGGGGTTCCGAGGGTCATCTAGTCCAAACCCCTGCAATGTAGGAAGTTGGCAAATGTGTCCTCTTTTTTGCTCTTCAAAATATGACAACCCAGCTAGTGGCAGCATACAAAATTTATGCTACTGGTGAATAAGTTGCATGGTCTGCTCACTAGGAGCCACCAGGGGGTGGAAATAAATGGGTGGGAATCAACTAATGAGCCCTGCTTGAAAAAGCCCACATAAGGACTCCACTTGTGCAGTGGGGTTCCCCCCCTCCCCTCCAAGTTCCCTGAAATTGGCTCTGTGGGGGTCAACGAAACTCCCAGAACAGCATGTGGGGACAGGAGGGGGGATTGTTCAATCTTGAAAGCTGAAATGCTTCAGCTCAAGGTACTATTAGAAGATTTGCGGAATTCCTCCCCAAAATGTCCATCTTGACATTTTGAGTGTTTTGCTCATTATGGGAACTGAACTTCAACTTGCAGTGAAGAGGAAATATGACAATAAATGTTATTAATGGATATAGATAGCACTGGCCATTATAATAAGTAACTAGATAGGATGTTGCTTAGCTGCATGAAGGACGTGAAAACTATGCCCCTCCAGAATACGTCCTGCTACCCTACAGAGCCAGGTGTCATGGCCTTTGAAGGCGCTCAACATCACGACGAAAGGGAGAAATGTGCTAAGAGGAAGGCATATTTGGCAAACCCTCACCATGTTCAACTCCTGCCCAGAAACTTATGTGGAAGGACGTGTGGATCCAGAATTGGTCTCCACAGTCACTTACGGACTCACTGTTAAAATCATGTTCATGGAAGACGATCTTACTTGGCTACGAGTGATCGCCAAAGAAGACCACAAACCAGTTATTCTAGCATTACTACTATTGCCTCTACCATTTTCTGAGTTGTTTCTGTGGGGCATGGAGCAATTTTGGCCCATCTAATTACCGTATTTTTGCTCTATAAGACACACTTTTTCCCTCCTAAAAAGTAAGGGGAAATGTGTGCGCGTCTTATGGAGCGAATGTGGCTGCAAGCTGTTCTGGCTTCAGGGATAGCCATGCAAAGCCTCTTCAACAACATTTGATTCAGGATGTTTTTTTCTCGTTTTCCTCCTCTAAAAACTAGGTGCGTCTTATGGTCGGGTGCATCTTATAGAGCGAAAAATATGGTAAGTAGACTGAGGAGATCCTGACGGTGCTGGTTTAGCGCATCATATATTTGTATGCATTCATCTCTCTGGATTGTCCACATAGAGAGAGACAGGCACATAGATCTTGCTGCAGAGATATGTGAGCTCATCCCTGAATATTCTGAACACCCATGGAAAGAAGCAATGCCACACACACAAATTTGCTTTTACATGAAAATAACATTTGAAGCCACTCCCAGAAGTTTAGATTTGTTGACAAGGCTTCAGACTGTATTTTTATCTATTTCATTATATTTTTTCTAAACAATGTTATATGATGGTAGGCCTTATGGAAAGCTGGAAGGACAGAAGCAAATATAATGTCACTTTTATTATATTGCCTGATAATTTATATATATATAACAAACAACAATTAATGTGCCCACTGTTGCCACATTATTCATTCCCCATCTAGTACTATATTTTGATTACATTTCGCATTTCATCTGCGGATATTTTTATCATAATTTAAAGTCTTAATAACATCATTCTCTTTACTATTGTTTATTCTCACATCTGAAATAACATGCATTTTTATGGCTTGTTTTTGTATACTTTAGGTTAGGCAATGAATCAGATTCTATAAAAGCATTATGAAAAAATGGCAAGGCAATCATATAAAATAGATAAGGGAATAGAGAAAAATATGAGGCAGAAAATTTGTACACCAATACAGAATACAAAATGATGGTGGATTTGATAGGATTATTTTTACAAGGTAGGAAGCTGCTCAGACCTGACAAGTGGAAAGGTATAAAGAAACCTTAAGTGGGACATGTGAGTGTAAAGCAAAGTAGTTCTTGCTTGCCTACGCTTCTAAAACCTAATTATGTTTTGGTTTTAGATTTTCATGGATTCTTGAATGCCATTGTAAATATGTTAAGTGACAACGATTGTTCCAAGTCAGGAGTCATTGTAAATTACAGTCATTGTAAAATCCCACTTTCAATTTATTTAGGAAAATCCGCTCTGTATGTCTTCAATAGCAGCAACAGAACCTCTAAGGTGAGAACAGAGCAAATAAATATTTTTACTTCTGTAGCTGCAGCTGCCATTACTCATTAGCAATGCAGTTCCATCAGTGTGGGGGATACTTAAGAGATCTAAATTAGCTGCCCAATGTTTGTGAGTCGAGGCCCCACTCCCTGCTTGTGATGGAATAAGCCACATGGACACAAGTATTTTAGGTTAATGGGCTAAAAAGGCCACAACTTTATTGGTTACAGAATGTGAGTGATATTGGCTTAGGCATTGGAGCTGAACAGACTATACTTGACTCCTGCCTGCTCTGCAGGGAGTCACACGAGGGTTAACAACCTGTAGGGGGAGCTTGTTGGTGCAAATCAACTGGAAGCTTTCCCCTAGAGTCACCGGGGGTCGAGCCATGGCCCTAGCCACCACCTGGGCATCGGACAGGAACCATGACCACTGGATTTCTTTAGCAGAATACCCTTCAAGTGGAGGGGTAGGTGATGGCCACAACCTCCCCTCTGACACACGACACATTTTCCAATGCCTAACCGCTAAACCTTACAAAGTTCTGGCGATTCGCTATGAGGTAGGCGAAAAACCAAGTGGCTGGTGCCAATCTGCCAAGTGGAAAAAATTCCTTGAACAGGCGATAAGGTCAGGTGCTGAAGCAAAACCCAGAGGGTGGGTGGGTGATCCGAGGAAGCCAGAACAAAACAAGGAAGAGCTCATGGGCCCGCAGCCATTTAAATGTGGCTAAACCACACACCCCAACCAGCCGGATTGGCTGGGGGCCGTGGCTTAGCCGCATTTAAACGGATTGGCTGGCTGGGGGCATGACGCGGGCCCAGGACTCTAGTGACGCAGGGGGGCCGACCACGTCCCCCTGCAAGCGCGGCAAGTGATTCCTGCTCACAACCCCTCCCCTCTGGGAAGAGGGGAAGCGCACGAAGAGATATGGGACCTTCAGTCTTAAGAACTGGATGACTGGTATGCTAGCATTTGGCAAATTGCCCTCCTTGAAAAGATATATCTGTGGCATGCTCTATAGCATGAGTTTATTTCTTATACAATATTGAGGTATGCAGTTGCTCAGAATCACTGGTACATTCAAATGTCTGGCTCATCTAAGACTTTATATAACCTTTATCCTAAAAAAAAAAAATGGTGAATAAAGGTGAGGAATACTTTTATTTTTACATCTTTTTGTTTTCTGTAGGAAATCTATTTCATTATTTCTTTGGAGCTGTGCTTATGTACTTTAGTCCTTACAGGCGGTGATGTTCTATGGTTTACATTTGTTCTTTTTTATTTTTTTTCTTCTTGTTATGTTTGCACTTTTTATTTTTGGGTTACCAGATCCAACACAGGCAGATTTTTGTGCCCTTAATAGTTACAGAGAAGAGAGAATTCCAGCTTCTATCATCACGAGGGGAAGGAGGTAGCCCCCCCCCTCAGCTGATACCCCCTGGCCCTGGTCACTTGCCCAACCTGTTTGTCTTTTTCACCAGTTGCAGCCTGGATGGAGAGCTCTTGGCACTATTTAGCAGGCCTCCTAGAATGCTGGATGTCCTGTGCAGCAAACATTCCAGATGTCTCAACTTTGGTAATGGTTGGTTGCTGGCACTGCTCTCTGGTATGGCAGAGTTTCCTGCTCCCCAGATATCTGAAACCTATTCTGGCAGAATCCTGGCTCCTGATCTGCCTGAATTCTGGAACACTGTTTTTCTTATTAGAGAACCGAATAATTGTTTGTCCATCTGGAGACTAGTGGCATTCTAATGAGCCGGGTTCTGATGCTGACCAGACCTGTGAGTTATTATGGAGCTATGGCAACGCTCAGGTCTACATGCAGCCAGCTATTTGAAACAGGGCATGAAATGAAGAAATTCAATGTCCATGAACACAACCAGCTTTTAAGAAACCAGCACAGGGCTTAAAAGGGTTTGTAGGATTCTCCCCTTTGCATATCTCTGGAGAAGCACTAAATGGGTTTCTGTGCTGTGTGACAAGGTAGAGAGAAAGGGGGGGGGGTATACTTACTCTGGGCCAAGGAGGGCTAATTTGGCCAGGGGCCCCCACCAGGGTTCACCTGCTTTTTTGTTTGAGATTATAACTTTATTCTAACAAGACTCCTCAGACAAGCTCTGCATGGGCTGAGAGAAGGGTTGGCAGAAGTGATCTGAGGGAGGCCAGTCAGTTAAATAAAGCTGTATTTTTACTTCTAACCAAAGGTCTCACAAAAGATCGAGCTAATTCTCTAACATCAACAAGCATAGCACCCGAACATAAATGACAAAATACGCCTCAGAGGGAATATAGTGGACAAAGAAGTCAGCAGTTAGACAGCAGCTATTTTCTCCATAAATCTGAAGTTTGAGAGAGAATTTTCAAATAAAGGATGTCATCATAACTAAAAACAAAGAAGCACTTTATGCACTTTGGTCTTACTAGATGAGAGTCCTACTTCTGCCCTCAATTCAGTATTGGATAGTTCTTCTGGGGGAACCTGTCTCACAGCGTCAGGTGCAATAGTCTCCTGATCTCCAGCAACAGACTAAGAGCCCTGGAATTGGTTCGTGTCTATGATACCTGAAGAATATCTGAAGTGTGCATGCACACGAAAGCTCATACCAAGAAATAACTTAGTTGGTCTTTAAGGTGCTACTGGAAGGAAATTTCTTAGGACCATGTTATCTGTATATCACAAACCACATGCTTTGCAATTTAAATCTGAATAAGGAAATACATATACATCCTTTATTTCTTTAGCTATAATGTGGGGAAGTGGATCAAACTGGACTGGCCCAAGACAGATTGTTAACTTGATGTGAAAGACGAGATGGTGTCCCTCCCCCATTCCACACACAGAAGCCAAAAAGAGGGACAGCTGAATCTTCCCTCAGCACTAGCAACAGCGTTGGAACTTCCACTTCCCCTGGTGAGTTTAGAGTACCCCAACAGTGGGGAACAGCAGGCAGGGGTCCCTGAGGCCCAAACAATGTTTTGCATACCCCATTTTCATCAAAATGTTAGAGGGTGTGGTTTTGATGCTTGGATGCTGGTGTCCCACCTGTGCCTCATGTTCAGTTTGTGGCTTTGAACAAACTATTTACTTCAGCACTCTTTTTGCAAAAGTAGCCAAGGGGCAAGGGGCCAGCGATTGACTGTTGGGGTAAAAAATTGAAGTGGCAGCATCAGGTGAAGATGCACAAGGGCTCAGCAGGGTGTTGGTGCGGGGTGTGTATGTGTGAGTCCTGAGGGAGATGGGATGGGACCTCCATCAAGGTGTCTGGTGGGAAGTGGGAGTCACTGAGCAGGGTGGATGTATCTGCAGAGTGGGAGGTGAGGCCTTGGTGGGGGTGGTGTCTGGGGGCTGGTTCATATCCCGATTTGCATCACTGGGATGTGGGAGGGTATGTTATGCTAACTAGAATATCTACTGCAGCTTCCAACATCTGCCTTAGCATTGCATTGAGAAGATCAACAAACTACGGTCATTGCTTGGCATCCACTGCATCTCACTAGGGCCTTATTCTACAAGAATATAAACATAGCCTATGGTGACCATTAGAGAATGTGGCCGTGTATACAGGGCTGGAGAACAGTGCTTTGCTTTGCTTTTGCACTGCACAATGTATTAGTAGATCTACAATCCTGCTGTGAGCATAAAGAAATGCTGCTGAATGCTCCCAAATGCCTATTAGTGCACTTTAGTTTTGTGCACCATCTCTTGCTGCTTGCTGAGATTTCTCATCAGTCCAAATGATCCTAGATTCTGCATAGATAATATACTGATGGAATATATTTTATATTCTTACTACTAGAGGCCAGAAGCCAGGGGACCCTTCTAAACAAAGTAGGAAGGAAGGCAGCTGCTGAAGCAAGTGGGAATCTCATCAAACTGGACTTGGATATTAAGAAAAGCTTAAGTCAGTTCATGGAAAGAAATTACCTGCCTCCCTCCTTTGCCCAGCGGCCCCTACCCACCCCAGACTTTGCACCCCACTTTGTTCAGAAGGGTCCCCAACCTTTTGAAGCAGGTGCTGCTTGCTGTGAACTTTAGTAAGTTAACTTATCTTTGAGTCAACACTCATGTGGCAATCATATTATTGTTATCAAAGCCATAACAAAAAGCCATTTCAGGAAAGCGTCTGCCTCTTGCTTGGACTTTTATCTAATGTAGAAGTCAAGAAGAAACTCCAAGTTCCATTTCCCAGGCATCATCCCACCCGCTTCTCACATGGGTGTCTGGGGGAGGTGTATACACAAAAAACCAAGTGTCTCTTGGAGTCCCCAAATCTGCCCTTGAAGTGATCATGAGCATGAGGAATGTCAAACATTTCCACAAGCAAATTTTATTTCCTCTGCCCTTGGGAAATAGGTATGATTTGAAATACTTGGCATGACATGAGGTAAAAAATAACACAACTGCACAAAGTAACAACTGCAATTTTGACTGATCCATTCAGTGATGCCTATGATTTCTTGTCTCCTACAACTACATAGGCTCCAACAAATAGATTGTGTTCCTCACCAAACTAACACACACACACACACACACACACACACACACACAGAGCTCACAAACTTTTGCATTCTGCATTTGGAATCTGTTCTCTGGTACTTCAGAGAGGTTCTCTATATTGAATTTGAGAAAGTCTCTGTACTTCATTTTCTCCTACCTTCAAAATATTTTAATTTTTAATATGAATTTTAATATTTTATTAATTCTAGAAGATAAAAGAAGAGAATCTTGTACAGCAGGGAAAAGGCGTGTACTTCATGACAAAAAGATCTGGTCACATTTGACAATGCAAGCTTCATTAACTAAATGATTTTGAAAACTTCACAGATTAATTTTTCATATTTATTCTTGGGAGAACAAAGAGTTCATTTTGAAAAAAGATGATGTTGTGATCAATAGTTGCCTCACATTAGCAGCCAATCGTGCCATTTGGTCTCCTGTCAATTAAATTGTCTGTTCAAGTGATTATCTTGTTCTTAGAACTCCATTATATTCTTTATCACATTCAGTTGAACAAATAAGATCCACAGTGAACATGTATGATGAAGCCAACCTGCCTTGCATTGCCAAGACCTGAGTGGGTTGGCTAGGCAGAGTAGCTTTGACTCAGTTTCACCCGACAGGATATTCAGTGCAGCACCAGGGGCCATGATAGAAGGTTTGGCGACAGACCTTCACCTTGGCTTAACATCTTGGGTTAGGCTATGAGGGCCTGTACCTGGTGTTGGACCCAAGAGACAAAATAAGGGTGCTGTTGGTCTGCTGCCCTTCCTGTTGCCCAATGGGCTTCCTGATCAAACTGACTGAGCTGGTCTCAGATGTGGTGTTGGAAAATCCCAAGACACTGGTCCTGGGGGATTTCAACATCCATGCTGATGTCACCTGGCAGGACCAGCTTAGGACCTTAGATGCTCCGTGGCAACCATGGGGCTGTCTCAGTTTGTCATTATCAGAACATACCCTCAATTCAAGCTCTGTCTTAGGGTGTGTTAGTTCTGCTCTTCCCAGAACTTTAGCACCCACTAACTGATGCAGATCACTATCAAATGGTAGGACTGGCCCTTTGCATTCCATGCTCTGTCTCCAGCTGCAGCCCCCAGCTTCAGAGACTAACTTCAGGGACTCTGAAGAACTTAATTTCCAGACCTGGCTGCCTATGGTGATTAGGAAACCCCTTATCTACTGAAAAACATTTTCTTCTTGACTTCTTCATGTTCTTGGACTGTACCATGCCACTGAAACGTGGTAGTGTGCTGTGACTCAGCTTAGCCATTGAAATGCAGCTACTGTGGCCTTGGAAATATGTCCTAGTTACCTCTGATCTGTCCTACACATGACATTGGGAAACCCCGTATTTGCAGGATGAAAAGTCCTCCTCATTCCACACGGCATGTGATGTTTTTGAACAGTTCAGTAAATTGTCCTTGAGTTTCCAGCTTCCCACATGTACAGCACTACTTGTTCTCTATGCAGACATGCACACACAATTGTGTGAATTAATGTTGCAGTTGGAAGCATTGTAGGCTGAGACCTTGCCTTCCAAAAGTTGAGGGGTGAGAAAACAGCTAGCATACGGCTCCAAAACAATTTGAGGTTATGCCCAGCTAACGATCCCCAAAGCAAACAAAACCTACTGACAAAGTTTGTTGTGCATTTTTCAAATGAGCACAGTTATTATTCTGTCTCTGCAGTTCATTCCCAGGCCAACACATAACTATGCTTTATCACAGACAGGAAAGTTATACTATTCAAAAGCTCAGTTAATGAGTTTAAGAAGTGATTATAAGCTACCACAATTCTCGATGCACTGTGCTCTACAGTAATAATCCAAATTGCCTGTGACTTATGATTATATTTGGCAACAACTCCGAGCTCCCACTCTAGTGTGAAATTAACACCACAGACTGTAGCAATGGTATTTATTGAGCACAAGGGAGTAGATTATGGCCTCATAAATTCAGAGGCAACCTCTGCTATTACTTAATTAGAATCAGAATCTCTGCATTAAGTTCACAACTACACTTGGCAGGGCTCCTGTAGCCAGGAAACTGACAGGATATTCAGGATACAATTTAGAACCCCCAAACTTTTGAGAGGCAAATTCACAATTAACTATGAGAAACAGAGCTAGAACTTGGGTGGACTAGTCTATGCTTAGCCTAGAGAGCATTCTGAAATCCAGGTGTGAATCATGGTCTGGATCCCCTGTAATAAACAACATGGTTACTTCTTCCCCTATACTCCTCACAGCAAAGCTCTCTTTTACCTGATCTGTTCTGTACAACCAACTAAACTACTGTAATTGGAAGGGGTATTGGATAAAGTGGCAAAAAAATGGCTAAAATGTGGTTTAAAGCATACTCTGACAGTGTGGAAAGGTCCTGAACTAAATATGTACAAGCTAATTTAATTTTTTTTCTTTTTTAAAAAATATTTTTATTAGCAAATTTAAAAAAAAAAGAAAGAAAAAATAAGGGGGGAAGCTGTGGGAAAGAAAAATAAATAATATAAAAGTGAGAAATATTTGATTTCTGTTTGAATCCAAGGCTGCGGTTATGGGAGAAACAAGACCCTTTTGGGGTGTGGATTCTGTGACCCCTTCAATCGTAGAGGCTTAAATTGTAATAATAATAATAATAATAATAATAATTTTTTATTTATACCCCGCCCTCCCCAGCCAAGGCCGGGCTCAGAGCGGCTTACAAGCAATAATAAAAACAAGATGAATGATTACAAACTTAAAAACAAAAATAAAACACAACAATTAAAATAATGGAACATTAAAATATTAAAATGTAGCCTCATCGCAGGAGGAGAAGGAAAAGAAGGGGAAAAAAGAGAGAGAGAGAGAGGGAGGGGGGGGGAGGGAGGGAATCAAATTGGCTCCAAGCCAAAGGCCAGGCGGAACAACTCTGTCTTACAGGCCCTGCGGAAAGAAATCAGATCCTGCAGGGCCCTGGTCTCATGAGGCAGAGCGTTCCACCAGGCCGGGGCCAGAGTTGAAAAGGCCCTGGCTCTGGTTGAAGCCAATCTAACTTCCTTAGGGCCCGGGACCACTAGGGTGTTGTTATTTATGGACCTTGAGGCTCTCCGTGGGGCATACCAGGAGAGGCGGTCCCGGAGGTACGAGGGTCCTAGGCCGTGAAGGGCTTTAAAGGTCAAAAGCAGCACCTTAAATCTGACCCTGTACTCCACCGGGAGCCAGTGCAGCTTGAAAAGCACTGGGTGAATATGCTCCCATGGCAGAGACCCCGTGAGGAGCCTCGCTGCAGCATTCTGCACCCGCTGGAGTTTCTGGGACAGCTTCAAGGGCAGCCCCGCGTAGAGCGAATTACAGTAGTCAAGCCTGGAGATGACCGTCGCATGGATCACTGTGGCCAGGTCGGGGCGGGAAAGGTAAGGGACCAACTGCTTGATGCGGCGAAGGTGGAAAAATGTCGCCTTGGCTGTTGCTGTAACCTGCGCCTCCATGGAAAGGGAGGCGTCAAGGATTACACCCAAACTCTTAACGGAAGGCAATGGCACTAATTGGGCCCCCGCAAGAGAAGGGAGTTGGTCCCTCATCCCCATGCCATCCCGACCTAGCCATAGGACCTCTGTCTTTGAAGGATTTAGTTTCAATCGGCTCCCACGAAACCATCCAGCCACAGCTTCCAAACATCTGGTCAGTGTGTTCGGGGCCGAGTCAGTGTGGCCATCCATCAGCAGATAGAGCTGAGTGTCATCAGCATATTGGTGACAGCCCAGCCCAAAGCTCTGGATAATCTGGGCAAGGGGGCGCATAAAGATGTTAAAAAGCATCGGGGAGAGAATTGCGCCCTGCGGCACTCCACACACCAAGGAGTGGCGCGACGACATTTCCCTCCCTAGTGCCACCCTCTGTCCCCGACCAGAGATAAAAGAGCACAACCAGTTACGGGCTATGCCCTGTATCCCCACGTCTGCGAGGCGGTGGTCCAGAAGATCAGTAAATAAACCATACAGGCACCAGAGTCTCCACTGTGCCTCATTCTGCAAGGAAACACAAAACCTGGGTCAGTGCCTGGAACCCCTGGAATCCCCCAGTGCTCAGAGATTGAGGTGCTGTGCAACCCCATTGTGCTGATTGTCTTTAGTTGCCGCTTCTGCTCCTTTTGGCGGGCAGTTGAGCTGAAGACTAGCTGGTGAAGCAAGGCCTGCACAGAAAGTGTGCACTCTCTCAGGAGCAATTCAAGGAATTGTTTAGGGCAGTGCCAGCTGCAGTACCTAGTCACTACCAGGCAGCTGCCAGGCCCAAGCACCCTCGCAGGCCACACCAGCGCTGACAACCCCGAATGTGTACCCTCTCTTCCTGCAGTTGCCCTTTTGCCTACCTAGCATGTTTTATTTATGTACAGAGGTGCTTTTATCTTATGCTGGTCTATGTCCATAATAAAGATTTGGATTGGACTGATTGGAATGGTGATGTTCCATAATGCATGCAACATCTCTCTATTTTTAATCTGTTTTAGTATTTCAACTTTTGTATGTTTTCAAATATATATGGTTGTGAAATTCCTTGATTTTGTTGTTTTATCTTTTCGTAAACTGCTTTGAAGGGTTTTTTTCTCTTTTTTTTACAATCAAGAGGTGTATAAACTTTTACAAAATAATCATAAATAGCTTCACAAAAAAAGTACTTCATTTACAGTACTGGAAAAAGGAAGCAGCGTTTGTAAGGGATTGATGTGGCAGCAATTGTTATTGTAGAACAGATGGGCAGAGGCAAACACTCATTCCCCCCCCCCATGATAATTTGCATTTCAAAGGCAAGTGGAAGAGAAAGCCTGTTGGGCGGGGGCTGAGCAGATCTGGGTTCAAAACCCTACTCATCTATGAAGCGCACTGGATGACTTTGTGCCAGACACCATCTCTCAGCCTAAACTACCTCACAAGGTTGTTGAGAGGATGAGGAACCGTGAACACCGCTCTGAGAGCCTTGGCAGAAGGATGGGAAATACATATACAGTAATTAATAAAATATGATAAATGTGTATTCATTGAAGTTAGCCCACACTGTGGGACAAATATGACATTTGAAAGCCTAGTGGCCTACTACATTTAGATGGAACCAACTCCTATTTATTTCACTGCCTTTTACACATAACAAGTAAGTATGCATTGCATTAAAGCTTTAGAAACAAGGCAGAAATAATCTGTGACACATCTGCAGTAAAAATAATTCATGGGGAAAAGGTAACCAATTTCCCCTCTACACACACAGATACACTCACTTTCAGCACAATCTACGGAGGGGATTCCTGAGGTGTGACAAATATTCCTGTTTGGTCCATAAACCATTGTTTTGCTTTGCAAATTACAAACCAGTTTTAAGATCCTTGTAAATCTTTGCTTAAGCAATGAGCAGGCTTTCACTTCCCCGCATGCAAATGATATACTTGTTTGCTCTTAAAAATGTGAGACTGACTTTGAATTGACCCTATGCTTTATACCTCAGTGGAGATCCACGAAGAGATATTTATAATACTTGTGGACATCCATATTACACCAGTGGGAGTTTTCGTCATCAGCAGATAAATGGCAGAAACATGGTTAGGCTAAAACATGGCAGATATATGCAAAAGGCAGATGGAATATGATTTATCAAGCAGCCTCTTTTGTACTTCAATGCACCTTCTCCTGAGCAAGCAGCATGGCATTATTTTCTATAGCGCACACATTTATATAGAGAGAGGAATGGTGTTGGGGAGAGAATGCACATAATATAGTGCCACTTGAATAAAATAAGTTTAAATCACAAATGTTATTTCCTGGCTCCTATAAGCACATTATATTTTCTTGGAAGCTTTCAAAAATGTCTACTGCACTCAATGCCCAAAGGAAAGCAAGTAACAAGATTATTATTCATTATTATGATCACCACAGAGAATTTGCATTCTTGTGATGCACTTCATATAAACAGAAGGAGGGAAGGATACAAATTTGCTTTGAGGAGGCTGCAAATGCAGACAAGAGAAGATACAACATTAATCTGTGGAACAAGGAAGAACACATACACAGACAGTGACTACCACAACGTAAACATCCCAGTGACTAGAAATGACTTAGTAAGTCTAGCGCAGCAGCTTGCTCTCTCATGGCCAACCAGATGCCTGTGGGATCTATAAAAAATGCTGCTTGGGGGGCCGACTGCCTGCTTTCTGGCAGAGGCCTCCCTCCTGCCTGTGCCTTTGGGTCACACAAACCCATTTCCTTCCTTCCTTCTCTAGCAGACTTCCTGCTTGCCCAGCCATAGGCTTATGTGGCGGTGGCAGCTCTGCCTGGGAAGTTGCTCACTATTTTACAGTGTCCCGGAGTAATGCTATGTTGTCTGCTCTGGGTCACTGTGGAAAATGCAAAATGGTGTTTGGTTTTTCATGGCTGCAACCACGTAAGTCCACAAACTCATACTCTTAGTTACAGTAGACCAGCATAAGATAAAAACACATAAACATGTAAACCAAACTTCAGTTTTGTGGATGTAAGGTCAGTTTTATTGTGTATAGTCAAAGGCTTCCTGAAACAGCCTGGATGGCTGAAGGGAGATCCTGGCAATGAGCCAGAGTGAAAGCTCTTTGATGTTTTGGTATTTCAAGATTAGTCAAATATGCCATTGCGGCAGTGAGGTACCTACTGGATTCACTGGTAATGAGATTTGGTTACCTGGCTAGATGTGACTGACTTTCTATATCAATCACAAGCTGTTTAATGGTTTCTTTTGCCTTTTCACTTTTCCTTTCCTTTTCATTTCACTTTAAATTTGTATACCGTCTTTTACAATACCCAAGGCGGTTTACAAGCTGAAGAAACAAAGAATGTACACCTTATAACAATCTAATCCAATACAAAAATGTGATAATAAAACATAACTTTAAAATAAGCAACTTATCTCAAATAAAGTAATATTCAACAATCCATCAGAATTGTATAGAATAATATTAAATATCAGCATCTAAAAATTAAACAGAAATCCACTCTCAACAATTATAATAAATAATTTATAAACTATAATCAATAAAAACAACGGCAAGTCACAGTGCGTAAAATACAATACAAATTGAGAAGCAGAGACTGGAGGGTGGGGCAAGGCAGCTTGAAGAAGCTCCTTCCTGAGGAAGTCTCTCTTTTCATAGCCCATGACGCACAGGGGTAAGACCTAGAGTTAACGTTTTGTCCACCACTGCTCGTATCCATGTTGTTTGAAAGTTGTCCTTTATCATTAGGGGGGCAAGGGCATCTTAGTAAAAGGATAGTCGAAGCCAGAAATTTAGTGTGGCCATCCACACCCTAGCCTCTGCTCTTACAAAACCTGTCTCAAGACATATTTGAGACATATTTTGGCGCTTGAAAAGCTGATTTTAGGAACTTAGATTGCAGTAGTTTCAGTGATATGAGATTAGCGAAGGGGCCTAGTTGGGCACCATATAAAAGCTGCATGATTGACTTGGCTTCAAACAGTTTACGAGCTGCAGATATATAATGCCCACCTTTGGTCCTAAGATATTTACGTATGGCAGTTGCACATCTCTGTGCATTCTCAGCAGCATGGTCCTCATGGGTGGAGCATCACCAAGTAATTGCCTGTGTGGGCAGAAATGTCCCTGATGAGGAACCAACATATTGCTACCAGAAATTTAAAGGGACGTTTGAGCTAGGGATTCAAGAAAGACTTCGAGACACATGGACAATGAGTGAAAACTCTGTGAAAACACATTTCTCAATTAAAACAAATTAGTGCTATGAAAGACTTTCAGTTATGAGTGAGGCTAAATGTTGCTGTTGTGCCTGCAGAACAGCTTTTGATCCAGTAGAGGTGTCAACTACCAGGAGAGGAGGCCATTTACTCCAGTTCCCTTCCCAATGAAACCCCTGTGCCACTTTCCTTGCTATTCTGGAGGCTCCCCCCACCCAAATCCTCTGGAACAGATTTGGATGAGGGGGCACAGGTTGCTGTAGTGGGAAGGGAGAATTGGGGGGAATTGCCTGTCTTCATCTTGCTTTAGCAGATACTTCTGCAAGATCAAAAGCAGAACAGCAACACCAGATTCTATCCATTGTAATATGTAAGGTGTTAAGAGCCATTCAGGAATCTGCAAGCACCTACAGTACTGGCCTCAGCAAATTTCAGCACACAGTAGCACAGCCGTGATGAACCACAATGGATGATAAGGATGGGGAAGTTCATCTCTGCCCCACTCTGTGCAAGCTGTTGGAACCTTTTGCTGAATCTCAAACACAGTTATGTGAGACCTTGGCCTCCTGGAAATAGAACATCAGTATAATAAAGAGCACAAAAAGAAAAACAACAATGACCCTTCAATGTGGAATGTGACTCTTCAAATGTGAATCAGAACGTTATTGAACTGTTTTTGAAAACAAAACCTGAAATGTGTGAAAGTTACCTGAATAAAGAATTGCCAAGTATGTAGGGTCCCAGTTACACTTGCACCCAGACAGATTATGAGCATCCACAGTCTACATCTTATGGAAGTAATGAAACTGATGTAAAAGGTGGAAAATTCAATACTCCTGATCAATATAAAAGGTGCTGAGAATCATATTTTTCTGCTTTACAACTAGATGGACTAGAGGAAGTTATTAGACCAAATATTCAACTAGGACAGGAAATAAACCTTGACTGCTTTGTCAATGGAATTACAAGGATAATCTTATTTCATTTTTAATCCATAATATTTTCTAAGTACTATTTTCCTATATTGCATTTCTTTATTTTGCTATGATTTCCTTTAATATCTTCCACATGAAGATAGAAATATGCTTTGAATGAAGCATTGCACATTAATAAACCAATCAGTTCATTTCAGTTACAATCTGGAGTCTGGCTTTGCTTTACTCCCTGTCCCACTGGGTTGCTAAAGTGCACATTCAAACCCTGAATAGACCACAAAAGCAACAACTTCTAGCCTTGAAAAATGATGCTGTGTCTCCCAGAACTGGTGCTTTCTGAATAGCAGGAAAAGAAAAAGAAAATCCTTTCATTTGTATGGTGAAGAAGCTCCATGGTTGACCCAGTTTCAAGGGTCAGTTGACATGATATCAACTGAGACCCTTCTAATGGCAGCTGGCTGCACAATGAAGTAGGCATCCAATTGCTTTACCATGTGACCAGGTTTCCATTCAGTGCAGAATGAGTTGAGAGTAATAACATTTACTTAGTTCCCAATGCTCTGAGATAGGATGAAGCCATCAGGCAATTGCTTGGCCATAAAGGCAGATGCAATAAGGATCAACTGGTCCCGTATCTTGGTCACTTGGATTGACCTTAATACCCCCCTCCCCTTTCTTGTAAAGTTTTCATTGTAAATTGCCTAGGGCTTTGGGCTGGGTTGTCACCAATATGCTGATGACACTCAGCTGTATCTGCTGGTGGCTGGCCACACTGACTCGGCCCCGAGCACACTGACCAGATGCTTGGAAGCTGTGGCTGGATGGTTTCGTGGGAGCCGACTGAAACTAAATCCTTCGAAGACAGAGGTCCTCTGGCTGGGTCGGGATGGTATGGGGATGAGGGACCAACTCCCTTCTCTTGCGGGGGCCCAATTAGTGCCATTGCCTTCTGTTAAGAGTTTGGGTGTAATCCTTGACACCTCCCTTTCCATGGAGGCGCAGGTTACAGCAACAGCCAAGGCGACATTTTTCCACCTTCGCCGCATCAAGCAGTTGGTCCCTTACCTTTCCCTCCCCGACCTGGCCACAGTGATCCATGCGATGGTCACCTCCTGGCTTGACTAATGTAATTCGCTCTATGAAGGGCTGCTCTTGAAGCTGTCCCAGAAACTCAAGCAGGTGCAGAATGCTGCAGCGAAGCTCCACACAGGGTCTCTGCCATGGGAGCATATTCACCCAGTGCTTTTCCAGCTGCACTGGCTCCCGGTGGAGTACAGGGTCAGATTTAAGATGCTGGTTTTGATCTTTAAAGCCCTTCACAGCCTAGGACCCTCGTACCTATGGGACCGCCTCTCCCGGTATGCCCCACAGAGGACCTTAAGGTCCATAAATAGCAACACTCTAGAGGTCCCGGGCCCTAAGGAAGTTAGATTAGCCTCAACCAGAGCCAGGGCCTTTTCAATACTGGCTCCGGCTTGGTGGAACGCTCTGTCTCATGAGACCAGGACCCTGCAGGATCTGATTTCTTTCCGCAGGGCCTGTAAGACAGAGTTGTTCCACCTGGCCTTTGGCTTGGAGTCAATTTGATTCCCTCCTCATCTTTCTTTTTCTTTTCTCCTCCTGTGATGAGGTTGCATTTTCATTGTTTTAATGTTTTAATGTTGTATTTTAATATTGTTTTGAAGTTGTATTCATTCAGCTCATTTTTATTATTGGTTGTTGGCCGCCCTGAGCCCGGCCTTGGCTGGGGAGGGCAGGGTATAAATAAAATTTATTGCTGTTGTTGTTGCTGTTGTTGTTTGCAGACGGGACCTTAATTTAGAAGAATGAAATACTAATTTCAGACAGGAAACTATATTTGGAAATAGGGAAATGGGACAGAGTTTAAAACTAAACATTGTGCCTATTTAGTAAGAGTTCAGCCTTCAGGATTCACAAGGCAATTAATGGGCTCGACTTTTAACCGGAGCATGAACTGGATTGCATGGCTTGCTGCAAACATCACCAGAACCACCAGGGCCACCAAAAGCCTTAAATGGACATGATGTGTGGGGATCCAGTCTTTTGTGCTAACTTGAGCTACCATATTTCTAAGTGGGGTTTGAAAGGGACATAAAAACGATGATTTGTTCCTAACTAGGGTTGGAACAAGACGTTTTGCTTCCTGAGGTGGAGCAGCAGAAAACATCCCTGCCGCTCTCCAAGTCCTGGCGCCTGGAGCACAAGCTGCATTATGACGGTGTTACTGAGAAACTCATGTCAACTGCAAATCTGAGCATGCCCACAGGTGTTTTGCTTTTGCTCTGAGCCATGCGCCTGGCTCTACTGCAGTTGTGGGGAACCTTTGTCCCGCAAGATATTTGCCAAATTATAAATCCCACCATCCCTGGCCATCAGCTTTACTCTGGCTGATGGGAGCTGTAGTTCAGCATCCTTTGGAGGCCCAAAGCTTCCCCACTTCTGTAGTTCTATTGTAAGGAATCAGAAGAAGTTACAGTAGTTCAAGCTAAGTATTCTCTCAGCAGAGGGTAACACAATACAGGGCAGCTTCTGGGCAGGTGCACCAACTCGGGTAGGAGATGGGGGTGGGGCTGATGTTGTGTGTGACTCCAGGACATCACACCCAGGCGTCGCATGGCAGCTCATTTTCCATGGCCTGTGGAGCCAGCAGCTCCTCCTCCTCCTCCTCCTGCTTCCCCTCTGCAGCTGGGGGAGGAGGAAGAGCCACTGCAGCTGCACTTCCACATTGGTGTTGGTGTTCTAGCAGGCCTTCCTTAGGATGTCCCTGTTTTCACTGGAGAAATGTTGGAGGGTATGGAGTTATTCAACCCCCGAGCTGTCTGAAGGCAATATAGGGAAGTTTTTCCAATGTTTAATGTTTCATTATGTTTTTATACATGTTGGAAGCTGCACAGTGTGGCTGGGGCAACCGAGTAAGATGTGTGGTAGTAAATAGTAAAAATTTCATTATGGAACGGGGCACCCCTATTTTCATCAGAGAAATGATGGACGGTATGGGACACTGGTTTACCCTCACATAGCTACAGTTTCCAGCATCCTTAAATAGCAGCTTCAGTCCCCTGGATTGTTTGGAAAAAACCATGTGATTTAAATGTATGCTATGGATGTGATCTCATATCACAATTTAAAGTAGCTTTTTTTGTTTTCAGAAAACAACTCCCCTGGGCAGCAAGCCCTAGAAGCCATGGTGCATTCATTGGGCCCCCTCTGACTATACCAATGCCTGTGTGTCAACAATCCAAAGGAGATGCTTAGGTGCAATGGAGGCTGCTCAGGTGCACATTTGAGTCTGTGCAGGGGGCTTGTCTCTGAGGGCAGAGGCAGATTGTCCAAGAAATTGGGGCCAAGTGAACAGACAGTACGGAGCATCTACAGAAGGCCAGGTAAGAAAGTAGAGTCCCATTATCAGTACAAGCCCATGCATGGTTTGGGGTTGTTGTTGTTGTTGTTTTGGATATTCAATTGTATTTGGTGGAGTTTCCATCTTAACAGTCCAGCTTGTCCATTCAATCCCACCCATGTCTACTCAAAAATAAGTTCTACTGAATTCAGTGGGGCTTCCTCCCAGGTAAGTGGGGCTAGGATTACAGCCTGTTCTTTGTGGTAAGTAACTTAACAGGTCCATGCTATCTAAGGCTTCAGGAAGATGATACCCAGAGAAAAATGATAACCGGAGCACAGCATTATTGGATTATTAAAGGAAATCTAGCAATTATCCTCTTTCATCATACCCACAGTCCTTTCTCTTATTTTCTTGACATGATGGCAAAACCTGTGCAATGAACATTAATATGCTAAAATATCCTTCACTGGGGTGAAATGGCACCATCTTCCTTAATAATAAAGAAAGATAAGGAGCCCGATCATTATAGTTCTGATACTACTTAATTTATGGAGGAAAAAATATTTGCAGGATTTCTGGACGCAGATGAGGAATCATAGGGGGAATTGCAGCAGATATTATTCCACTTATCGACTGAAACCTCCACCAGTTGCAGTTCCTAATCAGTTCCCATTGATTTCAAAATGATTTTGTAGAAATGACCAGAGGCTGGATCATACCAAGTGAACATACCAAGTCAGACCATGGGTAAGTCAGCATTGACTAAACTGACTGGTAGCACCTCTTCAGGCAAGGGAAGTTTCCAGGCTTACCTGGAGATGGCCAGGGATCGAACTTCAGGCATTTTCTACCACTGTGCTACATCCCTTCAAACCATCAATTGTTTGAGCTGACAGGTTTATCTGTCTATCATGTCCTTCCTCCAAGGAGCATATAGAATCATAGAATCGTAGAGCTGGAATGGGCCCAAGGGTCTTCTAGTTCAACCCCCTGCAATGCAGAAATATGTGTTGCCCCCTTCAAATTTATCTTCAAAACAGACCTGTGAGGAATATTCCAGTGGACTGGCCCCCCAGTGAGCTTCATGGCTGTGCAGACATTTGACCTTGAGTACCACACTACTGCCCACCTAGCAGCTCGAAAGCACCTCAAAGTGCAAGTAGATAAATAGGTACCGCTCCGGAGGGAAGGTAAATGGCGTTTCCCTGCGCTGTTCTGGTTTCACCAGAAGCGGCTTAGTCATGCTGGCCACATGACACAGAAGCTGTCTGCGGACAAACGCCGGCTCCCTCAGCCTGTAAAGCGAGATGAGCGCCGCAACCCCAGAGTCATTCGCAACTGGACTTAATTGTTGGGGTACCTTTACCTTTACTACACTATAACAGCTCAGATTTAGGGTCAAGTTCTGTCACCTATCAGTAAAAGAAAAAGCTAGTGCTGGAAATAAACTGCTGCTCACATGTGAATTTCTTTGGTTTCTTTTTTTGTTGCACTGTAAACAAAAACAAAAAAATCACAAGTGAATATGCTGTAGCACTATATTTCTTACAATCATGGGCCATTGACTTTCAAATAGGCTCCCTATGCACCAGAAAGACAGGGGTGGAGGTGGGGAGTTGAAAACTGAAAATGAAACCACCGTTTTAAGAGAAAACTGCTTCCCCACTGCCAAAATGAAATGAAAAGTGATAATTGCTTCTTTTATTGGCATTTCTGGACATCTGTCCAAAAGTGCAAGAAAATATCAGAAAATACCAGTCAGTAACTTCAAATCACTTTAGAGTACTGGCGGTCAAGGTGGCACAATAGATTTTGTTCTTGTTGTTTAATCCATGAAAGAGAGTCATTCTCAATTTAAATCTCTCTTGCTGAAAGCCATTCTGATGGAATAACTGCTGAGATCCAAGAGTGAAATGAATTTGGTGGTGACAGATAAAGCATTTATTTCACACCCTAGTAATTAAACATCTGGAGCCAAATTCACCCTTGGGGTTTACCAGTGCTAATTTTCTAGAAAAAGAGGTGCCGGAGCTCACGATGAACTTCTCCCTTGTTCTCTCAGAATGGCAATGGTGCCCCCCTGAGAGGGGCTGGAGTTGAGCTCCAGTGAGCTCCTGCTGAAAAAAAGCCCTGGGGTTTACTAAGAGGAAGGGAAGACGAAGCTGTGCAACAAGGGTTGCTACCAACAGAAAAGGAAAAAAGTACCAAAACGAAGCAGAGTAGACAGGCACTTTGGCTAATGACAGCTGTGCCTTGCATAAACCACTTCCCACTCACATGCCCTATCTTCCATTATTTACTGAAAGGGTTGCACCTTTCATTAGGAACAGAGATTTCCTGCCTTATGACCAGTAGAAATCATGAGGTGATTTTCCCCCCCTTATGGGGTGACTGCAGTGTTTAGGGATTGCTTCTGCATTGCACACATGGATATTCCCAGCCAATCAGTTAGAGATCACCTAGTGAGTGTGATGATGTCACCATGCTTTATAGGCAATCAGATATGGCTACATGCTGATATCACCCCACCCAGGGCAAATGTTCAGTTCAGAATGAGAGCCGTGTCTCCTGAGCATAACACATTCATTGTAATTGTTGAAAACACGTTGATTCAGAGAATTCAATTTTAATATGAAACAACAACAGTCAGTATGTTTGGTTGAGTCCTTGTCCAACGGTATAAGCACTTTGCTCCAGTATCTCAGATAGTTCCTAGGGAGCAGGCTGAGACCAAGGGAGCTTATTGCCTAGCTATAAAGTTCTTACCCTCCAAGTGTCCCTATTTTCCAGGGATGTCCCCGATTTAGAGAAGCCATCCCGGTTTCTGATTTATCCCAGAATGTCCCTTTTCCTTAGGATGTCCCTATTTTCATTGGAGAAATGTTGGAGGGTATGGAGTTATTCGATCCCCAAGCCATCCGAAGGCAATCCTGTATAGGAAAGTTTTTAAAATGTTTAATTTTTAAAAAGTTTTTATACATGTTGTAAGCTGCTCAGAGTGGCTGGGGCAACCCAATAAGATGTGTCAGGTAAAAATAGTGAAATTATCATTGTGGAATGGGATGCCCCTATTTTCCTTGGAGAAATGTTTGAGGGTATGAAAGTTTAGGCTAAACCCTAGGAGACAACAGAAACAGAGAAGCATTCTTTCCTTATCTATTCTGGCAAAAGCTTCTTTATGCAGTAGAACTTTAGCATGTATTTGAAAATATGATGAATTCTTAGTACAAAGTACAACTGTCTTTAAAATAAATAAATAATAAAATCTCTGAGGGATGGCCAGTGTGTTAATAAATTAAAATACTTTGACTTGGTACACATCCTTTTGAAGGGAAAATAGATCATGGGGGGGGGGGCATTACTTTTTAAAAAATAAGTTTGATCGTTTAACAGAGCAATGTTCCCAAATCACCTTCTGTGTTTGTGGTAAAGCTAGAAATACATTCTGTTAATGTTCCTCTTCCTCTCCCCATCCCACCCCTATTTTTCCTTTGGAATATCCCACGGACTTCCTCTTCCTCCTGACAGTGCTAATGATTCAGAACCTACAGTCTCAAATAATTCTCAATGAGCATGCAGAATAAGGGCTTATAATAATGTTGACTTCACTGGCTGGCGCCTCCTGATCCAAGAATAACATCCCATTCTGAAAGAACAGTACCAGATGTTATTCTCCTCACCAGACATTAGAGCTAACTCTGCATAGGGAATAATATATGCCAGTTTAGCTAGAGAGCATCCTATAATCCTCCTCTTTATGAGTCCCATGTGCTGAACTCTGCGCATAGCCAAGAGTATTATCTCACCCAGGACGATGTGTGTGGCTTAGATGGTGAACCTGCTCATTAAATAAGTGCACACATTTGCTGAGGCGAGTGAAGGCTGGCATCTTCCTTTTGTGCTTTGCGTCTCTTATAGGAAAAGAGTTTTGAATGAAAATCCCTTTCCCACATCCAGGGACTAATATACATGTGCCACACTCTGACCAAATCCTAAGTGGGGCAGGGCCTTAATACACAAAAACAGGCACTCAGAGTCATTTCAGGTATAACACGTCCCTCACCCCAAGTTAGCTAAGTATATCTAAAAAATGTTGCGATCCCTAACTGGAAGAGGCAAAGCAATAAGATTATATCAGTACTTTAAAAATAAATAAACATCTGGTTACGTTGATCAGGAGAAAACTGAAAGTTGGACTGATAAAGCAAATCAATTTCCTCCCCATAACATCGTAGGTATAGCAGGCATCATTCAAGTGATATCCCCGGATGTGTGTTATAGTAAGAGTAGTACACCATTGCTGCTTTGAGGGAGGCAAAGTGTACTCAAAACTGACAGAACAAAGCTGCTAAAATATGTAATTGTAAGACATGCAGCACAACCCTATGTTTACTCAGAGGTGTATTCAATGGAATATATTCCCATGTAACTAAGTTTAGGGCTGTGCTTGATGAATAGAAACTGGCCATAAAGGATGTTTTGCATCAAGAAGCCAGAGCAGGGGTAGCAAAGATGCAGAAAAGGAGGGATATTACCTATTGCTTAAGGTGGGGCACTGTTGGAAGAAGAAAGATAGGCTTTAAAAAGGCCTTTAAAAAGACATACTTGATGGACATTCTTGTAGCCTTAGGCCAAGCCACACTGACTTGTGATAATGATTCACATCTTTAGGATAAGGGTGTGAAATCTGTCACAGCATTTAGGAGGCCTAAATGATCCTCATGGTGTTTGGCAAGCTGTTTTCAAAGCAGCAGAGATTCACTTGCAAACCATGTTTTTGGGTTGTCTTGTTGTGCTAAGGACTGTGTAAACTGACATTCTGTAAAACAATAGTATTAGTGACCCTCTCTCTCTCTCTCTCTCTCACACACACACACACACACACACACAAACAAACACATTTGCTTCTGAAACCTCTTTATTGCTCATCCAGACCAGTCAAGAATTGCCTTTTATAAGGCTCATCTGTAACAAAAGGCAAATGATGGACAGAAGTTGCCAAACTCAGCTGTGCAACTGTAGCAGTTTATTTGTTTTTCCGTGCTCAAATGGCCTGAGTAGATGCAGGGCTGAATTAGCACACTACCCAATCTCTTCCACATATGGTCTCCTTGCCTGACCTCTGCTTGCTGCTGCTGCTGCTATCTTTTCCCTACATTTAGGTCACTTCTATGGATGCCAGAAATGGTGAGCTGCCTTCCTTAAATGCCATTGGATTTCTACTGCTGTTTCCTCACTTGACCAAACATTCCTTAGTCGACAGCCTGAAGTCATGGAAGCCACCTGCCTTCTGTAAACTACAGATGCATATAAAGTGCTTCTCTTTGCAATAACCTCCCTCCAGCACCCAAGGAGTGACCAATTAATAATATAAAAGAATAAACAAAATCTGAGGGAGCTGATTTTGCTAAAATAAATCACAGCTAGAAATCCAAAATAACCAACACTTACTGCAAAAAGTAAAACACTTACAATGATGCAAAGACATGGAGCTATCTAGTGCTAGTCCTACTCAGAATAAATTGAAATTAATGAACCTAGGTTAGTCAGGTCCATTAACTTCCATGGGTCTGAATAAGACTAGTATTGAATACAACCCACAGAATTGTATGATTATAGGTGAATCATGGTGTTGTTTCATATTCAAATGCCCCTAAAACATTATACCAATTCAAATGAAAATTTTGTGGTGTGAAAAATATAAAACCCACCTGGGTTAAGGTGAAAGATTTTCTTGAAAGGTACATCCTTCTGACTTGCCCAGCTCCCAGTCAGAAACACTCAGTCAAATGGCTGCAGTACTAGCCCAGAAAATTCCATCTCCTCTGCATGTACTCAAGCAGCATAATAAACAGAAAAATAATTCACATGGTGGTGGAAAAATTGGCAGAGTACCCTGCAGGTTCTGTGCTATCCCTGTCATTCTTCAACCCCCCCCAACCCTGCTTTGGGGGATATTTTGGTGTTATCTTCTGCCTGTTTCCACAGCTGCATTGGGGACATCCTTGCTGGCGTGGCTTTCCTGCCAATGGCAGAGGTTCCCTAGTATTGAAAGCCCATCTCCACTCCATTCAAACCTCCCCAAATGTGGCAGATCAGGAATCTGAATTGCAAGCGAGCGGAGTAATCCATACTCACTTATCAGGAAGAAAGTCCCATTGAATGACTGTGGCTTCTCAGCAGACATCTATCGCATGGCACTGAAAATTATTTGAGGCCTAAGTACTTGGATTTATGGGTAGCATTCACTGGGGTGATATAATTCTAGCAAAAAACCAAATACAAATTATTATGAACTTCTAACTGTTTCCATTGTCTAGTTTCCAATACTTTCATTTTTAAAAAACAGTAGATGAGCTAGTAATCTATATATTATTTTAATTCTGTATATGGTCCTATATATTCTTCCTTTTTGAATATATTTCATTAATGCTTAAAAGAAGATATACAAACATTATTATCAACTGCAAAAAATATTTTTATAACGCAACAAGATTAAAAAGGTAATAACCAACTGTTCTACTTTCTATAAACCAGTATTTTCTTCAATCCTCAAAGCCAGATATCACAAGTTCACTTTCTTTTTCACACAAAAAAGTCCATAAGGGGTTTCCAATCACTGATAAATACCAGCAACGATTTTTTTCTAATTAAACAGGCCATCTCCACCAATAATTTTAGCAACCATTCCTCCATAGTAGCGATGATAAATCTTCCCATAGCGTATATCCTTCCTAACAACTGACAGAACTTTGAGTGAACCTAAAATCCTTACGGTTCCAATGGCAACCTAGACACTTCTGTAATCCACAGGATTCTATCCCAATTCTATTTTCCTAAAGAAAACCCACTGAATGACCTAAAATGTGTTCAGTTCTTTGTGCTCACCCATAGTTCACTGCTTTGTCAATTGTTTGAGATAGCATTGAAATAACACTGTTATTGCACACATTCTGTTTTGCAGTCGCACAACACCAAGGTTTGTTTTGCATCTGTTGGATACCTTGCGTTGCTACCCTTTCTTGCAGTTCAAAAAAATTAGAATAAAATTAGGTAAACATCTGTCCACAGCTGCATACATATGGTTGTGGGGACAGATGTTTCCGGGTGGGGATGTGCGGATCCAGAACTGGCTTCCACGGTCACTTACGGACACACTGCTAAGACCATATTCATGGACGACAGTTTTACTTGGCTACGAGTGATTGCCAAAGAAGAGCATTCAGTTGTGCTTACTGTATTGTATTGTATTGTATTGTATTGTATTGTATTGTATTGTGGTGCTTGTAAAAGATAAGGAAAAATTTGAAACACCCAAGCTGATGGGAAAGCTACCCACTTGCCTCATAAGTGAACTAAAAGACACTGGAGTATAACTGTGCATACATATTTTATATAGCTGATGTCCCCACTGTGGGCACCACAGGACCTTCAGACCCCACTGTTGGACCTGCCAGGCTCCCCTCCCCCTTCCCATATTTTTAAAGGAGGGCTTGAGATAGATTGGTTGCTGTTGCCTCTTTTATGGCTGGAGAGTCTCCTACTTCTTTCTTTGTTTTTGGGAGATATCCCAAAGGTATCCAACAGATGCAAAACTATGGAGTTGCTTAACCTGTCTGAATTATTTGGAGGAAGCGTTAAGCAGCACTGGAATTTGTGGTGCCCACAACAGTTTATTAGATTTCCAAATCTGCTCCTTGTACTGAAAAGCTTGAGAAACCTCGGTCCATGGTTCCCATGGTTCTCTGTAGAGATGTCCCATGGTATTACTTACCATGATCTAAGCCAACAATCACTAGGCACTATATTTGAAATGCCTCTTGGCTCTAGCATATTATTTTTGGTGGGCAGTTTTCTATTCTGCAGAACTTCTCCATGTCATTAGTCTTATGCTAGCATATGCCCTGCTCAGTCACACAGGTGTTAGGTATTGGCAAGTACTGTGTATACAGCTTTCCTCTTAAGCAAGCATCAAACTCAAACATTTCTTTGATTTCAGCACACTTTATGCTACCTGGTTGGGTTGCTAGCATTTTCTTGAGGTGGCTGCTGCTTTGTTTGCTATTTTATCATACTTCTGAAGCAATAACTTTGCATTCTGAGGCTAACCATGCCTTTGTTTTCATTACACAATGCACAAATCTTTTAGCAGTGCCTTCTGAGAGCAAATATTCCCTGTTCCAGGAGATTTCCAGCACTCTAGAGTTTGCTACAAAAGCAATAACACATTGAGGGTAAAAGTATTTTTCTGCTGGACTTAGAAATCAACATTAGTGAACCAAATTGTACTTTTTACACATCTGGAAAAGTTAAATATATTTTACACACCCTTGGTTGACAAAGATATCCTTCTGCAATCCACCTTTCCACCTTTTAACATTTTTATTCCTCCCTGGTGTTCTGCAAAACTACAATAAAATCATAGACTTACAGCCCTTAAGTAACACTGGCCCCCGAGAAGGACCGCCTGGTCACTTTCTTACAAATAAATATAGTTTTATTTGTGCTGCTTGGATGTAGCAGAGTCAGGTCTAGGACCGAAGCAAATAGAGAAGTAGTTCTGAGCACGCACATGCCATACAGCTTTTTAGAGCAATTGCTTGTGACTAAAAAAAGGGTAAAGGGTCAAGCTGGTGAAATCTCCATCTCTGCTATTAAAGGTGAGGAATCCTACCCTCATTTCCACCTGGCCACCGTATTTTCAAATACTTTTGAAGGCTAAGGTATACTGCAGTAGAGTAATGAGAAGAAGTTAGATGAAAAAATGTAGTTGCTTCTGATCAATAAAAAGCAAGTATTACTTTATTGTCATTAGGTAAAGTCATATCCAATATGGATCAAATGTTTTCTTTGACTATTCCTCTTTACTGTATTTGGCCTAGGGAAATGGTTTAAAGAGCTTCTGAGCTACATCTTTCTGACAATATTGGTTTGCAGTGAAACAGCAAATAAATTAGCTTCTCTCCAGGCTTAAACTTTCATTAGTGATGCTTTATCCTTGCATAGGGAAAAAAAACCTTAGAAAACATCTATTCAGATAATATCTCTATCACAGGTAGAAGGGCAACTTTTATTGTGGTGGTTGTGAGGCAATCTAACAGCTACAATTCCAGGATTAATAATAAAATGGCCAAGGACATTTGAGGTTGAATTGTGCCTTCTGATTATTTTGAAATAAACATTTCTTGTGCTGGCACCCTGAGCCAGCAACTCTTTTCTTCACACTGCATGAAACATCTTCCACACATGCTGAATCCCACTGCACAGAGAAAACAAGATCGGCTTCACTGCTCTGACTTCCTCCTTGCATAGAAATGTACATGGGATCTCACTAATCAAAAGAAAGGAATCCCCTGTAGCATCGCAGGGAGGCAGTCATTTCCCTCAGACTGTATCAATCCATATTTGTAATGGTAATGCAAATGCATTTCCACATTGAAGTGCGGTATGACGTAAGCCTAACACACAATGGCGTTCTGTGTAACTATCAATTAATGTCATTGAAGTCAATAGTAAGTCTGCTCTACAGAAAATGGATCAGCATCTCAGTGTTATTTATATTGGTTCCAGATTAAGGCACAATAGCAAATTCACCTCTGAGGTTTGCAGATAAATACCTGTGGGAATATTAAGGAAAGTTTGGAAGACTCCTGTGTGTGAATTTATTTTATTTGTGGAGATCAGAGCACGCTGACCAACACACAGTCTTCACAGTAAGGCGCTATTCTGATCGCAAGAGTATCACAATGACAAGTAGATTCTTATCTGCTGTATCCTTCATCCACCTTCACAGCCCTTGTAGCATATACCGCTTGTTATCTTCCATCTGTTCTGCTGTTGAGCACTTCTTGGATCATTCTTTCTAGCTCCTCCCCTTTGACCTTACCACATGGCTTCACTCACAAGGATCACAGGAACATCCAAGCCCATTCACCACGACAAGGTGATAATCCCGCAAGTGAAAAACAATAACCAGAGGAGAAACTTGGTACCCCTGCTCTGGAGGAAGGACAGGCTTTTAAGGGGAAAATGTAAATAAAAGATAAGGAGTACTTACATATAAATTGAACCCAAATATATAGATAAATTTTTAAAACTTCCTATTAAATTTATATATAACAACATTTTCTTTCTCTCTGCTCCTTTCTTCTGTTTAACACCAGGACTACTTTCCCATGTTAATCTCATTCTTATAATGCATCACTATGCTCTAGAATTTGATTTATAATGCACATATTTATCATCAAACCACTAGCAAATGGGAGAGTTAATTACCAGATCCATTTCTTTTATCACAGTTCCCATCCCAGTGCCATCCAGGCAATATTTCAACTTGATATATTTAAATGATAATCAACTGCATAGCAGTCTATAAATGAAGGATGAGCAGGATCCTGCACATCATAAATGAGCACGAAAGCTAATATTTGAGTGGCTTCTGGAGCTTGAAAGCAGCCCAGAGAAGGGTCAGAATTATGAGGCACTGTGCAAGGTACCTAAAAAGGCAGATTGGGCTTTTCCAGCCCCTCTTGTAGATCTTTTTTGGGGGGAGGGGCTGGGGAGACTGTCCTGGGAGGTGGGCAGCACCAATGCCTCCACAGCTTGGAGGACCACTCAAAAATGCATTGGGGGAGACAGCCACCAGTCTCCCTGCCCTTTGTGGCAGCAGGCAAACCTCCTTGTGGGTGGGAGGGGGCCTGGAGGGCTAAGTATTTAGTTTTCTGCATTCCTAATCTCTTTAGTCACCAGTCTGAGTGATCTTGTAAATCAGGATTCCACTTGGGGAAGGCAAGGCAGCAGCCGTCTCCTCAGCAGCCATCCCAAGAGGCTCCTCTCAACGCCGCTACTGCTGCTCGCCATGCCTTACTTCAAGGTGCCCTTTTCCTCCGCTGCTGCCACCTCCTCCTTCCTTATTCTGCAGCTCTGGTCTGTGAAGAGACTGCAGAGAAATTATTATTTGTTTGCTGCCTTTTCCTCCTTGGGCCAGAATCATGGCCAGAAGAGGAAAAAACAGTGCTGGTACTGCATACTGGTGTGTCCCACCAGAAAAAAGCACTGACTATATATTCTGACTATGTATTACTATGTATGACTGGTGACATTTCTGGGTAGACTGGCCAAAAAGAAAGAAGTAGCTTCTGGCATGTGCAAACACCCCCACAGCAAAGGTACCTGCTTAATATTTATATGTTTTATATTCCAACCTTTGCACCAACCACAGAGTGGTTTACAACAAGGCCAATGTATGAACTGCTGTGGGTTCCATGGGGCACGGATTCCATGGTTGGGAGGACCTGCTCTGTTTCTTTCTGCCCATATGGCTGCGTCACTTATGGTGCCTCAGTCATATGGAGCCGTTACATGGAAAGCAGCTCTGTTGTAACACCGGAGCAGAGCACGAGGTCTGGAGGCAGAAATACTTCTAAATGCAGTTGCTGGAAATGGCAGTAGGGGAGGGTGCGTTGCTGGAAGTGGGGAAGCAGATTCCCCAGAACTATGACCCCAAAAGGAGCATGTGTAGATATTTGCTGGAACTACCACTTTTATTTATCACAGTTTTCCATAGAGCTGAACGCCTCTGCTGCTCGCTCCTGGGGATCGTCTTCAATCCCTAGAAGGGGGGGGGCAGATGTGCATCTCTATGCTCCCCCAATTTCCCTCTAGCTTCAGTTCTCCCAGCATGAAACAGCCTTCTGTCCGGGGTTGTACAGGGAGTAGATCCTCCCTAATCCCTTCAAGTACAGTGATACCTCGGGTTACATACACTTCAGGTTACATACGCTTCAGGTTACAGACTCCGCTAACCCAGAAATATTACCTCGGGTTAAGAACTTTGCTTCAGGATGAGAACAGAAATTGCGCAGCGGCGGCGCGGCAGCAGCAGGAGGCCCCATTAGTTTAATTGGTACCTCAGGTTAAGAACAGTTTCAGGTTAAGAACGGACCTCTGAAACGAATTAAGTACTTAACCCGAGGTACCACTGTAGTGGCACTGGGTTGTAGTCAACTAAGTTTACTCAGAGTAGACACATTGAAATTAATAAACCAACATTAGTTATGTCCATTAATTTCAATAGGTATACTCTGATTATGTTGGCCACCCTTTGCAATACCTGGAATGTCAACTCTTCTTCTACTTTCACTCTTCAGCCTGAGGATTCCTCATCCGTCTCCTCTCCCTTTCCCCTTCTGCTGGACTCATTCCTTGATGTAGCCCCTATAATTCAGTCTCATCTTTCTCCACTAGCCTCCATCCCCATCTGATTCCTATTAGGTGCTTTAAAGGGTTGACAGGCTCCATTGCAGCAGCTGTGTTCCTGTATAGCCCCTATGTTAGTGTGAGGATTCAGTTACTATAGTAACTATAGTAATTTCTGCATAGTTATTTTAGCTTCCCCTTACCTACCTTTTTAATTATTATTTTTTATAGGTGCAAGACTGGGGATTTATTTTCATTAAAAACAGATTATCTGTGTGATTATTGTCTAATTTCAGAGTATGGAGATGAGTGGGCATGGATTCAGTTCATACTCTCCAACATTCCTCAGATAAAAAGGACATTTCTCACTCACACACCCTGACCCTCCTCAATCTCTCTCCCCCCCCATTTTTGTCCTCCACCCTCAGAGCATTTACTATCCACAGAAGGGCAAGTGCCACAACTAGTTCACCAATGGTACACAGCACACACAGCCGCCACTATCCTGAGAAAACCCCTTAATCCTGATTGTATTGTATTGTAGATTTACGAAAAGAAAAATACACACCAATAAATCAGTTTTATTTTTTTATATAATTTTTATTACATTTTCTGTTTTACAATTTAAAGTACTCATTTACCAATAAATTGGTTTTAGAAAGGGATGAAATTAGACACAGACACAAAACACATTTTTCTATAATAAAAAAACAAGACTCCTTGTGCTCCGCTCCGATTCCCTTTCCTTCCCACCCTGGGAAGTGGCCCTGCCTCTCCTTGCAGCTCAGAGTTGGCGCACCATGCAAGGCTGGGCCTTGGTGGCGGCAGCCTCTCCTCCTCCTCGCCTGCTCTCCAGAGGCAGCTATGAGCTTTCCAAGTGGGGAGGCTGGTGGTGGCAGCCATGGAGAGGTCAGGACAGGCAGCAGCTCCTCTTCCTCCTCAAGCTCGACACAGACCAGAAGCTGGGGGTGGCTTTCGTAATTCTGGGACTGCCCTGGAAAATTGGGACACTTAGAGGGTATGTTCAGTTACCCTCAAATAAAATAGAGCATTTAAAGGATTTATACAAAAAGTTTGAAATGAATTTCAAATTCTGAGGTGAAGTGGGTGCTTTGGTAGCATTTTGGACTTGCCAGGGTTGAAGAGGGATCACTGCAAGGTGGTCTGAGTCAAAGCAATACAATTGCTTTTTGGTGCCTTGGCAATACAAACATTTAAAAATTGTGGCCAACAAATTTCTACTGAGAGCAAAAGTGAAACCTCTAAACTTACCACCTACGGAAAAACACCTGGGTGGGATAATAGGGAAAGGGAGCAGGGGCGAAGGGAGAGCTCTGTTGTACACAGCAGGCCATGCTTGTAATCAGAGGGAATTATGCTACCCAGGAAGATGCTTTCTTTCCATTCTTCCCAGTCCACAATCAACCATAGAGGTGCCTAGAACAAAAAGTGCCAGGCCTTTTTGCCTCCAACTTGGTATGTTTCTTACCCAAGGGCACCTCTCTCATGTCTGTGATTGGCTGGCACAGGTGCGTACTGGCTGCGGCAGGTGCAGGGAGGGCCACAAGAATAGACATAGGAGACTGGTATTGGGTTGAATTAGACCACAACTTTATTGATTACAGGAATGGGTAGGTTTGGCTGAGGCATTGGTCATGTATCAGGCAGCCTGCCTGCTAGCTGATAAGTACCTGCTGGGGCTGAACTTGTGCTGGGGAGTCGCCCCCCACATGGATTGGATGCCACAACTGGGAGAGGTGTATTGGCCCCCAGTGGACTCCTGGACAGAATCACCCCTCCTGGATGGGGTACCCCTGTGACTAAGGATCCAGCCTAATGCCCAGTCGAGCAGGAAGATGGCAGCCTCCCTGGGCCCTCCACAGCCACGCCATGCAGCAACGGCCGCTCTCCCAGAGTCCCAGTTGAGTGGATATTTCAACCCAAATGCTCAGAAAACACTTGTGGAGAATTAGGTGATCCATTGTTTACCCGCCTTAAACTGTAATGGCTGTTGTTGCAGAAAAAGCAACTTCTGAACTCTGGTAGGATTCATGCTCTCTGAGGAGGTGACAGTATCTGCCAATTTCATCCAATCCCACCCCCAAAGAAAAAAGTTTTTAGACATTTCCTTTTAAAAGATAAAGCTTTAAAGTTGTCCAGCCCCAAAGCCCTTGGACCTATTTGCCTGTAATTTTTCACGCTTTATCTAGTCTGTAGAGGCTACTGTTACTTCTCATTTCATCCACTTTTGTCAAAAAGGAAAAAAAGTTGTAGCTTTCTTTTATTTCCCAATAGGGTGGAGACAATGAAGCAGACTTGGACAGACATCAAGCCAAATCAGGCATCCCACAAAACACTTTGGGTGGAGGTGAGCAGTTTTCTGAAGTGCCAAATTAGGGTACAAACAAACAAACAAACAAACAAACAAACAAAGCCTCTCAGAGCAGCTTAGAAAAGCAAGACATTTCCCCTGGTTATGCTTAACGAAGTTGCTATTGTTTGTTTTACAGCTTTCCTGTTTCCAGGTTTCCTGGTGTAAAGTATAATTCTTCCTTATTTTACTCAAGAGTCAAACTAGTATGGCTAGCATGGAAGCAGACTCAATTAAAATGAATAGATGTATTTATTGTTGCCACTAATAAACAGTCTGAAAGAGTTTGAAATCCTAATATAGGATTGCACAATGAAAATAACAAAATAGAACAGTTTTACTTGATCAACAATTTCCAAAGTCACAATACCAAAATACTCCTCTTTCAATAGCAGCAGCAGGTTAGGTTTCCTGCAGTTCCTGTCCAGAGGAACTCCCAGATAAGGTATAAGGTCAGAGTGACACAATTCTCTCTTTTCCCCAGAAAGCAGTGTGGCAAAGAAGAAGACACCCAGAAGCCCCCCAGACAGAGAAACCTTGCTGGGTACGTGCAGCTTGAAGTGCTTACTGCCTTCTACAATCAAAGGGCCAGACCGCAGGGTTGCAAAAGCTGTTAGGTGTACTCTCAAAAAATTATTTCCCAACAATCTGCCGTTGAAAGCAATTGGCTCAGGAACTATCTTCTGCTTTATCTCGGAGAGTGTTAGAATCTAGTTTTACATTCCTCTGCTTCTAGGTTTGCTTATTTTCAATGTTTCTGTGCCAGGCTTTTCAGCCTTATCTGCCTCTAAAGTCGGTTCATTTCATGGAAGAAAAGAACACAATTAACTAAACTCATTTTCCACTGGACAGCTGACGCTATCAGAAAAAGGCATCATCATCATCAGAAAACCCAAGCACCAAGGTAGAAACTGAGGTTGACATAACATCAAGAAAAGCATGTAAGCATAAAAACTTTTATACCTCAAAGAAAACAGAGAAAACCCACTGGTCTTTGCTCTACCACATGCAAGTCTGCAAGATGTCTGGGGGGGTGGGGATTAAAATTAAAACATTCACAAACATCAAGAGTTTTGGATCTGAAGAACTTTACATGCAAAAATCATACAAGTTTTTTCCTCTGGGGGACAGAAATTAAGGAGCATACTAATAATATTACAAAGCATGGCATTGTGTTGGCAGACTCAGCCTTGAGGTGCATTCTTTCTCACATCTGCAATGTGCCTTCATACATTGCATGTTGTAACATCTGGTCGAATGCTTGCCTGCTGGATGCAGAGCCTGGCCACCACCCTGTGCATGAGCTCTTAATAATAAAAGGATATTGGCTTGGATAACTAGCATCACTTATTCCTTATGTGCTGTGGAAGCTGACCCATTAGGCCAAATGGGGCAGTTTCCCACCAAACCTTGGTCTGTCCTCAGCCAGCCCCCACCTGCCTGCCTTCTTACTGGTGACATAGTTGTCTGGGGTTTGGCTCCGGCTCTCAGCTTCATCCTTCTTAGTCTCAGTGTTGCCATTATAGAACTCAGTAGGGGCAAAACCTGAATGAGTCGGCTTGCTATTGGCTCTGGTTCTACCTGCCTCTCCATTTTCCACCCTAGTGGTTCCAATGGGCCTCAGCCACCACGGCTTGTGCCATGCGTGGATCACACTGGGCTGTCCATTCCAACAGAAACTACAGGAATCTGAAAACAATAATGGAAGGATAAGGAATAGAAGAGACACAGGAGCTCGAAATCTGATTCTTTCCAAACTCTTTCACTACAGCTTAATCTTGCCCATTTTCAACTGTTTCTGTTTTTCTACTTTCCCCCTATGTGTTATTGTCACTGCGTAGAAGTCCCAAATTCCTTTTTGGCCAGAGCACTCAGAAGAAGGAATTACCACCCACAGAGTCCCTTGAAAGACCATCTGGGTAACAACAGCAAACATGAGCCAGGAGGTCTTCCCAGCTGGCATACGGGCACAAACCTTCTGCCACTTCCTTGCTCCCTTGAACCTTTGCAGACTCCCCTCGTGTTCCTTTACATCAGTCACTTGGTTTTGTTTTTTTCACCCTGGAAATTCTTTAAGTCAGTTGTCCTCATAAAGATGTCTCTGCACTAACCTTTGGAGTGGCATATTGTTTGTTGAAGTGGAGAGGCGCACATGAAAGCCTTACTCCTGACTTATCACCATCCGTTTTGGCTGTGGATGGAGTCTCATCTTAGCAAAAACCATTAAACAGCTCAGAATTTGGTTGTGCAATCTGTGTGTGCACTAGTACACCTCTATTAAAAACCCTACAATTTTTGCTCCTTTCCTTGTTTTCCCCATATTGTAACTGCTGATTGGGGTGGGGGAGCGTTTTTGGAAGGGGGTTAACCCTTTCTTCCCCAGATACATTGCTCCAGAAAATGCCCCCCCACGCCATAATTAGGCTTGGAAAATGGTGTTCAATGTTTTTTCTTTTATTTCTGCGGGGAGCGTGGGTGAGGGTTAGGATGAGGATGAGGATAATGATGGTGCTGATGCTGTGGCTGCCAATGCTTTTCTCTCTCTCTAGAAAAATAGGTACTGGTCTTCACCATGAAGTTGTTGCAGTAGGTGCCATACTTTTTAACAACAAAAAAGGTGCTGGTACTGCGGACCCTTGAGCACCTCCTGAAAAAAGCACTGGGGGCTGCTATGGGCTTATTCAACAATATTTATTCAACCATCACTCTCTTTTGCTTTCACAGAGGTTAGACTGTGCCCAGTCTTTACTGAGCATTTGTTCTTATTTGTTTGTGGAGAATGAACGTCCAGCCTGATTTTGCACACTTCATCTCACACTTTTCATTTACCTCCCCGCTTACCCGTATGAACCACATGCAATTATTCTTAGGAGGAAGAGCTGTAAGCTATAAGTTGTTACCGTATTAAAAAGTTTACTCCGCGAAACTTGAAACTGTACCCTTGCCTAAATGGGGCTGGGGTGGCAGCACTGCTACTCTCCCCATTCTACAAATAAAGCATGTTTTCACTATCAAGCTGTCATTCCCTCCTAAAAGAGGAAGAAAAGCACTCTCACTCTGTGCATGAGCTCTTGGCTTGATTTTCTGTGCACTCCCCAATTGTTTTGCCTTGAAGAGCACTTGAAGGAACAGCACTGAAAAGATGGCCATTCTGACTATGTCAGTAGAACTTCAACGTACTCTCACTAAATTGCATAGAACTACTAAATTTCAGCTGCCATCTGGTATCAGGCCATAGCTTTTATATACTTTGCATGAGTGTTCTACTTGGCAGAAGTAACAGGCACAGAATTCAATCATTTTTCATGAGATCACCAGTTTGGAAAATGCCCCAGGTTAACTGTATACTATTGTCCTTATTTTGGGATGTCTCCACAGGGCTCTCTGTGAACTGAACAGTGTAGCTTAGACAGACACTTATAGGCAGGGAACCATGTCACAAAACTATGATTACACTATAATTGATATCTTGTGGGCTTGCATGAGACAAGGATACTGAACTGCATCATTATCCTTTTTCAGTTTCCTCATTGATAAAAAAGCTGGTGTACTTTATAGGCCTTTGGGAGCAGATACACACAGCTGCTGTCACTTGCCTAGACATACTTTGCATAGGTGTGAATTTCTAAACTAGGAATGTCAGCTCAGCATTGCTCAAAATATTTAGTCATGGGGCAGGGGGCTAACAACCCACATACATCATTAGCTTCAATGCCACTGGTGGCTGCTAGCTATTGGCAATGACTCTTCATTTCAGTGGCCTCATTTTGCATGTGTGCATTTTTTGTCCTATTGAACCTAAGAAAAGCAACTGCTGGATCAGACCCATGGGCCATGTAGTCCAACATCCTGTTCTTACAGTGACCAACCAAGTGCCACTGAGTTTCTTGCCCACTGCTTAGAAAGAATTGTAATGCAGGTATATAACTTGTTAAAAGAAACAAACAAACAATTGGAAGTAAGAATCCTGATCTACCTCCTGCCTTCCTACCCCCAGTGTGAATTGCACATGTGTTTTCCAAAAATGATATATTAATTGTTAATAAACTAAATGGTGACAGAGCCTATCCTGGGTTTACAGGCAGTGTTGGGCTTTGACTACAGAAGGAATCAAGGAATGAGATTCACAGGGAGACAGTTCAGTGCAGTGGCGTAGCGTGGGGGGTGCAGGGGGGGCCGGCCGAACCGGGCGCAACATCTGGGGGTTAGGGTTAGGGGGCGCAAATCCACGGGTTAGGGGGTGCAAATTACTTGCCTTGCCCCGGGTGCTGACAACCCACGCTACGCCACTGGTTCAGTGGGTTAACCAAGTGTCACCAGAGTTCAAGCTGGGATCAATAGCCAGGAGGCATGTCCAAGGGGTTGGGGGTTGGGAATGTGAAGCAAGTCTTGGCAGACAGGTAAACAGGGAAGAATAGCCAGCAAGTCTGAGTTCGAGAGAAGCAGCAGAAATCTGCTTTGGGACAAAGTTGATGCTCTGACAGCATGACCATTATGTTAGAATGTGATATGTGTTGAACTATTTTAATGGAGGGGCAGTGACCACTTAAATCACAGCCTGGGTAGCAGGAATGATATGCTGGATCCCCACCTGTACATTTTGCCATGAAATCTTTAATATGGATGGTGTTATCTTGGTTCTTATACCTATACCAGAAAAAAGCTGTGGTCGGGCCATGGTCCCGGACATGTATTTTTTTAGGGGGCACAAAGCAGGCATCCCATGCATAACCCAGCCCAGCCCAGCACTCCTCTTCCAGCATCGGAGGAACTAATGCTCATGGAGAGGAGCACTGGGCTGGACCACGCTGGGGGCGCCAGTGTGGGAGTGCCTGGTTTGCACCAGCCAAGTGCCACAGCAGCTGTCCGGGCTCTCCCCTGCTCAGGTGGGCAGGTGGCACAACACAGTTCTGCTTGGCTCCAGTGTGGGTGGGTTGCTCCAGCGGGGTTGGTGACGAGGGCTGGGGTGTTGTGGTAGGATCCTTCACCCTTCGTGCTCTGTGCCCTGCCCCCTGGCACATGCATACCCCACCCAGCATGCGCACCCGGCCCCCACTTGATGCATGTGGGCATACCAACGCTTTATATAAAATCAAAGGGAACTCTGACTCACACAGGTCTGCCATGATCACTTGTAGTTTGCCTCTGTGTCCACTGCTGGGAATCTTAGGCCCAGCGAGTATGTTTCAGTCTTCCTGTCTGGCCCTAGAGACTCTTGCTAAGAGCCTTCATTTCCCAGGACATCTCCCTCTCCTCACACCATGCCTCTCCTTGGCCCTCTTCCGCTTTGTCCTTGAGCACTGTTGACTGGCTGAAGTGTGTCATGGAACTGGAATAATGTCTCCTGCTTGCCTGGATGGAGAGAGTGGTGTGTGAGTTCAAGCATCTCTGATTTTTGCATGACTGGAATATAAGCTACTATATAAGGTAAGAGACACTTAGATTGCTCCACCTACCATTGGCACTTGCCCATTGGAAATGTTACCCTCCACCAAAGCTAAAAAAGATTTACTACCTGTGCTCTATGTTGACTACTGTTCAGGCAAGCTCATAAAACTGCTCCACAACCATAGAGACGAACCAAACATTTTTTCTTATAAAATAATTGAGTCCCTTCTTCTGAAAGCTATACCTTAACTTGGCTCAACAGGGAGGAGACCCTGACTGAGTTGAAGAACACCTGGTCCTGATACAGAAAGAGAAAGGAGGCTTTGCTATATTTATAAAATTAATATGATTGTCAGCAGATTGATCTTCAAAACCAGGCTGAGAAACCAGCAACCCTCCTGTTGTTGGTGAAGCTCCTCCCATCATTCATGACATTTGGCTGATGGGAGCTGGAAAGCCACAGGTTCCACATCCCTCCCATAAGAGAACATAGTTCTGTTATTTTAAAATACAAAGCCAATTCAGTATTTTGAAAACACACTCAAATGTCTATTGGGTCCATGCACCTTGTCTCATCCTCTCCATAATTTCCCCATTGCATACCCTGTCTCCTTTATCTTTGCAGCATTTTCTTCCACTGCTATTTTCTCATACAATGAAGACAGATTTTACTTATGAAATACTGGTAACAAAAGCATCCAATGATGAGAATACTAGCATAGCAGCTGTAGTGAAGAAATTTAAGGGAAGTCTGATGCAGAGGAGTGAAAGTGAATTGTTCATGGTGCACATACTCAGCCCGTTTAATTTAAAGCACGTGTTTGCTGGATAAGCATGCTCAGTATCACACAAAAGGCTCATAAGCTGCCTAAAGGCCGTTGCTTGCTTTGATCTGGGTTATTGTTCTTTTGCCAGACAGATGTACTGTGAGAAGCCAACTTTAGAAGCAACCACTTTGGAATCTGCACAGCGCATTTATTATGTCTCAGACAGGAGATATGCAAACGTGCTTTGTATTAGGTAAAAAAACGAGCAAAGCCAGGTGCACGAATGGCTAGACAACAGCGAGTCTTTCTGCATCACATAATGCCATTTGAAAACACTTTCATATTCAGAAGAGAGTCACGATGATAAGTTATCACTGCAGCTGGCAAATCCCCCTTTCCTAGGTTTGCAATTCTTGCTTTCTTTCTTGACTTGAGGAACACTCATTTTAATCACACTCAGTAAATTCCAGGCTGCCCTTTCTTCCTTTTGCGTGTGTCGATGCTGAGGGTTACACAGACTGTATAATTGGAACTGTTCTTTTGCTTAGATCTCCGCACAGTGCCATTTTTTGACATGACTTGTTTTTTGTGTGGCTTATGTGAAGTAAATATAAATACCAAGACAACCTTACTATAGAATCATAGAATTGTTGGAAGGGAACCTGAGGGTCATCTCTGCAATGCAGGAATCTCAACTAAAAGCACCCAGGACACGTGGCCATCCAGCCTCTGCTTAAAAACCTCTTTTCTTTCTTATTGGAATTCATAGAATCGCAGAGTCGGAAGAGGCCCTGAGGATCATGCAGTCTGAGCCCCTGCAATGCAGGAATATGCTGCTGTCCTGTATGGTTCAAACCTGTGACCTTGGCGTTATCAGCACCAGCTCTAACCAACTGAGCTATGCATAATTGGCTGCTTTTGTGTCTTCAATATTTCACCTTTAAGAAACTCCCGTCCTTCATAAGCCAATCCAATAAAAAACTAATCTAAACAAAAACAGAAAAAGAAAGAGGAAGAGGAAGAAGAATGCAAAGTCCTCTCTCCCAGGTAGAGCTTAACCCTTCTCTCCCACAGAAAGAGGTGGACCCACCCTGAGAAATCTCCCCTCCCTGTTTCTCTCACACACCATCCCTTACCAGCCTTTCATCACCTTCATCTGCTTACAATCCCTTCATTATCCCAGAGGACATCAAAAACACAAAATAGAAGCAAGAGCAAAGCAAAGAAGGGAAAGAAAAAGTTGCAGTAAGATAGAATAAAGAAATGAAAAAGAGGAAAAATATAAGGAAATAAAAAGAGATAAAAATTGTTTCCAATTCTCCATCTGTCAGTTGTGCATATAAAAATTATTCAAAATATTCAAAGTGTTCACTCCAGGATTTCTACTTCTGCTAGGTATGTTTTTCCAGTCTTCAGATCCAGACACATCAAGTTCATTCATTTCCGCTTCCACACAAAGTAATTAAATGAGGTGCTCCAATTACTATAATTGATAAATGTCACCAATAGTCTTCCTCCAGTCCAACACAACAACTTTACCTCCAATACTGAGAAAAAATAAATCTTTTATTTTTATTTCCACAGGAGTCTTTTCACTATTAAAACAGTAATCCATAGTTATTTACTTACTGTATATTCATTAATTTACACCCAGTTCTGTATCTTCCAATCCCATTTCCTGTAGGCTGTGGTTTTCCAACCTAATTTAGAAAAACCAAACAAACTTTCATTTCCTCATCTTCCATTCTTTTTCCAAGAGTGTTGCCAGAGGCTTGGTAGCATTTTCTTTTAAATTCACTCTGAACTATACATAAAGTCCTTTCTATCTCTGCCAGCTCAGGATATTTCTTAATCTCTTTGTCCATGGTTTCATTCCACTCCTCCAACACCATAATTCCACTATTTGGCTGTTATCTATGTGGAAGTCCTCTCCATTTCCTGCCTCCAACTTTACCATCCCACTCTCCTGTTCTGGCAGTCCCCCATCAATGTTTTCCAAAGGCTCTGTGTCTTCTTTAGGTTCAGCTTTGTCTAGTCCATTTTTATCCACCATTTTATACATCTCTGCTCTGATGTCAGAGACATGGCCTGCAGAGGGGAAGGAAGAGGAAGAGGCAGAGGGAAACAGGAACTTGGTTCATTCACACCATGAAAGTGAGATAAGCCCTTTTCGCTCTGGATTACTACCTGTAAGTTTTCGCAGCAGCACAGAAATGAAGGAGCAGGATGCAGGTGGAAGTAGGGGGTTGGATTCAACTCCAGAGGAGGAGGAATTGGCTGCACCTGAGTCTCCAAAAAATAGGTGGCAGAGTAAGCGATTAGAACAAAGGAAGACCAGCAGGAAGCGGGGGTGGGCTTGGTGTATATCTGGCTTTGGAAGGGGCTGGAAGCCAGTCGAGTCAACTGACAGTGAGGTATGAGCTGTAGGAAGCTCGGATTGCTGAAAGCCTGTTGTTGATAAATAAACCTCAACTAGTCGAACTGCCCGTGTGTTGTATCTTGTGTGGGAGAAGTGCTAAACTTCTTTACATCTGAGCTTTTCAGTTGCTCACCCAGTAGTTGCTGCATGATACCAACAGTCAGTGAGATGTCCAACAGTATTTTTGCCATACTGAGTGCTTTCAAGATCTTACAGTCTTTGCTTATCAAAGTATGATCCTTGCATTTGTTTTTCACAGTGACACAGTGATGTGGTTTCACTTTACAATCAGCGCATTCACCAATGAGGCAGAGGATTTAAAATAAAATAAAATAAAATAATGATTTCTCACAATTGGAACACCTCTTAGCGGTTTTGAATCTTTATTAGGTACAAACAGTTAAAACATGCTTTTTATTTTGTTTTCAGCCTTTTAGTTGCCATCTAAAGTCAGCAGTCGGGTAGCTTTTTAGTTGCACATTTCAACTGGCAGACAGATAACCTCAGTCATAATTTGTAACAGTCTCACAAGTAATTGAATAAAGGGAGGTTTAGCTGAACTTTAGGATGATTATATGGTGTTCGGGCAAGATTGAGGTTCTTCTGCTCTTGGTCACTCACTCCATCCCACCAAATGAGAGTCCCTTGAAAGTTTCTCAGTCCCTTGGCATGGCAAGCAACCTTTTCAAAGCATTAGAAGTTAATCCCCGTTATCTCTGTTTTCCCAGATAATGCAATAACCAAGGTTTATGGCTTGACTATCATTAATCACTACATAATCATCTCTGTCAATCCACAGAGGACAACTAACCCATCATGATTCTTCCCTAGAAGTATTTCTGACCATGGGACTTCTCCCAGTAGTTCCTTCAGCTTTTTGAAATCAGACTTCTTAAAGTCCAAGTGCACCTCCAACTATAGCCAGCTTTTCCTTGCCTCTGTATAATGAAACTCAAGAGGATTTGATCACTTCCTCTCAAAGTTCCCTCTACTTTCTTTCATCAATCAGTTCCTCCCTGTTGGTGAGGACCAGGTCCAAGAGAGATGACCCCCACCTGTTGCTTCTTTTTATAGGTTGCTATATTTTATAGGAAATGAAATTGTCAGTGAGGCAATGGAGGAATTTGTTGGACCTTACATTTTTGGCAGAGTTAAGTTCCAACAGATATGAGAGTAGTTGAAGTTTCCCATGACTAGCAAATCTCTCCTCAGTCTGGCTTGGAGGTCTATAACAGATACCCACAGTAAGGTCACTGTTTTTTCCCGCTCCTGCAATTTTTACTCATTTACTCTTAATCTGTTTTCCATGCTCTCTTCACAAATATAGACATTATTTATATATAATACTACTCCTCTTCGATTCCTGTTTGATATATTCCTTTTGAGTAGGCTATACCCATCGAGAGTCTTATCCCACCAGGTTACAGTAATACCTATGAAGTTGTATTTGCCAGCCATCATTCAGAGCTCAAGTTCTTCTTGTTTGTTTCCCACACTCTGTGCATTCGTGTAGAGAAAACTGAAACCAAAAGTCACTCATCAACACACTGCTGCCTCTGTCCCCTTCTGTCAGGAGTAACCTGCCACCACCACACATCTCTTCCTTCTCTGGTGAGCAGCAGGAATTGTTGTGTACCCTGTATCTTCCAATGCCACTAAGGTGTGTTCTGAGGTCTGTAACTGCTGTACTTGCTTCTCTGGCTGATAATCAGTGTCCAAGTTGTCTTTGTAGCTCCAGAGACACACCACGGCTCCTGACGGTCCCACTTTTTTGTGCCACATTCCTCCAGGGGTTTGTCTGCTGCTTTCCTCTCACATGATTTGCAGTGTGCCGGCATCCCAATCAGCAGAGTATCATCTTAGTGCAGCTCCTTATCACAAAGAGGCATCTTTGGGGTTGAGGTCACACACAGAAGGCAATAAACACTCATGGACACCATAAGAATTCAGTCAAGTGTAGAGTTTACTTGACAGGTTATAAAAGTACAGTCGTACCTCAGATTATAGACGCTTCAGGTTACAGACTCTGCTAACCCAGAAATAGTACCTTGGGTTAAGAACTTTGCTTCAGGATGAGAACAGAAATCATGCAGCAGTGCAGCAGCAGCAGCAAGAGGCCCCATTAGCTAAAGTGGTACCTCAGGTTAAGAACAATTTCAGGTTAAGAATGGACCTCCAGAATGAATTAAGTTCTTATCTTGAGGTACCACTGTATAATTGGTAGCAAATATACACAACCATTCACCACAGCCATGGTAAAGGCATACTTAGAATCCAAGCCTCTCTCTCTCCGCCACAAGTCACAGGCAAGAGAACCACAAGTTACACAGAATTTTGTTATTAGAACTTCCTGTAGAAACTGCACATCCAAAGAACAGTTCCCACAGAAAATGTCCTTGCATAGTCAAAACAACCTCAGCTTTCTACTGCTTCTTGTATCTTCTCTCTGTTTCTGGAACGAATGAATCACACACACACAAAAACAAACAAACAAACAAACAAACAAACAAACAAACAACAATGGTGTTACCTGAATGAAGGAGAAACATGCATATGAAGGCTTGAAGGGTGCATTTAGCCTTGCCCCATCATCCTAAGACTTATTGTCACAGGAAGCCTTCTGAAACAGGGAAACTATGATATGAAGACCCTGCAACCCATTGCACTGACTCTTCCAATGAGCACTAATGTAATGTATTCATGTAGCAAGCTGACCTGCAGAATTATGAGGTGACTCAAAAGGTGATCAAGCTGGCATTCAGGAACCTTCTATGAGCCAGTCATCTGACTAATAAATGCATTGTGTTTATCTCACTTTGAGTATGATCATAGCGCAGGGATGAACACAGGGTATAAAAGGGGAAAACTATACATGTGAAATGAGTTATAATTGTAGCTGTTAGGCTTAAGCAACTATTCTGACTTCTGCCACTTCTGTAAGTGAATTCTTATTCCTATGCCACATGCCTAGAAGTTAAGTGGGACTAGTGAGCCAAAGGTCCCTACTTCACACACACACACCAAATATGTTCTGTATTTCTCTGCTTTCCTTTCAGCCTTCTTTTACACAGAACCATCCATCACAAATCAGTACCAGCTTTTGAGATCCTGTAACATAATATTCACAAACTCTTACGCAATTATTCTGTACACGATAGGTTTAGAAATATAAGCAAGTTTGAAGAAACATAATTTTGAAAATAACAGGTGTCTTAATGGCAAGAAGGGTGGTCTGTAATGTTTTATAGCAAGCCTGCATTCTCACTTCTGTACCAGGAAGGGAACAGTAAGACAGTGTCTGCCTGAGCCCAAATGGTTCCACTCTTTGATCTCAGAAGTTCTATTTTTCTTTTTCTTCACAAGATAAAAGTGGAACCATTTGATTAAAGATGCACTGACTGTGTTTTGTTATGCTGGGATTCAGGGCATACTAAGATACTTTAAATACAGTATTTCATTTAACAGCATGACCGAGAAGAGCGAATATTTATTGAGCTTTTGGTCTCTTTGCCTTGAGGTTTCCTTTGAAAGCTCTCAGATTTTTTTCATTGATATACATTTCTTACTTACCATATCAGAGCAAGTAATAGCCATGGTTGCTGATCTCTACTGAACAGGTGTGATGATATGGCACTCTGTTTGTTACTTTTATTGTAGATAGCAAAAGAACACAAAAATGATTGGCAAAATGTATAGTAAGTAAACAAATTCAATTTCACCAATGCAATATGCCACCCTCCAACCCTGAGTAGCAGGCCTGAACAGAGCTAGCTAGGGTAGAAGGTGTGTTGGGGGAGACTTTGGTCTTGTGTTGTTGCTGCACCAGCTCCAACTGAAACAGCAGAGAAGTCTGGATTGGGCTCATTTCTGGTAGCTGGACTGAGGATCCTTGGCAAATGCAGATTTACCTCCTCTCTATCCCAGAAGCACCCCATTTCAGAAGTTTCTGTGAGTTCCCAATGGCAGGCATGCTTTTGGCAAGCACAGAGGGAAGCACTGTAAAGACAGGAAGAGGGAAAGCTCTCTTACATATTCAGCATGGTGGATCAGAAATTTTGATTGCATGAGAGAAACAAGAGATTCAGTCCAATTTAGAAAGCCCCAAAAAATCAGTCTAAATGAAGTCTATTCACCAGAGATGCAGAGATGATCCACTATTAAGAGGAAAACAGTAAAATTATCAATGGATATTATAATAATGAGAATGCTTAGAATTCACATAGTAATGTTCCTAACAGCCCAAATCATTTCTCATCAACATTTTACTTGTCCTGCACAGTGATAGCCCAGAATTATTACAATGAGGTTATAGGTTTGGAAAGGCAAAGGTTGTAGGTTTCGAAAGCCTTATCAAAGCCATGCCTTCCCTGAGCTCACGGCTGAGCTGGGATTGAACCAGTAAACTGCGTGCTCATCGACTTGACTGCTCCTCTGCACTGCACTATCTTTCCTTCACAGTTTACTTGCTTGTTTTGTCATCAACTCTATTTTATGCTGTCAGCACAGCTGTGGTGAGGCCATATTGAATCAATGCATTTTTTCCCTTTGTGTTTTCTAGTCGAAAGACCTGGGGTGTTTTAATCCAATACAGTGCATGTAAAACAGACATGAATATTCTGTTACCCAACAGAAAAGCCTTAGGAAATACAAATGAGGAGTTTTGCAATTTCATTACTTACTATCTATAGTGAAATACATAGAACTATGAAGATAATCCCTTTAAGTTCCTGTATGAATTTTGACTCTCTAGGAACTAATCTATATTGGAAGTTCTCTTGTACCATTTCAGACTATTTGTCCATCTACTCCAGCAATGTCTACCCAGTCTGTTTATTCGTCAGGGCTCCATGCAGGACAATTCCCCATCAATTACCACTGATCCTTTAAAATCTGGAATCAGAGCCTACCTAGTCCAGCATGCCGAACACAGGGCCCTGGGCTAGGTGGTCTCCTGGTCTGATAGAGCGGGTGCTGTGCAGGCAGTCACTTTATAAAATGTCCAAGGATGTCTTATTGTTTGATAGCTATAGGGGGAGCAGCAACTCAAGTGGAGTTAGGGAGTTAAGGCCATATAAATCTCATTGATTTCATCAGGGAAATTCGGTGATCCTGTCTCTGAGGCTGAATTCCATGAGAATTAAAAGTGATTTGTAATTTAAATTGATTTGTAATTTAAAAATGGAAATCTACTTCTTCATTCATGAACACTCAGACCTCAACACATTTTTGCACATACTATACAAGATCACAGTTGGGTCAGAGATATTGGAGAAACTATAGTTTCATTGATGCCTGTATTTATCTCCCACCCAAAGTGTCACTTACCAAACATTTTAGCCTGTCTGTTTCTCTCTCAAACAATTTGGTCATGCTGTTGTCAACTCCCTGTCAGTTAGAGCCAGACAAATAAATAAAACAAACATAATATCCGCCACTCCATTCCTTTCCCCCTTCCTTGTTGTCCCCAACAGATGAAAGGATTTTATTAACACATTCCACATTTGGACCTCTCATCACTCTCTCTCTGCTTCTGCTCTGTTTAGAGAAAAAACAGTTCTTCCAACGAAGAAACTTAACAAAGGGGGAAACTAACATCAGGCTCCTTTTTAGAACTCTATCTTTAGAAGTCAATCAACCCAGCCACGGTTTTTGACTTTCTCGGTATCACAAACACTTTCCAGATCATTCCACGATTGCCTTCATTTGCTGCAGAAGCAACAGGAAAAAGATGGCTACCCATCACAGTTACCATTTCTGAAATATGAGAACTGGCATTGAACAGTTACTCTCAGTAACAGCAATGACTTTTTCATGAATTTGAATAAAGTGCTAATTAAATAAACAAACCAAAAGGGTATTCAATCTATTACAATGTAATCTCACATTACAAATGTGATTCTGGTGGTGAATTCTCACCATGAGCAGGGCACCCATCAGAGCAAGGGAAAAGGGAGAAACTTTTAATAATTTTAAAAGAGAATGTCTACACACATTGGAAAAGTGGCGGCAACACAGTCCTTCTTTTAGGGCATCTCTCCCAGAATGCATTGCTCTAAGGAAGGACCTCCTTCCCTTGCTCAAAGTGAAGCAGAGAGATAAGGAAAGCAGAGGTGCGCTATTGCGAGCCATTAAAAGAAGGGAAGAGAAGAAGAAAAGCAGCCAGTGAGGCAAGCAAGCAAGAGACCAGGCACTGCTCACTTGCTGTGCTCCAGCCTCTGCTGTTTCAGGCAGTTGCCTCCTGATGCCTCATGAGTGGGTCAGCCCTGAGCACGTCCAGCTGTCATTCAGATCATAGCACCATCATGAATACAGTGGAGCAGTGGTGGACCTTGGAGCATGCAATTAGTTATTCCGCTATAATCGGTTTGACTTAAAACTACCTAATTTTGGTTAAACCAAGCCCAGTATTTTAGGTATCATCATCACAACTTGGAAATTACTGCTTTTATTGGAATTTTAATAAGACTACCATTGTGCTCTCAAACACTTGTCTCCTTGATTGGACGCTGGCTTTGGGCTCAAAACATGAGGTTCTTGCATAACTAAAGAGACATAATCTGTGGCATAATTTATAAATAGCAGCTTTATAAATTTATAAATAGTTGAAAACAGCTGGAGTTATGTTTTTTCCTCGATACACTCTGGCACACTAGTCCTAGATGCATTTGCGTGGCGTTAAGTCTTGCAGCCAGGCTTACTTGCCTCTTCTGAATAAAGGGATCAGGGCAGCTTCAAACTATAGTTGCTGCTATCGAGCATCCTCAGGGTACCCCAATATGACAAATAAAGAGTTTCCTGACACTCCACTTCTCCCTCATGTGGCAAACATACTTCTCAGCAGGCAGTGTAGCAGACTGCCCCTGCTGTTGAACCATAGCGACCTCTAAATCTTTCAAGCATTGTTTTGGGGGTCCCCCCCCCTTGCTGGTTGACTGTGGAGGAGCTCCCTGCTGATCCTTTAGTGCTGGGTCATAGCAGAGGTTCTGTGCAACATCTTTTTTTGTCTCCCAGAAAATTTATGTCAGGCTGGATTCTATAACGTTGTGTCCATCTACCTCTGTGGACCTCTAGTTGTTTGACACAGGGGTTGTTAAGGAGTCTTCTGGTGGAACAACTTCATTTGCACATTAGAATTACTTAGAACACAAGTTGAGTGACCATCTGCTCGGAAGTAATAAGGCTGTATTTCTCTTTAGCTCATTCTACTGCAGTAGGAAGGCTGAAGCCACGATCAATTAATCAGTGTGATTAATCAATTCACTCAGTTACAGGTTAAAACTGTGGATTTTAATTGGTGCTGCCTGCTGTGAAAGGGTATTCTCTGTTGATGCATTTATTGCGACTTGCAGACCTCCTTAGTAAAAGAGGGTGTGACTTGATTTGTTTCTCAAACAATAAATTGTTCATTTGTGGTGTTTGCGTACAAGGCACTTCTTAAAACATTACCCACTCCAGCATGTAAAAATACCACAGCAAAGCAGTTAAATTAAAATATTTAATTGGTTGGCCTCCCCACTGGCTTCTTTTAGAAGGGCAACTAGAAGTCATTCTGATTCCCGCAATATGTGCAAATTAGGGTGTTGCAAAAAATAGAAGTAGATGGACGGTCTGAAAGGCTTGGGGGCCCTTTGGCGCAGAGTTGGAAGTTGTGTGGAGAAGGAGAGGGAGGGATTACACCCCAAGTGAAGCTCCACATGCACACAGCATTAGATACAACCTATTGGATGATGAAATAGTTCCTTCTGTCAACATTTGGCTGTTTGTCTTCTAAAACGGAGCCTCTGCTTTCTGTCTCACTTCTACCTGGACTGGGAGAGCACGGCCCTGCTGTCTTCAGCTAGTGGCTGAAGGTGGCTCATTAATCATGCCTAGAATATTTTTATATGTTTAGGGAAAATTGTTAATGTGAATTTTAGCTTGCTAACGGCGATCTGAAGTACTGTACAAAATGCCTTGCTCTTTAGCCAGTGTATGGTCTGAAGCTGGTCTGGTTAGCGCCTGCATGGGAGACCACTTGTGGCCTAGGGTTCCATGATAGAAGAAAGGTGGGGTATTATTAATACATGGGGATAAAGAAATAAAATTCTTAGGACTATTTTATGGTACCTGTCTAATCACAGTTTCCTGTTTTTGTGAGCTTCTTTGAGCTTCTTAGGACAAACTGCATATAAATATACTTGTGGATGACTTTCAGTTAATTTCATTGGCTGATGATGCATTTTCTATGTGCGCAGCATGGCAAAATTGGTTGTGTCCATTTTGTGACAGGAAAAGAGACTTCAGAGCTATCATGCACTGCATAGGGCCATGGGCAAGACAGAAGATTAATGGGGTGCTGAGGTGAAACATGATGGAAGAGTCTTCCGAGTGATATGCTAAGGGAGAAAGTGTTAGAGACTTCAGAATACAGACCAGAATGGAAAAATCCAGGCAGCAATATCTTTAAAAGAAGTTTTATTGACTTTGGTTTATTTGTCAGACAAGCAAAGCAAAGCAAAGGGGTGCATTCAGCCAAAATGAGAGAATGCCCCCTGTCAATCAGATGCAGATACTTTTTATACCTTTAGGCAAAGCAATAGTTCAACCCTTGACCCACCCCTTACACATTCCCCTTTATACATATTCATTAAAAGCTCTACCAATAGGAAAATTGGTGGTGGCCTTTGGTTCCAAAATGTGTTATCCACTAGGTGATGCTGCGAGCTTATAAACTATCTGACCTTCTTACAATTCCTAGGAAAACCACTTCTGACCGCATGCATGTAAAGATAGCTACTCACAATTCCTAGTAAAAACCATTTCTGAACACCTGCATGCTGGTAAAGATAGCAAGGCAGTTTGTGGTTTTCACAGTTAGTCTTGTGGTGAGCTAGAGCTTCCTCTTCTCGGTGTTTTACTGGAATTGGGTCAACAGCTGGCTTTGCAGGAGTGAAGTGCTCTGACCACACTTGCTGCGTTGCAAAAATATTGTCTTTGCAAGCAGGGGCAAGCAGGGGAGAGAGAAATGTCTTTTGGCTTTTAGTTTGCTTTCTAAGATGGCTTTCAGCTTATAAAATGGCTCCAGCCTGGCTCTCCAAAGTGGACCTCTGGTCTCCACTCCTTCAAAAGGTCTCAGAGAGATGTCAGCTAACACAGCAAGAAGAGCCCTGCTGGGTCCGGCCAAAGGCCCGTCTAGCCCAACACCCTGTTTTCACAGTGGCCAACCAGATGCCCATGGAGAGCCTGCAGGCAGGACCTGTGTGCAATTTGTGATTCCCACAACTGTTATTCAGAGGCATATTCCAATACTAGTAAAAATGTCCATAGATTGCTCCTACCCCTTTTCTGTGGAGCTCCCTTAACAAGTATTGAACTTGTTAAAATGTTTAAAATGCTTCGTGGCTTAGGACCTTGCTGATTGAAGAATTGCCTCTTTCCACATCTTCCTACCCAATCAAGGTTGCCATCTCTGGGAGCTTTCTCCCAGTGTGTGGTGTGGCAGGTAGCAACAAGTGAAAAAGACTTCACAGTACTGGCTCACCAGTTGTGGAATGTCACCTGGTATCTAAATGTCATTTCAGTACAAGAGGCACAAAAAAGCGGGACTGTCAGGAGCCATGGTGTGTCATTGGAGGTACAAAGTCAACTCCATGCCCTCACCTTGGACACTGATTCTCAGCCAGAGAAGCAAGCATAGTAGTTACAGACTTCAGAACACGCCTTAGTGGCATTGGAAGATACAGGGTACATGATTCCTGCCACTCAACAGAGAAGGAAGAGATGTGTGGTGGTGGCAGGTTACTCCTGATAGAAGGGGACAGAGGCAGCAGTGTGTGGAGGAATAACTTGTGGTTTCAGTTTTTTCTACACGAATGCACAGAGTATGGGAAACAAGCAGGAGAACTTGAGCTCTGAATGATGGCTGGCAAATATGACTTCATAGGTGTTACTGTAACCTGGTGGGATAAGACTCTTGATGGGTATAGCCTACTCAAAAAGAATTTATCAAACAGGAATGGAAGAGGAGTAGTATTATATATAATGTCTACACTTGTGAAGAGAGTATGGAAAGCAGATTAAGAGTAAATGAGTAAAAAATTGCAGGAGAGGGAAACAACAGTGATTTTCACCCTCCATGTTCCCCACCACAATTGTCAGAGTGCCTTCTGGGAAGGTGCTCTGGTGATCCTCAAAGGGATGCGTCCCTGCAGTCCTGGCTGGACTGGGGAGGGGGCATTGCACATGTGATGTCATGCACGTGCAATGCCCCCCTACCAATGTTGAGACCAAATCAGCATGCCTGCCAGGTGCTAATAGTTGATGGGCAATAATAAGACCCCTCCTTTTCCTTCTTATAGTTCTCTGTCTTTAAACAGGATAACCCTTCAAGTAGAGGACTGAGCTCCCTAAAATAGGACACATGGCCACACTAATTATAGGGATTTAATGAAAAGCTTCCCTGGTGGCCCCACAATAAGGCAGAATTAGTTTGCCAACTCTAGCAGAAATACAACACATCTTACCATAATGAGGAAGGCCATGATTGGTTGATCTGTGTGCCTGCTCAGCCAGATATCCAGGGGCTAATAAATATTTAAATCTGGGATCAGGAACCTGTGGGACTCTAGTTCCCATTAGCCCAGCCATCATATCCAATGGTTGATGATGAGTTTAGTGGGACGTGCTTCCAGATAAGTGTGTAACTGCGGGCTTAATCATGCATTAATTCAGAGTTGTCATTGGAAAGTTCATGCTCTGTTGCAGTGGGAATTGCACAGAGATGCTTTCTTAATAATAATTTGCCTTACCTTTGCCCCCTTCCTCAAAGGCTTCCCAAGTGCTTTCCCAATACTAATTACCAGTAAGTCTCACAGCTCTTTGTGTGTGTGGTTGGTGCCCTGCCTGTTAGCTTAAGATCCATTTCTCTAGCTACAAATAAATTAAAAAGCTGTGTGCAGCCTAATGGGGCCTGGCCAGCCTCAAAAACCCTCATCAATGATGGGAAGTTGGTCAATTTCTGATGGAAATTTAACTCTCTCATAAAATTTGCATTTGGTTGTGAAACCAGGCTTCTCTTGATTGATATTCCCTTCAAGGTACATCCACTTTCCTTCAGTAATGAGTTGTGTGGCACCTTAAATACTAGCAAATTGATTGTGGCATAAACTTGCTGGCCAGTCCATCTGGACAAAATACAAAGACTTATTGGAAAACAAAACTCCAAGGTGGCTTTCACCTCTGGAAGCTAAGGCCCGAAAAAGACCCAATATGGAGGCCAAATGGCCAAAATATTGGGAAATATTAGAAAAAGATGGAGACAATTGGAAATTGCAGAGTTTGGAGAAAATGAAGGATAAAGTGCGAGATTGGTTACATTATGCTCAGATTAAAGAAGTCTTTAAAAACGACAAAAAGTTAGGGTTTCAGGTGGAGAAATCGAAGTTGGAAACAGAATTGTTAGAACCAAAGACTAAGGTACTATCAAGAATGTATAACTTGCTGTTTAAATGGAATACACAAGACAAAATGGTTAAATCGGCTATGATAAAGTGGGCACAGGACATTGGGCATAACATTATGTTTGAGGATTGGGAAAGGTTGTGGACCACTGGGCTGAACTTCACTGCATGTAATGCTCTGAAGGAAAATGTAATGAAAATGATATATAGATGGTACATGACCCCAGTTAAACTTGCCAAAATATACCATTTGTCTGAAAATAAATGTTGGAAATGTAAAGAAAGTGAAGGAACATTCTTTCACCTCTGGTGGAAAGTGAAGGCCTTCTGGGAAATGATATATAATGAGTTGAAAAAGGTATTTAAGTATACCTTCGCTAAGAAACCAGAGGCCTTCCTTCTGGGTATTGTCGGTCAGAAGGTGCTAAAGAAGGACCGAACATTTTTTATGTATGCAACAACGGCAGCAAGGATACTCATCGCTAAGAACTGGAAAACTCAAGATCTACCCACACTGGAAGAATGGCAGATGCAGCTGATGGACTATATGCAACTGGCCGAGATGACTGGCAGAATCCGAGACCTGGGAGAAGAGAGGGTTGAAGAAGACTGGAAGAAATTTAAGATTTATCTACAAAAATATTGTAATTTGGTTGAATGTTAAGAAGGATGCTAGATCAAAATAACTGTCCACCACTAAATTAGATTTGAATTTGATGATAAGTGAGATTAAGGAAAATATAAACCTTTTGGAGAACTGCTAGATTGTACTTAAATGAGCGGATATAAGATCGTAAACAAGATGATAATTTGCTTGGAAAAATTTTCTAACGATGTAAGTCGGAGCGGGAGACGTGAGGGAGTCCAAAGAAGTGATGAAATTATGTTATGATATAAGTAATGTTGTTTATTATTTATGCATTTGTATTCAAAATTTTTAATAAATATTTATATTAAAAAAAATAAACTTGCTGGCCAGTCCAGGACCCCTTTATCAGATATCTGAAGTTGTCACACATGGATAGATAGAGATATCCATTCAAAATACTGTATAGAGAAAAGAATAGTAGAATTGTAAAGTTGGAAGGGATCCCCTGCAATGCAGGAATCTCAGCTAAAGCATCCATGACTGATGACATCCAACCTCTGCTTAAAAACTGCCAAGGAAGGAGAGTCCACTACCTCCCAAGGAGTCTGTTCCACAGTCAAGCAGCTCTTACCCTCAGAAACGTAGGTCCAGTTCTGGGCACCAAAATCCTCATACTGTATATATTTTGAGGAAGTAAAAACATGTTATCTTAAAAAGCATTTCACCCATTCCAGAAACCCAGTCCAAGTATTTCCCCAAATTTCCCTTTGGGATGGAGTGAGAGAATGGGGAAAGTTCTTCACATCTGTGGGTATCAGAAAAGTATATACACAACAGAGCTGTGATTGGCTAAGGCTTCATAAGAGACATAATAAATGCAAGGGGGGATGAAGTGGGATTGCCGTGCACTTAGTTTTCATGCATTCGTGCAAAGCTCTTCACAAATAGCCCCCGTGTGAACAGTTGTTTGCATGGTGGCCCCTCTCTGCCCCTCACAGTGGGAACCCTGCTTTTCCAAGGTTCCTGATTTCATGAAGCGAGAGCCCTTCTCATATACAGTCCTGCACAGAGGCTCTTTTTCAGTCCTTCAAAGACAAAAATATCACCAAGCAGTAAAAAAAAATGCTGTGGATTAGGGATGGAGCTTGCTGTTGCAGTCTCTCCACCACACATTCATTGCACAGAACATCTGAAAGGGATGGGCTTACTACGAGAATGCTTGGTGACAAGCCCAAATATCAGATACGCAGGCAGGGGGCTATGGGAGGCATTGTTTGGCAGCTAATTCCAGAGAGGAATGGAATGTCCTATTCCTCTGATTTCTGCATTGCAGGGGGTTGGACTAGATGGTCCTTGGGGGTCCCTTCCAACTCTGCAATTCTCTGATTGTTCTGCCAGTGCAAGCATTTCAGCTTGCCAGAAGGAATGACCCCCCTTCTCCTTGCACTCTGTTCTCCCAACATCCCCTGGAGCCAATTGGGGGGAGATGCAGAGGAGGAGAGGGGGAAGCCCTCTTGCACAAGCAGATGTCCTTCTACAGGGCTTCCAGGGATGGGACTCATTAGATGACTCCTGCCCATAGTAAATTCTATATATGCACTGCAATTGTGCTCCACTCCCTGCTTGACTATTTGTTAATCTGAGTGTAGAACAGCTCATAATATCCATAATTTATTAAAGTAAGTTCCTTTGGACTATAAGATATAAATTTCTCATTTGGCTAAGAAACAAGAAACTGCTTTCCATTTAATGGGGGTGTGTGGCTGGGGGAATAACTCTGATGGCTTATGGCTCCCCCAAAATGCATTGCTGGGCATGGCTTTCAAGCGCATTGTGTTTAGAGTCTGTGCCCAGCTCTCACAATCCATAAAGTTGAATCTAAACCTGTATGTAAGCTAGTAAAAAAATAATCAAATGGTATTAAAATCTTAATGATGCTATCGTATTATGTGTTTACAACAGAATCTAAACTCACTGAGATGAAAAGGGTGCCTTGGAAGAGCACAAAGAATAAAGGAATTGAGAGTATTTCAAATTCTGAGGAAGTGTTTTGATATTGATTTGCATTTAAATGAGTTTTAGGAGGGAAACATAAGAAGGGCTCAAACAAGAGACATTTCAGCCAGTGGATTATCCAAGATGGGATTTAAGTGGACAGGATTGGAGTATGCAACTGAGGATTTTCTGGAAGAAAGTTTGGTGGAAGAAAATGCCATTGATAGAATAGATTGTTTTGTCTTCCTAGCAAAAAGCATTGCTTTCTGTCCCAGAAGCCTTCTTGTGTATGTTAAATATTTGCCTCTAATAACTTTGGGTTCTGTTTTTGTTTTATTTTTCATCTTAGCCAGTCACATGGGAGTCCTGAGCACTCTTCTCTTTCCAGGTTCCTTTTCCTGTGGAATAGTGGTAGTATTGTGAGTTGCAGGGGTGGGGAATTAGGCTGTATGCCAAGGCCCTTCTAACCCCTGGATCCAGTAAGTGTTAAACTGTAAGCCAGGCTAGCTTCCTAGTAAAGTGATCAACTGAGTGATGGGCCATTAAGGGGAACAAAGGCAGGGTGAACCAGGGGTCAGCAAACGTTTTCAGCAGGGGGCCAGTCCATTGTCCCTCAGACCTTGTGGAGGGCCAAACAATATTTTTTTGGGGGGGTGATGCAAGAGAACCTTGAGCCCCGGTGGCTGCTTACCTGTGTCTTGTGAGCGGCAAGGGGTGGCAGTGACGGAGGCAAAAGGGCTGCTTAAAATGGTGGCTGCTCGAGCTTCTGCTGCTGCTGGCACCAACAAAACCCAGCCCCCTTCCTCCTCTAGGCAGAGCAGAGAGAAGCCAGGAGGAGGGAGGGAGGGAGGAGGCGCTGGCACCGTATGAGGGAGAGGGAAAGAACATGTGCTGGCGATCCACGAAGTGATTCCTGGACCATCTGCAGGCCGGATCCAGAAGGCATTTGGGCCTGATCTGGCCCACAGCCGTTAGTTGGCCTACCTATGAACTAGACTTTCTGTCACCCAGGTCAAAGACTCAGTTTGGCACCCCCACCCCCATGCACATTTGCATACACACACCTGTGCACACTCTCACACACGCGCCTCAACAGATTTGTTTTTAAAGGGCATAAAATAATAATAATAATAATAATAATAATAATAATAATAATAATAATAATAATACAGTGTTACCTCGGTTTAAGAACAGCTCTGTTTACTAACTATTCGGTTTACGAACTCCGCAAAACCAGTGTCCTGGTTTGCGAACTTTACCAGAATCTGACAGGTGGAAGGGCACTGGCTGTGGAAGGCCTCCTCAGGGAAAGCGTGCCTCAGTTTAAGAACGTTTTTGGTTTAATCCAGAACTGATTATGTTTGTAAAACAAGGTACCACTGTAACAACAACAACAAATTACTTATACCCCACACATCTGGCTGGGCCTCCCCAGCCACTCTGAGCAGCTTTCAGCAGAATATTAAAAACACAATAAAACATCAAACATTAAAAACTTCCCTAAACAGGGCTGCCTTCAGATGTCTTCTAAAAGTCAGATAGTTGTTTATTTCCTTGATGGGAAGGCATTCCACAGGGCTGGCGCCACTACCAAGAAGGCCCTCTGTCTGGTTCCCTGTAACCTCACTTCTCACAGGGAGGGAACCACCAGAAGGCCCTCAGAGCTGGACCTCAGTGTCCTGAACGGTGGGGAGGGGAGACGCTCCTTCAGGTATACTGGGCTGAGGCCGTTTAGGGCTTTAAAGGTCAGCACCAGCACTTTGAATTGTGCTCAGAAACATACTGGGAGCCAATGTAGGTGTTTCAGGACCGGTGTTATATGGTCTTGGTGGCCACTCCCAGTCCCCTGTCTAGCTGCCGCATTCTGAATTAATTGCAATTTCCAGGTCACCTTCAAAGGTAGCCCAACGTAGAGTGCATTGCAGTAGTCCAAGGAAGAGATAACTAGAGCATGCACCACTCTGGCAAGACAGTCTGTGGGCAGATAGGGTCTCAACCTGTGTACCAGATGGAGCAGGTAAACAGCTGCCCTGGACACAGAACTGACCTGTGCCTCTCTGGACAGCTATGAGTCCAAAATGACTCCCAGGCTGTGCACCTGGTCCTTCAGGGGTACAGTTACCCCATTCATGACCAGAGAGTCCTCCACACCAGCCCACCGCCTGTCCCCCCAAAACAGTACTTCTGTCTTGTCAGGATTCAACCTCAATCTGTTAGCCACTGCATCAATCTTCCAACCACCTCCAGACACTCACACCGGACCTTCACCGCCTTCACTGGTTTAATGACCGTCTCTTTCAGTGGGTCTGGGAAGGCTCCCTCACAGAGGGAAGCATTCACCACCCCGCAGAGCCTATCGCCCAGCCCACCCACTTTTATGAGCCACGATGGGCAAAGATCAAGGAGACAGGTGGTTGGTTTCATCCAAGCAGCCTGTGCACATCCTTGGAGGTAACAGATTGGAATTGATCCCATACAACTTGACTAGACAGGACTCTAGCACTCTCCCACCCTGGCCCTGCTCTCATGGTGGAGTCTACCTCTTTTCAAATCTGAGCGACTTTATCTGCAAAAAACTTTGAAAAATTATTGCAGGAGATCTTGGGGTCCTTACCAGGCTCTGATGGTGAAGGTGGTTCTGTTAGATTGCGAACCACCTAAAAGAATCTTCTGCTGCTGTTTTCTGCAGATGCAATAGAAGCAGTGAAGAAGGTCCTCTGTCGCCACTTGGTAGGCTTGACTTTGAGCTCTAACCCGTGTCCGGTCCGATTCAGAATGAGTTTTCCACCACCAGCGCTCTAGCCGTCTCAGCGATTGTTTCATTGCCCTCAGATCCGTGGAAAAACACGGGACTGTCCAGGCTCCGATTAGAGGGTATTCCGGAGCCAGACAGTTGATAGCCCTGGTTAACTCCGCATTCCAGCGGGCCACCAGGGAATCAGCTGAAAGGCCATCAACATGGGATAAAACGTCCTCTACCATTCTCTGGAACCCATTTGGATCCATTAAGTGGGGGGGGGGGCGGGCCATCTGAATCAGTCCCACTTCCCGGCAGAGGGGAAGGGTCGTGGAGAAGTCCAGTTGCATCAGGAAGTGATCTGACCATGGCACTTTAGTTTCGCTTTTACTTAGTGTCAGATCACCAGCATCCATAGAGGTGAACACCAGGTCTAAGGCATATCCGTAACTATGAGTTTAGCCAAACATATTCAGAGACAGCCCCATGGAGGCCATGCTTTCCACAAACTCCCAAGCGGCCCCTTGTAAGGTTGCGTCGGCATAGATGTTAAAATCCCCTAGGACAGGGACGTCCAACTCCCAACAGACTGTGATCTACTCACATAATAAAAAACGGGCAGTGATCTACCTCTTTTTTGGGGGGTTCAGGTCAAAGTTGTTGAGCTTTTTAGGGAGGTTTGTTGACCTTTTTTGGGGCGTAGCTAAGACCAATATGTCATTTGAATGCAATGTTTTATTTTTTATATAACATTTTTATTTATTCCTTGTGTTTTCCTTCAGCCCCGTTCCTCTTATGTTCAGAAGGCAGGTATGGTAATATGCACCAAGCCAACCATCCCACCCCCCAAAGAAAAGCAGTAAAGAACACCCCAACTTGCAAAGTTCCTCTGAGCCTCTGAAATGACTTTTTTTTCAGAGCACAAGTTTTTGAGCTGGAGAGACCAAGTGGCCTGACACAGGATCAGGCAGTTCCATCCATGCATGGCTGTGTGTTTTCCCCCTTCACATACAGTATTGCTAAGGAAAGGTAGTTCCCACTTGTCCCCAGAGCACTTCTCACAGGAAACGCTCTCCTCAGCACCAAGATATAAATATAATAATAATGGAAAGTGAGAATGATCAAGCACATAACAGTGAGTCCTATTGGGACTCAGAAGGACTTACGTCTGAGTAAAAATGCTTAGGATTGTAGTATAAGACTGCACAGTCTTTACACAGTTACCTGGGAGGTAACCATTGAATTCAGTGGGTCTTACTTCTGAGTAGACATGTTGTAGTCAAAGGCTCAATGTACAATTAACACTCCACTGCTGGCTGTTGAACCATTGCAATTAAAAAATTTAAAGCAGATTGGCTACATTTTCCTTCAAAATTATAGGAAATGCTTCATCAACCCTGATGGCTGCTTACTCCCTTTACGTACGGCCTGGTTCACATTAGGCTTTCTGGTCATCTACACCTGCACTGATGTAACAGTGTAAACGTATCCTTAGTTTCCAGTGACAGCAAAATTGACCTTCTCTGGCCTTTGGGACTGCCTCAATTTTATAGTTTCCAGCCTTGAAATCATAAAATTAGGGAACTATGCAAAAATAGGAGTGTAGAACTGCATCCGGCAATTCTCCCAAAATGACTCTGGAAGACTAGCATCTTTCTAAGAACCAAGTCACATATCCTAGTTCCTACATTAATTTTTCATAGACATCAGGACATGTTTGTAATACCTAAGAAGCCATCTGTGCCTCAAACATAACAGAAATTATTCTAAGTCTTTGTGATTATTGCCTCTTGTAATATAACCAGTGGGTCAGAATACTTGTGCTAACAGTGTGTCAATTAATTGAGAGAGAATAAAATTAAAAGGTTTGTATGTTTTATTCAAACAAAATGGACAAAGGAGGAGAAAATGTCAGAAAACTGAATAATATCCATCAGATACCTTCTTTTGTTCCATTTGCTTTCAGTGAAAGTTGCAACTACTTCCCATATTTCAGTTCTGACTTTGGTTTCTAACTCTCATGAACATGTTGACCTGTGCACACTTCCAAAAAAAAAAAAAAAAAGGAGCTAGCTGTTCTTTGATAAGTGCTTCTTGTATATTTTATGGTTTGCTCAGATAACCTCTGATTTAGCCATTTGTGTACATCAAGCAGGTGGCTGTTAAATTTTATTTTCACTTTTTCATGTCTCAGTGTGCACTGTTGCACATCACATTATAATCCAATGAATCTGTGATACCAGGTTTATTCATGTTTTTACTATGGTTTCATTTAGGAAGAATTAGTTTGTTATATTGCTGTATTAACTTGTAGCAATGCTATAATACCCTGTTATGAGTAAATGAATGCATCCATTCAACAACCAATGTTAAGTACCTTTTTATCATCTTGAAATTATGGATTATAAATTCACAGCTCAACACAAGTGCTTAGAATGAAGTATACCAATAGATATGGCAGAAGAATTACATAAAAGTTTTTGTTGGTGTTGTGAGTAGATATTTGTTTTGTTTGAATCAAAGACTCACAGGTTCTTCATAATACTAATATGAATTTCTGCCATGGATTTTCCTCTGCTAAATAGAGATGGGTGTGGGAGTCTGAATCAATTTTACTTGGAGGCTAGTCTGTACATTTGTGAATCAAGTCTCTTGTGCCCTTTTTCCCTAAAGAAATACATTGTTATAAAGCAGGGATGCTGTTGGACCAGATGCTGTTGGACTACAACTCCCATCATCCCTAGCCAGCATGGCCAATGGCAAGGGATAATGGAAACTGTAGTTCAACAATATCTGGAGGGATACAGATCCCTCATCCCAGATACTAAGACGACTGACTATGCATAATCAATCTGATTAGCAAACAGGTCTTTGGGTGCAGCAAAAACATGGGATATTACCGGTAACAGTTCATTGTTTTCTTTTTTGTTAACCACCCTGGGAGTATGACTGAAAATGCTGTATACTAAAATTAGGGTTGCCATATCTCCAAAAGTGAAAATCAGGACACAGTTGTTGAGTGGTTGTTTTTTTAAAGGAACCAAAGGTGTTGAGATTTTTTTATGCACAATTTGAACCTGAGGTGACTTGAGGAACATTCAGGGGAGCCCCAGATGGCTGTCCTTTCATGAATTTGCAGCCTATTATCTTCCTGCAACTCTTCCCCCCCCCATGTGCCTCTTCTTAAAATCTTCCCCCCACCACAAACTAAAATCCTCCCCAGCTTCAGTAAGTAACAGTTCCATAGTTTTACACAGAGGGCTTGGGAAGTGCAAGAAAACAGCAAAGTAGCTTGATGGTGTGTGTGCCTGGATGTGTGTGTTTTACAAGGAGGGATTTAAAAATAACTCAGAGAGTGAAGAGTGTCTTCTGTGTTCCTCTCTCCTTCTACCCCCAACATCCCTCTCCCCCCAGGCAACCCCTCCTCCTTGACAGTCAACCAGCTTTATGGGAACAGGGAGCATGTTGCAGGAAAGGACTATGTCTGCATGTGTGTCCTGTGTGGTGTGTCTCACACTTTCCTTCAGTGCGGTAACAAAATATTCCTGATTCTGAACTTAATTATTGTTTTGCCCTCTCCAGCATCCCCCCCCATGTGCACCCTAATTTTAGGAAAGGCAGGCTGGGGCTCCCATGTGGAGTGTGTCAGCTCAGCCCTGCAGAGCAGTGGCATTGCTTGGGTTCCCATCAACACATGCACTCCCACTTACACGCACGCCAAAAACAGCCCCCAAAGGGGCAGGGTCGAATGGGGGAATCCCCTCTTATGCGTAACAGAACCCCAGTTCTCCCACAGGGGAGCCACAGAAAGAATATGGTTGGTCAAGGGAGCCATGGACTTGAAAAGGTTGAAAACTTCTGATCTAGGGATACTAAAGTGTTCCAAACTTTAAAGGGTTTGAATTGAACATGAAGAATCATGGCTAAAGTCATGGATGAGGTAAAATAATATCTAACTCTTCCAATTTTGCAAGACCCCAATTTTAGGGTGTTTAAACCATGCCAAACAAAATCCTGCTGTCTTAATGCTGATAGCAGTTCTGCTACTGAGTATCAGAGGCCTGAGGTTCTTTGCTTTCTATAACCGACATTGGTTTGCAGCCATTATTTATAGCACTGCTGTCATAGTTGCTGGCTCTCTTTTTTATGAGGGATTCTGTAGCATCTAGCAGAAAACCACTTTCTCATCATTTATCCTAAACCTGAAGTATCCTTGGCTTTATAATTCATTTGGAGCAGAGAAACGATAATGGGTTATAGTGCGTGTTTGGAAAGAGAAATATATCTTAAAAGAGATGGGGAGAGTGAAAAGCAGTTGGGCAGCAGTGCAGCAGCAAAGACATGGAGAAGAAGGCATGGGCTCGAGGTCGTGGCATATTTCTAGAGACAAAAAGAAAAAAGCCTAAAAGCACAGTCAGAAGGAAAGGAAATAATCAGAACATGGCATAATATCAACCCTCCCCCCAAGTGTTCCTATTTTTCAGGGATGTCCCTGATGTAGAGAAGCCATCCGGTCTCTGATTTGATCCTACAATGTTCCACTTTTCCTTAGGATGTCCCTATTTTCATCAAAGAAATATTGGAGGGCATGGAGTTATCTGACCCCTGAGCCGCCTGAAGGTTTTCAATGTTTATTTTTTTATTACGTTTTTATATATGTTGGAAGGTGCCCAGAGTGACTGTGGCAACCTAGTCAGATGAATGGGGTATAATTAGTAAAATTATCATTATGGATTAGGATGTCTTTATTTGCAAGGGAGAAGTGTTGGAAGATATGTAATGTTAGGAATAAGAGGGCTAGTATAGCGTTTTAAGCAGCAGTGGGAAATCTCTGGCCTATATGCCTAATTTGGTCTGTGCAGTCAGTTCAGACCAATCATGCCCATCCATCAGTCACATGGCATCAGGCATGGAAGAAGAAGGCCAGCCGTTCTGGGTAGTAGGAGTTCTTCTGGAACAGGTCCCCGTCGTTGTCTTCTTCTTCTTCTCCTGCTGCATTGTGAATCTGCTCAAGGAACTAAAATGTTGGTGGAGAGCAGAACCATGAATGCTGGGAAGTACGGGGGCAGCACATTTCTTCCCCAAGGACTGTCCTAAGGGAATTCCAGGGAGGTCTGCAGAAGCTGCTGCACCTGACATGGCAGCCACAATCCTTGAGAGTTTTGCTGGGAGCAGCAGGGAAGAAGAGTGTTGTTGGGTGACCTGCTGCCACCACAATTTTCTCCTCCCTCCTTAGCTGGGCTCTACTCCAGCAGTGCCAGCTTAAAGGTAAATTCGTATTGCACCTGCCCCCACAGCAGCAGCCATCAGCTCTATCTCCAGGTATGAAGAATATTAATATTGGTTTTGCTCCAGTGTGTAGCCACCACAGTGGTGTAGCGTGGGTTGTCAGCACCCGGGGCAAGGCAAGTAATTTGCACCCCCTAACCCATAGATTTGCGCCCCCTAACCCGTGGATTTGCGCCCCCTAACCCTAACCCCCAGATGTTGCGCCCGGTGCGGCTGGCCCCCCCTTCCCCCCACGCTATGCCACTGAGCCACCACCAGAGAAAAGCATATTTCTGTTTCTCTGAGTTGAATGTCAGGAGGGCATAGGATGCCCCATGTCTTTGGTGCACTTCCCAGCAGACCTGCCTTTCCAATCCAAGGAAATCCCCTTCCTGTTGCTTTAAGTGGAAATCTAGGTCTATAAACTGCAACGGTTTTAGGAACCCCCACATATATTGGTTTTATTTTCATGGGTTTTGAAATCTTTCAGTTGTTTTTAGGAACCTGAGTCTTGAATGTGTGTGCCCATGTGTATGTAAAGGATGCAGGAGCAGCAGCGCAGAGGAGTGCTGGAATTTTTCTTTATTTTTTCTGTATTTGTTTTAATTTATTTATCTGGAGGGTATTTTCTTTCTAAGTTTGTTTTCTTTTACTTCTCTTGGCCCACCCACTTTGGCCCCACCCACTTCTACCTTTGGTCCCACCCACCTATTTAGCATATTTGAGGAAGTTAATGTCAGGAAGGCAGACTTTCAAAATTCACTAAAACTTAGAGGCAGACCAAAATCAGTCTTAAAATGCAGTTCACTATCGGGAGCAAAGTAAATTCCTTCTCCAAACACTGAGAAACTTACAAGAATGGTGAATTTACCTTAAAATGATTGACAGTGTATCATTCCAGGTCTTCTAAGATTAACAGTCAAGTCAAATCACGTATCTTTAGCCGCAACGGAAGTACTATATTATGGATTCACAACTGCACACACTCCCAGCATTCCTCCAGAAATGTTGTCTCACCTCTCTCCAGAGTAAAATGCAGAGTTTCAGTCCTATATGACGCTCAATGCATTACCTCACTTGATCACTATTGCCATCCCTGTGTAAACAAGCACCACGATGCGAAAAGCATGTTAAAGGGTAACAAGAACATTGTGTTTCTGAAGTAAGAGCTCAAAATGACATAAAGCAGGCAACTGTCTTCAACAAGGATTTAAATAGTTCTTTCTTGCAAAAGCCCAGTAATTCCAGACTTGACCAGCATCCAAAAAAGCTGTATCCAGACACATCATCTTACTTTTAAATCGGTTTCCTAAGGGGAAAGTAAGGAAGGTCAGCATTTGCAATGCCTCCTCCTCTTGCCTGACACTGATGTTCTCATTAAGTTATGATAGCTCAAAAATTCCACTTGGGAAGCTTAGATTTTTCAAATACTCTATTTCATTTTTTACTACTCTGTCCAGCATTTTTCCTGAGCCATGAGATGTACTTTGCCTGTGTACTGAACGATTAGAGTTGGGTCAAATGCTCATATATTTATGGATCACTGTATTTAAAAGACTCTGGAGGTCTGGGGAATACATTTTGTTGACAGTGTTAAGCAGAATGAAAATAGATGCAGTTGTCAAAGTTCAGCTATGGCATTGCAGACAGTGCTTCTATTGATTTTTTAAAATTAAAAAACATTGTTTTCTTACACTTACAGATAGGTAGCTGTGTTGGTCTGCCATAGTCAAAACAAAATTAAAAAATTCCTTCCAGTAGCACCTTAAAGACCAACTAAGTTAGTTCTTGGTATGAGCTTTCGTGTGCATGCACACTTCTTCAGATACGAATCTTCAGATACGTATCTGAAGAAGTGTGCATGCACACGAAAGCTCATACCAAGAACTAACTTAGTTGGTCTTTAAGGTGCTACTGGAAGGAATTTTTTAATATTGTTTTCTTAGGTCAACAAATAGACCTTGCTGAATGTCAAATAAAGCAAACAGTCCTTCAGAAATATCACATTTCAAAAACATGATCCATTTGGCTTGATGCATGTAAAATTGAAGGCATCTTACCCCTTTTACAATTTTGACTTTTCATTTGTTTCAATAACATAGAAGGCCAGCATGGGCTGTAAAAAAATTCATAATACTGGTAGCCTCAAGCCCCACAAAAAAATACTGTAATGTATATTTCAAAGGCAACTGTAGGAAAACTGGATCAGATTGAGGGAGGTTGTGGTGTGGATGTGAATTCAACCAGCTTATAGGGCAGAAAACTGAAAATATTATATAACTGAATATGGATTCCCTCAAGTCTTTAAACCCCTTCTAGACTTCCTCTGGATTTTAAAGAATTTTTTTTTCTTTCTACAGTTGGAAAAATGATGAGCAAGTATCACATATCCATGCAGGAACAGAATGCCCTGTTATTTCTGGGCCTTTTAATGGAGAAAAACTTTCTTTCAATTCAAAAAACTTTACTTTTGCTTCTTCTGTGTCAAAGTTTGGTTAGGCTCAATATATATACAGTATGCTAGGAGACTTGATCATGTGTGCTTTGTTTTTAGACTTTGTGGATACCCAGATGCACAGAGTAACAAAGCATTTCAGATATAACCCAGGCTCCGTGGGCCAGCAGCTAATTCCTTGATAGATAACAACATCTGGGTTGCTATTAATGCAAAGTTTGGAGGCAACAATGCACCATAAATGAACTGTACTAGAAACACAGGTGTGAGAATAATGTTTGGTGCAAATAAAGATGTACATGGAGATCATGTGATGTCACCCTATCAAATAACTGCTCAGTTATCAGTTCTACCTTCTTAGGACAAAAAATACACCACTACATTTTCAAGGTGTAGCTGTCAGATTATGACATGCAGATTTTAACCTCTGATTAAATTAATTCTTACCAATTGTACAGCCACTGCACGTGAAGACCCAGTCATTAATTCTATAGCTTTGGGTTGTCATTTCCTATTACGCAAGATTCTTTGGCTTTGATGGGGCTTGCTCATTTCACAGTGGGCACAACTGCAACATTAAGCTTATCCCAAAAGCTTGTAATGGGATTCATGTGCCACGATGGAGGCTAAAATGAGGACAGAGTGTTTGGCCAGGAGTGTTTTGTAGACAAAGATGAACCGCAGCAGTCTATAGATGTCTGGCTATACAGCTAAAAAGACATTCAGGGAAGGAAGAGAGTGAGATGATTTACACACAGCTCCAAACTCCTACTGCTCTGCCTCTGGCTGTGGAGAAATCATAGACTTATGGTCCTTCCAAGTTCTGAGTCTGTTGCTGGGAGAACCCACTAAAAAGAGAGACTTACAGGTCAGGGGTCACTTTTAAAGATCATTGGGGTGCATATTCTTTAATACTGCACTATTTGTGTGTACCGGTTTCTGCATTGCAATAACAACACTTCTATGGATTATAGATAAAATTGACAGAAGTTTAGTTACTTGGGCATTTATTCCAATTTAATTTTTATTAAACTATGGTAAGAAACCCGCCGACCAAGAAATTATCACATTTAGTCAAAATCTCCATTGGAGTGGGACCATCTCCTGCTGAAGCCCCATAATCTACTGATGTTCTCTCATTTCATTGGAAAATATGTTGCTGTGCTGTGTCCAAAATGAAATCTTTTTAAATGTTTTGCTCAAATCTTGTTTTGACTAATGGGATGAAGTAGACCAGCTCTACAACCTGAGCAGAGTGCAAGAATTGTCAAGAATGGGAGGACTTGTCATTGTGCCAAGGATTCCAGATGGTTGGATTCCCCTCAACCTGGCTGACCCATCTCCAGATAGAACAATGTCTGAAAGAAGTGAGATGAGCATGCGCCTGTAGTTCTTTTAACAGTGCAAGCATTAACACCTCAAAGGAGGCTTTCGGGAGATAGGGCAGGGGGTGTTAATGTATCGCATGTGAGCCTGAGAATACATCTTTTGGGGAAGCAGGCTCACTCATTCAGCATCCCTGGTGTCTCCGCAGTGGTTCAGACATTGTGCTGGGGCAGCTTTTTGCAGATGGAGCTGTTCCCACTTTTGCATTCATGGGAGCCCTTTAAGCATATGAGCCAGTGGCTCACAGATCACAGCTGTCACATCTAGGGCTTCAGAGGCAGTGACTTGGGAACAATTATGATCTACTTCGCAAGATTGCTGTGAAAATGAATGACACGCAGCTTATATAGTATTGTGCTGTACTTCCTTCCCTGCACGCCTATTATCCTTGCAGCAGCTGTTGCAGGCTGTTGCCTTCTCCCCATACCTCTTGAAGTTGCTTCTGCTCTCGTGAATAAAATCCCTTAAAAATATTATGAGACTATACCAAGTAATATGGGGTACTTTCATCTTGGAATTTTTGTTTCCTTCTTATGCTACATTTTTGTTTGTTAGCTCTTAGATTGCATGCACAAACAACTATAACTTCATTTGTAATTTTTCCTTGTAGCCTAGAAATGCTGGGTATTCAAACCAGCCAAAGTTAAAGTGGTGTTCAGCCTTCTGCTGTTGAAATCAATGGGGCTTTAAAGTGATTAGATTTGGCTGGGTTGCATCCAGTGTTTTTATTGAAGAGAGCCATGATTCTGCAGCCAAGATCGGCTTGAATTTCACCCTTGCATATCTAAGATGCTGGAGACTCAGCCGTCCGTTCTAAATAAGAAGGCATTGCTTTCAATCTGAAGCAGCTAAAGTTTACTGTATAAAACTGAATAAAATCTTTCTGCAGTCATGGAGAAGGTACATAGTTAAGATACATGGAATGTTTAAGTAATCCTATTCCTTTGATCAAGAGATCTAGCTTAATTTGAAAACATATGGCAGTGGTGATGTCTGGGTTGATCAGTCTAGACGGGCAATGTGTGTGGGCCAGATGCAAAGTTTGGCTGTTCTCTCTGCTGAAATCTTTGTTGCCTTCCTTTAAAAATTCTGAAGAGTTAGAATAGGAGTGGTATGTTTGTGTGCACACAAACTTCTTTTATGTTGAGTTAAAAACCAGCAATTCAGCCGGTGCTTGTGTAATTGCAAGCAGCCACCAAATCTCTGGGATTTTGTTGTGGCATGAAAGGTGGAAGAAGCTGGATTTAGTATTATTTTGTTAATTAACCTCACATACTTCAGAAACCTCCTCTCTCTTTTATTTTTTATTTTATTCTGTGTTGAAAAGTTTCAATACAAAATTGTTTAAAAAGAAACCCTTCTGAGGAAAGGGTGGATGCTTATTTACAACCAACCAACCAACCAACCAACCAACCAACCAACCAACCATCAAAAGTCATGAGGAATTGAACTGTGATCCTTTCCTGGCAGAGATCAGCATGATCAACTGGAGCCAATGGACCTCAGGCAACAATACATCCTCTGCTGGAATCAACTCTCTGGAAGCCGACTGTGTATGAACTCTCTGCATCAGGCCAGCTGTTCAGTGCATTGGCTTGAGTCCTAGCCTGACCTTCAAATCATCTGTCCTAGCAAGAAAGCTGCTGCTTTCCTTGAGCACTGAACAGGCAACTCCTCATAGTCTCTTTTTTAGTTCATTTACCCAAACATGATGCATGAACTTGTCACAGTCATGCTGCTTCAGCATGGTGGAAAGGTGCACTGATGTATTTCTGAGATTATTATTATTTAAGTCCTCTAAGGAATGAGGACTAAGTGTCAAGAGTGCCTAAACTGGCTCATACTAAATAAATATCAAAACAGTGCAGAGCTCCCCAAGGAAATATGAAAATTCTGGATCCTGAGAAACACTCCCTATGATCTCTGTCTCAGAGATCAAAACTCTTTCTTTCTTTCTTTCTTTCTTTCTTTCTTTCTTTCTTTCTTTCTTTCTTTCTCTCTCTCTCTCTCTCTCTCTCTCTCTCTCTCTCTCCTCACTCAAACTCTCATATGCAAGCCACCTAGGCACCTGGAAGATTACAACAATCCTTGCATTTGGCAAACAAACATTCTGCTCTCAAACCACATAATTATAAGTAGCTTTATTAAGAATAGCAAGAAATGAAGATTGCAAATGGACAAAGCTGTGGCTCAAGTCTACCTGTGTTGACTTAAGAACTGGCTTCTCAGTCTACTTAGAGGGTCAGGGATAGATGATGAACCCCAATGTAGGGAGGGGCAGTGGCATAGCGTGGGTTGCTGGTGCCTGGAGTGGCGCAAGTGTTGTGTCACCTGATGGACTGGGCAGCTGGGGGATGCACCAGGGAGGCATACACGGAGCCTGTGTGGAGGGTGAGCTGACTTCACCTCCAACAGGCTCCTTGCCCACAAAGAACAAGCAAACAAAATCCCAATCATAATTTCAGAACCATGTTGCAGATAGAAAGGACGGCCATGTTTGTTCTTTGTATAAAGTATTGAATATGCTTCAGTTGATTGCAGCCCTTAGCTTCTTGGAAAGTTATTAGTGAGGGACCTGGAGTTGTAAAGTTGAAACATTTTGTGTGTTGTTGTTTTAAAACAAGAGAGCTGGGAATATGGGCCGCAAAATTTGAAATAACTTTATAATTGCATGAGCAGCCTTACTGTAACACTACACAATCTTTGAGGGAACAAATGAAGTAGTAATTTAGCCTAGAGGTAGCGCTCTTTAATATCAAACATAGAAGCAAAGCGCAAGGGGTGTTTTAAATTCAATAGCAGTGGAGAACCCCTGGACTGCACTTCAATGCTCATTTTACAGTTCAGACCAAATGTAGTTGTTCTGACTTCATTAACATTTGCAGGGAAATTGTAATTGTAATAGTGAACTGGCTGGATAATAGAATTCCACTCCACTAACAGTGTGATCCTTGTGCTGGACAAACAGGTTGGCATTCACATGGCAGTTTATTCCATTTTCATGTTTATTCCCTGTTAAGTTCTACGTTATACTTGAGCTTCCACATGGTGTAATAGCTTCTTCCGGGACTATAGTGCAATAGGGTGCTAGCTTAGTGCTCACTTCTATGTTATCTTCTTCCAGAAGAAAAATCCTATTTGCAAATAACATGGAAATTGTGCTGAGCTTGTGCTGTATTCCACTATGGTTACAGAAGTAGCTTATACATCGCGTGAAAGCTCCACTCTGCAGCCTTCCTAGGTGCCCACATTTCAATCAAAGTCCAGGGGAAGGCGTCAGGAGGTTTTTTCAGATCAGGAAACGTGGGCACTTGGGGGGATTGCAGAGTGCTAGAGAAAGGTTTACTGGAAACAAAAAGGCAAAACTATTACCCTGTGAACTTCTTCTCCACCAACATTTTAAAGAAATTCTGAAGTCCCTGAGAATGAGACAGGAACATGGAAGCCACTTTTGCAGGGGGGGGGGGGTTGAGAAATTGGAGGGCACATTTTGGCATAGGGGTAATGGATTCTGTAATCTTGGAATGAACAAGTTTACTTTGCGCTGCTTGTGCTCTTTTAAGTGTTGTGGGCAAGCAGTACCATTAGGCAGAATGATACCGCACAGCCCTCCTGCCCATCTCCCCTCCGTTCCCATTATTTTCTTGTGCTAGAGAAGAGAGCAGTGTCTTGTGCCGTGCTCTGCACCTTCTCAGGTAGCCTGGGGGCCATCTAATCCTTTGCCTCAGGCAGCAGGTTCTCATGGGCTGGCCCTAAGAGTTCTTTGGATGGCAACATCTACCTTGCTTAGGAATGTTTTTTTATTTATTCAAGAGGCACATGCAAAAGGTTATCTAGGACCCAGTATGAAGACGTGGAACAGGTCTTCCAGCGGCAAGCCTTCCATTAATGATTTTGAAATCACCCTGTAAAATAAAAGAGAGCCCCAGAAATGTTGAGATTATTTTAAAAGCTACCCTGGGCTGTGTGTAGCTAGGTCTAGTATAGATGCGATTCGAATTGCTCACATGTGACTATTATAAAGAAAGTATTGAGCCAGAGATTGGCTCTTCCATTACAAGTCAGGAATGATCTCTGTTGCTTTGCTACTCTTCTTCCTAAACACTGTCTTTTGTGCCTGAAAAGCTGTCTTTCTCTCTACTGCCCTGTAAGGGCATTAATATCAGCAAATAGAACAACTATAAAATATATTAGCATCTTTGTTTCCCCAATTTTTAAAAAATCTGACTTTCCCCTGAAATTGAGGCATCATTAGTGATGGAAGAAGAATGAATCTCTGTGCCAATTTTCCAATTATCAGCTAGCATATGTTTTCCGACTTATTTATGATAGGATTAAAATGCCATTTTGTTGATGTATACACCCTGTGTGTGCAGCTTCAGAGGCTGTTTCATTTTTAAAACACAAGACATGCAAGCAAACACAAAGATGAAATGCAGCCCAGCACTCTTGCATGCATTTCCAATCTGCTGCACTAGAAATTAGCAATCAACAGCATTCCCTCAAACTTCTGCTCTCTTTGTATTGTACAAGTGATCTTCCCACCAAGAATATTTCTAATATAATTTAACCTCATGTAAAAAGAAACTTTGTGCAACATGAGCTATCACAACCCTTGCATCATGTACAAATTATACATGTGAGGGTTCTGTATCAAAGCAAAGTTGCTGTGTTTGTCTCTAGCCTGCTTCTCAGTGGAGGCGACAGAGAATTCATTAGCGGTAAGCAGCTATATTTGCCATGTGGTAACGGTGGTGTAAGATGGAAAGCAGATCTCACCTCCCCTGCAGTAAAACAAATAGTGTTTACCCCAGAAGTAAATAAATACTGTTCTAATGTAATGTGTCCATAAGGAATCTGACCGTCATTTTTGGTGCATTTTAGATGTTGTTACAGCAATGTGAGGGCTGTCCTTCCGTGTGAAGGCAACTCCATGTGGCCAGGCGCTGCGGGTCTTTGATGTGACCACATGTGTGCAAGGATTTTCTACTTGAATTAGTATTTTGCATTACTCACTTTTATTGGCATTCAAAAGTTTTGAGATTTCTTTTCTGGAATATTTCACTGCATAGGCAGCACCAAAGTTTCTCCTTGGTTCAACTCCTGAGAACAGTGCTAGTTATCCGACCAAACTCACCAGTTTCCTTAAAAAATGTGTTTATTGAGCTGCATTTCCAAGTGATGCCCACCAGTCTTGGATAGTGTAATGGTTGTTAGGGGTTACTTGTGCGTAACCTTACTTCAGTTCAGTTAGCTTGCTTGCCCCAACCATGCCCAGGGTCGGAGCTCGCCCTCCGTGACCTGTTAGTCACTTGCAGAATCCGAGAGTGGGCGTCTCTTGAACCTCTTCCAGCATAAAAGCTGTTTGACCCCGAGTCTCCTCCTATGTTCTCTGCGCGGAACGCGTCTGCGCAAGTAAGGGGAAGGCAGGGGCGTCCCAGCGCTCTCTCCACTATCGTCAGGGGAAGGGTCTTGGAGCCCTGTCACCAATTCCTCCCTCTCCCTCTCTTCTCTATGGGTGTTACGTTGAAATCCTTCCCCCCTGCTCGTCCCCTCTCCGGCATCGCTGGGTGGCCCTGCCTCCGTCTCTCGTTCTGATGGCAGTTCCCTGACAGATAGCCACTACAACAAGGTAGTGTTGTACACAGACAGACTTTGTATTTGTGATCAACCTCAGGTGGAAGACATCACTCATTATCGGTTAGCCTGAAACCCAAGAGATCGCTTTCTGAAACCTTTGCTCAAACAAGCAAGCAGGTACACCTCAGCAGGAATGGTTTGGTTTTTTTTGAGTGACAATAATAGTTTCACAATACAAAGAGTGGCCCTCTATGCACTGGCTGTAACTAACTAACTAACTAACTAACTAACTAACTGGAAAAAGGAATCAAGCTAGATTTAAGCTTGTTGGTTTTCTCTGGTATCTTATCTCTTTTACATCATGAATATTATCTTGTGTTGTGAATTTATGTTCTATTGTGATTTGTTGTTAATGTTGCTGCAGGTTTGCCATGGTCCTTTGGCTAAAATAATAAACTTGTAGATCACTACACAGGTAGTTTGGAGCACTGGCCAAGTTTTGAGATTGGTGATATGTATGTGAATTTTCCTCTCTGCAGTATTTTTACTAATCAAACCTGAGTCATTGCTGTCAAATATATTGGCTATTTTAACCTAGTTATCAGCTTCAAGGTGATACTTCACACAAACAGGGCCAGCGTTTTTAAAAACACAAAATAGCAAGTGATCTGCAGACAGATTAAGAAACATTTGGCATCTTACTGATAAGAAGCATAGGGCTAGCTCACATTCTGATGACTATGCCTTCAAGAGATATTTTGCATGTGTGAATGTGTCAAACACAACTGTACAGACAGGACTTTCACATCATATCAGAGGCAAGCAAGAGGAGACATGACAGAGGTGTATAGAATTACGCATGATCTGGGCAGAGAAGCTTTTTTCTTTGTCTCATAACACTAGAACTCAGCAACATCCAATGAAGCTGAATATTGGAAGATCCAGAATATAACATATGAAAGGAACAGGGCCATCTTAAGTATATCCAGTGCTGTGGTGCAAGGATCCCTCCGGCACGCGAGCACACACACACACCCGTTTCCCAGAGTTGCCGACCTTGGCACTGCCGGCAGCTTTGTGGGACTTGAGGAGGCGGGCAGCGGCTGGAGGGTGGCTCCTCCGGCAGGGGAGAGGCAGAGGCTCCAGGCGCAGAGCTGCTTCAGCCCGGCATGGCAGGGGTGGGCGAGGGCAGCGAGCTGATAGCCTCCGCCTCTTCCCTGGCGCCCTCCAGAACTTGGCGCCCCGTGCCACTTGCCTCAATGGGCAAGACACCCCTGGAAAGGAATGACTTATTCACACATTGCAAAACTATGGCATTCACTCCCACAAGAGGCCGTGTGGCCTATCAACTTGGATGCCTTTAAAAGAGGATTAGACAAGTTCACAGAAGATGAAGCTGGTAGAGTGAGGGTGGTTGGTAAAAGCACAGACTGGTCACTTTCTCAGCCTCCTTCATGCTTCAGTAGCAGTGAACAGAACTTGCAGTCCATGAGGGTCATTGATCAGTGATCATGATGACATGCAAACCCTAATATGGCCATACAACTTGACTGTGGTTTTATATTTCAGGCATGATCCACTAAGGGTAAGGAGAATCGTATGGCAGAAGTGATTTTAACACATACTCCTTGCATTCTGACACATTTTCTTGGAAATTGCAATTAATCCAGAATGCGGCAGCTAGACTGGTGACTGGGAGCGGCCGCCGAGACCATATAACACCAGTTCTGAAAGACCTACATTAGCTTCCAGTACATTTCCGAGCACAATTCAAAGTGTTGGTGCTGACCTTTAAAGCCCTAAACAGCCTCAGCCCAGTATACCTGAAGGAGCGTCTCCCCTCCCCACCGTTCAGCCCAGACACTGAGGTCCAGCTCTGAGGGCCGTTCTGGGGGTTCCCTCCCTGCGAGAAGTGAGGTTACAGGGAACCAGACAGAGGGCCTTCTCGGTAGTGGCGCCAGCCCTGTGGAATGCCCTTCCACCAAGGAAATAAACTTTCAGAAGACATATGAAGGCAGCCCTGTTTTGGGAAGTTTTAAATGTTTAATGCTGTATCGTTTTTTTAATATTCAGTTGGGAGCCACCCAGAGTGGCTGTGGAAACCCAGCCAGATGGGCGTGGTATAAATAAATTATTATTATTATTATTATTATTATTGTTGTTGTTGTTGTTGTTGTTGTTGTTGTTGTTGTTGTTATTGTTCAGGGGTCCTTTGCCTTTAGCCTTTACCTTACAGCTTAAGATCAGAATATAGTCCACAGCCTCCTGTGGGAGCTGGTGCTATATATAATTATACGCTGTGTAAAAAAGTGTTTTCTTTTATCTGCCCTGAATCATCCAACGTTCAGCTGCATTGGATCTCCTTGAGTTCTTCTGTCCACCCAAGTTCTAGGTGGGGGAGTATCTGGATTCAGGAGTAAAACCACAGTACTACAATGAAATGGCTATAACTATATCTAACTTACATTTTCTCTTAAACCCCCCCCCCCGAAGAACACCTGTGCAACACTCTAGCATGAAGGAAATAAAATATTTAGGCTCCCTGGAGAGCAGAGTTTCAAAACATACTTTTTCTCAGATGCGTAACCAGAACCTAAGAGCACATTAAATGGTGATTGTGTCCTTCTCTGTCATTTCAAAGAGCCCAGCCTCCCTCCTTCAAGGCCAGGACAAGGTCCTTGCAGGTGATCCGATCAGACTGTTGAAAGTCCTAGAGAAACAGAGGTGAAAAAATGATTTACATGCTCTCATTGGCTTCTTTATTAGGGAAACAGATGTGGAGGTTTTACTGGCTGAAAGCATCGGCTGCCAAGATAGTCATCCGTTCTGCTTTCCCTACGAAGTGCCACAATTGTAAAAGAAAATGTACATTCCAGAGATTACACGTTTTATTTTACATGCTGAAAGAAGAGGGAAAGAAGGGGAAATATTATGATAGCTCTGCACAATGCTGACTGAAACATTTGTTTTGAGTGGAAGTTTGTTAACAGATGTTTTCTTCAGTCACAGGGTGTGATACAAGAAGTTAGGGGGCAATGGTGAAAGTTTTGTCTATTTTCTACACTTTTTCCTCCCTGTCTGCCTTCCTCTATTTACTTTTTTTTTTTGCTGCCCTCCTCCTTCTCAGCAGTCTAGAAATGGCAGTCCCAAACGCCAGGCTACAGAAATATACAAAGGACAAGTTTGAGCTGCGGAGAAATCTCCACCTAGCATTGATTCAGCCCCAACTGTCTCCAATAGCAGTAAATATTCTATGCTGTGTACATCAGAAAATAAGAAACTGGCTCCAGTACACTATTAAAACACACACATACATGAATTGGAGAAGAATGTCAGACAAGAGTCATGATTGACTTTAACTTTTTCCATGCTGTGGAACATGGTGGTGAATCTCTGCTCCAGGGCCAGATCCAACCCTCAGACTACTTCTACTGGTCCACCAACCAGCTGTCAAACTCAGACACTTCTTCATGTCTTGTAAAAGTGCCTCTGTTTCCTCTGGTATAACACCATCCCAAGAAGGTCTTAAGGCTCAGGAAAGAGCCCTGCTTCCTGTTTCCTGAGTTGCAAGAGCACCTTGCAGAAAGAGAAGATACATTTTCCCAAGGTAAACAGAATGCATTCCTCCACTGTTTCCCCCAAAATGTATTTTCCTAGCCCACCACTGCCATGGGAAGAAAACCACTATTGGACCCTGCTTTCTGCTGATTGACAGAAGGGGGGCTATCTGAATAAATGTGCCCATGTGTGTTTGAAGATATGTGTTTCTTTATGGGTGTGGTGTTATCGGTGGAACGTGTGGTCAGTGTGTGCTGTATATTTAAGTGTGTTGGTGCTTGTGTGCAAGTGTGTGCTAGCAGGTGGCCCTCAGAGGGCTGGCCAACTCCCAATGTGGCCCTCAGATTAGCTATGAGCAACGTGCAAAACTGGTGGTATTTGGAGGCAGTTATCTCCCACATTCATGCCTCACTTCATATATTGTTTTTCTAAAACATTTGGTTTGTTTTCTTTAAAAAAGAAACAAGTCTGCTACACTTGCTGGCACTTAAAATGTTACTCTAGGAGCAAGTGTCAATACACTTTTGAGTGTGGCATCCTTGACAGTTTCATCTCTCATGAAACTTGTCCTTCACTACAACTGAATAAATTCAGAAAAATCTTTTTCTTTTCTTTTTGCTGATTGTTTGCTCAATAGGCTTGTGCCTATTCCAAAGTCATGCAAGGAGCAAAAGTTACAGTGAACTTAGTGGTGCAATGTGCACCAAGTTCCATATACGAAGAAGACCCCCACTCCCCACAAAAAATGGGTGTATAAATACCTAAGGACACTACTTTAGAGAATGCCTTCTTCCTTTAATTCCATCCCTGTGCATAGACATGCCACCAATACAGGACATTAGGGACTGCCTGTATATCCCAGCACAATCAATGAGATCATCTGCAGGAGCATCATTGGTGATGCGCATTGGACATCAACATAAAGCCAAACTTTCAGCGTCATCACCCCATTCTTGTGGAAAACTCTTCCAATACAGCTTCAGCCGGCACCTTCTATTTTAATCCTTGAACATTTGCTGAAAACTTGTCTATCTTTAGCAGACCATTAAGAAAGCATCTTTCGTAACTGTTCATTGAAGATCTGTCATTTTAATTTTTTGCACGTTTTATATTGCATAGATAAAATTGTTGTAAACCTCTTTAACATTTGAAATTGTGGTATACAAATATTTTTTATAAATATTTTTTACAATTCCTCCCTCCATAAATAAATAAATGTATTGAAAGAAATATCATTGAGTGGTGTCCCACAGCTATGGCATTCCTTTAACCTCTGACCAAATTCAAACTATTCCTGGCATTTCTTGCTCATTTTTCTTGCTCAGGCTGGTTTTTCATCACTTAGTAGGAAAGGAGTAATTTAATTAAAGTTTATTTTGTATTTAAAAATTTAATGGGTGTTTCTAATTATATGTCCATGCTCATCTTACTTTTCTAAGCAGTGAGAGGTTCCATTGGCACATAATTCATCAAGGTTTGATTTCCTTTGTATTGACACCCCAGGAGGGCTGTGCCTTTTGGGTTTATATACAGGTAGAGCATAGGTGGCGGCTTACACTTCAAGCACTCCAACAGCAAATTCCACTGCCCCAAATCAGAACTCCAGATGGGGTTGTCATATTTCAAAAAGTAATATTCCTGATACCCGCAAAGAGCTTTTTTTTAAAAGGAAACCATACATCTAGCTTTCCCCTGACATTTTGCTGATTAGGCAAAAACCCCCTCTGACGCCATTTTGACACCCCAAAACCAAGACATGTCAGGAATTTTCCTGGCGTATGGGAGGCCTAACTCCAGAGAGGAGAAACTCCCCCCAACATGCTTTCACAACAAAGAGAGCCCAAAACTCAGTGCTGTGCCATTTGCCACTTAAACTGCAGTTAGGAGGGTGAGGTGACTATTTCCAGGACCCTCCGTGTACTTCCTAGCCTTCCAGGAAGAATCCACTGACCATTTAGACAGCAGTAACTGAATATACTTTGTAAATTTGCCACTGCTATGGAGCATCTGCAGTCGCTCTGGCCTGGTTGGTCTCTCCTGACCAACTCCTCAGTGTTAACAGCATGATTATTGGGTTGTGTGGAGGGCTTTTAAAGTTAGAACTATAAATAAATGTAGTTCCCTTTAAAGACAGATAACATAAAAGAGTCAAATAGTTAGCATAAGTTAGTGAGCATTCTTCAGAAAAGTGGGAGGTCACACTTCTTTCCAATGACAGTTGAGCTAATATCCTAATAAAGCTGTGCTTTTTAAAGCAAAGTAGTCTATCTGCAAATGGCACTGTAGGATTCTCTAACCACATTATCCCATTGCCCAAGGGAATGAGCTGTGAATATATATATATATTCTGTCTGCCTCAGATAAGAAGAACCTGTCCAAAACTCCCTAGGGAGCTGAGGAACCCAAATAGAATAATAACTTTTCCAAATCTGTCATGACAAAGTAAAGCAACCTTGGTGGCTTCAGTTTCTTTTTCATAATTAAAATAAAATCCTGGGGCAAGCTATACCTAGTTTCTCTCCCGCTTTTTTTGGGTTCGCTGTGTCCAGGTGCACCTGCAGCAGCTCAGCCTGAATGACAGTTCATTAGTACCGAATGGACTATGATAACAAAGAGTAAAATGATCCCAATTATTGGAGAGGTAGAATGCAAGGTGACAAGTTCAAATGAGTGATGGGATTGTTTGGTGAAGCAGCGGCAGCTGGCATCTATCACTAGAAAATGAAGTGTGTGCCTTTTCTGTGTCTTTGGTTCTGATACCTTTGTATAAGTCTGACATTTCAGTCTGCCATGTCTCCTGCGCTGACAAGCAGAGAATGAAATGGGAAATGGTGTTTTTGTTTTCTTCCAGAAGTACAAAGTCGTGTGTGGCCACTTGGGTTGCAAAAGAAGCCTCTCTTAATTACCCCCAGTGCAGGCACAAAAAGGCTTCCTTATGACACAGAGGTAGCACTTCCCTAGGGACACATTGCCGCTTGGGAAATGGGTTGTGGTGATACCACACAGCTGCAGCCAGTGCCGGATTTATGTACAGTGGTACCTCAGGTTACATACGCTTCAGGTTACAGACTCCACTAACCCAGAAATAGTGCTTCAGATTAAGGACTTTGCTTCAGGATGAGAACATAAATTGGGCTCTGGCAGCGGCGGCAGCAGGAGGCCCCATTAGCTAAAGTGGTGCTTCAGGTTAAGAACAGTTTCAGGTTAAGAACGGACCTCTGGAACGAATTAAGTACTTAACCCGAGGTACCACTGTATAGGCTAAGTAGGCTGAAGCTTAGGGCCTCTCAATCTAGGGGACCTCCCCAGCCCGCCTGCCCTCCAGCGGGCAGTCTCCCCTCTCCCAAAATTGCAAACTCAAGACTTCATGCAAGGGCAGGGCAACTCGGGCTCAGCAATTATGAGACTCAGGGCCAGCCAGTGGGGCCCAATTTGAAACTCTAGGGCCCAACTTGATTTTTTTTTTGTCAGGCCCTCGTTCACAGCCGAAATCTGCAGAATCTTAGAGGTATAAACCCGTGTTCTAGGTCATTTTCACAAGGTCAGCAAGGCCCTTCAGAAATCAGACCTGTTATTGAGTTCTTGTGCAAGTCTGTACAGTTCACTCCTGGATTTTTTAAAGAGAAGATTTTGATGAGTTTGATAAACAAATGTTAACTACAAAACAAGGTGACAAAGAGTGAGGGAACGACAAAGAAAAGACAGAAGTGCACCTGATGCCTTAGATGCACTTTCTTCAAGAGATAAGTTTAGGATAAAATCCTTTATTCCTATATTAGATGCACTTGAAGCCAATTTAAAAATAAGTATGGTGTACAGTGATGATGTTGCACAATTGTTTTTCCATTCTTGCTATTCTGATAGCATCTAAGCAAGAAATTCAGCAAAGTGTTGAACTGTTGATGGAAGCATACCCAGAAGATATTGACCTGAAACTTATTGATGAACTTTTGTACTTTCAGCTGTACGTGACACAAAGCCATAGGCTTACTGCAGAGCACTCTCTGTCACATACAGACCTTTATCAAATTATATACAAGGAAAAAATTCAGATGGCCTTTCCTAATGTGGAAGCAATTTTGTGGCTATTTCTTAGCTTTATGGTCACTACCTGCTCGGAAGAGAGTTTTTCAAGACTCAAAAGAATTAAAAATGAATTAAGGGCCAAAATGTCCCAAGAGAGGTTGTCCACACTGAGCATTCTGTACACTGAAAGTGACAAACTTAGACAAACCAATTTTTATGAAGTTTTCTCGCGTCCTTTAGAGGATAAATTGTGAATTGCAGAATTTTAAATACCCATCATCATCCTTGGCTTCACTCAATTTTGTTTATAACACTCTTCCATTTTCTTCTATTCGTGAGGGTGGGGGCTTGGGAGGGACCTCACAAGTGGAGGAGCTGAGGGCCTCTTTTCAGCTAAATCTGGCCCTGGCTGCAGCCCTTCTCTTTGTTGAAGAACTCAGAGGGGCCAGTGATGTCTGCTCAGAGTGAAGCCAAGTCAGCTGCAAAGCCCCAGAAGGAAAGGAAAGATTTGCACCACTGACAGAAACCCAGGGCAAGAGTAGTACCTGGCGCTCTAGGAATGACTTTTTGGAAATCACATGCAGTCAGGGAGGAACAGGCAAAGTTTTCAGCATAAAGGCACACACAGTTATTTATTTGCTTACTTTTACTTACATTGCTTCCAGAAGACCTGTTTATTGAGGATTCCTCCTACAGTCAGTTATTAATTGAGCATTCGTTCTGAGCTCTTTGCAGAGAGGTCAGACTACGTCACATCAAGCATTTTCCCACACCTTCCAGCACATTTCCCCAACACTCTCCTTATTGCAAAGTCTATTTTTTTTTATAAGATATTTATTCAAGATTTTCTAAATACAATATAAAAAACAAACAAAATGACATATAACTTTACAATAACCATACTTTCTTCACTTCATTAGACTTCCTCACGTCTCTCGTTCCTGCGTTCCAAGTTTATCAAACTTTATCCAGCAATTTATCACCTTGTTTCAATTCTTATTTTATAACTTTCAGATATTATGTCCCTATTATTAAATAATTTTACCCAAATCTTAAAAGCTTAATTTTAACATATTATTTAACCAAAGTTTAACTTTTCATATATTTTCACTTATCTTCACATTCCTTTCAACTAATTTAATGGTGCCATATTATTTATAATCTTGCATCTTTCTCAACACTCATACAGTTTACAATATTTTTGTAAAATAGTCCTTAAATTTTTTCCAGTCCTCCTCCACGACCTCTTCTCCCAGGTCTCGGATTCTGCCGGTCATTTCTGCTAACTCCATATAGTCTATCAGTTGCATCTGCCATTCTTCCAGTGTGGGTAAATCTTGGGTTTTCCAGTACTTGGCGACAAGTATTCTTGCTGCTGTTGTTGCATACATAAAAAATGTTCGGTCCTTCTTTAACACCCTCTGGCCGACGATGCCTAAAAGAAAGGCCTCTGGTTTCTTAGGGAAGGTATACTTAAATACCTTTTTCAACTCATTATATATCATTTCCCAGAAAGCCTTGACTCTAGGGCAGGTCCACCAGAGGTGAAAGAATGTTCCTTCTGTTTCTTTACATTTCCAACATTTATTATCAGAGAAATGGTATATTTTTGCAAGCTTGACTGGGGTCATGTACCACCTATATATCATTTTCATAATAAAGTGCAAGATTGGCTACATTATGCTCAGTTCCTTATTGCAAAGTCTAATTTAGAGGGGAAGTAGATTTGTTGCAGAAGAACTCCAAGTCAACTTAACTGTGCAACCTGAATTTGATAGGTTTTTATTTAATCCCACCTGAAAACAGTAGCAGTCTTGATATGCCCTCATACTGTGAAAAATACTTTTCTCAGGGAAAGTGATTACACGTTTTCAGGGTTGTCCATAAAAATGTCTCTCTGTCTTTTTTTTCAAATACATTTGCTCCTGTGTGTTCAGAGTCTGGCTTATTCATATTCTTCCGCCAATATTTCATCAGTTGGTGAGAGTCTTCAAATCCAATTATGCCCATGCGCTCCTTTGGAGATGGTGCCTATATGGCACAGTGGAGAGTCTTTAAATTTTTACTTTTATCGTACAGGATGGGGATAAGAACCCCCTACACATTGTCAGAGATGGCAGCACTAATTGCTCAGCTGCTTTTATACTGTCAGGCAGGCTACTGACTGCTGTTAGTGGAAATGACAGGCTGTTGTGGCTGTGGTTGCATTCATATCCCATGATGCCTACAAGGAACTCAAAGTTGAGTACACGGTCCTCACCCTCTTCCTTTTATACTCATAATAACCCTTGTGAGAGAGGTCAGTGACAAGGTCGCTCATTGAACTTCATGGCAGAGAAGATATTTGAACCACTACAAACTCTGAATCCTCTCCCTCCACCATCAGGCTGTCAAAGCCATGAAGCTCCTTGTGCCCCATAATAGAGAGTTCTCTCGGTAGTTTTGCTGCCCTGGGAAGCATAGAGGATGAGGGCCCAATAGAGAAGGCATTTTCTGTGTATCAAGCCTGCTCATTATATAGTTTCCATAATTTGCATAAGATTTACCTTGACTTTGACAGGCTGGTTTTGAGGGGCTACTTTCAGGGACTCGCTTTGGCCACGGAGCATGCCTGAATGGTGTCACACCATGCAAGAGGCATGAGCTCCTACTGAACACAGGAACCATTTCAAATCATTCTGCCTTGTTAAGCACAGCATACTATCATGGCCCATGTGCAGTATAATTCTTGAAGAGCTGCTTGGCCACAATGATGCCCAGTTCCACTCATCACCATTGTGTTAGATGCAACAATAGGCCTATCAAGGTACTGGAGGCTTTCTGAAGGGCATGGAAAAGAGAATGTGTGTAAAAATGTGGTATAGCATCTGGACAGCTAATAAAAAAATGGCATCGTTCATAATGCACACAATCAAAATTGGAAGAGAGGGTTGCTGACAGACATTTGCCATTCCTTGGCTTTTGGCCTTCAGTGGGCTTTAATGCATGCATAATCGCCGGGAAAAAGCTTTTATGTCAACAGTGCATGGGGAAAGGAACCTAGTATGCCCTTGACAAGTGTTTAAACAGGAGTGACCTTATTTCAGAAGTGCTAGGAGTAACAGACAAGCTCTTATTAACTTTAAAGGATTTTTCTGCCTTTTGTTTCCTGCTTTGATACAACATGATAGTTTTTAATCAAACAGAAATGCATGGGGTGGTCAGCGCCGAGAGGTTCTGGTTGGGGGAGGCGACCTTCCCCACTTTTTGTAGGAAGCATGTTGGAAAGTCTGTGATGCGCTCCGTGCACACTCCACAACGCAGGAATTCCTTTGCCACTCTCAGTTTGATGCCTTAAAAGAACAAAAAGAGATCACACTAGAGAAGCTCAGAAGTTCTGCCTTTTGAAAGGTTCTTTTAACGAACCAGGAGGAAGAGAATAAACTGAGAAGACAATATGGCCATCTGCTGAGGGAAAACTGCAGTGCCCTGGCGCTTCCTGTAAATAAAAATGAAGACTATTCCACAAATGAGAGGGGATCAATTGTAATGAAAAATCCTATTTCGCTTCAAAGTGCATTGAAAGGATGATTTTTGTATGTCACATTACAGCAATAGTCATAATTCCTGTACTGCATTCTTGCTGGCTTTACTATTACTATTTTTAACATTACTGTTTTTATAATTTGACTATATTATGTGCTTCTAACTGTTATTGCTCACCTTGAGTTGTCATGGATGAGGTGGGCTAAAGTGATCACAAAATAATGTTCAACTGCCAAAAAAAGCAGGGGCTTAACATCCTCTGGAAGACTGCGCTGGTAGCTCCTGTCCTATCTTTCTGAATGTAGTTACTCAGAGGTGAGGGAAGTGCACCCTGTTCATATGTTCAGAATTACCATTTTTCTTCAGGGGATTATACTGTGCAGATAGAGATGAGCCCTGACATTGACAAGAGACGTAACAGCTGAACTGGGTCACATGACTCAGAGAGCCAAACTGCAGAAGGACCGTAGCTCAGAGGTGGAACAGCCGCTCTGCATGCAGACAGCTCCAGGGTCAGTCTCCAGCATCTGCAGATAAGGCTGGGGAAGATCCTTTTCCTGAAACCTTGGAGAGTCAGGGTAGATCATGGGTAGGCAAACTAAGGCCCGGGGGCCGGATTCAGCCCAATCGCCTTCCAAATATGGCCCCCGGACGGTCCAGGAATCAGCATGTTTTTATATGAGTAGAAGGTGTGCTTTTATTTAAAATGCATCTCTGGGTTATTTGTGGGGCACAGGAATCTGTTCAATTTCCCCCCAAAAATATAGGCCCCCAAAAGGTCTGAGGGACAGTAGACCAGCCCCCTGCTGAAAAGGTTTGCTGACCCCTGGCGTAGACAATATTAAGCTGGACCCTCTCATTCAGTATAAGGCAGCATCCATGCTAATATTTGACTCTGCGTGTCATCCAAACCAGGACTTGTGGTTAAGCTCTCTTTTTACTAGCTACGAAGTGTAGCCAAGAATAAACTTTGAGGTCAGCCGTGGTTAGTGAGGAGAGAGGTTAACCACGAGTCCTGGGACTCAGCTATACAGCTGCAAATACAACTTGGTGATGGCGAACTAATGGGAAATTTAATATATTTTTAAAAATCATTTTCACAGCGTTTTTCATATGTGTCTAGATTCCACCCTGGTTTGGACAATTTGCTGAGCCAAACCAAAAAAGGACCAGGGAAGCCCAAAGCAGCTGTGAGCTCCTCTCTGGCAGCCAGCACTGTTGTCTCCCCTTTCTAATTTAGGGCTGCCGGTGGCGCTGTGGGTAAAAGCCTCAGCACCTAGGGCTTGCCGATCGAAAGGTCGGCGGTTCGAATCCCCGCGGCGGGGTGCACTCCCGTTGCTCGGTCCCAGCACCTGCCAACCTAGCAGTTCGAAAGCACCCTCGGGTGCAAGTAGATAAATAGGGACCACTTACCAGCGGGAAGGTAAACGGCGTTTCCGTGTGCAGCTCTGGCTCGCCAGAGCAGCGATGTCACGCTGGCCACGTGACCCGGAAGTGTCTCCGGACAGCGCTGGCCCCTGGCCTCTTGAGTGAGATGGGCGCACAACCCAGAGTCTGGCAAGACTGGCCCGCACGGGCAGGGGTACCTTTACCTTTACCTTATATAGTGTCCAGACTGAAATCGGCAAAAATGTCCGGGAAAATCTGGACAAGTTATGTTGGCAGTGTTGTTTTTGCCAATTTCCCCAAAAAGTAGCTCATGAGGTTCCAGCATTCATTCACAATATCTTCCTCTTGTAAGGAAGAGATCGTTTGTTAGTTTGATGCAAACGTGCCTAAAATGTATGGAAACCCGTGCAATATTTCTCTAAATGTTGCCTATGTAACATTTCAGGAAATGTCAAGAAGAGAATTTTTTGAAATAATCAAGAGATTTATTTTTTATAGCGATCAAGATAAGCATCTTGGTTTCTTAATCACTTCTCTGTCAGCACAACATGAGGTGCTGTGTTTTTCTCCCTCCAATCCTTTTGCTCCAAAAATCAGTAGAAGCCAATTAAAAACTGCCCAGTGCCTCCTGCTGAAAAGTAATTGTTCCACAGATGGATGTCTCATATAGATGAATGTAATCTTAACACATCATAAAGATGCAAGCTATGCAGAGGTGATGCCAATTAACACAGACTTTCAGCAATCAACATTTGAGCAATGCATAAGAGGGCAATGTCACCTTTTCAGTGTCAACTTTCTGTGAATGTTAATCAGAAATGGAGTTGAAATCGCAAATGAAGACAGCTCTAAAGCCAGCGAGAGTACAGAAATTGTCACATTTTGACAAAGCTGTTCAGTGAAAAATGGCAAAGTTCTCTGAGATCAAAGTAAGAACTAATTGTTTCCCCACAAGCAAAAAAACCTACTTGTGTTTATAACTGCTTTACCCAGCACAAAAGACCTACGTGGGAGGCTGGGAGAAATTGCTGCATGTAGCTTCTTTACATTATTTGAAAACATTACAAACAATTTTCACTCCATTCTTCAAAACATGCTTTGGTAAACCATAGATTAGGATAGGCAGCCATCTTTTCTATTGAGGGCTACATTTCATTGGGGATTAACCTATCAAGGACAAAATACTGACTGGAGCCAAAGTCTCTCTCTCTCTCCCCCCCCCCCACACAAACACACACACTTTTCTGCCACCCTTTCCTTCCTTTGCATTAAATTAAGCTAAGGGCCACATGCAGCCCTTACACATGGCCCAGCCTTGCCAAAGACAATCACATATCTGTACCAAGAGCACTCATTGTGAAAAACCTACCAGTGATCATTTCATTGTACAATACGTGTATATATATTTCCTGCATACAAAGGTTTTCTGTGTGAGGCTCTTCATACGCCATGTGTGATGGGCCTTTACATATGCACATATCAAGAACTTAATCCACACATGTGTGTGGTAATAGTAGAACAAACTATGCACTTTGGAGGTCATTAAAACATAAACTTTCCGTGCTTTCAATCCTCATGGAAATGCAGCTGCCAATTTCCCAATGCAGGTTAGCAGATAGCATGGAGGAACCCCAGAACTGCTTATTTGAGAGCCAGCTTTACTTTTAGTCCTATCCACCATGAAAACAGGTGGCTGGTGAGTGCATACAATCTTTGCTTGATTCTTTGCTTGATTCTTTGCTTGATTCAGACCACCCCAATCTCTGAGATTCCAGCAGTTCCAGGCGTTTACCTAGAGTTCAGTTTCTTTGGAATGAGGGACAGTAGAGACTGTGGTGTCTTTATGACATATGGTTTATTTAAACATGTATATAGCCTCACAGGAGACGCGGGTGGTGCTGTGGGTTAAACCACAGTGCCTAGGACTTGCCGATCAGAAGGTCGGTGGTTCGAATCCCCGCGACGGGGTGAGCACCCATTGCTCAGTCTCTGCTCCTGCCAACCTAGCAGTTTGAAAGCATGTCAACGTGCAAATAGATAAATAGGTACCGCTCCAGCGGGAAGGTAAAAGGCGTTTCTGCGCGCTGCTCTGGTTCGCTAGAAGTGGCTTAGTCATGCTGGCCACATGACCCAGAAGCTCTATGCCGGCTCCCTCGGCCAATAAAGCGAGATGAGCGCCGCAACCCCAGAGTCGGCCATGACTTGACCTAATGGTCAGGGGTCAGGGTTGTTTTCTGCTGCTCCAGAGAAGCAGACATGGAGCAATGGATCCAAACTACAAGAAAGAAGATTCCACCTAAACATTAGGAAGAACTTCCTGACAGTAAGAGCTGTTCGACAGTGGAATTTGCTGCCAAGGAGTGTGGTGGAGTCTCCTTCTTTGGAGGTCTTTAAGCAGAGGCTTGACAACCATATGTCAGGAGTGCTCTGATGGTGTTTCCTGCTTGGCAGGGGGTTGGACTCGATGGCCCTTGTGGTCTCTTCCAACTCTATGATTCTATGATTCTATGATTCTACCTTTACCTTTACAGCCTTGCAGCCTTAACTCCCCAGAAGGTCTTGTTCCTCACAGCCTTGGACTCCAGCAGAAATCAAGCATGGCTCTCCCTCTCTAGCTACTGCCTGTTTCTCTCACACCCTCAGGCTCTGGCTTTTATCCTTCTCACTACCAGCCTGCTGAGGGAGGTGGCTCACCCATTAGCCCTCAAGCACAGAACAACTACCTTTCTTATACTAATGAAGCATATTTAGGACCATTACCAAGAAGCTGTTCTGGCTTCTTCAACAATGGAATCCTCCATTAGATTGTAAGCCTGGCTGGATCCAGGAATTAGAATGGATTTGGGCATACAGCCTAACCCCCTGCCCCAATTCATAACAATATTGTAAATCACTTTGGGTTGCTTTACAGAAAGTGATTCATAAAGCGTGTTCTCACTAAAAGGAGAGCACGGGTTGCGGATGGGGCTATACAAGGCACCCCATGATTGCTAGGCAAGTTAAAGCCAGGGCTTGTTTAGATGGGAGGATCTGGTTATCTGGGGAAAGTTGATGTTGCAAACTTAGGGGTGGGGTCAGTGGCTATTTAAGCAAGGTCCACAGCTTTCTCTTTCTCTTTTGCTGTGGACATCGGATCTTGTGGACATCGGATCTCATCGGATCTCTGAGTGACTACAGCAGAAGTTTGGGTCGTATACCCTTTCCCTTTGTTTTTCTTCCTCCATTTTCTCCTCTTTCTTTAATTTGTTGCTGAAAGATCCTTCCCCACTTTATTTAATTTTCCTGTTTGTTTTGATTCCCTTTAATTTAGTCGGGGGGGGGGTGCTCGGCCTGGGCCCAGGGGCCGTGTGGGGAGGGCTTCCCTCAATTCCCCTGCCCTCTTGCAGGGTCGATCCCCAGTCAAGGGAACATTTCTTCTCAGTTTGTCCTTGCTTCTCCCTTCCCCACAGGCTTCTGTTGGTAGCTTCCCTGCGGCTGGCTGCCTGGCTAGGGGTGGCTTACCTTGCCCTGTAGCAGGCCCTGGGAGGCCGGCCTGGTGTTGCTGGGGGGCTGGGTGCCGCTGGTTGTCCCCAGAGGTGCATTGATTTGAGCGGAGAGCTGTGAGGCCTCCATTTTGCAGCCTCATTAGGCGGGAGCGCCATTTTGATTCCTCTCGGCCACGTGGCGGCCTCTAGCGTTCAGGCCTAGTAATTGCAGGGCCTGGTGGTTGCTTTATCCTAGGCTGAGTATAATTGGTACTACTGCGACCTCTTGTGGCAGTTGATATGTTTGCAGGCAATTAATTTCTTCAATTGCACGCAGCCTGGACGGCTAGTGTAGGTGTGTGTGCTGGTAAAGAGCACAAGGTTGTGGTTTGTTTCCGTATTGGACAGCTTCTGATTTGGTGGCTGGTGCTCTTCCCAGCTGCTCCTGGGTTACCGATCTGTTGCATAATCTGTAAGCAAGTGGTTGCCTCCTGTCTACTGGTGCATCATGTTATAGTCTAGGTCTTAGTTTTAATTAACTATTTAATTCATTCTGCTTCATTTTCTTGCAGATTCTAGCGTCTTAAAGAACTTAGTTGGTTTTTTTATTTTTTATTTTTTTTTTATTTTTATTTTATTTTTATTTTTTTTTTTTTCTCCTCTACTTAATTTTATTTTCTTTTCTTTTCTCACCAGTAGTAGGAATGGCTCCTAAGGAGGCAGCAGGAAGGCCTGTTCCAGCCCGCTCCTCGAAGCGGCCTATAAAAGGCCCATCCCAGGCCTTGCGATCTCCGCAGCCTGGTCAGTCCTTGAAACGCATCCAGGCTATGGTTTCAAGTTTGTCTGGCGACCCGGTGACACTGGCAAGGGTAGAGGCGGAGATGGATGGCCTGCTACACCGTTGCTTGACCCCGTCAACGTCATCAGCATTCCCGCCTCCCCCGGTGGATGTTTCCTCTCCTGCATCATCATCTAGTGAAGAAGGGGAGCCACTGTTAGCCGGAGTTGGCTTACCTGATGCTCCGCAGGTCCAACCTTCGGTGCTGCCTGTATCGCAGGATGCAGTGCCTAGGGGCCGTGGTCGTGCCAGGGTCGGCGCCAGAAGAAGCGCATCGACCCGGGGCCGCGCTGTACGGGGCTCACCTGTACGGCCCCCAGCGCTGGGGCATTCTAATCCAGTTCATTCACAAGTTGTCTCTGTTCAGTCAGCCCCAGGTGCAGCTGAAACGCCGCATTTGGAGGGGTAGCCCTTGCCCGGCGGCCACCGAAAGAGTTAGGAAGCGGATTAATTCCGCGGCAAGCAAATTGGTGGTTGGTTTGGGCGGATTTGTGATTCCTCACCCTCTGATTTCGTTCAAGGCCTCTGAATTATTCAGGGATGATGGGGTGCATCTTTCCCCATTGGGGAATGATGTCTGGTTGGATGCAGTGGTGTCCAAGTTGAGGGTGTGGTTTAGTCTGTGAGTGGTTGGCGGCGAGCGTAAAGGGCTCGGGTGGCGGTTAGGCATTGGTTAAAATTGGTTGGTGGAGGGGTATGGATAGGCTGGGCCTGCCCCTCCAATGCTGCACGGGTATTCCGTTAAAGGAATTCTGGAACTTACCATCCCCTTCGTCCAAACCCTTGGTGCAGGGTGCGGGCCGTGTAAGTTCCAAGGAGCATGCGGGGATTAGCTGAGGGTCTGTTTCGCAGCTCCAGTTGACCCTGATCTTGCTCTTCCGCACTGACTACGGAGTCAGGGCTGTCCCCAAGGCGGGGAGGACAGATAGTCTAACCAATGCCTAAGCAACCACTCACAATTTGTATTGATAATAAAGTTGTGGCCAAAATTATGCCAAAAACCTTAAACAAAAATAATGTGTGAAGTTTGAGTTATTGGGTTTGGGGTGTCTTGGGGACCTCAGCACGCAAAGCGTGTTCTCACTAAAAGGAGAGCACGGGTTGCGGATGGGGCTATACAAGGCACCCCATGATTGCTAGGCAAGTTAAAGCCAGGGCTTGTTTAGATGGGAGGATCTGGTTATCTGGGGAAAGTTGATGTTGCAAACTTAGGGGTGGGGTCAGTGGCTATTTAAGCAAGGTCCACAGCTTTCTCTTTCTCTTTTGCTGTGGACATCGGATCTCCCGCCCGCCCTCCCTTGTTGGGCTTCGCTTGACCTTGCTATGCCTGTCATGGGGTCGTTCGCCTTGGTGCGGGGGCCCAGTAGGAATTTACCTCTTGGCTGATTAGTGTGTGCTAATTGGGTTTTGCCTACTGCGTAGCAAATCGTCACAACTTGTAAGGTTGGCGGTTAGGCATTGGTTAAAATTGGTTGGTGGAGGGGTATGGATAGGCTGGGCCTGCCCCTCCAATGCTGCACGGGTATTCCGTTAAAGGAATTCTGGAACTTACCATCCCCTTCGTCCAAACCCTTGGTGCAGGGTGCGGGCCGTGTAAGTTCCAAGGAGCATGCGGGGATTAGCTGAGGGTCTGTTTCGCAGCTCCAGTTGACCCTGATCTTGCTCTTCCGCACTGACTACGGAGTCAGGGCTGTCCCCAAGGCGGGGAGGACAGATAGTCTAACCAATGCCTAAGCAACCACTCACAATTTGTATTGATAATAAAGTTGTGGCCAAAATTATGCCAAAAACCTTAAACAAAAATAATGTGTGAAGTTTGAGTTATTGGGTTTGGGGTGTCTTGGGGACCTCAGCACGCAAACAAACTACAAATTACAAGCCTTCATTATCTTTCCCCCCTTTTTTGGAGAGGGGTTATGCAAATACATTTCTGAGAAATTTCCCAAAAGTTATTTCTGTGTGATACAGTTTTAAAGGTGCAATGCACATAGAATGACAAAAAGGAACTCTTAAGCACTTAGATAACAGCAAAACCCTGCGCACGTCTGCTCAGAAGTAAGTCCTCCTAATAAAGTGTGTCTGCGATTGTAGTCTGACTACTTTTATTTTATATACAGTATATCCCCTTATCCAGGCAAAATAAGAGATGCGATACCCTGAATGAAGCTCCACATTTTTTAAATTTCGTTTTTAATGTGCAGTGCTTCTTCTTGTGTGATTTTTAAACTTTTGACCTCCAGTGATTATCAGATGAGCACCTTATCAGTACTCATAAATGTAATTGTATTGCTTTTCATATTGCCTACAAAATCATGCATGGTAATGCTTGCACCTTTTTATCTGCACCAAAGAACAAACACTTCTAGAAATGTCTTTTAGTGAGAGAGATGATTTTGTGTCATTATAGATCTACGACACAGAAATCTCCAAGTATCTCTTAAAAGTGTCTTTTTGCACAGAGCTGGAATGATGACGTATTCTCAAAATAATACATTTTATCAAGAAGAGAGGAACAATTTTACATTAAAAGAATAGCAATTTCTCTGTTGAAGAAGATAGCTCTCATTTTGCAGCCAGTGTGCATACTTCTTAAGGCTAAATGACATATGTAGCAATTCCTATGGAAACTTTTTATAAGGAAAAGCAGCTCTGAGAGAAGGCAGTTTAGAAGGGAGAATTAAAAGGGAGATGGGGTGCATAGCCCCTCTCTCATCAATTCTCAGCTCTAGTTTACCCCTCACAGACCTGCATTTTCTTATAGCTTTGTTACACACAGTGTCACAGGGCTGACAAGGAAAGATCAGTGGCAAGTCAGGTGGGAAACCCAGAGGTCAGAGGGATGGATACAGAATCACTTAGATGTGGAATCCCTGGGTAATGACGGGTGGAACAGACCTGTCTGCAGTGCCAGATTTTGCTATTTGTCAGGGAGATGTCTTCTGCCACTACATTTTCCATTTGGTGTAGGCAACCTGGAGCCAGAGAGCTCTTTCCCCACTTGCCAGGAATAATTTTTATCATTCATATTGGTAGGTTATATTTTTATCATATAGTTTTAGTGTGTTGTTGCCTTACACCCAAGTTCAAAGAATGATGCCAGTTAAGAACTGAAATAAAACAGGAATGTTCCATAGTATTGTGATGGCAGTGACCCAGGACCAGGTGATCCCTGTAGCAGATATCAGCAGAAGCCTGGTTGTGGCTATGGGATTCCAGCCACTTGTTGGCATGGGAAAGTGATATTTATTCCTTGTAGATTTCTGGAATTAGCCCAAGGACAACCAAGGCACTTTTATTTTTATCATTTTGGACTCAGAAATTGATTATATTTATACTGGCAATGCCCATGCTAAGGAACCCTGCATTAAAACAAGCTTGCATTGCAACCCTATGTATCCTTACTCAAAAATAAACTGCACTGAGTTCAGTGGGAATTGCTCCCAGTCCCAGGTACGTGTGCTTGGGATTTCAGCCTTAACAGCAATTAAATTAAATGTGCAGAAGATAGACTGTACTAGTCAGACTGCGTTAAGAAATTGCATAAAATGACGGCTTGAGTTGAGGCAAAATTCATTCCCTCTGCGTATTTAACTTTCCCCCCCACCTGGCTTATTATTATGACAAAGGGATGATCTCCCAACCCCAAAAGTCAATAAGAACTTTCTTACTGACATCAGTGAGGAAAAGATCAAGCCCAAATGCCACATTCAAATAAGCTTTACCCTTCACTGCAGCTGTGGTGTTGGGACAGCTGGCAGTACTTCCTTATTCTGAAATGTGAAGACAGATCAAAGACCGACCAATCCATCTTCAGCTTAGTTCACAGCACCATCGACAACTGTTTATTTGACCCCATTGGCCTAACTCTTCCAGGACCATGTGGAGAACAGCTGCTTCTGTGCCACATATTTGACACTGAGGGACATTTCACGAGGAAGGGCCACTGCAGCAGTTGAAACTCAACACTGTCGGAAATTGACTTACCAGGCAGCAAAATACCACTTGTTTTCTCCAGCAAAATATCTTATGTCCTTCCTTGTTTTTATATTAATATTATCACAAAGTAATATTCGTGCGAAGTATCAAGGTGCAGAAAAGCACATGTTTCTACACACCTTGTATTTTTCTCTCAAGTATTCCCACCTGCAGGCCCATGCAGAGGGCAGGGGCAGCTGGATGCACAAGCACCATCTCTGCGGGGCCATGGGTGCCCAGGCACCCACAGAAATTTCCGTGAGGGGGCTGGCTCTGGCAGGCCCTCCCCTGTCTGCATCGGGCTCTGGTGGGCCCTCCTGTTGCAGCAGCAGGCTCTGTTGGAGCCCATTGCAGCAGAGGGAGGGCCTGACAGAGCCTGTCCTAGCGTGTGACCCACATGATGTCACAGACATGTGCCGGCAACCTACAATGTTGGGTGGAACCCAGTGCGCCTGGCTGGGTACGCTTGCCCCAGGCCTCAGAGGGCTAAGCCAGCTCGAGGTCCTTGCCAGGGGCCTGCCAGACATACGCTGTCTTGCCAAGAATGCCCCATGCCTCCCAGCCAGCTGGGAACTCCTGTCCTGGGCCTGGTCACACCCACAACATACATTTAAAGCACATGGCTTCCTCCAATGAACCCTGGGACTGGTATTATCCTTCACAGAGATATAATTTCCTATACCCTTACAAACTATAGTTCCCAGGATTCTTTGGAGGAAGCTATGTACTTAAAATGGCTTTAAATGTGTGGTGTGGATGTGACACCCCCCCCCAAAAAAATACATGCCCTTGGAGAAGGTCCAATGCCTCTCGCTATAGGACATGTTGAAGCACATACTGTTCATTACCTTCCAGCTATTCTCAGTTAAGAAAGGATCTCTAGTTTTTAAAAGACAGACTGGGAAAGACTTCTGCCTGAGACCCTGGAAAATGGCTGTCATTTGGAATGGACAGATCCAGGCTAGATGAGCCAGTGGTCTGATTCAGTATAAGTCAGCTTCATATGAAGAAAGGGAAGGGAGGGATGGGAGGAGAACAAAGGAGCAGAAGGACTGGGGAAATGGGGGGGGGGCTGGGCTGAGAGGGAAAAGGGAGAGAGCAAGGGGGGAGGGGGGAAGTGGAAATGGCAGCTTCTTCCCTCCTTCCTGCCCCCAGAAACCCCCACACCCTGCCTGTGTAATTTTATGAGCCCTCATCTTACAGGCTTATCAGATGGTGCCCCTCCAGAGTGCTGGATTTATAGTTCATTAACTGAAGTTGAGGATGGAGCAGGGCAGCCAATGCTGGTCTTCTTCCCATGATGTAGCTATACATCAATGCGCTCTGCATTCATGGCTCAAGCCTGAAATCTCCTCTTTCTTGACAGACCTTGAGCTTCTGGCTATTATTTTTATATTTTGTTGCTCAGCCATGCATAAAAGAAGAGAAACTTTGTTAAAAAGAAGTCCTGGTGTCAGCAAGCTTTTCCCCAAGCTGGCCTTAGTGGCTAATAGAAAACTACCAGCCAGAAACTCAAACAATGGAGGAAAGAGACATTGATGCAATGTAGATATGTCCTGCCTTGCAACTAATAGGAGTTAAAACCAGAGGTGCTAGAGGTGTAAACTTCAACTTCCCTCATTATTTTTTTACCTTTTATTCTAAAATTTAGGAGACGGAACCCCCACCTCCACACACAGATGCAAAACAAGCTGGTTTCCCCCACACAGTTAATTTGGGAAAACTCACCTGAATGCACCTTGCCTTTGTTGATCCTGGGAAATAGCGCAGAATAAAGAGGTGATTAAGTGATGAATTGGTGCAGCAATAAAACTGCCAGCACAATTGCAAAGCTTAGCAGGGTCCAGTATGGTTTCAAATTGGATGGAAGACCACATGTTGAGGTTCCTGCATTGAATGGGATTAGCCTAGATGACCCTTATAGTTACTTCCAACTCTACAATTCTATTATTCTAAAATTCTAATTGAACTGGACTCTTCCATGGTATATATGTTTAGAATTTGACCTGACATACTTTTTAGCTTCCAACACTGCTCTTCATATTATACTTTTTACAAACTTCTGCATGGCATTTTCCTCATGAAGTCTATAGTGTTCTATTTGAATGGGCTGTGATGTTCCAAGCCAGCTTCCTGTAGTGAGTGCCAATCTGTCTGAAATCTAGCAGCCCCACTTTCCCCCCTGGGCTCCTTTTCCCATCAGTTGATGTGAAAAATACTGCATATGAACCCAATTTATCCATCTTGCACAAGAAAGATGTAGTAGCAATGCTATAAATTCTGTAGGCATAGTTCTCAGCTGGTAAGGTGAATTGATTTTCCATTTGCCTGTCTTGGAGAGCTTATTTCCTTGAAAAGACACAAGTCTGGTTGCAACCATGGAAAGCAGTAAATAAGGGGGGGGGCTTCTTTCATTCTTGTTATATGGCTGGATCAGTTTCTGTGACAAGATTCTTTTATATGTGTGTGCAGTGGGGAGAGTACACAGAGCTTAAATATTACATGGAGAGTTTGGATATTGCCAGCAGTGCAAAAGTATCTGCTATCTATTGAACTAAATTTGCAGAGTAACATCTTACGTTAGTCATACTCAGAGAAGACCCATTGTAATGAGTGAACAAGGAACGTCTGTTTATTGCAAGGGGCCCCAGGTTCCCCGATGTAAAGTGTATGTAAGGTTATAATGGACCTTGCAGCCCCTGACAACAGAAGTAAGAATTTTAATAATTTCCTAAACCCTGAGTAACTTGCACACCTCTCTGTTGAATCTTGCACTGCTCCCTTTTCAAGAGCTTGCTGGAAGTTCAACAAGCATGAGGCAAACCACCATCACAATTTGCTTGCTGCATCACTAAGGCTGCACTCCTGTATTCACTTACCTGGGAGTAAGCTCCATTGAATTCAGTGGGGCTTACTTCTGAGCAGAATTTAATTTAAAGCTGAAACCATATTGTACTATTTTAACATGCCACAGGAGTACAAATAGACAAAACTGAAATAAAGCAACTTTGGCAGATTATCAAAAGGTGAGATTTAAATGTTGCTATTAGTGACCTCTAGTGTTTGGAACAAGACTCTCCAGACTACCAACCAACATTAAGAACTATATTTTCCTATGTGGGATCGGAAATAAGGAATGCACTGACTTTGATACAAGTTGTTGGCTGTGGATGTAGAATTTTATGTGCTGTTTTTTACTGACTGCTTCATTTGACTTTATTTTAATTGTATTTGCTTCATTTGACTTTATTTTCACTGTATTTGTATATTGCATTGTGTGATGCTACTATGCACTGCCTTGAAATGCCAGCATAACAGGTAGTAAATAAATAGCTTAATAGATAATAATAATAAAAACTCATGCAGTATAAAACCTTATAAAAATCGTGACTAGTTCAGTACTTGACAGTAGCAGTTGGGGCTGCCATATAGCTGGCAATGAGAACGCTTCCCTGAACGGCCTCGGCCCAGTAGGCCTGAAGGAGCGTCTCCACCCCTATTGTTCTGCCCGGATGCTGAGGTCCAGAGCCGAGGGCCTTCTCATTGCGAGAAGTGAGGTTACAGGGAAGCAGACAGAGGGCCTTCTCAGTAGTGGCACCTGCCCTGTGGAACGCCCTCCCATCAGATGTCAAGGAAATAAGCAGCTATCTTATCTTTAAAAGACATCTGAAGGCAGCCCTGCTTAGGGAAGCTTTTAATAGACTTTTTAAAATAGACTATTGTATTTTACTATTCTGCTTTGGAGTCACCCCTTGCCCACCTCCCTTGGTCCGTCCTCACCCACCCACTGGGTCCCAGGGCTGCCCTGCTGCCTGCGCTGGGATGTGGATCCCCGCAGAAGCCCTCAGGGCCTGCATGGGGTGCCTGGTTGGGCCCTCTTTGAATTTTGCACTCAGGGCCACGGCCCGTGGGACTCCCCCACACTACGCCATTGTGTTGCGGGAAGCAATTGTTAGCCTACACTTTCCAGTGTACTTTCCTATCACTTTCATTACCTCAGAAAGACTGTTGCCTTTTAAAAAAGCAGGTTTGTTGTGCAAGAGCTCCAAAACCACTTTAGTTGTCCCAGCTGAATTTGCTGGTGTGCTGTTGACTCCCACCCACAAAAGAGCAACATTCTGGAAGCATCCTGAGGTAAACTGTCAGGATCGTATCTGACATAGACCAGAGAGACCTATTTTGGAGGGAAAGTCTTCAAGGCCCCACAGAAAACCCCCCTCCAGCTGAAGACCTGGAGGAACCACAATAGTCTGCAGCCTGAAGAAGTCCATTGGGAGGATGTCTCCCTTGGCTCCTCCAACGAATCCCTCAGCATCCCTTGGTCCCCCATGATCTCCCACAGGCCTCTGGACTGAACGTGGCCGTGGGCATGACAAGACAGCCAGCGCTGCCAGAGCAGTGCCTGTTGGACTGTCAGGAGACGCTTTTGCTAGGGGTCTGCTTGGGAAGAAGGGTCTAAAGAGGATGCAAGCTGTGAGCCAGGACAGGACGAGGCAAAGGAACTAGAGAAGTCTCTCTGTCTCCTTGAGGCCTTTGCTGAGTTAACAGCTCACTTTTGACCTCATTCAGCTCCTGCCTCCAGCTGAGGTACTGGCAGTGCCATGGCCATAAAGTAGCTTTTCTATTTAAGGAATTGACAAAAGATGAGCTATATGCTGCTGTTTTTCAGCGACCTCTAGTGGCTAAAAGAAGCATCTGCCAACTACCAAAATTAAGAATCATATTTTCCACAGAAAATATGTTAAACTAAAATGATAGAACTGAATAATGCTATTGACCAGAACACTAAAAGGCAATCATATATGTGACCACTCATCATATTTTATTACAGTCAAAGACCAGCTCGAAAAGCACAACTGAGACAGCTTTCACAAGAATAAAATATACATGTAAAGCAATGTACAACAGCTTAAATATTAAAATCTAAGATAAGTGCATATACACATAAAGACCTAAAAATTTGGGCTACCATACAAATTGGCCCTGACACCCTGGAGGCTGACTTCGACTGTTTTCCTAGCGAAAGAATGTGTTTTGGGGGGTGGTCTGCTCCTGCAAATCTGCGTGCAGAATCTGGCGACCATCCAGGTCGCCTTGTGGTCTTTGCCTAAGAGGAGAAAATTGAGTTTAGACTTATCTGGAAGGTCAGCAAGCCTCACCAGCTGGGGGTCAATGATATCTCTGCGTGCCTCGTCATAAAAGGGACATCTAAAAAAGAAATGTTCCGGGCCTCCTAGTTCCCCTACTGGGCAGCCACAAAGACTCTGAGCATACGGGACTTTTCCAAATGCTGCTTCCAAAACCGGCGAGGGCAAGGCCCAGCTTCTGGCTAGAGTAAAGGCCCTTCTCATGTTTCTTGATATGAGAAAATAGAGGTATGCTGCCAGGGCCGCAACATACCTCTCATTTTCTATGATTATACAATCGGGGGACCTCAAGCAGTCCTGTTGTCTCTCTGTGTCCATGATTCTTTGCCTGACCACAGACCTTGCTTGGCCCAGGCCCAAGTTTAGAAGGGCTTGTGGAGCAAAGCCCAATTTCTGGAGAGTGTTCAGAACTGCTGTCTGCCAGCCAGACTTGAACCAGTCGCATAGAATCAGTGAGGCTATTCCTCGGGGGAGCAATTTCAATGTCAGCCAGTTATACAGGTGAAACTCGGAAATTTAGAATATCGTGGAAAAGTTCCTTTATTTCAGTAATTCAACTTAAAAGGTGAAACTAATATATGAGATAGACTCATGACATACAAAGCAATAGATGTCAAGCCTTTATTTGTTATAATTGTGATGATTATGGTGTACAGCTGATGAAAACCTCAAATTAACAATCTCAGAAAATTAGAAGATTAAATGAAATCAGCAAAACAAGGGCTGCAAATAGAGCAATATTGGACCTCTGGGAAGTAGAAGCATGCATATGTACTCAGTACTTGGTTTGGGCCCCTTTTGCATCAATTACTGCCTCAACGTGGCGTGGCATGGATGCTATCAGCCTGTGGCACTGCTGAGGTGTTATGGATGTTCAACGTCCTCATACATAGATTGGAAAAAGGCAACCCATCGGTCAGGTGGAAAATGTGAGGATAAGGGAGAGGCAGCTTTGTGCAAGCCAGACGTAACCAGTTTCCAAAATAATGTCTGTTTTTTTGCTTTTGCCACAATAATTAGTTCGGACCAGCACTTTCTGCTATAAGCGTTCTTTTGGCAGGTTATCAGGGCTTTGTATTTTTTTTTTAGGGCACGATCGGAGAGATAAGCTTGCTGCCTAGCATGGTTATCAGGTGTCAGGGCGGCTTTATAAGCATTTTGCAAGGCTTTCTTGGCCTGCAAACAGGTGTGATCAAACCAGGGTTTATTTACTGTTATAGGTTTAGTTCGCGTCTTCTCTGAGGTGTTGAAGAGGTGGGGTTTTAAACGATGGAGCAGGCGCTCATAGTCAAAAAGTGGGTCCTCTGGGTTAGAATTGTTACCAGAGCCATTTGAGTGTGCACAGATTTTCAGAAGCTAAAATCTCCTTCAGTTTGTTGTCAAGTGCGGGGGTCTATTTGACCCGGCATCCAGGCTGCTCCACAGCAGTAATCTCTGTGGGTATACTGTTTTAAGAAAGATTGTCTCGTTTTTGAGGGATACCTGCAAGTATAAGGGGAAGTGATCCCCCTCTACATATTGAAGCACTTGTAATCACACAGTTTTTGCTAGTAATTCGCTATCAAACAGCATGTAGTCAATTGTACTGGTTTTTGACCCTGACAAGAAAGTATATTCCCCAGGAATATCTCCACTAGTGCAGCCATTTAGAATGTATAAATTTAGCTGCCATGAAAATTTGAAGAGACAGGCACCAGCATAATTTGAGTGTTGGTCCTTTGATAACCTTGGTTGCTGTCGAACTTCTAGGCCAGACACATCAGAAAACCCAATTTTATACCTGTATTTACATGCTAAACTGTAATCATCTGGCCCTATCCTTGCATTTAGGTCTATGTGACCACTCACACCTTTATTGTCAATCTAAGCTCTCAAGGTGAAAGCTGTAAATTAAAGGTCATTATTCTAATATTGGGAGGTGGCAGTGCCTTCTTAGCTCTTGGTAACCTGTTATTTTTATAAAATAAAATAAAAAAGCAGATAAGCACTTCTGATACTGTACATTACAATTTAGTCCCTGTTTCCATTTCAATGTATAGTGTTTTGCATTCCAGTTAGGAAATCTGTCTTTTTCACACTTTATTTTCAAGAAAACCATAGCTGCTGTGTCTAGCTGCTAGTGAATAACATGATTTGAGCTGGCTGATATGTTCGTCCACAAACTGGAGCTCAGTGCTAACAAGGCAGGTTCTGTGTGTTTGTCTGTTTAGGGAGACACTGCTCAACCTGCTGTGGCTGGAGTTGCACTGCCCAAATGGATTAAGTTCCCAGTCTGGGGGGAGCACTCCTGGACCCAGTCTTGCTGTGGGAGGTCCGTGTGGCCTCTGGGGCAAGCAGTATTTTCATCAGTTTAGACTTGTGCACCCGCAGCAGCCATTCCTGGACAAAGAGTCTCACTGCAGTTAGTCGTGTCCTGGTAACATTTAGGCATGACTTCTGTAATGCAGTGTACATGGGGCTGCCTTCAAAGTCTTTTTCAGAAAATACAGTTGATTCTGACTACAGCTGCTAGGTTGCTGTCTGTGCCTGGTCACTTTGAAATGTTGCTGGTTGTTAAAGAACTGCTCCAGCTGACAGGCCACTTCGGAGTGCCAGGCCAAATACTGGTGCCTCCCATTAAAGCCAGGATGGGAGACCTGTGCCCTCCAGGTGTTGCAGAGTTTCCTCCACCTCTGGCTGAGGAGAGCTGGCCTCCAACAGCATCCTTACGCCCTCAGGTTCTCCTTGAAGCCCTTTAGGCTCTGAAGGAGCCCGTGCTTCCATTTCAACCTGCCTATGTATTGAGAGATGTTTTGAGGCTCTTCTGTAGGTGCCACTAAAGTTAAGTTTACCATATATGAACTTTCCTCTCCTGAGAATTTGTGTCACCAACATTGCTGTCCTTACAGTGCCAGGCAAGGATTTAAAAATAAATCAAAAGCCTAATCCTTTAAATGCATCCCTGTTTTGCAATATTGCAATGCTTTTTGTATTTTATAATCTTTTTTTAAAGAAGTTCCTGGAAGCACTGCTGCAAAGTGTGTGTGTAATGAATCAACAACAGCTGAGTGAAAAGGTATCTGGTGTAGGTGCTTCCTCTGCATTGCTTTAGCTGTCATGTTTGTGTACAGTTTTTAAAGCTGCCCATCTCCCCATTTAAGTATCCTACCTTGAGGCACATGTGTATGAATATATAAATTAATGAAAAAAATAAAAAATCCTACTCATTCAATATACACAATGGGACTGGCTTATGAGTATACAAGTTAATTTTTTCCTTGCATTTTTTGCCGGCAGAAGAGGAAGAGCTGCTTGTGGGATTTTCTGCCTCTGAAGCCAGAATAACCTGGCCAGCCTTTAGTATTATGCAACTTGGCGTGGGGGTGCTATTTGCTCTTCTTCCTCTGTCAGCAAAATGTCTTGAACCAAAGGAAAGGATTATACCAAGGAAAGGATTAAACACACACACCCCTTCCCTGGAGCTGTTGTTCAGAACTTATTTACACCTATTTTTTTATGCCATGTCTCACCGAACCCTCAGACTCTGTGTGGACATATTTTTTTTAAGCAATGACTGGTATCTTTAAAAAAATGGATAATTCTGTTTACAACAGTTTACTGTGTATTTATGTCAGTCAGTCAAGCATTTCCATTGTATCCTACAATTAAATGTTTGCTGAGAAAGTGTAGAGATGAAAGGTGTTTCCCCCCTGGCAGACCATAAGTGCCTAACTTGCAGGTTGGTTACTCTATAATAAATACTATATACTAAAACTGCATAATTTTGGTGTTAAACTTAAGTGCTGGGATTCCAGTGAAACAAGTGATGTGATGCCAGCACTGCATGTCTACTTTTGCTGCAGTATAAACAAAGAGGAACTATTATTGCTGTTTACTGTGACTTTTGGGGGTAATTTGCTGACTTGCTCATGTATTTCCTCCAGGTTCAGGTTCTTCACAGTCAAGCATTTGCATACAAGTTTAAATTTACTTCACAATGAAAGTGAAGTAAAAAAAATGTGTAAACACTTTGGTGTTCTAATGCTAATACAGTGGTACCTCTAGATTCGAACGGGATCCATTCCGGAGCCCCGTTCGCATCTAAAAGCAAACGTAACCTGTGTCCGTGTGTCTGCGTGCGTGGGTCATGTGCATGGGTCATTTTGAGCGTCTGTGCATGCGCAAGCGGTGAAACCCGGAAGTAACGCACTCCGTTACTTCCGGGTTGCCGCGGAGCGCAACTCGAACGCGCTCATCCCGAAGCACATTCAACCTGAGGTATGACTGTAAGACCAAGGAAGTAGAACATGGCATGTGCAGCAGATCTGGAGGCAGACTTCTCTTTTATGGGATTGTGCATCCTCAAACTGGCTTGTTGGGCACGATGTGATTTGCTATTCCGCTAGTTATTCAAAATGGCAGAATGGGCGCTTCCTCATATTAATTCTCAATGCTGTCACAGCAGAGCCTGGGTGTCTGGTGCTACTACGGTACTTTGGATACATGAGGTATATGAATTTGAATGTTCAAACATAAAAGTCCCAGTCATGCTGGTCAGCCATGGTAAAGCTGCAACCCTATGTCTGGGTTCTTGGAATTAAACCCTTTTGAATGTGGGCCTATGGGACTCACCTCCAGAGAAAGAAGCACAGGACTGAGCCACACATTTCAATGAATGCAGCAAGAATTGCAGATCAGATGAATGTGATGTGGTAGTTCTGTGATTAGAATTCCCAGCATATTTTTCTGTTCAAAAAGCAGCCCTGGATTAGGACCATGGCGCAAGAGGAGGAGGGAACCCTTCCTCCCTGCACTGTTTTCCTGCTGAAAATCTGTTATTTTCCATGTCTGTATACTCATGTGTTTCCTAATGAACACACCATAGGTGATTTATGGTACTGCAATTACTTATTTGCTGTTGAGCTTGCATATTATTGACATGGTTATACCAACCTGTCAGGCTTTTTTATTTAAATGAAGGGGGAAATAAATAAATAAATCCATGCCTACTCTAGCTTTTCCAGACCCTACTTTGGGGTCCATTGCTATGCCATGTCTTCCAGGTAGGATGTAGATTCAAGGTCCTGGTATTAATATTCAATGCTTGGGACCAGGAAAACTAAAATATTATCTAATTCCTTCAATATACAACAGATAACTGTGTTCTGCAAAAGAGGGGCCTCCTCTAGCTCCCATCTTATCTGGAGGCCCCATCTATATGAAGTAGGAATTGGGCCTTGAGTGTGGTGGCAAACATGCTTTGGAACAGCCTCTCACTGAACATCAGATACACACCATTTCAGTCATCTTTTCAGACCTTCCTCTTTCAACAAGCCTTTTTATTGGAGATTTCTTCATCTGTATTCTTGGTAGTGGTGCCCACCCTATGGAACGCCCTCCCACCAGATGTCAAAGAAATAAACAACTATCTGACTTTTAGAAGACATCTGAAGGCAGCCCTGCTTAGGGAAGCTTTTAATATTTGATGAATTATTGTATTTTACTATTTTGCTGGAAGCAGCCCAGAGTGGCTGGGGAAACCCAGCCAGGTGGGCAGGAAAATATATGATGATGATGATGATGATGATGATGATGATTAGACTTGAAATTGTTTTATATATGAAATTGTGTGTGTGTGTGTGTGTGTGTGTGTGTGTGTGTATTCTAAATTGATATGTTTAATAGGAAGTAAGTCACAAAGGGAAATAAATAACAAATTGTTTGTGAAATCTTTCTAGTCTAGGCCACCATTTTTCAGTTGGATGCTTGTCAACAGTACCCTGAGCCCTGGAAAAATGAATAAGAAATAAGTAATGAATACAGTTAAAGAGAAATTCAGCCCAGATCACTGCCTAATATGAGAGTGATGCCCTATAACTGGGAGTGACACAACCATAACTTGATCAATATCTATATTCCCAAGTATAGGTTTTTGGGAAGAATGTCAAGGTGAAATATTGACTGTATTTATCTCATCAGCCTTTGTTTTGTTTAGAGTAACTTTTTAAAAGTAACAGATATTCATGGTAAAATAAATTATGTTGTGCAAATAAACCCTTAATAAATATCCTTCAGGGGAGATCTGCTAGGTAATATGAAAAACTGACTGACTGCAATGAAATGAAATTGCTTGTATGCACTTCTTACAGCTCAAAGTATTATCTTCAATATGCAGATAAGGCAGGAACATAAAATGAAAACCTCATAAAATGCAGAATACTAATCCAGGGGGCTGCGTCTGGAGCGGAAAGAGCCTTGTAAAATAAGCCAAAAAATGTAAGAACTTAATTACGTGTGCAAAAGAGGGGAAGAATTCATTTCAAAGCAGTGTGAATTTTCTGGTAGTCATAATTTAATGTGAAACAACAATTAAGCCCTGCAGTAAAGTTTGCATCAAAATTATAATGTAGGAATATTTTTAAAAAATGGATTTATGATTGCAAGTTCCTCACTCCCATTTCGTGGGCATCTTCACTAGTCTAACTATGTTGAGATTGCAGCTGAAATCTCCCAAGCATTAGTGCCATAAAGTCCTATTAATTCCAACCCAGGCAAAAGCTTGCATTCTCAAGGAGGAAATGTAATCTAAGTTTCAAAGCATTTAAAATATTTATTCAATATTATTTCTGAATATACTTTTGGTTTGTGGCATCCCACCAATAAATGATTTCAGAAACACACCAGCTCTTGAGGTGAAATACTTTAGGGCAGGGGGAACAGAAATGCACAAAAAGAGCAAGAATCTCTGGCAGAGAAGAGGAAGAACACCCCTTGCTTCCATGGGACAGATATGAACACAAAAGCACAATGAGTTAAATAATAAGTTCCTTGTCTATATAAATTCCCTGATTGGACTGGGTGGTAATACTCGCTGTGCAGTTATCCTGTGCTGGATGGGGAACCTTGTGAATGAAGACTTGTGCGCCTTCTCTCGGGTCAGCTGCTGGGACTGTGCATGCAGCAGAATGGTTGCTTGGGAGGGGGAGCAAAGAGGGGCTGGATATAACCCCCCCCCCCCACACACACATTCCACCTCCCATTTAACTGCTGGTTAACATGATTATAAAAGGGGTTATGGAGCTTTAATGCCTTCTGCCTTTAGAAGTGAGCCATAAAGATTAATGGGCAAAGGAGCATCCTCTCCTACCCACTGAAATGCTTTTAAATCACACACACACACCCCACACACAGCAGGGACTTTATGAAGCTCATGTGAGGGGGGTCAGGTGAGAGAAATCCCCCCTGCACTCTCAGTCATTTCAGAGGAAAATAAGGCCATCCTTTGTCCTCTGGGTGATCATTACAGGAGTTGGGAATTGGGCTCAAATGGAACCAGAGTCTGATTTCTCCCTACAATCATTCCAAGGGGAAATGGAGACATAAGCTTCCATTCACCCTCTAAGCAACCACTGGGCAGAGAGATTTGCTGCTTCCTGTGCTGGCTAATGCAGCAGGCCTTGCTCCTTTCTCTCACCCAGTATGACTCACTCCCTGTTCCTGTGCAAGGCTAGAGTTGCACACAACTGCCATGGGTAATCCCAAGCGACCACAGAAAATGTGTATAACCAGAACCAGTTTGTGGGAAACTGGAATATCTCTTCAACTCCAGTCCCCTTAAGGATATGTTCCTAATATAAAGTATTTTCATTCCATGACTCCAGTTTGGGGTCTCAGTGTATAAACATGCACGTAACCAACACCTATACACATGTGTGTGTGGAAATAAAATACACATAAACATGCACACAGGTGAATATGTGTTGTAAGGAAAACCAACCACTCTTCTACCTGATATATTTCTTTCTGTAAAAGTAAAATAAAACTAGCATGGTGTAGCATTAAAGATGGCCATTTGCCTGCAAAAAACCCAATGTCTGCAGAGATATATTAACACTTCTTCTTAAAGGGCAAAGTCTATTTCCGGTGCATAATGGGAAAAGCCATCAAACATGCTCTCACCTAGCCAATTTATTTAAAAGCAACTAGAGAATTTTTGGACCTTAAGTACTGGGAAGGGGCATATTTTGACCCTGTGGAGGGGATAGCTATGATGTTACATTGCTATGTATATGAGAAAAGTACACTTTTGGTAGTCAGAGGAAGAATTTGAGAAAGGTGGAGGCACAAAAAGCTGAACATTTTTAGACAGTATTAAGGCAGTTCAGTCGGAGTCTTCATCATCAAGGTATTCATCTGCATTGCTTAAGGTTCGCATTATGTCTAGAAGAAAGAGCAACAAACATTTAAAAAATGTAAATTTAGGGTGCAACCCAACAGCTAAGACAGAAGAATAAGAAGCAGTCGCAGTCCCAATACGCAGAAGGTGTTCCAATGGCTGTGGTGGAGGAAAGGGGCATGTTGCAGTGGCCAAGAGCGAAAACAGTCTCCTCGTTGATGTGAATGGGAAGGTCAATTTACAACATGGAAAAGGGCAGGAGTGTGGCTGGGTAGAGTACCAACACAAATCACCACTCCTCCTCCCCCTTGGACTGGAGTGAGTGAACAGGGCATATAGCAAGTGGTAGCAGCTCTGACATGGATTCAATCACCCCAACAGCATTGCCAGTCATTTTGAGTGTTTTCAAAATCTGTTACCAGAGCTGTCACCTCTTGTGCGTCAAATTTCTAGCAAGACAATTGCAGGACGTTTTGTATCCCTCTATATTATTAAAATAATTGCAATAAGGCTTCCTCCCACAACAGCTTGGCAGTGGCGTAGCGTGGGGGGTGCAGGGGGGGCAGGCCGCACCGGGCGCAACATCTGGGGGTTAGGGTTAGGGGGCGCAAATCCACAGGTTAGGGGGTGCAAATCCATGGGTTAGGGGGTGCAAATTACTTGCCTTGCCCCAGGTGCTGACAACCCACGCTACGCCACTGCAGCTTGGCATTCCTCCATAGCTACAATCACGTCTCTCTGTGGCTCTCTGTGTACCTAAGAACTTATTATCCTTGGAGCTCTGTGAAAAGGAGTGCCTTCTGTAGGGTTTCATCACAATTTGTCCTAGGTCACTGTCTTTAAGCAGAAATGCATTTTCTAACTGCCTCACATAATCCCACTTTCAGCAACAGTTATGGGGATATTCATAAATCACTTACTGATGCAGCATATTGGAAAATACATCAAAAAAGGTAAAAAACCAACACCCCTCACCTTGTCCTTGTTTCTTTTTAAGCAGGGAAGCACATGCTGCATTAGTAGCCATGTCAAAAGCCAATTTCTTCTCATTATTTCTTAAATCTGTTCTAGCACCTTTGTGAAAACAAAATAGAGGATACCACAATTAGAAATTCAGAGGTGAAACTATCAGGTCAGGAGTGTCTCACCTGTGGTCCTCCCGATGGAGCTTCTGTACTCTCAGCTCCCATCAGCTTCAGCCAATATTCCAGTGGTCAGAGATGATGGGAGTTGTAGTCCAACAGCATCTGGAGGACCACAGCTTAGTCGGCCCTGTGTTAGCCACATATCTTTGCTATCCTTATTAGCAACTTTCCTCTAAAATGAAACTAGTTTTCCATTCAAACTTCCGATGCGAAATCTCTATCCTAATAGAGATTCTAAGGAACAGAATGATGCCACTTTGCCATCTACGAAGAATCAGAGCACAAGTGATTGTGGCTTTCATTTTTTAACGGAAGTTCAGATTGTTTGTTGGTGGAGAATGAGTGTATCTTTTTGTATAAAATGTGCACTAGGGGCAGAATTCAACACAGCACTCAATGTAGAATTGGGGGAGGGGAGGAGGTCCACTCATGCAACAAGATTTTTCCATCCTCTCCTCATACGTCTCCTCAACCTGTTCTGCATTTCCCCCCCAACCCCCCAGAGCAGAGTTGGGGGCATGGAAGAAGGTAAGAGATAAAAAGTCCCGTGTGCAAGTGAATGTCATTATGCACACACAACAACACAGATGAATCCTGTCCGTGTAAAATATCACCACAGCAAACACCTCCGTATCAGTGGAATAATTCCTCACATAACTGAGAAGGTGGCTTTCATAATTCAGAACACAGCTGGTCCTACCCTAAGAAGGAAGAAGAACAGGCTATGGAAGGAACCATATTGTAGGGCTTCATGGGACACAAAACTCCACTAACAAAGGTGGCATTCAGATGGCTAATGAACACAGCAAGGAAAGTTGCAGATTTGCTACTGCACTCTTCCTCTGTGGGTGCAGCGTTCTAAGTCAGGGGCAGCCCATTCCATTTTGCCACCTGAGGCGGAAGTGGAATGTGCTGCTCCTGCCCCCCTTCTGCCATGCTCCCCACGTCTGCCATGTACCAGAACAGCCCCCTGCTTGCTCAAACTCAGCAAGAGGGAGGCATTCTGGAAGTGGTGGAAGCGATGGGGCAAGCAGGGCGCCTCCTTCTGCCCTTCCACTGCCTAAGGCAGGTGCTTCATCCCACCTCATTGGTGGACCAGCTCTGCTCTGAGTAATTTCTTGAAGGTCTAATAATAATAATAACAATAATACCCCACCCATCTGGCTGGGTTCCCCCAGCCACTCTGGGTGGCTTACAGCATATATAATAACATAGTATTATGTAATACTTGATAATGAGCTAGGACAGAACAATATGAGCACAGAGAGCTTGATCCAAATCTCTTTGACATAAGGGGCAAACAGTGAAGTATTGTACATGTCTACACAAAATTATCTTCTTGAGTTCAGTGGGGTTACTTTCAGATAAGTAGCCATACGACTGCAAACCAAGAGAACTCCGAAGATCTTGTCAATCCATGGAAAATCTGGATTTTTCTTTTGCAATATATTGTTGTATTATATATTATAATTATTATAATATAGAACACATAATTCAACTAGTATGCCAAGTGAGAAATTAATAACTGCATTATAGAAGATAAAATGAGGCCAAAAAAACAGCTCGTTCACAGTATACATTGTGAGCTGGGTATGCAAATGTGTGCCTATGGCTCAGTTCAGATGTGCATATCTTGGCTTAATAAACTGAGGAATGTATGAGCCTTGTGCTCAACATGTTTCATCTTATCACCAATTCTCCTTTCTCAGTGTGCTACTATTAACCCTGCAAGACTTCAATTAACCATAGCTTTGTATTTTGTCAGTACCAGGAAATTATGGTTACAATGATAACAACAACTTCAAAAGCAACTGTGATTCAAGATCCTAGCTCAGTGCTGCCAGCCATAGTTTCCCAGTTCAGATGTAACATTAATGGTTCATGACAACAAGAAGTGTTGAATCATTGTGTGGCAAGAAAGTGGAATGGAAAGGGAAGGTATGGGGACACGCAAGCAGGCATAAAACTCGTGCATTTCTCAGATATACACATCTCACCAGGGCCCATGCTTATGACGTTACAGGAATGTCTTGGTAAATACAATTACCTTTTGCCAGCAGTGTTTCTACGATATCTGCATAACCCTTCCATGCAGCAGCATGCAAAGCTGTGTCCCCCAGTTTATTCTGTGGATGCAGAAGTGGGAAAACCCATCAAGGTTAAAATGTGGCAACAGAAGTTTAGATCATGTCAATGGTAATCAATCACCATTATCACAAACCAATTCTGGAAAGCCATTCAATGTGTGATTACTTACCTGTTGGTTTAGTTCTACATTTGGCTGCGTCAATAATACTTCCACTATATCTGCATAAAGTGAAAAAATTGGGAGTGGGGATATCATGAGAAATTGGAAGTTGCTTTGTTATATTCAGAATGTAGCAGGAAAGTCAGGATCTAGACTCAATCAGCTCAAAACGTGAGCTGTGAAAGTTGAATTAACTTAAGAGAACTAATCTGTATGAAAACTGATACAATCTCTTTTTAAAACCCACATTCTTAATTCAGGATCACCTTTCATTTCTTTTGTTTTCTGCTTTGCCATTATTAAGAGCACATGATTTTAGATCCATATTTATTTCCAGAGGGATTGCTGTGTTGAGTCTCTTCCAGCCAAAACAATGAAACTTTGTGGCAACTCAAAGGCTATTAAATTTATTATGGCACCAGATTTTGTGGTCCACTTATCAGGTGAGTTGTGGGTATATCTATAACTATAAAACACACACACACATGGTTGGCAAAGTGTGCGAGTGGGTGGAGAGGCAGGATGTAATCAGTAAGGTCAGGAGGAAATGAAGAAGTACAGAGAGTGATATCATAGAATCATAGAATTATAGAGCTGGAAGGACCCCAAGATTCATCTCATTCAAACCCCTGCAATGCAGGAATCTCAGCAAGTGGTTCCCCATCCAATTTGAAACCTTACTGGACACTGCCTAGCTTTGCAAATGTGCAGGCAGTTTTCTTGCTGCATCATTCTGCAGGAATTCCTTGAGATTGGCTGCCAATAAGAGCAGACCCTACTGGGCTGTATTGATGGACAAACTGTCTGACTTGGAGTAAGGCAGCTTACTCCCCTCCCCCCTGTTTTTTTTAGTATTTCTGAGCTGCCACACCGTAAAATATCAGGGCAGTGTGCAACGATTAAGACATGAAACACCATTAAAAAAACACCATATAATCATTAAAGTGACTGGCTAAATAAATTTTAAAAATACAGAATAAAACAGTTTACAAAGACCTCAAGAGTAAGGCTTGAAAGTGAGAAGTGAGACGGCTTCTGCAGGAAGAGATGGGGCCCACACGGAACCCACAACGCTTCATGTCGGGCTCTAGCTGAGGCCAATCCAATCTTATTTCTTAATTTCCCTCCCTCTTCCTAATTTAAATTGTATCATGCAAGAATTCAGACCATTACTGATTGCAGCAGAAGAGGAAATACTAGCTGGTCCATTAACCCAGTGATGAAAGCTCCAAGAAAGAAGGTCTTCCTCTTCATTCACTTCTCATGTACCTTTGTGTCCACCATGGCATGCCCAGTACAGGGCTGTGCTCCCAGCTTTGTCTAAGCCATTGACGCCAACTCTGTTGTCCAAACACTCCCTCAGCCAGCTCAGGTTTCCTGAAACAGAAAAAGAAATATATTTTTCATAGAACATAATGGAGTTGTTTTTCTTGGCGGAGGTGGGTAGAGGGAGGAAATAAATTATTAAGCTAAATCATACTGAGAACGATGAGTCTCCCTGGTATGCAATGCATTTCAGCTCATCATCAACAACAACAACAGCCGCAGATGCTACCAAATCACATTATTGCTGCATGAATGAAAATGTTATGCAAATTCTACTTCCATTCAATATTCTGTTTGGGAGACAAGTCTTTTTAACAAGCAAGCTGCTTAGCTTTTAACAGCCTATACAGTTGAACCTATGCATTATGCATTGCTCACATTATCACCTGTCCAGTAAAGAAAAACTTGTATGATGCAAGTCAAAATTATAACCAAGAATGACAGTTCTACCTGAATCTATTTTGATTACAGTTCGAGTTCTTCCAAATTTTGTAAAAGTGTATTGCTCGCTAACCAGCTCACCTGAAAGTCAGTTCCACTGGACTTACTTCTGAATAGACATGCAGAGATTTGCACTGTAAGGATTCGAAATCTAAGTATGCACATTGCTTGTTTGGCCAGTTTACAAGAGCACCAGTCCAGTAGCTTCTGTACCCATGTGGCTGCTCAGTATGAGCTGAGGGTTTCCCTTTTACATATTGTCCTGGTTTGCACATGTGAAAAGGATCATGGGGTCTTGGTGGACCCCAAGCTGAACATGAGTCAACAGTGCGATGCAGGAGCAAAAAAGCTAACGCTATTCTAAACTTCATCAAGAGAAGCAGAGTGTCCAGATCAAGGGAAGTCATAGCCCCGCTCTATTCTGCCTTAGTCAGACCACACCTGGAATACTGTGTCCAGGATGCTGACAAGCTGGAATGTGTGCAGAGGAGGGCAACCAAGATGATCAAGGGTCTGGAAACTAAGCCTTATGAGTAGTGCTTGAAGGAGCTGGGTATGTTTAGCCTGGAAAAGAGGAGACTGAGAGGAGATATGACAGCCATCTTCAAATATCTTAAGGGCTGTCACATGGAGGAGGGAGCATGCTTCTTTTCTTCTGCTCTGGAGGGTAGGACTCGAACCAATGGCTTCAAGTTGCAAGAAAGGAGATTCCAACTAAACATCAGGAAGAACTTCCTGACAGTAAGAGCTGTTCAGCAGTGGAACAGACTCCTAAGAGAGGTGGTGGACTCTCCTTCCTTGGAGGTTTTTAAGCAGAGGTTGGATGGCCATCTGTCCTGTGTGCTTTAGCTGAAATTCCTGCATTGCAGGGGGCTGGACTAGATGACTCTTGGATCCCTCCCAACTCTAAGATTCTGTGATTCTATATTCACAGTAAGCCAAATCAGGGTTTAGCTTGCGCATATGAGGATGGTTATTCCCAGGAAGGATGACAGCCACTTTGCTCTCCCTGGTTGTTTTGTGGCTGCGCTGCACTGAGCTAAGCCACGGCTTGGCTCTGCATATTGTCTGAACCTGGTCTTGTGGGTTTAGCTTTCTCTAGACTAACCATGAGCTGTAACAAAGGTTTGGTCTTGGATTCCTGCTCATTCGTCTGGTGTTGGATAGCATGCTAAGCCAAGCCATGGCTTAGCTCAGTGCAAAGCAACAGTGAGACAGCCAGGGACGACGGAAGTGGCTGCGTCTTCCTTGGGGAGCCTGGGCCTTGGCTTAGTATGATGTGTGAAGCTGGCCATGGAGGAGGGATAAGCCTGAAATGGCCCCAACAGCTAGCTTCTGAATACATCAATTTAAACCAGTAGGGGCCTTAACTACTACTAAAAGGTAAAGGTACCCCTGCCCGTATGAGCCAGTCGTGTCCGACTCTAGGGTTGTGCGCCCATCTCACTTAAGAGGCCGGGGGCCAGCGCTGTCCGGAGACACTACTGGGTCACGTGGCCAGCACGACGAAGCTGCTCTGGCTAGCCAGCACCAGCGCAGCACACGGAAACGCCGTTTACCTTCCCGCTATAAAGCGGTACCTATTTATCTACTTGCACTTAGGGGTGCTTTTGAGCTTCTAGGTGGGCAGGAGCTGGGACCGAAGGACGGGAGCTCACCCCACCACGGGGATTCGAACTGCCGACCAGCAAGCCCTAGGCACTGAGGTTTTACACAGTGGTGCCTCGCAAGACGAAAAGAATCCATTCCACGAGTCTCTTCGTCTTGCGGTTTTTTCGTCTTGCGAAGCAAGCCCATTAGCGCTATTAGCGGCTTAGCGGGCTTAGCGGATCAGCTGATAAGCGTCTTAGCGGCTTAGGGGATCAGCTGATAAGCGGCTTAGCTGATAAGCGGCTTAGCGGCTTGGGAAAAAGGATGGGGGAACCTTTCGTCTAGCGGGTTTTCCATCTTGCGAGGCATTCGTCTTGCGGGGCACCACTCTATACATTTACCTTGAGGTACCGTATATACTTGTGTATAAGCCGACTTTTTCAGCACATTTTTTATTCTGAAAAAGCCCCCCTTGGCTTGTACTTGAGTGAGGGTCCCACTTACCCAGGAGTCACCAAACTTTTTGGGGAGGGGGCCGGTTGACTGTCCCCCAGATTGCATGGCGGGCTGGACCATGTGTGTGTGTGTGTGTGTGTGCGCGCGTGCGTGCGTGCGTGCGTGTGAGGAATCCAGTTTTGAAGGATTTTAACTCTTGTGTTTTAGCTTGGTTGCTGATTGAGCTAAGGCTTTTGAACTTTTAAAGTTATTGTTGATACCATATTGTTTTTGTTGACGCTCTTTTCCACTTACAGAGCTAATTTACTGTTATTCTTTGAAGTAAATATTCAAAAACATTTAACCTACTGACGCCTCAATTAATGTAATTTTATTGGTATCTATTTTTATTTTTGAAATTTACCAGTAGCTGCTGCATTTCGCACCCTAGGCTTATACTCGAGTCAATAAGTTTTCCCAGTTTTTTGTGCTAAAATTATGTGCCTTGGCTTATATTCGGGTTGGCTTATACTCAAGTATATATGGTAAGTTTCACTGAACGCAATGGCCCTTACTTCTGAGTACACATACACAGGGCTAGAAGGAATCCTCATTGAACTTAGTGGCAGTTACTTCTAAATAAAAATGCATTGAAAGCTGAAATCTTTCCTGGTTTGCATCTGTATTAGAATTGCTTTTTAGGATATTTTTAGTGTTTTTATCACTCGTTTGCCACCTTCCTTTGAGAGGAAGGGTGGGAGATAAATGAAATAAATAAAGAAAGCATTGAATTAGGGAGATTTCCATTTTTAAAATTATATTTATGAAGTGTAAAAACCAAACAAAAAACCACAGGGGTTACTATATTATTAAAGTGTTATTGTGTTCTGTGTATACAGTGTGATTATAACCTGGACTAATGTCATTACATCACATTGATTTGTTAAAGCTATTAAACTATTCATCACCATATACCCACATTTGTATACCATCATTATCAAACCAATTATTTAATATTAATTAATTTATTTATTTGAAAATGTGAATTTAAATCTAGATTTTCAAGAGAGCTTACAAAAGAGAACCATAAAACAAATATAAAACAGATCAAAAACATTAGAAATAAAAGCAATTATCATAGTAGTAGTTAAAAATACAAATTTTTTCTATCCAGTTATTTAATCTGAAACCATTATTCCTTTCCCAGTACTAAAAGAATTAATCTATTGTGCCTATTTTTTTCTGCAAATAAATATATTTATTCTGCAAATCAAGACTATTTGTCCAAAATACTCAAGTCATGCAACAAACAATTAAACCCTCTCTCTTAGAAATAAAATGCCTTTATTATCCCACACAGACTTCCCACTCTCATAGCTTTCATATTTTAAAGAAACTCCAACAACCCAATCTATTTCATCCCCCAACCCAATGGGAAGAGAACCGATGAACTGCTTCTGTGGCAACCCAGCTCTCTTTAGTGCAGCCATGAGCTTGTAACTGAATACAAGCCCGGGGGGTGTGTGGATTTGATATACTGCAAACTTCATCTGTACCCACCTCTCTTGGCAGCTTCATGTAGTGGGTTGTCAATGGATTCTGCTTGTTCAGCCACTAAAACAAAAGCAAAAACACACGTCATCTTAAACAGGTGACTCCTTTGACTCCTGCACCTTGCTGAATGGGCCACAGGTAACTGAGAGCCGTTAATTTCCTTCTTCCTTCTATGCACTAATATGTTTATCAAAGGCCATGGATGTAAAATATATATATTAAACTCCTTATTGTATGCACTATTGTATTCCCAAGTTTCAAAACGCGGAAAACTTCCCTGTGCCAAACAGAGCTCCTCGCGAAGCTTCCTCCAATTTAATGTTGGGGAAGCTCTGTGTCTACAGCGCCCAAGGTGGCCACACAGGACAGAAGAAAGGGCATGCGGAAGAGGTGATCTCTGTAGGCATAGCTTGTCATGCAAGTTATACATGCTGAAATTGTCTTGATCGAGACAACACGGCGGCTCAGAACTGGCACTGCACTGCTGCCCTTCCGGCAGCAAGACATACCATGTCTGAGCCTCTTTCCAAAGCTCTTCCGGGTTTGGAGGATGTTCTGTCTGATGGAGAAGCAGGCCGCCTCCTAAAAGGAAAGGAAAGCACTCCCACTGTTGCATCCAGGCAGCCCCCCCCCCCAAATAAATCGGCAGCAACATGGGCTGTTGGAAGGCCAGCACTACAGCGCCGCCCGACTGGGGTGAGCCCTTCCTGAGCGGAAGGATGCTAAAAGTCTGCTGTGCATGCAGAGCTCCACAAAGAAGGCCTTGGATCTGGGCCAAAAATACTGAGGGAGCTGTGACTATTCTTGGGGTCTTGAAGATTTCTCAGGACTTATGCAAATCTACAATTCCCAGGGAGTTGTAAATGACACATCCAGCTTATAAATCCTACTTAGTTGTGAATATTCTTCTATGCTTCAGCAAGACAAGAAACATATTTAGCTTTTTTATTTTTAAAAAATATATCTGATGTCTCTCCAGCACTGTGCAGAAGTCTTTTTATTTTCCCAACATTTATGTTGATCTGTTTTATTCTGTCTCATATAATCTTTATGCTATTTTTCAGAGACTTATCCTTTTCAGCATTATCATCATCATCATCATCATCATCATACATGTGGTCCTAAAATTTTATTGAACGCCCCCCCCCCCTAATAAGATTGAAAGTTGCGAGATACATTTTAATAAAAAATAAATACATTAAAAGGCATCCACTTGTGGGGTTTTTTGCTTCTGTCTGTCCAGCAGGTGGCACACAAGAGAACACGGATGCATTCTTCCAGTTAAAAGGTGTGTTCTCAAAGCAGTTCTCTGCCATGAAACCATTTTTAATGCCCGGTTCTGGCATCACATTAGAAGTAAGATACTATATTTCTTTGTATCTGGATCAGAGACAACCCCTTTAAATTACAAGCTGCATACATCCTTATAGTCCACATCTGTGGTGGAGAGATATATCTTTAAAGGTAAAGCAAATCTGGAATATACCATAGTTGCTGGGAATTAGTCCAGTTCTTCCTTTACAGGTTCCCTTCCACCAATTTGTGTCACTCTGGAGGGAAAAGAAAGCAATGCTGAAACAGGGAACAATGACTCCACTCGAGATGTACTCTGTTTATTTAGCACGGTCCAGTTGTTAACATTTGTGTTTGATGAACTCACCATATCCGAAATGTAGATAATATCTCCTTCTTCAAAATACAGTTCATCTGGCTGGAACAATAAAGAGGGTGTTTGAGTTTGCAGACCACTTTAAAGCACATTTTAGAAGAATATCATTGTTGCAGCCTTGCCTAACAACATTTTAGGATTTATCTTCTTCATTCAGTTTGAGGAAGAGGTACAAACCATCAATCAAATGGAAACAGGGCCATGTGAGTATACACCAACTCAAAACTCCACAGAAGGTCTGCTTGTGTCTTTGGCAGAGTTTATATTTAAAAGGCTGAGGTCTGTAAGAGACATTTCTGCTTTTCTTGCTAAGAGCATCTTTCCCTTCCACAGTTCCTTGCTCACAGGAAGGGAAACAGAGGCAAGGCTGACACCAAATCAGCCATCTTCTGAGCCCCAACCAACAGGGTCTGCCATTTAAATTCTCCCCCAATGCCTCAACAGTGTTGCTCCTGAGCATTGTGGGAAATCTTAAATAGCAGGCAGCTTGCAGCCAGGTGAAAAGGGAGCCAGGGAGGACAGGCAGCCCCAGTTTAAAGGGGGGACCAGTACTCCTGGTGGGCCTGAATAGAGAATCAAACAGGAAAGAATTCTGAATTCAATAAACTGCATTCTTAGCAACTTCTTTTACTTTTGAACCTTTCCATGCTTTCTACCCGGCACTAGACAGCCTTCGCTGAAATCTCCTATGAAGCCTGTGAGCAAAAACAAGGTCACCACAGTCTTGGCCCCATAAGACAGGCACTGAGGCAGTGAAGAGCTTATCTTGTACTGGGGAAGTGGAAGCTGAGAGCCCTGGCAAGCTGGAAAACGGGAAGGGAAGAAAGGGAGAAGAGCAGGAAGGTTGCTTCTGCCTCAGAAAAAAGGCTGTGGCGTCTCTGCCCCAAGTGGCAAGACAACCACAGGGAAAGGAAAGGGAATGGGGCTTTTGCTGCCCCCTGTTGCCACCTGCTGGCTTGCCAGGGAATAATAAACCAGCTAACAGCTACTGAAGAGGCCAAACCACACATGATACAGCAGGAGTTCTGGGATTGGTTTACTTTACTGTACCTGAGATTTCACCCATTTTTACTGGAGTTGTGGGGCTGAGAAGTGGGTGCCCCAAGGCTCCTGTCTGCACTGCAGTGGGAAGCATGTGTGTGTGTGTATTGAGCCTACATTATTTGGAGCAAGGGGTCAGCACATCTGGCTGCTAACCAGAAGGTTGGTGGTTCAAGCCCACCCAGGGATAGCTGTGGGCAGGATTCCTGCACTGCAGGGGGCCAGACTGGATGACCCTTGAGGTCCCTTCCAGCTCTACAATTCTGTGATTCTGTTATTTGCTTTGTGCTGCAGAGTTAATAGCAACTGGGGGGAGGAAGGCAAGGATTAAAACCTTTGCTCCAAACAAATGAGGGGGGGGCTCAAATCAGGCAATCCAGAGTCACAGGTCTTTTGTGTCATGTGTGCTTTGGCCCCTCCACCTCCGCCCTTGGCATAGGCACTGGCACTGGCAAGCTCAAGACTTTCAGAAATGCAGCATGGCATGCAGGCTCCTTAGCAACCATCATTTCCTGCATCTGAGAGGCTAACAATATAAATAGCACCCTGCTTCTCATCTAAGCCTCTCATAGGGCGCCTCTGAAATATGAAAGTCCACCCCGGTCTACCCAGAGCTTTTTTTTCTAAAAAAAATGTTTAGGGGATACTCTCATTTTCCTACTCATATTGAAATACTGCCCCTCAATGAGGCCAAACTTCACAAAATGTTTAGGGGTATGCGTACCATGTGTACCTGGGGTCAAGGATGCCTGAGAAAGAGAGTGAGAGTTTACACTGCGTTCTCTCAATCAAAGGTACACAAGGAAACGTGCTGGTTCTTCTCTCCCACTCCTCAAACATGTCCATTTTTGAGAGGGTGAGGAGTGTATACTCTGGTTTTCTGAAGTGCAGCTGTGGAGGCTGCACTTGGCTTTCCTTTCTTGCCCTCAGTTTCTCATAACATGGGTTTGGAGGAGCAGAAGGAAAGAGAGCGGGGAGAGAACATGAGACAGCAGGACATTAGACACGGGAGGCTTCCAAGAGTGGAGCTGCAAGATCACCCCAATATATTTAATTTACAGAGTAGCTTTAAAGTGGAAAAGTTGGACTAAGGCAAAGTTGGACTATAGGCAAACTCCGACCCTCCAGATGTTTGGGACTACAATTCCCATCATCCCTGACTCCTGGTCCTGTTAGCTAGGGATGGTGGGAATTGTAGTCCCAAACATCTGGAGAGCCAGATTTTGCCTATGCCTGGACTAAGGAGTTGTGGTGGTTCCATTTTTGCTGGAGGCTAATCTGTCGGGCCTACCTTAGGACAAAGTTAATTATTAGCCAAAAGGCTGGCCCTAGAAAAAGGAATATGCCTCACCCTTCCAGCATTATAGCAGAAGACATCTGAGTTTGCTTTTTCTGCTGTTCCTTACTGAAAGGATTTGTAAGAGAAGATTGCTTTGTAAGCCTTTGGCAAGATGTGGCTGCTCAGAAGGAATGCTGAATCAGCAAGAGAAAAGAGACTCCACTATCTTAAAAGGGTGTTGTGCAGCTTGGTTAACACTTTCTCTTAATGGATTCAGACAAACTTGAAGAGGATGCTCAAAATCTTGGATGTAATGACACTGCCAATCCACATCTCTCCAGGGGGGCAAAAGCAGAACAAAATACAGGCTTCGCCCCCTCCAACTTTCCACCCTACTTCTCACTTTTCAAGCAGTTTGTTCAGAAACTAAAATACTTTTGCTGAAGTCAGTTGGATTTATAACTCCCTCCCTCATTCATTGTGTGACTAAGATGCACAGGCAATTGGGTTTTTAACCAATAGCGAGTTGGTCATGTTGTGCACTCAGAAGAAACACTGTTGTGTTGACAGACACCAGCACATGCACAATTAAGGCCAAATCCTTGGTTAAGGTACACATGGCCTGTCCACTTATTTAAGGGCCAAAACTACCACCTGTGCATGAGACCTTGTTCTTGAGCAAATATGAGGAAGATCAAACTGCAGCACTGGCCTCTAAAATGTTTAGATCTTTCACCTCTGTGGGTACAATGTAAATATCAATTCCTATGTTTTATTATCACAAGGGCAAGGTTGGGTTTAGCTGCTAAGTCATATTAAAAAATAACATTTCCTTATTTTAGAGGGGAGGGGAAAAATAAACTTAAATACTTACAGTTCTGGGTTCAAATGTATACAAGGCTCTAAAAACTTTGACTTGTCCTAAATATAAAGAAATAAATAAACATTAACAGAATATTTTTTCCTTTCCCTAAGGTTGAATGAATCAAACATCCATGTCCCAAACTCAGCCAACATTTTAATTGCAAGAGCTCTAACGACAGTCTAAAGCCTGTTTGTCAGGTTCATGACACATCAAGGAGGGAAGGGGGAAAAACTAGTGAAACACTGAACCCCCGACCTGTGGCTTATTCAGTCCATTTTGAAGGTAAAGAAGGTGTGGAAAATACATCTAAGTCTGAAGAAAAATGAACTCCAACCAAAACAGAAGAAAGCATAGATTCAGCCATTTTACTGAGCAAAAGTTCTGGATTGCAAAATGTACACTATGACAAGCTAATTGATAATCTTATGCAAATGTCAAAGAATATTAATATTTTATAAACATCTTTGCATTTTCATTAATTTTGTTCCTTTAAATAAAGTTCATTTTGAGATGAATGCAAAGGTGTGAGGTTTTTTTATCTTTATATATGCATATATCATTATTTGGAAACAAAAACCACTGCTTAATAATATAAAAATAAAGATAACCATGTTTTTAAGTAATTCATAAAGTAACTCATTCTTATCCACTTAACCATATCATGAGCTTCCACTGTCCATATGCTAATCAAATATACACCCTCTTTTACAGAAAATAGGACAAGGTATCACACAGCACAGGACAATATAATTTACAGTTGTACCTCAGGTTAAGTACTTAATTCGTTCCGGAGGTCTGTTCTTAACCTGAAACTGTTCTTAAACTGAAGCACCACTTTAGCTAATGGGGCCTCCCACTACTGCCGCGCCACCGGAGCACGATTTCTGTTCTTATCCTGAAGCAAAGTTCTTAACCTGAAGCACTATTTCTGGGTTAGCAGAATCTGTAACCTGAAGCGTATGTAACCCGAAGCGTATGTAACCTGAGGTACCACTGTAATTATTAATTGCAGTTTATATAATTGCAGTTTTTTGTAAACCGCTTTAAGGGATTTTTAACAATCAAATGGCCTGTGCATGTATATTTACTTCTTAAAAGTGTTCACAGTAATTTTTACTACAATCCTGTAAAGCAGATCAGTCCTGTTATCACCATATTGGAGAAGGGTAAACTGAGAGTGGCCTAGTTTGCACATAACACTAAAACATTACTTGGCTGTAAACTTTGTTGAAATACTAATATATTGGTTTAGGATCAAGTGCTAATCTGCAAAGTATGTTGCAATTTTCACCTCTTTCATGCACATACCAAACCTATGAAATTAAGCTCTACTTATTTCCGTGTTTTCTTATGCTTATGTCAGCAGCAACCACAACAGACTCAAGACTGTTTTCCTTTAGACTTTTATGTTTTATGGCTCCCTTAAAGGGCCATGCAGCAGACAAGAACAAGCGGCAGACAAAAACAAACCACATTTTTCCAACTCAGAAGATAGTTTGCTTGGGAATTATTGCTCATATGCAAAGTTTATAAAAACCAAGGGCTGTTAGAAACTAGCAGGGGTGATGGGATCAGAGCAATTGCAAAAAAAGAGAGAAGTAACTTCCAGTATTCATTTAAGAATATTTTTGCCATAACGCTGTTTTTTAATGGAAAAGGTGCTCTTTAAATGGTCTGAGATTATTTTAATTGCTGCAGCTGTTTGAGAGGGCTGCAGTCCACTCAAACAAACAGACTATTGTTTTTGAACCCAAGGGCTTTTCTATCCTGTAATTCCCTTTAACTTCTTTGTACGGACTTGCAGATAATCATAGAAAACTATGTCCCTCTGTCAATGTTTTCTGTATTAAAGTGTTATTTTCCTCCTCATTTGCTTCTGTACTCCACCCCCAGCTACCCCGCACATAACAAAAGAGCACATTTTTAAACATAATGTAGCTGCTTTTATTGCAACATTTAGTTTGGGCCCAACTTCTCAGGAGGAAAAGCTTTCGACATTGGATGAGGGAACTGAAATTGCCCCTATACTGCAAGGAAATGGTTCTGTGGTGGAGTCTTCGTGTCCACTGAGGAAATGACGTTGAACTAATGCAATGTTGCATTACATTAGCTACCTTGCAGGGACTTGGGTACTGGCCTGGACTAATATAGTAATGTTCAGTTCTGCTCACATGCAGACAAGAGAATGCCAATGAATTTCTAAGGGTCAAGCCCAGGCCGGCCCACCCATGAGGCAAGGTAAGGCAACTGCATCAGGTGGCAGCATTCATAGGGGCAGAAGATCCTGATGCAGATCTTATCCCCCCCCCTTGCTCCTGTGTAAGTCTTCACCCACCCCTTCTGTTCTGGTGTGGAGGGGGGTGTTGTTTTGTGGTTTGCCTCAGGCACCAACATGTCTTGGGCAGGCCCTGGCCATACCGCACAGGGCATTTCTTCATTTAAAGCATTCAAGCCCTGCCTCTCCACAATGAGCCATAGGCAATGTAAGTTAAATCAAAAAACTTTTTTTTAAAAAAAATGACAGCAACAATACATGCAGCACAGCAGTCACAAAGAACAGAATAGCAGAGAAAAAATGATTTTTTAAAAACACATGCCATCATAAATAATTTAACCACAGCAACTAAAACAATTTCAAAAAAGGTTTTGACCATCCTACAGACTATGTGGGGATAGTGATACAAGAGGAGCGAGTTCAAGAGCCATCACTGAAAAAGCCCTCACTCTGGTCCCAATTTGACATATTTGGCAGGGGGGGTGGGAAGAGTTGGGAGGAAACACGGGTCACAGGGGTGGGGACGTCTGATTATAAACTCAATAGGCACCTGTAGTCAGTCTCCTGCATTTACCTCCAGGTTTGGAAATTCATTGGCATTTCCTCTTGGCCAGCTTTCCATTTGCCCCACCATCTCTCTGTGGACAACCACATATTTATCCTCACAGGGCTAAAAGCAGAATGCGGGGGGGGGGGGGCATGTAGGGGGAAACTGGAAGAGGGGAATGGGCGTTATCTGTCCTTTTCGGTTTCTCATTTTTCCAATGTAAATTCAGCTCATTACATTTCCTCATCATATATATATATAATCCTCACAAAAATGTGTCAGCATTTCAACATGCATTTCCCCAAATATGTACATGACTACCTGTCATTTTGACTAATGCACACATTTTCACAAGCCATTTTTCCTAACACATTTTGTATGCTACTTCCACTAATATGAACATTTTAATGCTCACCTTCACCTAATACAAACTTTTGTTACTTGGAGAACTACATAGCAAAATTTGGAGAAATGCAAATTTCACAGAAACACTGCATTTCAGCTCTCATAATGTTTTGGAAAGTGGAAATAAGGTAGTTTCATATTTAAATGTGAACAGAACCAATTTTCTTCCCCATCCCGAGTTAAAAGACTGGGAAATGGCATGTATTTAATTAACATCATACATCATTTGAGCCCAATAGGATTTGCAAGTGGAATAGGTCTGGAATAGGTAGTCACACTACCCAGGCCTGGGTACAGAAAGCTTCCCTGACCCCTTACGGAAACCTCTTAGCTTCAGTCCTTCGGTTAAAATGTGGGAAAATAATAATGGCCTACAAAATAGAGACTGTGAGAATGATTGAAATAAATAATATGACATGCTTGAACCACTTAGCTTATTTAGGGTTGCTGAGAATTGTAACTTTGTGAGGGGGTCTTTGAAGGAAATAATTTTTTTTAATGTGCTTATAAGACAAAGTGTGTGCACAGCCCCAGAGGTAAGTCCTCCTGAGTTCAGTGGGACTCACTCCCAGGTAACTGCAGCTTTACACACATCTAAGGAGAGAGGGAGACAGGTTCACTATCATCACTTTCATATGCCTTTTCTAATCTCCAGCAAGCAAGATCTGTCCTTCCTGAGTACACTCATAGAGGCATGCGTGTCCTCACAAAGGGCCAAATAATATCAGCATTGGGACTGTTTTTGGTGGGGGGGGGCACTTTTCTCTTGCTTCTGCTTTTAGCATAATATCCTTTAATGAGGCTACTTGTCCAGGCAGAGGCACTCTTCATCTTATATCACAATGTATACAATCATGGCTGTTGTATTTAAATTATCCACCCTGCGGCCCTTTTGACCACAATGTATTTGTGGAAATTGCAGTACACAAATATGTTAGCCAAGCATAAGGGCTCCTCTGTGGCCTGTGGAAAAGAGGGATGTTGTTAGGTGCAAAACAATTAGATACTTTGTTGAGCAAAAGATATAAGAGGTGAAAGAGCCACGGCCTCCTTGATTTTGAGAATTCTTAATGCACAGGTAATAAAATGGCTGCAGCTCACTATCTGCTGAACCCCATCTCTGTCCTCTTTGATAGGTAAATTGTTCAGGTTTTGTATTGGAGTTATATACTATTTCTGAGCAGTTGCTTTCAAAATTTAGATTATAAAGACAATCCTTACATTCCAGAACTGTCCAACTATGAGTCAATGGCTTAAGATCTGGATTAAGGGCTGTATCTCTTCAGACAATTCCAGGGTGCAATTTCAGTTATTTCACACACACACACACACACACACACACACACACACACACAGTGTTTCTGCTTACCAAATTAAATTTTCCTCCCCCCTCATATGTGCTTCCTGAATAATAACAAATTTCTGCAAATTGTTCTATTCTTTTGGTGGCCAGAGTGTTACAACTTTAAGCCTTCCAAATCCCTTTCTCTTCAATCAAGCCACCATAGTTCAGATGATAACTTTGAGATAGGTTAAGAACTTTGAGAACTTAAAAAAAGAAAAGTCATTTATCGAGGGAGAGTCCACATATATATGGGCCTATTCCTACCTCTTTTTTCTACTGGTGATGGTGGAACCGTCAGGCACCATCCAGGCAACTAGGCATTTTAACTTGGTCACAAGTGACAGATAGTCCGGTGCAAAATGCACCTGGCCCCTGGCTAATGTCAAACCTTGCCAAAATGGAAATTACCAGTAATAGCTGTAAATAGGACAAATGTGCCTGTCCAAAAAACAGCTTCCCGGGGCACATTATTGTCCCTCAAATAATGGCTCTGGACTTGAGGGGAGATTAAAAGCTTTTTATTGACAGCGGGTTAGAAACTACATCTCTTCCTGATTTTGTATCTTTTCCACTAGGAAACTGAAACAATAGCTGGTTGCAACAGATTTGCCACAGTTACCATGTTCAAAGGCTTTGCTAAGGGCCTTTGGTAAACCTTAAGAGTTATTATACATCCTCCAAGAAGGTATGTAATCCCTGAAACATGTCCAATAAACTGTAATATGAGCTTCAATCAGGTAATAGACAGAATGAACCATAAACTACTCAAGTCAATGCACTAGCCCTCTTGCACTTAAGTCACTTTAATCTAATTCATTGCACTGGAACTAAAGTTTTTAGGTTGTGTAGTCTTCTCTCACACAACTACAGAAACAGGGTGTTGAATATTCTTGAATGTGTGCCATTTGCCCCTCTACCACCAAAGCCCTCAATGCCCACCCAATGGAATATCTTCACAAACGCTAATATATTATATTAATATATTTAATCTTATATGATATTAAACTGAGATTAAAGAATCAGGGAGTCAGTACCATTTGCCTCCTTGGCACTCAGTTTAATCTCAGTGGTGAATAAAAAAAAATACAGCTTGCAGAGAAAATCCGTATTTAAAAAACATCAATTTAATCCAAGAGGTGCCCCAAATATCTTTGAACACACCTAGTTTCTTGAAGGCTCACCTCACCCCCATATGTGCTCACTTGAATGCTGTGATCTGTGGCACTGGAACTTTAACAAGAGCCACAAAATATTCTTTCTGTACTTCCAAGAAACTGTTATTTTAGTGTAGCAGCACTAAAATTATTAAGCACGCACCTTCACTCTATTGTCTCTGGTGCCTGTCTGATATCAGCAAATGTTTTGTTTCCAGCCAACCTAATCAGGTCTGTTGTTTTAGTTAGCTTATGTGTTTTACAATTACCAATTTTAAGTACCTTGTTTTTATTTTATTTTTAAGGGATATTTTAAATGAATTTTAAATGAATATTTTAGATGGACTTGTAAACCACTTAAGAGAATTTTTGTTCTTCTAAGCAGCATGTAAATATTGTTGTTGTTGCTGCTGCTGCTGTTTTAAAATAAATAAACCCTGCAGTTCCTGGGCAACTACAACATGCATTCCTCTCTTGGTGGCTAAGGCACCTGATGAGTAACTAAGGCAGGCCTGTTAGACTACAATTCCCATCACCCCTGGCCATGTGGGCTTGGGCTGATAGGAGTCCCAACAATCTCTGGAAGGCCAAAGGCATGTGGCAGAGAGCCTAGCAGCTGACTTGCTGAGCATCCTTTATCAGGATCTCAGCCCATGGGGCAAATGTTTCTTCTACCAGCCTGTCCTATAGCGAGGAACAATTCAAAACCAATTCAATCTCCAGCATGATTCCGTTGAGGCCATTGGAACAACTCCTGATAAATGGGGAAAGCTATACCATAATTGAAATAAAGAAACAGGTCCTTGTCTGTTCAAAAGAGTGTGTGAGAAGAATCAACATATTTGCAAAGCACAAAGGCACACCTTATAACTTTTCAGATTTATTTCTACTTCCGATAGATGAATTTTATTTTGCAAGTAGTGAAGACAAATTCTGTGAAACAGGCGGGCCTCCTTCGCTCTTCCCCAGATGCCAGATAGTGGATTGGGCTGGTAGAACACGAGACTCTTGATCTCAGGGTTTTGGGTTTGAGCCCCACATTGGGCAAGAGATTCCTGCATTTCAGGGGGTTGGGCTAGATCAGGCTTCCCCAACCTTTGGCCCTCCAGAGGTTTTGGACAACTCCCATGATCCCTAGCTAACAGGACCAGTGGTCAGGGATGATGGGAATTGTAGTCCAAAACATCTGGAGAGCCGAAGGTTGGGGATGCCTGGGCTAGATGACCCTCACGGTTCCTTCCAACTCTACCATTTGGATACTGTGGTGGAGCACAAAGTCCAGGGTTCAGTCTTGGTGCCTCCAGGGGGCTGTGAGAGGCCTCTGCCCGTCCAGCGGCATCTCCCTCCGCTCCTACCCAAGAGGTGTCTTTTTGCGGCACGATGGGACCTCTCTCCTGGCCTGCAAGCTCAGGGAGGCGAGGCAGCAGCTCCTCCAGCTCCTGCCCTGCCTGGCTGGGCCACTGACGGGGCGGGCGGGGCTGCTGGGCTCATACTGGCTGCCCACTGCTTGCCAAGCCGCACCGATGCACCAAAGCTCCAGCGGCAGCAGCGGAGGATCCCACACGCTCGAGCCCCCCCCCCCCCCGCCCGCCCGGGGAGCCCCGCAAACTCGACGCCCTTCCTGCCCCGACCCGGCCGAGGGCGGCGGCAGCGAGCGCTCTCGCCCCTTCTTCTTTTTGACAGTGACAGCTTCTCTCTTGCCCCGCCCCTCCACAGACAGCGACCCTCCGCCACCCCGTCGCCCGCGCATCCCCAGGGCAGGGCGGGCGGGCGGGCGTCCCGGGCGGCTCCGAGCGCGCCCTTCGGCCCGGGGCTGGACGGAAAGGCCGCCTGGATGGCGCGGCGGGGTCCACGTGTCCGGGAGTGCCGCCGCCGGCGCCTCCCTTACCTGGCTTGGCCGGCTTCGGGGGCGGCTTGGACATCGCTGCGCGAGCGGGAGGCGCAGCCAGGCGGCGGGCGAGGGGCTGCGCGAGGGGCTGGGCGGCGTCGCTTCCCGGAGAGAGAGGGCGGCTCGCCGAGCGAAGCTGCTTCTGCGCCCGGGAGGAGGAAGTGGGACTGGCGGCGGCGCAGGCAGAAAAGGGGCGCCGGGCGCCGCTCCCTCTAGCGGCCTAAGTCCAGCACTGCAGGCGCAAATGGCCCCCTCCGGGCGGGGACCGCGGAAACCAGGGGGCCGGACTGCCAGTCTTGACCAATCGCCGGGCCTCCTTTCCTTCGAGGGGGCGGGGCATGCGCCTGGTTCATGAGGGGCTCCCCTTCCTCGGGGCGCTGCTCGGCGCGTCCGGCCTGGAGGGCGAAGGTAGGCGCGGACGGGGCTCTGTGGGGCTGCGCGCGCCCGACGCCGCCCGCTTGATGCCCCCAGAGGCTTCTCGTGCCCGGGGCTCCCAAGGAGGAGATGGAGGCCCGCTCAGCTCCCCGGGCAGAAGCCGACTAGCGGGGGGGGGATCGCTCCGCCGCTGCACCGGAGGCAGCAGGCTCGGCTGGGGGGCAAGAGCGGGGGCGCGGGGGGGGGGGGGTGAGGAGAAACAGCCAGAAGTGCTCCATGGTCGGCCGGCCTTGCGTGCAGGGCTTCAAGGGTTTTATTGACAACTGGAGTCTCAAAGCTTTTCAGAAAAAATGCATGTGAAATGTTTTGAACATGTTGGCTGCTACTGACAGGCTCCCTTAGTCCCACTTAAACCAGTGTTTGCACTTTCTGTAAGTGTAAAGTCACACTGCCTGGCATGCCTGGCTCACCTGCTTGGGTAAAAGCTGTTCAGGGCTACTAATCTCAAGGTGCTTCCTAGAAAACAAACTCTATTGCATTTGGTGGGACTAGGACTGGGCTGCCGAGATGCCCTAGAAGTGAAAATTGTAATTGTGTTGGGATCACTTTTAAATATAGCATGTTATGGTTATAAAGAGCCAGTGTGGTGTAGTGGTTAGAGTGCTGGACTAGGATCTTGGAGGCCGGGATTCAAATCCCCACCTGGTAATGAAGCTCACTGAATGACTTTGGACCAGTCACTGCCTCTTAGCTCAACCTACCTCACAGGGTTGTTGGGGTTATTAAATGAGGGGAAGTTGCGTTGTGCCCAAGTTGCGTTCTTTGAAGAAAAAAGGTGGGATATAAATGCTGATAATAATAATAATAATAATAATAATAATAATAATAATAATGCAGTTGGGAACTATTGGCTGCAATCTTACTCTTACAGAAATTGGTGGTAATGGTTTGAGAATACTTCTGGGTCAGGGCAGAACCAAACTGTGTGCCACTGACAATTGGGTAGAATACAACTCGCAGAAACTCTTCTTTCCTATGTAGCATTCCCCTTTGATGTATTTTGTCTTTGTTTTGGACCCATGCACTGCTGACCTGAAATCTTAACTTGCGTCACTGTCCATACAACAGAGTTCAAAGCCCTTCATCTTTGGATAGCTGGCAAATGCTTTGGCAGCAGCTGTTTCCGAATGGGTGAGAGATTAAGAACAAACAATCCAACAGCATTAATCTTTGCCCATATTTTTAGTAATAGCTGTGAAGCCATCCTAACTTTCTCACCAGTGAGCCCTGAATTGACTTTAATTAAATTCATCACGTGGCCACATATACAGTATTGCTTAGTATCATTTCTGGCTATAGCATTTCAAGCACTGTTTGTCCGTGTGTGCCATATTTTACTTATATTAACCTAAACATGGTGCCATTGGGCTTATTGAGCTTTTTGCATTACAGTCGTATCTTGGATCCCGAATGTCTTGTGAGTTGAATGTTTTGGCTCCTGAACGCTGCAAACCCACAAGTGAGTGTTCTGGTTTGCAAACGTTCTTTGGAGCACGAATGTCCGACGCAGCTTCTGATTCGCTGCAGGAGCTTCCTACAGCCGATTGGAAGCCGTGCCTTGGTTTCCAATGTTTTGGAAGTCGAATGGACTTGCGGAACAGATTCCGTTAGACTTCTGAGTTACGACTGTATACATATTTGGGCAATCTACAGTGTTGAGAATTAGAAATCCTAGGATTGCTGATGGGGAAGATAATTTAATACAGATTTTACACTGTTTACGATCAATCACAGTAGTGAAAAATATTTGTTCACAGATGCATGAACTATAATGGAATTTCTATTGCTCAATCTGTCCAAATATTACTAGAACCTTGTAAGACCGCAGGCTTGATACTTGTGGTTCACATGTGGTGAAAATAAAATATATAGCTTTGAAGTTTAGCAGACAAATCTTGATGCAATAAGTTCATTTATCATGAGTCTTGATGCTGCTATGACCTCCCAGAAATTCATGGTTAATGGGAGTAATACTACAGCAAGATATGCGGGGAAGATCAGGATTAGGATCCAGTAGATCTCTGGCAGAGTTTTGCCATCTTAACTTCCCCCTCCTTGTTCCTGCCAGAAATATTTTATTCCACAGGCTAAAACCAGCAACCCTGCAATTAAAAAAATACAGGAGATCAGTCTACTTGTACCCATTTTTGAATACTTGTACCCATTTCTTCGTCACTAGATTTTAGCTTGACATATGGCACTGCATTCTCAAAATAAATTGGTGGCAAAATCATCAAAGAGGTTTGTCACAGCATACTTGGCTTTCATTGGAATGCCACACTGAGAGATTCCCTAAGGATACAGTTAATGTTGACACTTAGGTGTTCCTACTTGACAGTGTACATAATTAAGGGAAATATGGTGCCAAGTTCCATCTTTCTGTACTTCATACAACATTGCTTGGTGTTTTGATGTTCATGGGTGAGCATGTTGTGCACAGTGAGGTTTGACGTCTTTCCCTTTCCTACTACAGGTTAGTTGCCAATTTCCATAGTGTCCAATCTTAACTCAGGAGAGCCAGTTCTTCCTTTCCATTGCAAGTCATCAAATGATGTACATCCACCTCCAAACATGAGAGAAAATTTGAAAAAAAGCTGCTAATTTGGAAGAAAGGCCTGTTGAACTTTGCTTCCTCTTAGTAGGCATGCGTAAGATTGCACTGAGACTCAAACCCTATGGATTTTGATTTCATTATAATTTGGTTTTGATGTCAAGCAATTTTTAGCCACTTTCCTCACAACTGGCTAGAAGCTTACCTGAGACATTTAGTCCAAAATTCCATGGGCTGAACATAGCAGCTCATGGATAATGTCTTATTCACTCCTACTGCAAGGATTCTTTCTCAATTTGATTTTTAGGTTGTGAAAGAACTGTGGAAATGTTGGTCATTGGACTTGGAGGGTAAGTGAATGGGTAGTTGGTTAAAATCCAGTTTTGCTTTAGATCAGGGATGGGGAACCTGGGACCCTCCTGATGATCATGGAATCATAGAATTGTAGAGTTGGAAGGGATCACAAGGGTCATCTAGTCCAACTCCTTGCAGTGCAGGAATCTTTTTGTCCAATGAGATTACAGTAAGAGTCTCATGCTCTGCTAACTGAGCTATGAAGCTTGAGTACAACTCCCACCACCCCTGGCCACTGGCTATGCTGGCTGGGGCAGATAGAAGCTAGCCTCAAACATTTGGAGGGTCCCATTATTGCTTTAGGTGTTTAGATCTACCCAATAGCTGAGTGGAATAATTTGCTTTTTGTGTGCTATTACTGCTTTCTGATCACTTTTCAGGATGGTGGGAAAACATAATTGTATTACTGAAGGCATGGCCAAAGTCCGTTTTGGGGGCCTAATCTGGCCCACCGGTCAGTTTAATCCGGCCCCTGTGGCAGTGTACTTGCTGGGGTAAAATCCTAACCTCAACAACTTCAATCTTAAAAAAAGGTTAACAACTTTGGTCGGCCCTCACAGCCCTTCACTTCATCAAATCTGGCCCTCTTTGAAAAAAGTTGGACACCACTGTATTACAGTTTTGCTGGTGCTAACCTTGATGGCTGGGGAGGGGGGGGAAGGGAAGAACTGCTACCTGGCACTTCTTGTTCCTGTCTCTTCTGTGTACAATAGCTAAAATGACACTCATGCAGTTGAAAATACTTGAATGTTTGCAAAAGGTATAGTAACTGAGGTGGGTGGGAGGGAGGTAACTGGTTCTTTTTTCTAGTTTCAAAAGACTTTTGAGTTCTGGGGAAATGACTCCCTGCAAACAGGAATTTTTGAGCGAAGATACTATGATTCCCTGCAACAACTGAGTAGCCATTGTGCATTTATCATGCAAAAGGTAACAAAAAAAGTTGTGAGATGATGATAAATATGCCTTTGCCCATTATAGCATATGCTATCTGAAAACATTAAAATACCGTATTTTCCCCTCTATAACACGCAGATTTTTTCTCCTAAAAAGTAAGGGGAAGTGTCTGTGCGTGTTATAGAGCGAATGTGTGCTCCCTGGAGCCGTTTGTCCCAAGTGCATGGCAAAAATCAGGCAAAAAACATATTGTGCCGTCAAGGAGGAGAGAAGGCTGCTGCTTTCCTGCATTTTGCCTCAGGGTCTTACTGCCCACCCTGTTCTGTTTCAGTTGCTGTTTGCTCAGACGGAACAAAGAGTAGTGAAATCCCCTCCCCTCCAGGCAACCCCTCCCCTCCAGGCAAGTAGAGAGGAAAGCAGAGCGTCCGCTCCGGTGCTGCTGCTGCTGCTGCGTCTGGAGACTCGGCAGACAGCGGAAAACATGCAGATGAGAGAGAGGGGGGGGGGCTGGCTTGAGTGGGTGGGTGGACTTTGGCCTTCCTTCCCCCCCCCTTTAAACCCCTCTCCTGCATTCTTAGCCAGCTGCTTCTCCGCACACCCCTCTCGTGCTCCTTGTCCCTTCTATATTTTTCCTTCCCTCCCCACTTAAAACGTGGTTACAAAGCACGGATCCACATGGATCCTCAGGATCTTTGCATTGGGTCATCCCAAATTCACCATCAGATCACATAGCAATGATCTGATGCAAAAACAGGGCTGCAATGGTGCAAAAACGTGGTTACAAAGCATGGATCCACATGGATCCTCAGGATCTTTGCATTGGGTCACCTCAAATTCACCATCAGATCACATAGCATGTCCATGGCTACAGCCTGCCCCCTCCCAAAATCACGTACCTACTGTTGCCTGGGGCTGCAATGGTGCAAAAACGTGGTTACAAAGCATGGATCCACATGGATCCTCAGGATCTTTGCATTGGGTCAGCCCAAATTCACCATCAGAGCACATAGCATATCCATGGCTACAGTCTGCCCCCCAAAAATTACGCACCCACTGTTGCCTGGGGCTGCAATGGTGCAAAAATGTGGTTACAAAGCATGGATCTACATGGATCCTCAGGATCTTTGCATTGGGTCACCCCAAATTCACCATCAGATCACGTAGCATGTCCATGGCTACAGCCTGCCCCCCCAAAATCACGCACCCACTGTTGCCTGGGGCTGCAATGGTGCAAAAACGTGGTTACAAAGCATGGATCCACAGGGATTCTCAGGATTTTTGCATTGGGTCACCCCAAATTCACCATCAGATCACATGTCTGTGGCCACAGCATGAAGCACAAAAATGATACATCCACTGTTTCATTCAGAATGTTTTTTCCCTTGTTTTCCTCCTCTAAAAACGATGTGCGTGTTATGGTCAGGTGCGTGTTATAGAGCGAAAAATACGGTAACTAGGTAAATGCATTTGCCAAGTTACAATGTAGATACTATAGTAAACAAATCTATGTGTATTGGACTATCAAAATGATGTGATTATGTACTGTATAGTTTGCTACTTTGTAATCTGCTATAGTTTTGCCATTCTTTTCTTCCAATCTCCAATTCAGTATAACAAATGGAGGGAAAACAACTCTGGCAAAAAGGCTTAAGCAACAGCTTCCAAACTGTACTATACTCTCTCAAGATGACTATTTTAAGGTAAACAATTAAAGGGTCTTTATGAGTTAAAGTAGAACATCTCCAGGTTAGAAGCACACATACAGTGTGCTTCCAAATGTTCAAGTAAAAGAATGTTATGGGATGAGCTATGGGATGATTCTTGTGTATTCTGAACAGCTTCCTGTATTTTCAACTTGCCATCTTGTATTTGTATTTTGATCACTTCAGTTTTGATCTATATCATCCTGGTCCATGCTGATTTTAGATGGATTTAAATAATACTCTACTTTTTAATAACGGGAATGTGCATACATGCACATTTTCAAAACTTACAGGATTTCGAGTTACAGTGGTACCTCAGGTTAAGTACTTAATTCGTTCCAGAGGCCCTTACTTAACCTGAAACTGTTCTTAACCCGAAGCACCACTTTAGCTAATGGGGCCTCCTGCTGCTGCCGCGCCGCTGGAGCACGATTTCTGTTCTCATCCTGAAGCAAAGTTCTTAACCTGAAGCACTATTTCTGGGTTAACGGAGTCTGTAACCTGAAGCATATATAACCTGAAGCATATGTAACCTGAGGTACCACTGTACTTAGTATAGTATTATCAGGAAGCTTACTGTTTGTTCTGGCTTGAAATGTCCTGCTGTGTTCATTTAAAATTCTGAACAGTTCTGGGTGCTGCTGCCTCTCACATTATTTGCCTTCCTATGCAGTGGCCCAATTTCAATAGTGTTGTTGCCATCTACCTCTAAAATTGCTGACTCCAGTACAGCTATGTATGATAGGAAGTCTAAATTTCCTTTCCCCCTTCAAGTTGCCTCAACAATGGTAACGATATTGTTGTTGGTTTTTCTAGCCAGAATCTGAAGTGGCTGTAGATGACCGTGGATTTTTGCAGTATGATGGTTAGTAGACTCAATACTTTTTTCAAGTCTGAGTTTTAAAAGCATCAAAGTAAGCAAAATTGTAATAAGCGAAGAACCACTCCATTTCCAGCAAACATTTGTCTCTACAAATATTTTTGTTTTTTTATTTTTGACTAGATATTTCTTCTTAAAATAGCAAAAGTGGTATGCTTGATGCCTTCAACCCCCCATCCCCCCCCCCAGAAATGGGAACTGTATAAGCAGGAAAGAGTTCCAGTGGTTGAACAACTATGCAGCGGAGTGTTAAATCAAGAAATTCTAAAAATGGATTTGTGATCCCCCAACTATATATGAAGCAAGCTGCTATGCAGAAGCCAAAAATACCATTTATCCAGCCCAAATGTTGATTCCAACATCTTTTTTTTTAAGCTTGTAGTATGTCAATAAATGGACAGCAGCAAGGAGTCGTTGCTGACAGTAATAGATGGAAGGTTTTAAGTTTGTGAATTCTAATAACTAGGAAGTGCTTCGCAGCATCTTGGCAAAATCCTGGGATTCTGCAGGAGTGTGACATCTGAATGAAAGGGCTTTCATTTTCAAAATCAAGCAATTTGGTACTAGCAGGAAAATTATACTTAACAAGAGACAGTAAGAGGGGATAGGCAGAATAGATGCATAAGGTATCTTTTTGATGTATCAGTTTTGGGTGAAAATATGTTGTTGCCATCTCTCAGTGCCTCCTAATTCAACTGCAAAGGCTTGATTGCCTAACTGGATTCTCAGCTCCATTTGAAGTTTAAAAAATATTAAGTTTGGGGATTTCTTCAAGTAGCAGTTTTGCGGAACTAGTCATAAATACATGCAAAGCATCTCCACAAATCAGTAATAGTGAACTCAGCTAAAACCGAGCAGGCATCTGGCTCAGTAACAGTTTAAACTGCACAACTATTTCCATATGATCAGTGCTATCTAGGCAAGATAATAAGTGAACTTTGGAGTTCAGTCAGATGTAATAATATAATGCATTTTCTTGTTCGGGCATTGCAGGAAACTTTCCCCCTTTGTATTTCAAGTTTAAACCAAACAGTGACATCTAGTGCATAAAAAAGTTCAAACTGAAGCTTGTTGGCTAACTTCCTCCATCCAGCTATTGCAGAATTAATTGTAACCGGACATCCTGTGTGTTTGTGTGTGGACCATGTTCCTAGCAGCTAATCTTTCTTGCTGAAAAGAGGCGCTGATATTCCACTCCAAATCTATAATTCATTATACAAATTCTTACAAGTACAGTCCACCTATACCAAACCAAAAACATTGTGTTCTCTTGGTATTGAATGGAAGCTATTTATCTGCCCTCTTTCCCTCCTCTGTTCTTTGTTCAATCACTTCATTTCCTACTCTTTGAATCTTCCTTTCAAAACAACCATGCCTGTTTTGAGAAAACTTCACAGATTTAGGAACTGGAGCACAATCATTTGATCTCTTTGCTGTTCCTCTATACTCCAAGCATTTCTCATTGGCACAGCTCTGGTTTCTCTCTCCAACTATTACCATTCTTGATTAACAACCATAAAATGCTCAAATTTTAGTTTATGCGACCACTGCCAAAACTGACTCCCAATGATAATGAAAACAGCTACATTGTAATGGAATGTTTTTCCATTCTTTTCATTATATACCTCTAGCATTTTATTTTGCAGACTGTAATTGTTGCCTTTAATTTTAAGATAACATTGTCTCTTCTAGTACTTGATGCCCTGCATATGGAAAAAATGGTGGCAGACATACGCTCTTGGATGACAAACCTGCAAGACTCTGCATTGACAAGGCCACTGCATGATAATCAAAAGGGCGTAAAAGACACTCATGTCTTGATTGTTGAGGGCTTCCTTCTGTACAACTACAAGTAAGCAAGCTTAGCATGTTAAAGTAAAAATAATGCATACTGAATAAGCACATCTTACTTGCTTCTTTATTATTGCAGGCCTCTCAGTGATATATGGAATAAAAAGTATTTCATAACAATTCCTTATGAAGAATGCAAGAAGAGAAGAAGGTACTGTGTTCTGAAAATCCTTGCCCAATATTATACTGTACTCTTTGTTCATAGCTGCATGTTCCCACACCTACATACTGCAATCGTAATAAGGGAATTGCAAAGCAGATAACCAGCTAAATTCCCAGTTTGTTTTTTTAAAATAAACTTTTTCAGTTTTAGAATTACACAATTTGGAACAATGCATTGTAATTTTGAACACTAAAAAATAATGATGATGATGCCTTGCAAAATTCTGGAACTGTATTATATCTCCAGGGAAATCACAGGTTCCAACACCACAAGTTCCTGTAAATCAGAGCCTCAAAATCTGGCAAAGAGACAAGTAAAGGCAGATTCTCTCTCTGTGCTTTCATGCCACTAGCAAAGTCATTTGGAAACAAGCATGGAGTCAGTGCAACAAACTTGGCAACTTAAATGCTTTTAACTTTGTACTGACTCGTGGTCTAAGAGAATGCTATGGTTTTTTTTTTAAAAAATTACATTTATATCCCCTTTTTTCCAAGGAGTGCAACATGGTGTATACACTTCTCCCCCTATGAGATATGCATTCAGGTGTTTAAAGCCCTCTAATTGTTACCTATATCATTTGAACAATTTTGATCTCTGTGTATTTTTAGCTATAAGGAAACCATTAGTGCTGCTGTGCTAGCAAGTGGTGCCTTACTAGACACCAGAGGCCTTCGTTTCAAGCAGGCAAACTTTCTGTTTCTATATATTAAGATTTGTATAGGTTGTTACAAATAAAGCTAACATTGTTGCAGTACACAAACAGAAGAAAGAGCATGCTGCTCTTCTACCCTGTATTGTACTAGGCACTGCAATAAGCGAGTTTTGTTTTGCTTTGTAATGATTAGGTCTTTTCTCCAGGTTATAAATGTATGCCTTAATAATATAGACTTTGGGTTTTCATTGAAAGAGCCCAACACAGTATGCTTATTCCAGCAAGCCTTCTTTGAATTCAGTGGGGCTTAGCCCAAAGTAGATCTATACAGAACTGTAGTCTTGCGTTTCAATTTTTAAAACCATAGGTACATTGAGTCATAAGTCATAAAAGAAAGCAGTAGCGCTCATTTAAAATAATCATTTTCTAGATTAGGCTGTAAGCCCAATTTAATAGCACATTCCACCTCACAATGTACAACAGCGTTTCTAAAAAATCAACTTGCAATTAAAGCTTATGGAGGATGCTTCGTGTCCCTGAATACATTAGGAAAATAGGAATCTGCCTTATACTGACTGAGTCAGACCATTGGTCTAGCTAGCTGACTGACAGCCGCTCTCCTGGGTTTCAGGTGGGGGAAATTCTCAGCTCTACTTGGGATTAAACCCAAGAACTTTTACATATGCTACACCACTGCGATACATCAGGACATGTATTAGTCTACCAGGACACAGGCTTGCTAAGGCTTTACTAAGGGTCTGAGGTCCTGTCCAGTACACCTGAGGAGGAGGCGGCTGTCACAAAATCAAAATCTGTGTTAGTAAAGTGGGTTAGAGGAATTTGCACCAAGTCTTTGGTATTGGACACTTTGAGATTAAGTGTCTTCCTGAGTTTGAAGAAACTACTGAAGAAACATATTACTAAGAAGTTACCATGTTAACTGAAGATATAAATATTCTGTCAGCCGTAGATCAGTCCACTAGAGGCTTTTGATATTTTTGGATATAAATTCTTGTTAAGCAAGATGTTTGAGTAAAGCTTCTGTTCTTATATAGCACACGAATTTATAACCCACCAGACCCACCTGGATACTTCGATGGACATGTATGGCCAATGTATCTGAAACATAAGAGAGAAATGGAAGAAAATGAAACTGGCATCGGTATGGCAAACACATTTATATATAATATATACAGTGGTAGCTCTGGATGTGAATGGGATCCGTTCCGGAGCCCCGTTCGCATCCTGAGCAGAATGCAACCCCACATCTGCGCGGGTCACTATTCGCCGCTTCTGCGCATGCTGTCATTTTGAGCATCTGCGCATGCGGTGAAACCCGAAAGTAATGTTTCTCGTTACTTCCGGGTCGCTGCGAAGCACAACCCAAAAACGCTCAACCTGAAGCAACTTCAACCTGAGGTATGACTGTACAGGTAGCTCATTCAAGTAGAGAATGCTTGCAAAAGTAGTGGTATTTCCTAGTTCAGGTTCAAAGGACTGGCTTTGTTGGTAGGGGTGGATTTTGAACTTTCAAATTTCAGCAGTGCCCTGTGCAAGGCCAAAATGTGGTGCCTCCCCACCTCATGCGTTCTGTTTTGCTCAATTCACAACAGCCTCCCCTACCCCTTACTCATGATCAACGTGTGTGACTATGTATAAGCATGACACCGGGAAATAAAAAAATAAATAGATGCAAACCAGGAGACCCTCCCCAGAGCCCGAAGAGGACTTCAGTGAGGGCGGAGGAAGCCCCAAAGAGACTGGAGGTGCAGTGGGACTTTGTTTAGGCTGCTCAGCCTCCCCACCTAGACATTTACACGTGTAGTAGCTGCATTTCTGCACAGCCTCCAGGCAGCCCCAGAGCTTCTAGTTGAAGAGAGTTGTGTGGAGAACATGAGAGTTGGAAAGCAGGAAAAAAACAGGTCTTTTTTGACAGTGCTCCCTACTTACAGAATACATGAGTGGGGGCTTAGAACGTAACCCCTGCTTAAGGGGGGGTATCTGTCATAGTTATGATGCCCTGTAGCACCCCCTAGGCTCAGCGCCCAATGAGGCAAAACTGGTTGCACTGCCCTAAATCCACCTCTTTTGTCAGAACACTTCAGCATCTGTCTCGTGGTAAATGTGGATGGGAAAGTGTGGGTATCTGAAGATGGATATATAAAAAACAAAATAAAATTCTCTGTTAAGCATGTGTACTCAGAGGTAAGTTCAGTTGAGTTCACTGGTAATTACTCCCTGGTAATGCATAAGATAGGAACTTTAGGCACCCTTTGCACTGTTAGTGTGTACGTTTGTCTGCAGCTTTTTAAAAATCCACCTTAAAAAAGTCAGTACATAAAGCTTATGTGAGTTGTGAATGTAATGTGGGTTGCACTGGAAGGTAACCTATTGAAAATTTCTGGCTGTACTGAAGATGTTTTGACTACTTCACTGCTCCTCTTGCAGTTTATCTGGATGGAACTCAATCACAAGAAGACCTTTATTCAAGGCTATACAATGATATAGCACAAGAACTGGAAAAGTCAAGTAAGTAGCTAGTGGAAAGTTGGTCTAAGAGTAGTAGACTATGTACCTGCTCCTTCAGAGGGAGTACAACTCCCATCTAGGGCAGGTTGCCTGCCTAATTCGCAGAAATAGGAACCTCTAAGCCAGGAGGGATTCAATCTAACTTAATTTGATGATATAACCTTTTTGTGATTCTGTCCAACTTGACATGTAAAAAAACTATAAAAACTAAAGAGTTATTATAAAGAAGCTATAGCCCAGAGTTTGTGAATGTGTGTGTTTTTTCTCTTCCAACCTTTCAGATGATCATGGTGCTATTTTGCATGTATAAAGCCTTGGCCTCGATGAGAGCAATAACAAACCTCATACATGAATATTTTAATACGTTGTGGCTAAAACAATGTTTTAAGAAGCTAATTGAAGCCTTTCCAAAGCAGCACTGAATCGAGAGCGTATGTGACATTCTCATGGATCTGCTTTCCAGCTAGTTTATTTGGAGTTACTGTTCTCTTGCAATGGTGCCATCCATTTGGAATCAAAACCCTAAAACTTTCAGAGTGTACTAAGAATGTTTGGACAGAAGAGAAATTACGTATCGTCTCATAGATGCTTTCTTCCAGGTGCTCAACAGTCTCTCCTCCTTGCTTAATGCAACAGTGAACCTAGACACATCCACTGTCCTTTTCCTCCAACAAACAAAGAGGGGCAAACTTTCTATTACCCTACCTGCACCTCAAGTGTTTTCCACTCTACTCTCCTGAATGCATCCTTTGTGATACATCTGTTCCTCCAATGTGAATGGCATTGCAAGCAAGGTACCCTTCAATGGAGCATCAGGATACTTTTGTAAGGCTTGGTAACTTAAATATATTTTAGATATCTAAAATCTGCTTGCAGGAAGCTGATTTTTTTATTACAAAACAATCTTGTTTAATAAAAAATTAATCAATTCTGAATTACAGGCAAGTTGTCATGATACGTAACCTTATTGATTTTATTAAAAGAACCTTATTGATTTGATTAAAAGGGGGAAACAATTACAGTAGAATGTAGTAAACTCTTTTTTAGCACTGTCAGATACTCTGCAACCTAACAGACCATCGATAAGGGGTAAGAGAAATGACAATTATCTTCTCCGTAAGGCTGCCTAAAATCATACATAGTTTGTAACTATGGGAGTCTATGAAAGAGACCAAGTCAAGTACATTACAAAAAAATCAAGAGAAACAAGCGTTGGTCTTCATATACTTGTTTCTTAAATTGGTAGTGGCTAAAATATGCTCTGATGTAAATACAGTAGGGCTGATCATTTAATGATTGATTCCCCATCCCCTTGAATTCTGAATAGAGCCCAATAGGTACCGTATGTACCAATAGGTTTCACAAGGTTCAGCCCCAAGTGGCTTTTGGCCACAGAGAAAACGCTGGGCCGAGGCTTCAGCCTGAGCGGCGGGGCTCTGACGAGGAGGCCCCGGGGCAAGTGCAGAGACCTTGGCGTTCCGCAGGGTGGGGTTTCAGGGTCGGAACCCCTACGGCCGCGTCCCCCCGGGGCCTCTCCCTCGCCCGGTCCCCGTGCCGCCAGATGGTGGGCCCGCCAGGGAGGGAGCCGGGCGAGCCTGGTTCGCGGCGCCCGCTTCGCCTCAGCATCGCTCCCCGCGGAACTCGGCGCCCTGAGGGAGCCGCACGACGCCGGCCGCTCAACTCCCCGGCGCGTCGCAGGCGGCCCGTATCTTCCCGCGAGAATTCGTTGGTGCGAAGGGAGGGAGCCTGGCGGCGCCACGCGCCTGCGCAGTCTCGCTTTCTTTCTTTCTTTTTTTTTGGCGGAGATCTTTCTGCGCGTGCGCGCGCGGCCTGAGGCGGGAGGAGGAGCGGGCGCCGCCGTGCGGGCGAGAGGCGGGCGCTCCCCTATGAAGCAGGAAGCTCGCGCCAGGAGCGTCAGCCGTTGGGCGTCGGGAGGAAGAGGGATGTCCGCCGCCGCCGCGTGCGCTCTGTCCCGGAAAAGGCAGCTGCCGCCGGCGGGGAAGGCGATGCGCAGGGGGAGCCGGCGGAGCGGGCCCGGCGGAGAGGCCGAGGAGGAGGCGGAAAGGGACGGGGAAGCGGCGCTCGGCGGCGAGGGGCAGCAGGCGCCGCCGCAGACACAGCCGGCGGCCGAGGGCGGAAAAGAGGAGGAGGAGGAGGAGTTGGAGAGGGAGCACTTCCGCAGAATCATCAACGCCTTCCGTTACTACGGGTAACCGGCCCCCCCCCCCCCGGCCGGGCCTCTGGCTCTCGAGTAGCCCCCCCCCCCCCGGATCCACTGGCTGCCCAATAAGCGCGCCAGAGGGCGGCGGCGCCGCCATCCCATAGTACCGGGGGGGGGGATTGCTCCTCCCCAGGAACCCCGAGAGCTACTTCAGGATGGAGGAGCAGCAGAGAACTTGCAGCAGCTTCTCCAAACTAAAGTTGCCAGGAGCGTTTGAGGGGAAGTCATGATGCTTAACCTGGGATAAAGTGGGAACAGGGTAAATAAAGCAGTTAGTTCTGGATATTATAGAGGCAAATTGGCAAGCACCCTTGAAAGATAATAGGAATGTAATTCAGCACAGCTAATTAACAATAGGATCAAAATATCTTCAATATAGGCACTTGCCATTTGACTTGTGCACCAAAAAGCTTGAACCCTTGAATTAAAGTACCTGCCTTATTGTTTGTGCGATGCTAACAGTAAATACTTGGGTGGGACTGCTTGCTTGCATCCACACGTTTCAACTTCAGACATCAGACTGGGAGGATGCATCCAGACAAAAATAAGTGTCTTTTCCAAAGCTTACTACATAAACACCTAATAGAATTCTAATGAATACAAATATGTTTCTTTATCTTACATATTAAATAGTGCTTTTGGTTTTGTGCGGTCTCTCAGTATTCAGTACCTTGGTAGTTCCTGTCATTCATTGGGTGGTGCTGGGCAACTCCTATTTGATATCTTGGCCTTGGCAATTGGTGTCTCTCAAGCATATGAAACAAAAAAAGTTAAACCAACAGTACGTGGCAACCCATAACAATTCCATAATAATTATTGGGAGAGCACCAAAGTCAGTTTTCCATGGCTAGGGTAAAGAGGTGCATCTTCAGCAACTGATGGAAGCTTTAAAGAGATGATGCTGTGTGTGCCACATTTTTTTTGGGGGGGGGGGTAGAAAGCTGTCACAAGCTGCAACTCCTGTGAACTTATGAGAGTAGTGGAATATATTTTTTTATAGTATTTTATTAGTTTCCACAAAAAACAAAAATAAAATCATTACATTAAAACCCACCATAAAATAAAACATTTATAACAACTATATACTCAATCAATATTAAATCCACTTTGTCGAATTACTTGAATCCTCCAACTTCCCTCTATCCTTCCCTTGGTTCCTTTGTATTATCTTTATTCATGCATGTCTATAAAATCTTCATCTCTTAGTTACCTCCAAATTTAAACATTGTCTATCACATTACAAGTGGCTTTTTTTAAAAAATCCTGCTAATATATTAACTTGCATACATTGCTTATGCAATAAACATTTCCCATTCTTTTTATATTTGTTGTCATCTTGATTTCTAAGTTTCCCAGTTAATTTCATCATTTCCACGTACTCCTTTAACTTAGTTGGCCAATCTTCCTTGGTAAGGACTTCTTCCTTCCCGTGTTAAGCTAGCAATATCCGAGCTGCCATTGTCGCATACATGAACAAATGATTGTATTCTTTAGGTAGATCCATTACTGTAATACCTAATAAGAAAGCTTCTGGACACACAGACACAGACACACACACACACACTGTACTAGGGCTAGCACCTGTCTGCAGTCAAAGCTTTTTATAGCTGTATTTATTGTATTGTATTGTATTATGTTATGTATTATATTATATTATATTATAGTGTGTATTTGTATGATAGTGATCAGTGCACTTAACTAATACTCAACATATTTCACTCCCAACATTCAAAGGAATAAGGAATATAGTTAAATCATCCACTTAAATCCATAGGACCTTAACAGGGCAGTGCTTTATTGGGAGAATCTGAGGTGTAGAAAAAGCCAGAGTCCTGCTGCCTCACACTGCCCAATGCACAAGGGCAAATCACGGGAACAGGGGGGCTTTGGAGCCAGTTACCCTAATATGACCCCAGGACACTCCCTCCCATTACACAAGATGTTTCAGTGCCTGCAATAGAGAAATTTGGAGGGTGGACCTCTGAAGCTCCACTCTGTTCTGCCTCCTGGGATGCCCTTCCAAGCACAGGACTACATTCTGAATTGGATAGTTTTGATTTAATTGTTGCTGCATATGTTTGCTTTGGTTGCATGGTGGGATGTACAGAACTCATGTATTTCTTATACAAGTAACCATATAAATGTAGAATTAAAAATGGTCCCAAAGTAGGAATCCTCAGTGGGTTTACAATACTGATATAGAACTTCAGTTTAATTTTGTTTATATTTGTTTCTGATGTTCATTTTGTTTTGTTTTTAAATTCTAGAATTAATATGCATGAAAGAGTCAATCGTGCAGAAAGACAGTTCAGATCCCTTCCAGCCATTCAACAGAAATTGCTTCCTCAATTCCTTCCTCATCTTGACAAGATTCGGAAATGTATTGACCATAATCAAGGAATCTTGCAGACAGTTGTGAATGACTGCACACACATGTTTGAAAATAAGGAATATGGTGATGATGTATGTATAAATTGTACTTCAATACCAACTATTTGCTGCTTCCTCTCTTTTATCAGTTGTATTTATTATCACATCATAAATGTGTGTTTTCTTTTCTACAGTTAATGTATGTTTTATAGAGGGATGGGGAACCTGTAGCCTTCCTTATCTTGTTGGACTCTTAACTTCTGTCATTCTCAGCTAGCGTGTTCAATGGCAAGAAATAACGTTAGAAACTCAGATGTACAATCAAATCGCCAAATGGCACCTCAAACCTAGATTATGGTTGCCGCAATGGAATGTCTAGGTGCCTTTTTTTTTAACAATGAAGTTGATGTTGTTGCTAATGTCATTTCTGTACCGCTTTAGATTTTAAATAAATCTCAAAGCAGTTGACAACACATTAAATGAAACCAGAATAAAACAAATTCAAGCTTCAAGTAAAATATCTCATATCATTCTCTAAGAGACATTTTGCTTTCCCCAGTTGCCAACCTGGCATCCAGAGATCTCCATGAGGTTGCAATTGGACTTCCGCCAGTCCAATTGCATAACACACCTGGCTAGTTTCTAACACTGGTAAGAAATTATGTGAATTGGAGTCCAACAAAATCAGGAGGGCCACAGGTCCTCTTTCCCTATTATGCAGGGTTAATCAGTTATGAATATTATTCTTGTTCCTTGATACATATTAAATCATTTGATTAGGCCACTTGATGGTTGTGTCCAGTGTTAGTAACTATATTTTTACAGTTGAATAAGCATAAAATTTCAATCTTTGTAAGTTAACTATTATTGCACATTTATTCTATCATTTGGGCTGTATCACTTACCTCATAATTAATTTTAAACGCTTCTTTTCCTTGCAGAGCTTTTCTTTGATTTCACAGACTACATATAACTTAATGGCTCAAGTTCAAACTTCTCAGTGAAGTCTCGCAGTGTGTGGAAGAAGCCCTCACTCAGATAAAATATGCAGTTTCCATGCTAGCTTAGCCTTCCACAAGTATTACTAGTCCATATATAGTTTCTACAGGCCAATTTGCCCATACTTCTCTGTTCTCAACCAATTTAGAAAGGCCTCTGCTTGTTTGCCTAGAACAGATTCTTACTTGCTGTATGTAGTGAAGCAATGTCTATGTTTACCCCCACATCTTTCCTATTTTACTTAATAAATGTCCTGCTTTCTATAAAGAAGTATATTCAGAGAATGGTATGCTAAGGGTAGATGTGATGTTTTCATGCTTGCTTCATTTATGATTCAGTTATGCATATAGATGAGTCTCAGCCTGGAGGGGAGAAGGAAAAGGCGTATCGACTAACTGCCCAACAGTGTAGCATTGTGAATAACAATTATTGATTTTCTGGTTTTACACTTTTCTCAGGAAAATGGAAAAATTACACCAGCTTCAACTTTTGATATGGATAAATTAAAGTCCACCTTGAAGCAATTTGTAAGAGACTGGAGTGAAACTGGGAAACCGGAGAGAGATTCCTGCTATCAGCCAATCATTAATGAAATTGTAAAGAACTTTCCAAAAGACAGATGGTAAATCATTTTTTAAAGATGTATTTGAAAGGAAGGTATGCACAAGAATGCATTTGTTGCCAGTGATCTTTAAAACTATAAAATGCTATTAGAATTGATCTTTGAAAATGTCCATGTTAGCTGCACAAGGAGAAGTTATAATAAACTTTGGCACACCTTACTAATATGATTTTGCTCAAAATGTTAAGGTTCAGCAGTTCAAAATTATGGCTGCACAGACAACACTCCAATTAGGTTGGATTAGCACCAAGAAAACATAATGGATACTATTTATATTTTATCATGTGGAAGAACATGTTAGATATAAAAGTCTGATTTGGCTAATATTTTGATGTAGGGTTCTACAATCAGAAGGACTTAATGGCTATCTAATCTAGTCCTCTTTTCTAAAATAGAATAAGTACAGTGTACCACAAGTGGAGAACAGATACACTATTAGAAGATATTTATATCATCAGTATCTAAATAAATATTGCAGGAGATGAAGCTACACATTGGAGGAGAAGCTGAAAGCTATCCTTAAAGCAAAATAGGAGAATAATTAAAGAAACACTATAATTCACATAATAATTTTTATTTTTTGCTCTTTATTTCCATAAATGTGAGGTCTGATTACGCTGGTTATAAATAGCTAGCAATATTATAGCATTGGTTTCCTTACAGAATCAAAATGGCATTTCACTCATGATTCAGAGTGCCTCTTCTAAGTTGTCACTTGGCTCTCTTGACAGAATTCCAATTACAACAATGGTGGGCTAGTCCAAAATAACCAGCCATCTCCAATCTCACTTTTAACTTAGCTTGCAGTCAGTGTCGCTGCATTACCTAACAAACAAGAGTTTTAAAGAAGATAAACGCTCAAAAGCTCATTCAAAATATAACATGAATACCCTTCCCTTGTTAGATTCAAGGCATTCAAGAATGTCTTCAATTGTAGAAAAATATACGGTAAGTTTTTATACATCTAAATAAAAAGGTGTTTTGCTTTGTTCTAAATAATCGCATTCTCCCCCAGCTTAGTTGAAAATGGAATGTTTCCAAATATTTGGTAATTTAAATTGTGTAGAAATGCTTATAGATGAAGATCAGCATTGTACATTTTCTGTCTTCCTACAATGTACTCTTTTTGTTGTTGTTGTTGTTCTATTTTATAAATTTACTGAAATTTGACCTTTGTGGCCTACACTAATGTTCTGTTAAAACTGTTTGTAGACAGTTAATAGTAAATCTATAGCAAATAGTTTTACAAATAATGTAATTTATTTATATTATACTGGCAAATAAGCTGGATTGAAAGTGGAAATAAGTTTAAGGCTTGAATTACAAGCTGAAATTAGAAAAGTTGATGTAGATGTTTTATACAAAACAGTCCTGTGCATGTTTGCCTAAGTAAGACGCATAGTCTTCAGTTGGACTTATTATCTAGTATGTGTTTTTAGGATAGAATCCTTAAAACATCCTTTGATCTGCACTTACAAGTAAAATTGTAGATAATTAAATACTGTAATTTTTTAATGCATAGAATATGAGCTGCTCACAAACCCTTTTCTTTCTACTTCCAATGGAAAGTATTTTTTTATTTTCTAAAAGAAAACAAATCGTGCACAACAAACTTCATAATTAACTTCTGGACATTTTCAGTTGCTTTCAGTAAACTGAAAGTTAACATGTAAATAGAAGTTTGTTAGGATCTAGACTGTTGTGGCTATTAAATTACCTACAACTCCTACTTCATTGTAGCTTCAAAAGTTACCTACCTTTATGGAATGTCTTGTAGAGGAGGGCAGATATGTAGTGATCTTTCTTAAGTATTTTTAGAATCCTTGTTTTAACTGAGTTAAACTTGCTGCTCCGTTTTATTTCTCAGTTATAAAATTGTGTATCTTTCTGCTTCTTAGATTTGTTTTTGCACCCTTGTGAATTTACCAGCACACTTAATTACTTTAGTAGGTACTGTGTAGAACTTCTAGTCAGAAAATTTATATTGTATTTGATAGAATGAATTATGATTGGAATTATGATTATATTAGAAACAATTTTAAATGGCAAATAATTGAATTACACATTATATATTGAAAAGTCGTATTTTTTCCCTTTTAGCTTGGGGTGTATCCAATTTTTTGATTTTTTGCTAATGGAAAGCACTTCCACTTGTTCAAGGCAAGGGCAACTTTTTCTGATCACCCCATTCACTACTGTTCAGTGACACCCCCCCCACACACAAAACAGGTCCTGATGGTTGGGGGAATCCTTGAAAACAGTATGGGATATGGTGCAGGGTACTGCAGTCAGTACAGAAGGTTTGAGAAAATGAGGTGTCCTGACTTGCACAAGTGGAGGCGCTTTCTGCTACTGCAAAGCTATAACTGGACATAATCTGTTGGGCACAGTTACATATCATAGGAAGTTACAGTTATACTGTACCATGAAAGGACAGATTGTTCCTTCTTTGCTCCTCCTTGCTAATAATAAGCTGGAGCAGCAAACCACAGCACATGACTTAGTGTTATGTCTGAACAAGGAACCATGGTAATTTTGCTCTAGACAAACCATATTCTTTGTTCTTGGCTTCCTGGCATAACACTAAGTCAAGGATTGTGGTTTGTTGCTCCCACTGACTAGTGAGAAAGGTGCAAAGGGGAGACAATCTGCCTTTCAACATTAAGCACTGCTTATTCTATGATGCATGAATGCAGCCACTGTATTTTAGCATTCTAAAGCAGGTGCATATGCATCTTAAAGTCTTTGGCTAGCATAAGCAAGTGTTAAAAGAAAAAAGATTACAGGACTGTTGAACAGTATTCTGATTAAACAAGTAATTTTTCGTAACTAGAGTGGAATTAAACGTTCCATCACCGCAAGAATTTCTCCTTATGTAACAGAACAGTCTCCCCTTTTCTCTCCTTTTGTGCCTCCTAAGTCTGTTCTAGGATTTCTCTCAATCCTCTGGAGCAGATTTAGAGATGGTGTGGGTTGTGGGGAGTCCTGTTACACAAGTGGAAGTTATTTAGTTGAATACGTGTTAGAAACTGAGATATGAAAGCTAGGAGCTAAATGGCACCTAGCTTATGGGCGCCACATCAGAATGTCTAAGCACACTTTTTTAATAACAAAAATAAATACAAAGCTGAAAATGAATTAACAGCAGCTAAAATCTTATGTTTGTTTTTCACATGGTCTAGTCCTCATCTGACGACTGCAGATGTCCCCTGCCCATCCCCCTAATATTCTTAAGAGGGTTTCTTCTCCAGTCTTCAGAGAGTGGCTGGAAGTGGGGAGGCAGAAAAAGGTCCTCATTTCCTTCCACTCTGCAGACAAGCTCTGGATTCTCCCTACACCCCCTTTCCTTCATATAAATATATATTTTGGTACAACAATTAACACATATTACAGGCCTATACAACTGATGGCAGAGACACCCACCTTGAGTGTCCAGTTCACAAATATAAGACTTCAGTGTCTTTCAATAATCCCAGTCCAAAATTTGTTTCGATTTTATTCATCCCTGAGAGAGTCTGAGGTAGATCACACTTTAGCATGCACTACTTAAACCAAACCTATTTGAGCCAATCTGAGGCCACAGAGTGCAAAGCACTGCCTTTCTGTAAGGGCAGCTGAGAGGTGGAATCTATCAACTTGCCTGACGCTGCAGCAATCTCTAGGAAGTCCAGTGGGGAGGAATTTCTCCTCCTGTGCCCTCAGCGTCAGCAGTGGCAGTTTTAATCTGATATCTTAGGCACAGAACTGCAACCAGAGCTCAGAAACTACTTGCTCTAATGAAATTCCCTGTCGCAAAATGTGCCTAGAACAATGGGAGTTTCAAACGCTGAATACATCCCACAATTTTGAAATACCAATGTGACAAAAGCAAATTTGTTGAGCTATTTCTTGGCAGAATGTTTTCCTTCAACCATTCTTTTTCCAAATCATAACATTCTCTGAACAACCCAAAATATATTACCAAATCCAAATTCTTAGGTTTCAGGCAGTATTTGTAGTCTGAAATAAGTAGCTTATCTGTTTCTTCCTTTATTGGGTGGTGCTGTTGAATTAATTGTTGTGACTTCTACTACGTTTTGATTTGTCCGTAATTTTCAGGAAATTGAAAATAATAGATTGGAGCTATATAAGTTTATTATTCAACTAAGATAAATCTTAAAGTCACACATTGACTTTGAGTGTAAAGAGTTCTGTACACCAGTTGGCTTCCTTTCACTGAATTAAATGAGCCAGTTGTTCAAGATTGGAGAGCCCCCTGTGTGGTGAAGCTGGAAACAGCTGCACCTGATTCAGATTGCTTTACATAATGCTGAAGAGGAGTTAATAATTATAAGTTCTTCTTGTGTTCTGAAAATCAGTCATGCAACTGATGGGTCCATAGCTAATTTCAATATTAACATTTTCACACACCATTGCCAGTGTTCTGTTCTGTTCTAATTTTCCCCACATGTTAAACATAATTAGTAGCATCTGCATTTGGGCATTATGGGGCTGTTTTATGATGTAAAATACAATAACTGTCTCAGATTTATTTCACTGTTAGATGTTGCAGTCACCCCCACCCCCCGTACAATGAAGAAAGAGAGTTGCATTACAAGGAGGAACTTGGTTGACTTCTTAAATCTGAAATATAGTTTGGAATAGTTCAACAAAGAAAATATGCTGGAAGCCTATGTTTGCCTTAGGACAGGGAAAGCTGACATGGTACTCCCTAGATGTTCCTGAACTCCAGTCACTATCAGCACCAGCCAGGGTGGCCAGTGGTTAGGAATGATAGAGATGCAGTCCTGCAACATTTTGGGGACACCAGGTTGGCTGCATGTAACTTAGAACATGCCTCCAAAGACAATAATCAAATGTTTAAACTACTTTCAGGACTTTGGGATACAGGTAAAGTATTTGTGTTCGCAACAGATGAGCAAATTTGTATTGTTAAGACTCGCAACTGAATAAGATTTGTCTTGGTGGTTTATAGAATGAGAATGATTATTTGAGAAGTCACCCATCAGAGCTAATTTTGTAGGTAAAATCCAAACAGCAGCAGTAAAAATACATTTACTGTAATCGGCTGAAAGTCATAATGTAGTGACAAAGGTCCCACTACACTTTAGTATAGCCTTACTGAACCTGGTACTCTGTAGATGTTTTGGACTACAATTCCCATCACTCCAGCCAGCACAGCCCTATAATGCTGGGGCTGATGAGAGTTTATAGTTGTAGTCCAAAACCTCTGGAGGGCAAGAAATTGCTGAAGGCTGCTTTACTACTGTCTGTGATCAAAGAAACAATGGCTTCTCCCCCTTTTGAAAATGAAGCCAGTAGTCAAAACATTCAGGTCCTTTGTGGGACAGAGAACAGAAAGAAAGAAAGAAAGCATTGAAATTCACATAGGAGGAGATCTGGAGATACTAGGTAAATATAAACCAAATTTAATATTATTTATCTGCTAAATAATGTGCTAATTTGGGAAATAGCACAAATTATCCATGTAAATGTAATCAAACACCTGCAATATGTAAAAACCCTTGATAGGGCTATTCATTCTATCAAATATATTTATTAAAGGATTAACCATTATTTTTGTTGTGTTACAGGGATCTCTCCAAAGTTAATATCCTGGTACCTGGTGCTGGGCTAGGTAGATTGGCCTGGGAAATAGCTATGCTTGGTTATACTTGCCAAGGAAATGAATGGAGCCTCTTTATGCTCTTTTCTTCTAATTTTGTACTCAACAGGTACTTAAACTTGTTTTCAGTTGTTGGTTGCTTCTTTATACATGTAGTTCTGTATTTATATCTCTGCTTTGGCCAATGTCAGACTTCTTTAAACCACAATTTCTCATTATTTTTGAATTGGGAAACTGTTGATCAATCCATGCTTATTAACTACGAAATGATAATGGTTTCCTATCCAGGTTAATAAGCAGAGGTTAAACTACAGTTCTCCAGAGCTTGGAAAAAGAATTGGAAACTCTGTAATGTGTAAGCAACCCACCATATCAGCGTGAAAACAGAGAGCGCAAGGAGAGGAGGATATGGGCATGTAGTTCATTCTAGGGTCCATCCATTTATCAGCCAAAATTCATTATGTCTGGATCAAGCTCCTGTGTGTACATGTTTATAAATCAGTAGACGGAACTGCTAAAAACATGACATTGAAAAACATTTGATACTTTATTCATTTATGTACATAATTTATACCGTGACTTAAAAAAAATACTAAGTTGGTCCCTGGCCTCAGGCTCACAGTCTAAAAAGACATGACACACAAGGAAAAAGCAATAGGAGGGAGGAGGGGAAAATAAAGTTAAATCTTGGGGAGGGCATATAACTTCAGGTATGAATCTGTACACACATAGTTAATAATAATTTGAATAATTTGAAGATAGGTTCATGAGGAGGAAGCATGCTGGAGAACTGCATTATCTGCAAACTATCAAAACCTTAATTAAAAAAAAATGTTAATAGGATTAACAACTAACAAAAATTAAAGCTAACCTCAATCTATTGCTTTAAGAATCTTAGAATTTACTACATTTTGAGAAGTAGAACCAGACTTTTAAATGGTGAATGGTTTCTCTGATTGCTTCTTTTGTAACTCTTTATAATATATTGTTAATGAATAATGGACCTTCAGGATGATGTTAAATTAACTACCTCTAAAATGCAGATTGACACTCCCTATCAACTTGTGTTACTGAAAGTCAAACTAAAAATTTTAATCTTTGCAATGTTTACAAGATTCCTTTCTGAGTGGCAAGGTGAAATTGTTGTTTTGATAATCATATGTTACAGATGCTCTGAAACTAATTCATACAAACTATATCCCTGGATACATCAGTTTAGCAATAACAAGAGATCTGCTGATCAGATACAGCCAGTTTATTTCCCTGATGTTGATCCTCACAGTCTTCCTCCTGATGCAAACTTTTCTATGACAGCGGGAGATTTTCAAGAAATCTACTCCGAGTGTAGTAAGTAAGAAAAAAACCCTAATATTCAGACGATAACATTTATGCCGTTTGCCTGTCCTTAAGAGACAGATACTACTGTGTTTTATTAAGTATTTTAATGCAAAGAAAAAACAGTCCTTATGTTGTAAAATAATTTTCTACTTCTTAATTTTTTTTTTAAAAAAAACTTTAATATGCCTTCCCCTGTAAGTTTATCTTCTTTAAATGTTTGTTTCCCTTCATTCAAAAGTTAAGAAGGTGAAATTGTTTACTAGAAGTTACTAGAAACATGCACAGATTGTTGTTTTTAGTTAACTGACTTGCTACAGAGGTTGTAATTGAAGATTGGGTGCGACCTATTCCTCACTAAGAGTAAGCAGGGCATATTCAGTAAGCAGTGAACACTGTGTCAGTCTCGATGAGAGGCTGCAGCTAGAATCACCGCTGATGATCTTAGAAAATTTGGGCTGCCCTTGCTGTGCATTTTCATGTCCTAGGCTAGCTCTCTTGTCTGAATACAAAGTCCATCTAATACCAAGGTCTAGAAGTCAAATTAATATTTTGTAAAAGGGACTTTGCTTCAAGATTACTTCTATATGATTTACTTCTGTATCATTGGCAGTATTAGCATATCATTTGAAACCATAGTTTAGTGTAGAGGTTACCAATCCTTTTGGCTCATTGAACTTAAGAATGTAAGAGGAGCCTTCTGGATCAGGCGAGTGGCCAGTCTAGTCCAACGCCCTATTCTCACAGTGGCCAACCAGATGCCTGTGGGAAACCTGAAAGCTGGACATAGAAACAACAGCATTCTGCCCACCTGCAGTTCCCAGCAGCGATAGCCTTTCTGATAGCCTTTCTCTCCATGAATTTGATGTGCAAATGTGGTAGTTTTGTACAACTAGAGGGAGTTTTTTGGCCAGGGCCAGCCAACATGCCTTCCCCCCAAGATTTGAACTACTATTCCCATCAGTTTAATGGGCCATTGGTCAGGGATGATGAGAGTTAATGCTGAAAATACCTGGAAGACAACCATGTTGGCTATCTCTGTCTTAGGCCCAATGGAACAAAAAGCAATAAAAAGTGAGTAATAATGTGAGATCGCCTCAATTTCTTTTGGAGGCATGACTATATGGTTCAGTTATGTGTGACTCCCCTACTCCCTGCAAAAAAGCTGCTCCTCTGGAACACTGATGCACTGCAAAGGGTTGCAGCTGGGGAAGGAAGATGGAGATGGAGGAACCTCCACTAAGCAAGAGGAAGTGCTTTTCTGAAAGTATCTCTCAGTTCCAAAAATGCAGGTAACAGTGTGCAATAAAATATTTAAAGCTAGATTACTTTGTCTTTATACAGATATATGGGACTGCATAGCAACCTGCTTCTTCATAGACACGGCACATAATGTCATAGACTACATTGACACAATATGGAAAATACTCAAACCAGGAGGAATATGGATCAATTTAGGTAACTTGCTATTTTGTTGAGTAATTGTAGCAGAAAAAACTAATGTTAGAACTAGAGTTTGTACAATTAAGGAGAAAAACTCAGCTTGATCTGTACTTCTTGAACTAAGTGGATTTTAAATATTAGACTTGTTCTCTTTTAATGCCAATCCATTTCGTCAAAATTTTCTCTAAAATTGGACCTACACAGATTCAACAAAAAGGATGCTAATGAGCATATGAGGTTTGGACTTGTTTGTTCCATTCCGCAGGTTGGGGACCCATTCAGATAGTCTGCTCCTGGAAACTAATGGAATCCAATGGATTTCTTGATTGCTCTGTGGGATTCTTTTGGTGGATAGAGTGGGCCAAGCTTAAAGGTTCTGCTGTTACTATATGAAGCCCTAAGCAATTTGGAATCAGCCTACTTGAGAGACTTTCTTCTCTGTTATCGACCTGCGTGATCACGGAGATCATCTGAAGATTTCTTCCACCATCCAGGTGTTCTTATATGCTCCTGGGGTCTTTTTGGTGGTTATTCAGAGCAGGGCCTTTAGTAAGGTAGCACCCTCTGTGGGAAACATTCCTCCTGCATTTTAGACATTCACTGATGATTTTCAGGTTTTTTTTAATAAACCTCTTCGTTTATGCAAGTCTTCCAGAGGAGTGACAGCAGCCACATTTTTTATTTTGACCATGGTGGATTCCACTAGCTTTTCATAGTCTGTGTTTCTTTAAAAAATTATACCCTGCTTTGGAAATTTTTAAAATGTTAAGTGGTTTATAGGGAACCAAGAGATAAAAGGAACAACTGGCAAGTTTGGCCTTGGAGAGCAAAATGAAGCAGGGCAAAGGCTAATAGAGTTCTGTCAAGAGAACAAGCTGGTCATCACAAACACACTTTTCCAACAACACAAGAGACGACTCTACACGTGGACATCACCAGATGGGCAGCATCGAAATCAGATTGATTATATTCTCTGCAGCCAAAGATGGAGAAGCTCGATACAGTCAGCAAAAACAAGACCTGGAGCTGACTGTGGCTCAGATCATCAGCTTCTTATAGCAAAATTCAAGCTTAAACTGAAGAAAGTAGGAAAAACCACTGGGCCGGTAAGATACAATCTGAATCAAATCCCTTATGAATACACAGTGGAAGTGAGGAACAGGTTTAAGGATTTAGATTTGCTGGACAGAGTGCCTGAAGAACTATGGATGGAGGCTCGCAACATTATACAGGAGGCAGCAACGAAAACCATCCCAATGAAAAGGAAATGCAAGAAAGCAAAGTGGCTGTCCAACGAGGCCTTACAAATAGCGGGGGAGAGAAGGCAAGCAAAATGCGAGGGAGATGGAGAAAGATACAGGAAATTGAATGCAGATTTCCAAAAAATAGCAAGGAGAGATAAGAGGGCCTTCTTAAATGAGCAATGCAAAGAAATAGAGGAAAACAACAGAATGGGAAGAACCAGAGATCTGTTCAAGAAAATTGGAGATATGAAAGGAACATTTCGTTCAAAGATTACCATAATAAAGGACAAAAGTGGTAAGGACCTAACAGAAGCAGAAGACATCAAGAAGAGGTGGCAAGAATACACAGAGGAATTATACCAGAAAGATATGGATGTCTCGTACACCCCAGGTAGTGTGGTTGCTGACCTTGAGCCAGACATCCTGGAGAGTGAAGTCAATTGGGCCTTAGAAAGCACTGCAAATAACAAGGCCAGTGGAAGTGATGGTATTCCAGCTGAACTATTTAAAATTTTAAAAGATGATGCTGTTAAGGTGCTACACTCAATATGCCAGCAAGTTTGGAAAACTCAGCAGTGGCCAGAGGATTGGAGAAGATCAGTCTACATCCCAATCCCAAAGAAGGGCAGTGCCAAACTACCGCACAATTTCACTCATTTCACACGCTAGCAAGGTTATGCTTAAAATTCTACAAGGAAGGCTCAAGCAGTATGTGGACCGAGAACTCCCAGAAGTGCAAGCTGGATTTAGAAGAGGCAGAGGAACTAGAGACCAAATTGCAAACATGCGCTGGATTATGGAGAAAGCTAGAGAGTTCCAGAAAGACATCTACTTCTGCTTCATTGACTATGCAAAAGCCTTTGACTGTGTCGACCACAGCAAACTATGGCAAGCTCTTAAAGAAATGGGAGTGCCTGATCACCTCATCTGTCTCCTGAGAAATCTCTATGTGGGACAAGAAGCTACAGTTAGAACTGGATATGGAACAACGGATTGGTTCAAAATTGGGAAAGGAGTACGACAAGGCTGTATATTGTCTCCCTGCTTATTTAACTTATATGCAGAATTCATCATGCGAAAGGCTGGGCTGGATGAATCCCTAGCCGGAATTAAGATTGCCGGAAGAAATATCAACAACCTCAGATATGCAGATGACACAACCTTGATGGCAGAAAGTGAGGAGGAATTAAAGAACCTTTTATTGAGGGTGAAAGAGGAGAGCACAAAATATGGTCTGAAGCTCAACATCAAAAAAACGAAGATCATGGCCACTGGTCCCATCACCTCCTGGCAAATAGAAGGAGAAGAAATGGAGGCAGTGAGAGATTTTACTTTCTTGGGCTCCATGATTACTGCAGATGGTGACAGCAGCCACGAAATTAAGAGACGCCTGCTTCTTGGGAGGAAAGCAATGACAAACCTAGACAGCATCTTAAAAAGTAGAGACATCACCTTGCCAACAAAGGTCCGTATAGTAAAAGCTATGGTTTTCCCAGTAGTGATGTATGGAAGTGAGAGCTGGACCATAAAGAAGGCTGATCGCCGAAGAATTGATGCTTTTGAATTCTGGTGCTGGAGGAGACTCTTGAGAGTCCATGGACTGCAAGAAGATCAAACCGATCCATTCTGAAGGAAATCAGCCCTGAGTGCTCACTGGAAGGACAGATCGTGAAGCTGAGGCTCCAATACTTTGGCCACCTCATGAGAAGAGAAGACTCCCTGGAAAAGACCCTGATGTTGGGAAAGATGGAGGGCACAAGGAGAAGGGGGCGACAGAGGATGAGATGGTTGGATAGTGTCTTCGAAGCTACAAACATGAGTCTGAGCAAACTGCGGGAGGCAGTGGAAGACAGAAGTGCCTGGCGTGCTCTGGTCCATGGGGTCACGAAGAGTCGGACACGACTAAACGACTAAACAACAACAACAACAACAAGTGGTTTATAAGTATAAATAAAACAATTAAAAACAAAATCTAGATTTATAATGTAGTATTAAGATGCAGGTGACGCTGTGGGTAAAAGCTGTGGGATGCGGGTGGCGCTGTGGGTAAAAGCCTCAGCGCCTAGGGCTTGCCGATCGAAAGGTCGGCGGTTCGAATCCCCGCGGCGGGGTGCGCTCCCGTTGCTCGGTCCCAGCGCCTGCCAACCTAGCAGTTCGAAAGCACCCCCGGGTGCAAGTAGATAAATAGGGACCGCTTACTAGCGGGAAGGTAAACGGCGTTTCCGTGTGCAGCTCTGGCTCGCCAGAGCAGCGATGTCACGCTGGCCACGTGACCCGGAAGTGTCTCCGGACAGCGCTGGCCCCTGGCCTCTTAAGTGAGATGGGCGCACAACCCCAGAGTCTGTCAAGACTGGCCCGTACGGGCAGGGGTACCTTTACCTTTACCTTTACCTATTAAGATGCATTCAGTTCTGTCCTTGATCTACAGTAGTTGTTTTAGGGTTGGTAGAATTTATGAATGAGTATCAGATACATTTGACAAGTTAATTTTACTGACCTTTTCATTGTATCATAGGTCCTCTTCTATACCATTTTGAAAATTTAGCAAATGAATTATCTATTGAGTTAAGCTATGAAGATATAAAAAGTGTTATATTGCAATATGGATTCCATATAGAGGTAAGTATTTTTCTGTTATATTAGCACACTAAGAATAATCTAAAACATTGGCTATTAGATTTCAGATAGTGCCCCACCAAAATTTGTCTTCCGTCAGCCCTGTGTCATTAAGATGCGCTTTCAGTCATCACAAATACTAATACTGATATTGGATGTTCAAGTGCCTATCAGTTTGGCCACAAAACACCGCAGCCCAAAATAAGGTAGTGCTTTCTGCAAAATGGGTGCAGCTGCTTTATCCATATTATGCTGGTGTTGAAATATCTGGGTTGGCTGCCTGTTAGCTACCAAGCCAAGTTCCGGGTTTTGTTGTAGAAATTTAAAGTCCTAAAAAAACTTGGGACCAGGATTTTTTAATGTTCCCGTATCTTTTTTATCCTTATTATTGCCCTGCTATTTGTTGTTTTAAAACAATAAAACAATTTGGCTTTTGGTGTATTGCTGCCTTTTAATCTTTGGGTTAGATCCAAATTTAGTCACACATAGGATGGACCCACTGAAACAAATAGGACTTAAAATTATAATTACTAACTTAAATCCTGTTGATTTCATTGGGTCTGTGCTAAGTCTGGATCCATACAAACATAAGAAGAGTAGGCCTGGGCTATGTGAGGGGCAGACTGTGAAACTGACGCCACTCCTGTGTCCCTCTGCTAACCGTGCTGCTGGTAGTAAAGGGACTCAGGAGCAAACAGCAGGGACATTGAGCCTCGCTCAGCTGAGGAGTGGGAACTTACTCGCCTCCCAGCTGAGTAAGGCAAACAAGTTGTGTTGTCCCAGCCCTCAGGGTGCTGGGGTGGAAGCATCTCAGTTCCTGCAGTGAGAGCAGCAGCAGTTTCACCCCACACCTCGCAGGCTGAGCCAAAGCAGCTTCTTGTTTCAACACTCTGCTGTATCACCAGATCCGTGATATTTGGCTGGTGATACAATGCAATATTGAAAATCTGACATTGCCCAGCCCTAAAGAAGTGCCTGCTGGATTAGGCCAAAGGCCCATTTAGTCCAGTATCCTGTTCTCACAGTGGGCAACCAGATACGTGTGCGAAATCAGGGAGCAAAACAAGAGCTGAAGACAACACTTCTTTTTTATATATTTGTATTTCATTTGTTTTTGTACCTATTGGAAATTCTATACAGTGGGGAGGTATACAGTGAGGGGGGAGGGAGAAAGTATTTGATCCCTTGCTAAATTTGCCCGTTTGCCCCCTGATCTTGCATGGAGCCCCAGACCGAGGGAGGTTCACATTTTGTGTTTCTTCCATTTGCGAATTATTGTACCAACTGTTGTCACCTTCTCACCAGGCTGCTTGGCAATAATAGTCTTGTAGCCCAGCCCAGCCTTGTGCAGGTCTACAATCTTGTCCCTGACATCCTTGGACAGCTCTTTGGTCCTGGTGGCTACTTTGGAATCTGCTGGATTGATTGCTTCTGTTGACAGGTGTCTTTTGTACAGGTACTGTAATGAGCTGGGATTACAGGCAAGACCTCTCCCTTACAGCAGGTGCTTCTAATCTCAGCTCATTACACACAGTGAAGATACCAGGTAGCCTGACATCTGGCTGGTTGATAGGGGATCAAATACTTATTTCACTCATTATAATGCACATCAATCTCTGACTTTTATCCTCTGGGTTTATGGGGGTTTCCCTGTTGTTATTCTGCCTCTCACAGCTACAATAAACTTACCATTAAAATTATGGACTGGTCATTTCTTCGTCAGGGGACAAATTGGCAAATTTAGCAGGGGATCAAATACTTTCCCCCCTCACTGTATTAATGTCTATAATAGCAGTAATAATAACATATATGAATGAAATGCCTACAAGAGTTTTCAAGAAATTGTTGTTTATTTTCAGGTGGAGAATGAATCTGTTTTGACCACATATACTGTGAATGAGCTATCTATGATGAAATATTACTATGAATGTGTGATGTTTGTGGTTAGGAAACCAGGAAGCAGTGTTTGAAGTGGATTATCCAGGAAGAAAAATGCACAGTGGCTTCTGGAATTATGACTGAACACAACCTCATATCAGTGGTGCCTTTTTATTCATCGCAGAATGTAGCTCTGTTGTCTATTTTTTTAATCTATCCTATAATCTCCAGATGTGTACTTCTGGATATTTGTATCTGCGTAATGAACATAGAGAGCAAACACTCCTGTATCATTTCTTCAAATTCCGATTAATGTTTTTTTCTGACGGGTAATACTTTGCAAATACCATTATTAACACTTGCAGTTCTCTGTAAGGTATAAAATGGTCTACTTTAAGTTTTCTTTGAAATAATATCTAACGTCATATTGGATACACAATTCATTTTTTGTCCCATGTCGTACAGAAAACAAGACCACTCCTCATCTTAGGATATTTAAATACTATTTGGGTGACTTTACTCCCCATAGGAATTTTGATCTTCTGCAGTCTGATAAGCAGCATCATGTGAACTTGGTCTTCTACTGTAAAAATGTAAAGAGTTTATAAAAATAACACGTGCATTCACAAGAAAATTTTAACGTGAATCTGACTGATATTTGCGGCTGATGCATTTTTAGATATATATATATATACAATTATACTATTCTTCATGCCATTTTAAGCATTTGATGGGTAATTTGAAGTAATATCTGGCTGCAGTCACTTAAAAAAAGAACTAAATTAAGACTTAACAGTAATGTTTGTACATTAGTACTTTGATCCCATTAAGGGTGTTCTAATTATGACTGAAATTGATGGGTTTAATGTCAGCTGTGGGTTTACTATTTTAAGAAATTATTTTTTGATGGCATTAACTACACAAAGTAGTCCCAATCCACCACAGTGTAGTGGGGTTTTTTTAGGTGCAGGTATTGCTTCACCCAGCTGTCCATATTCTGATGTACAGGACTTCCAATGGAGCCCGCTTAAGCCACAGGGGAAAGCCACTCTTAGCAGTATTTGTATGGCTTTGGAGCTGGGATGCCAAAGATTCATGGGATCCTAAGCCTGTCCATCCAGCATCAAGAGGCCTGGAGCTGATGCAAACAAAAAGAAAAGAAAAATTAGAGGAGTTTTCTTCCTGCCCCCCCCCCTTTTGCCCTAGCCAGCGCAAGCAGCAAGGCTCCAGGTGGTTGGTGCTCCTACATTGTGCTAAGCCCTACTGCTGTTGCTGCCTCCCAGCAGTTTGAATTTCTTTCTCAGTTACTGTTTTAGTATTTAGCAGTTCTACTGAATCCACCTGCATTATGATGCACATGTAAGAAGCCAGCTGACATCTGTACTTATGAGCTGCTGCCATTCAGCTTGTGACCTGCTTGTTAAGCTATTCTTAACTGAATGTCATGCTAATCACCCACCTATTTACACACACATAATTCTTTTCGGAGTTATACCCCATCAATGTCCGATAGGCTGAGTTTCCAAATTGTGTACAGGTTTTCGTTAAGATTAATTATAGTTAGATTTACAACTTAAATTAATGATCAGATCCAGATATTGCAAGACATGTGCTGGGTGCTTTTTCTGCATACCAAGTATGATGACCTGACAAATACAATCCAAACTGATGGGGCAACTAAGCACAATGGCTTCATTTTCAAAAATACTTTTAAATTATTAAAGTTATACAGTACTGAGGAATAGGTGAAATCTAGGAACTGTGACTACCTTTTGCTGAGGACATCAAATAACACAAGTTTGTTGAATGGTTAGGTTTGTGGTTATGTGCTAGCAAAAGTCTGAATGACCAATTACTATTTATTTTTTTCATTTTAAAGGGAAAGATTGCCTCTGTCTGGTTTAACTTAAAATGCAATGTATAAGTTTGAAAAGATGTTTAGCGTTGATTTCTTAATTTACAAAGTCAACCCACATGCAGCTGATATAGCAAACTGTTTATAGATGAACATTAAAATTCAGCAACTACTTAACTATCTAATTAGATGCACTTGCTTCACCTTCCCTGTTCCATGCCCTCAAGTGCTTTTGCCTGGCTGAAATTTGTTCATGAACTGTGGTTTCTTCCTTGCCTGCATGAAGAACGGAAAGTGTGTGTGGGTAGAAACCACAATTTCGCGAGGATGCCATTCATTCCGTCCCTCCCTGCCTGCTTTTGCTTCTGGCATTGCCCGCCCCTTGCGCCCCCCAGAGGGAGGGGGCTGCTTGGGCAGAAGCCTTATCCCTTGCGCTGAGACCCCAGAGCGATCCTAAGAATGTGCACTCGGAAGTAACTCCCATTGCATCCCAGGAAGCGTGTCTCGGTTTGCCGCGTTCCCACGCGCATTAGGCGCTCTAGCCGGCCCGCGCTTGCTCGCCAGGCCGCTCCGGAGGCGCGTCTTCGGCAGGGGGCGCCGGCGAGGTCCCCCCGCGCGTGCGCACTTGAGGCGTGGGGCTTGGCGGCGGCGGCCCCAATGGCGAAGCGCGGCGCGTTGGCGGCGGCGCTGGCGTGTCACGCGCCCGGGTGCGAGAGCTTCGCGGCTGCCGCGCCGCCGCTCCTGAAGCGCCGCCGGGCCGAGGCGGAGAGGAAGGAGGAGTCGCGAGGCCTGAAGCGCAAGAGGGCGGAGGAGGAGGAGGCGGCGGCGGCGGCGCGGGCCGCCAAGAGGCCCTCCGTGGCCCCGGGGGGCGGCGCTGCTGACACCACGGCCCTCTCGCGGCCCCCGGGCTCCGCGTCGGCGAGGGGCGGCCGCCCCAAGGCTCCTCTCGAGGAGGTAAAGAGGCCGGCGGAGAGGGCTCCCTGACTCCGCACAACAGCCCGGCGAGGGAGGCCCCGCGGAGAGGCGGCGGACGAGAGAGCCCCGCGGGTCTGGGAGGGGGCTGCTGTGGGCGGGGGGGGGGCTCTGGGGCAGAACCAGGTTGCAGCAGCCCCCCCCCCCAAGTGAGGAAAGGGGTAAATGGAGGGAAGGCTTCTGAAGGAAATCCCTTTATTTCGCGAAGCTTAGCCCAACCTTGGTGAAAGGGGCGCCCTGTCTGAGTGAGTCCCGCAGCAGGTAATATTCACGGGCAGGTGCCCCCCTCCCGGTGCCCCCCAAGTGCACCTGGCGCTGTCATGATACCGGTATATACTTTTTAACACACCTTTCTTCACGTGCCTTTGGGAGCAGAGGATGCGATCAGAATATTCCTCCCTCTTAATGTATATGTATTGCACATGGTTTAATTGTGTTGAGCAGAATGTGACCTGCCATGATACTATGTGGTGAAATATGTAAATAGAAATTATGGGTTGACATTTTGATGCTGACATCGCTGTATAGACGCTGTGAAAAATGTGCACCCCTGAGCAGCACTGATCCCACAATAAACACCTAGGAGTAGCCCAGAGGTAGAGCCATGAAGGTGGCACTCTGTCAGCCACTGATTCCGTTTCTCAATCGACGTTATATTTAGATAAAGCTATATATCATAATGGTTATCATCACCACAGTAAATTTTATTAATGAATTTTGCATTTGTGAAATACTTTGTTTCTCTAATATATTGTTAATCAATTTCATTAGCTGCTCTTGAGTTATGCTAATATTGCTATTATAACCTAAAGGATAATATTTCCCCTTTTGCACCATTCATTATTTTATATATCTCTATTGGCTTCATTAGCGTGTTATTTTAAACCACAGTTTAAAATAAACTATGGTGTAAAGTGAGCAACCAGTGTGCATGCTGCTAAAATCAAGTGAAGTGGGTTTCAGGAAAACTTTGAATTTGCACTGGAACATTTTCTGATGGCCTAGAAGGTGATAGAATGTAGCATGTTTATCTTACTTTTATTTAGTAAACAAAATATGTCTTGTATGATCCAGTTATGATTCCTACATTCCTGCATTGCAAGGGGTTGGACTAGATCAGTGTTTTTCAACCTTTTTTGGGCAAAGGCACACTTGTTTTATGAAAAAAATCACGAGGCACACCACCATTAGAAAATGTTAAAAAATTTAACTCTGTCCCTATATTGACTATATATAAAGTAATTCTCTTGAATAGGAATCAAATAAACACAAAGTATTTTATAATTACTTTATTATGAAATGGTAAGTAAACAGAAATATGAAAAATTATAAAATACTTTATTTTAAAATCTTTCGAATTTTTCAATTTTTCCCACGGCACACCAGGCAACATCTCGCGGCACACTAGTGTGCCGCGGAACAGTGGTTGAAAAACACTGGACTAGATGACCTCGGGGTCTCTTCCAGCTCTATAATTCTATGTTCCATATAATTCTATGTTCCTATTTGATCTCTTCAGTCAGTGGAATTGGCCCTTTTAAACAAAGGTCCTCAAATGCATGTTTGGATTAAAAGATTGAATACTGTTGTTTTAAAGAAATAATCCTTGCTATTTGAATTTTTAATACATTTCTTCCCCTCAAAATGTATTAATACATACTGCAGCTTTTAGTACCATGTTTAGATCCTTGACTGTCACTCATTCAAATGGATAGGGCATTGGGCTCGAAAGTCTCACTCGTCCAATGGCAAGTGACCAGCCAGCTTCTGGTCACCATGTGAGCCCAAGGCTACTTCTGAGCCCTGTAGGGAGGGGGATGATTCACATCTTCTCTCTGTCTCAAAAGTACTGCTGAAGGTAGTGGTCTATTTTGTTCAGCATTTGCAGAACACAAATCCTGGTCTTCCTTTTCCCTGTAATTGGTGCCTCCCCACTTTTCTTTCTCATTCTGAGCGCCTGGCAGGCAGAGAATCAAAGCAAGCTGCTTCCTTCTTCCCTCAAGTCAAGTTCCAAGCTGGAGGAAGGTGACATTTGTTTATGCTTTTCACTGAATCCTCAAGTTCCATTGCCAGCTTCATTTTTGGAGCTGGGGAGAGGATATGGGGAGTGTGCCCCACGTTGTGCAGACATTTCTGCGGCACAGAATAAGACCACCTTTTTTGGGGGGGGGGAGTCATGATCCTGCCAACCACAAATTTTGGGTTGGCCACCAAAGCCAGCAAAACTGCAGATCTTTGGCAGGCTAAGTACAAGACAGTGTTGTAATTCCGAGTAATTATTTCCTAGGATATTATTTTTTGTTCTCCAGCCAATCCACCAGAGGGGGTGCAAGTTAAACTGTTTCTTAAATCCATTTTGCTTGATGTGAGGGTAGGCTCTTTCTTTCCTTGATTTCTTTCTCTGTGTGATTGTTAGCATGTAATTCAGCTAGATAGACTCAAAGAAAAAATGCATGTGAGGGTGAGAACTGTGCACATAGAGAACAGTAGCTTGTTTTAGCAGCAATAACTGCCACTATGGGAACAACTAGTTCTAGGCCTGATGGACAAAATAAAAACTGAAAAATCACTGGTTCTGGATAGTATCAATCCCCATGTTCCGAAAGAACTCAAATGTAAAATTGCTGATCTCTTAACAAAAATATGTCCCAAAATTAGCCTCCATACCTGAGGAGTGGAAAGTGGCCAATGTTACACAATTTTTTCAAAGAGAATATGGGAGATCCCGGATATTACAGGCCAGTTAGCTTAATGTCTGTCCTGGGAAAACTGATGGAAAATACTGTTAAACATATAGTAACCAAACATACAAAAGAGCAGGTCTTGCTGAAGGAAAACAAGCATGGTTTGTGCAAGGTCATGGGCCGTCTCTCTAGCCTGTTCAGAGCTTTTTAAGACAGTGAAAAGCTTATAGATAAAGGTGACCCACTTGACATTGTGTACTTGAACTTTCAAAAAGCTTTCAACAAGAGTCCTGATTAAGTTTTGCAGTCATGGAATAAGAGGTGAGGGACTCTTGTTTGTTAAGGGACATGAAGAGTAGAAATTAATCGACAGTTCTACTGATAGAGCGATGAAGAAATTGGAGTGTCTCCAAGGGCTGGTATTGGGACCTGTGCTTTTTAATTTGTTTGTAAATGATCTAGAGTTAGTTATGACCAGTGAGGTGGCCAGATTTGCTGCTGATATTAATTTGTTCAGGATCGTTAAAACAAAAAGGATTGTGAAGAGTTCCAAAAACACCTCTCCATATGAGTGGATGGCTGTAAAAAGGCCAGTGCAGTTCAGTGTAAACAAGTGTAAGTGCAACCAAAATGATCCAGGGGCTGGAGCAACTTCCCCTATAGGTTACTCACCTTTTCTCTAAACCAAACATTCCCAAACGCTGCATCCTTTCCTCATAGTGGACAGACAAAACAAGTATGTCACGCAGCACATAATTAAACTATGGAACACTCTCCCACAGGAGGCATTGATGGCCACCAACTTAGATGGCTTTGAAAAAGGATTTTAAAAATTCATGGAAGATAAGCCTAGCAATGGCTCCTAGCCATGATGGCTTTGCTCTGCCTCCGGAGTCAAAGGCAGTAGGCTTCTGAATTCCAGTTGCTGGAAATGGGGAGTCACGCTTGCAGGTTCCCCAGAGGCACCTGAGAACGTGATGCTGCACTAGCTGGACCATTGGCCTGATCCAGCAGACTCTCCTTGTGTTCTTAGGATAAATGTTTGGCTGTGTGAGTCTCTCTCTCTCCATTGCACATGTTCTTTTCTTTAGATCCTGGCTCTTAATTTTCACTAGACTGTGGAATTTTTCAAAAATAGAGATTCTAAAACTGTTTGTAGATTTGGCTTGTCAGTGCAAAGTGCTTTTTAGAGGTGTTCATTTTTCTGCTGCAGTGATATCTGTTAATTACGTTTTATTTTCCTAGCCTGAAGATGATGTTTGGCGCTACAACTCCTTCCAGTACTGGAGGTCTCCATTGCCTGCTATTGATTTGTCTGATATTCTGGATTTAGAAAAAGACGATGCAATAGATGCAAGACGGTCCAGCAGTGTTTGCCTCTCAGAAATGGAAACCTGAAACCTGATAAATTCTCAAGTTACTTTGCCGAAGTTGGCTTCTTCTTTTGCTGGGAAAAGTAAGCAGAGATGATAGCCGGTTGGAGAAAAATATGCTTTGAAGGAAGGAAAACTTCTTAAAAAGAAAGAATGGCAAAAGAACCATCAGTGGACTGTCTAGAAAATTGATGGTGTACAGAATGGAGCATGAAGATTGGAGAACTATTGGAACATTTGAAAATGGATGTATGCTGACAGAAAATACATGTACTGTAGTTGGTACTTACTTCATTGAAAGAAAGCCAGAAGGGTGTGTTCTAAGTAGAACCTGGTCAGATAACTCAGTTGAGATCTGTGCTGTCTTTGTTGCTAGACAAAAAAATATTGTTGCTTTAAAAAAATCCACACTTCTATGCAGAATGATGGCAGTGGATATCATTTTTTTGCCAATGCCACTGTACAAGTTTCTTTAAGCGTTTCTGAGAGTGGTGTGAGGGTAAAAGTGATGTCAGGAGCTGATTGAGCCTTCAAATACATGGACCACGATGGACAAGGAAAAGGAACCATGCTGAGCAATGTGAGACTGTTCGGCACATTTCTTGGGGCTTATTGATGGAAGGCTCCAATCCTACCTAGTTAATATGTTTGATTCTTTGTGTTTTGTATCATGTGCTTGTCAGATATTGAACTTAAGTATGAATGTTACCATTTAATATTCTTTGCTAGGAATGACTACGTGAAACTAGAGAGTTTACCAGTAGACTTCAACTTCAGATCTGCTAATCATTTCATAGTGTTATTCAGGTTAAATGACATTTCCTTATTAATCCACCATAACTTTGGCATATTTGTAGAAATACTTTTCACTGTGTAATAAAATCTCCAGTATTTTTTTTTTAAAAAAAACCCTTATGAAGTAATGCTCATATTGATTATCTCATTTGAAAACGTTACTTTCGCTGTGTGCCTGGATGCTTTGTCATTAAGCTTTTCTGGGGTGGGGGGTGGCTTTTAAGAATGTACATTCAGTGTTAACAGTGTACACATTGTACTTTTTCCTGAGCTGTAGAAAGGAAAATATGATTAGACTATCACAGCCCAAGTTTTTATTGTTTCCACTGTTCCACACATCATCTTGTCAGTGGTACCTTGGGTTACAGATGCTTCAGGTTACAGACTCCTAACCCAGAAATAGTACCTCAGGTTAAGAACTTTACTTCAGGATGAGAACAGAAATCGGGCAGCAGGAGGCCCCATTAGCTAAAGTGGTGCTTCAAGTTAAGAACAGTTTCAGGTTAAGAACGGACTTCCAGAATGAATTAAGTTCTTAAACCGAGGTTTTGACTTTTGTCAAAATGTAAACTTACGTACATTTCTTGGATAAATTTAGACTAGAGGTATCCCTCGTAGAAACCCAAAAGAAAAAGATGCAGACTCCAAGTGAAAAGATAGGCCTTTATTGAACTACAAAGAATGCGTAGGGACAGCCTCAACAATTAGCAATAGGCTGTAAAACACCACTTCCAAAGCAATGGTGTTTTTTATACACTTTCTGATTACACACATGGTTTCTATTCACCAATCAAAGGATCACAGCAATCTTAATAGATGCAACCCAGTGTCATCTTCCTGAACCAATCAAAATCATTTAGCTCTTCAGATCAGTTCTTATCATAATATAATGTGGTTACACACAAACTATTTTCAATGTCTTTCTTTATTGACTAATTTTCCTATTCATTAAATGTCTCCCAGTATCCTCTTTCATCTGTCTATTGCCTAGCCAGTTCTATTTCCATGCATACAATGGCCACCATAGAGTCTAACAGTTTATCCTTTTCATTGTTCTGGAACGGACATTCACTACCTACAGTACCTAAAAGCAGCTAGTTTTCTACTGTAAAAGGTAGGCAGGTACAGACCTTTTCAGTTTAGTGAGGCCATAGACTCAAAAGAAAATGGAATCATCAAAATGATACGGTATGAAATTATTATTTTCTCCATCACATTTTATATAGCTTTAAAGTCCTATGCGTGTCTATTCAGAAGCAAGTTCCATTGAGTTCAAGTATGAAGAGGTACAGAACTGCAACCTCAGCTTGATCAGGTGAGGAGGGCTGTGCACGTAGATTGCTCCCTCACACAGTGTAAAAAAAGATAATGTAGCCTTTCTCATTTCAGTACACTGGTACCTCAGGTTACATACGCTTCAGGTTACAGACTCCGCTAACCCAGAAATAGTGTTTCAGGTTAAGAACTTTGCTTCAGGATGAGAACAGAAATCGTGCTCCAGCAGCACAGCGGCAGCGGGAGGCCCCATTAGCTAAAGTGGTGCTACAGGTTAAGAACAGTTTCAGGTTAAGTACGGGCCTCTGGAATGAATTAAGTACTTAACCTGAGGTACCACTGTATCCTGTTGTGATTTTGAAGTACCTGTCATCTTTCTGCTGGCCAAGGAGAATAAATTAAATTAATTCTCCCCCTTTCTCTTAATCTGATTATCATATGTTTGATTGGGGCAAAGGGCTGGCAAGAGGGGGGAGGTTACCCCATGGAGTGTAGGATAAGCTTCCTTAAGTATTATTGTCCATTTACTAGCATTACTTCCATATTATGGGTTGCAAAAGGAGAATGTGGAAATCTATAGGAAGAAAGTAAGGCAGTTTAGAAATTATGTGAGAAAGCCGAAGGTGTAGAATAAGCTTGCCTCTTTTTTTGCTGTGAATATTGCAGTGTATGTAAGTTCCAGAACAAGTGCTGCGATGGGAATGGAGAGGGACAATGAGGACAATGAGGTTTGGGGCAGGAGAAAATATGCACATACCTTAATTTAGACTGGGGACGGAAACTTTGCTGGTCTCCTTGTATATACTCACAGGTACATTGGCAAGCTGGTTTTTGCAAATACACAGCAAGACCTGAACACAGATTTGTTAATTTTCTGTGACTTGTCATCTATTAACTTACTCAGGGCAGGCTCATGACAAAATAAGATCTAGTAATTTCAGGGACTCTACTCTGAAGTAACAGTTTGTTGACTGCAACCCTGTATTTACCCGAAGGTCCCAGAGCTCATAGTTGTAAGGACATATTTGGCTACATACAAATGAACAAGTTTCCTGAAGATACTTCATCCACTTTATTTTGCGGCAACTGCTACCATTTGAGAACAATCACATTTATCGTAAGTACTGTTGAGATAAAATAGAAACTAGCCTAAATTGCTCTGTAGCCATCATAATGCAAACAGTTATAAACCAGACTCTTTAGATGGCAATAGAGATGCACAATAAACTCTTGAAAAATCTGAATTTGTTTTCATTGGAAAGGTTTTATTTTGAACCTTACTGTTGTTGAAACTTGAAACAAGTGACGTGAATGTTAATCATTTCCCTAATGTGGTATATAAACTTGAAACCAGATTGTGTCACATGATTCTGATTACCAGGTGATAGTCTCTTCAGTTTAATTGCAGTACAAACATTTCACCAGTTTTCAGAGGCCATCTCTTTTCCATCTCATTAAAGCTTTTAAGTACAAGCCCATGGAAATTTGTAATCATTGCTTTTCGGCATTGTTTCCACTAGTTGCTCGTGCTAAGCAAGCTTTATCTGATTGGGAATGAGATGGAAACTTCAGACTGAGATCCAGTGGCTGAAGGCTACAAAAATGTTATGTGTTAGTGATCAGAATGAAGGTAAGTAGGCTGACTTTTCTGTTGCAATGTTTAATATTTTGATACAAGCATTACTTCATTTGGAAGAAAATTATAATGTGTTTTTAGTAGCTTTAGTTTGGAATGCGTAGTTTGTTTTTCAGTAGAAGTCCATTTCAGACACTTTCCTAATAGACTGTTTACGAAAAGTTAAGGACTGGCGACGGAAAAGTTGAAATGAACACACTCTTAAATTGACAGACTTTTTGCAATTGCAGTTCAATTTGATGATTCTCTTCAAAAGATTATAGAAATAGCTCTGCAAAACAGCAGTGCTTGGCAAATGTAAATAAATGTTGGATTTGGTTCTGTGAATAGTCCATCAGCATAAATTACTAAACAAGGGCCTATAAAGCAGGATGAAAAAAATAAATTACAGCTCTAATTCATGAATTGTGTCAATTAAGACTTGCTTTCTAATTTTTTATTTAAGAATTCTTGAATCTTCAAAATTCATGACGTTTTTGTATCCTTATAACAAGTTTGCATTCCATTAATTTCATGAACTAGCTTATCATCTTGCTTTACACGCTGAACAGTTAAGTACTTATTATGCTTCTGTTAGATTTCTAAAAATAAATTAACATTACGGTATTTATTTAATTCAATATATTAATAGCTTCCTATACATTTCAAAGTGATTTAATAAAGACACAAATAAAATATATATAAAACAATATATGAAGACAATTAAAACAATTTTATGTTGTTTTTATATATGAAATGGTTTAATTGTATTAAACACACACACTCTTTGCATAGTCAACCAACAGAAGCAGCCTCAGAGGAGTTTTTTATATGTGACGAAAAACCCTTCTCTAGAAAGAAAACATAAGCTGCTTCATCCGCCTCTTAGGGGGGAACAAAAATAGCATACATTCTGGAAAGTAGACAAAATATAGAGCGAGTACCTGAACTCCAGCTACCTTTTGGAACTAGTAAGAGGAAATATGGCAAGAGATTATTTCTCAAATACTGTATATATGGAAGATAGCCTTTGGAAATCTGAAACAGACTGCACAAGGGAGCAAGCCACATTAAGATAGTGGAACTTCTGATTAAATATGTGAAGGATTTTTCTGCATGTTGCCAAAAAGGGGGTTGCTGCTGCAGCTAATTTAACTGCATATAAATGTCTACTAGCCAGTTTAAAATGGGTGCAAATTTAGAAATTGGTTATCTTTTGTAGATGACAGCCTGGCAAAATTTCAGTTGATCAGATTGGCAAGTAGCTGAACTTGTCAGTTTCCATGTTGTACCAAAGAAGGTGGACCTGTAATAACTATAGATGTTCTGTTGAAATGTGTCTGACAACCAAGTGACACCTGCAGTTGTATATATCTTATACTCAATGGTATTTTAGAACCCCCCCCAAAAAAATGTATAATAAAATTATTTACGTACCACCTTTCTCAGGACAGGACCCAAGGTGGCTCACAATATCATAAAAGCACAACAATTACAATGATCTAAAATAATATTTTTTAAAAATAACAAATGCAACAGCAGTAACTAACTTTAAAAAGGTAAGTTAGAAGTGTTTCAGCTTGGTTTGGTTGTCTTACTGTATTTTCTAAGAGAGCTATATAAAAAGGCAGTTTAAAAAGATGGGTTTTATAGCAGAAGTATGCTGGTGTCCTTTAGCCATTTCCCCCTTCAGAAATACACAGTGAATATGCTCCCCCATCTTCCTCTGGTGGTGAATGAGATGTGTCTATTCATGTCTTTGGCCTTATAGAGAGGAAAAGTGGCTAGGGAAAAACTTTAACTAGACAATCAACCAAAAGAAAAACGTGTAAGAAGTCCCCTTTTCTCCCAGTGTTCCCCCTCTCACACAATCTCCTGGTTTCTGCTTGGAGAGTTTTAAAAAATACATAGCTGCATGTCACATTGAGTTCAGACCTAGAGCTGAAGATGCAAGTTGATCTGTACAAGAGGAAATGTCAAGCATTAGTTAATTCTTTAGAAACTACCAAGTGCTTACACACAAATGATGTCCTGACAAATATCAAAGAACAACAATGATAAAGTGATTTATCTTTTTCAGAACTGCTTTTAGTTTTCCTTAATGCTAAGCTCCTCTCTGCCTTGAAAAATGCATGCCAAGAAAACATAAAGCAAGCTACATTTATGTCACAGGTAGTGATATCAATCAAACTAAACTAGAATTGCATGCAAACTGGCTTTTAAATCACGTTGCAGAAAATCTTGAAAATGTGACTGCAGCTATATTATCTTACACACCAGCCCCCTTTCAAACTGAAAGCCGAGATTGTGCGGTTAGTTGGCCCAGCCCTGCTTGACAGGTTCCTAATAAGAGCTTCAAAGGTTTAACTCCCTCCCATTATTATTTAACCTAAGACTAGTGAGGAATCGCAGAGTATCTCATCGGGGTGGAGAAGTACATTGGTGTTTATAGTGGAATAAGCTTCATAGAGTGAAGCCACTCCAGGCTGGCCAGGCGTCTTGGGCTGGTTGTTGCTTAAGTGTTGTGCAAGAAAGCGACTTGGTATGTAACCTGCTGAGCAGCTGGAAGAATCCAGCCATAAAGACAGCTGCCAATCGCTGATAGGGGAAAGTGGAACATTAACCATTCTCTAGTGTGGTCCAAGGATCAAGGAGTACTCCTTGAGGTCTGAATGGACTTCCTTTCCTCCTGCGTACACTTTGGTTGCTGCAGAAGCTTTGGGGAGCAGAAGAGAGTTTGACTTACGAGCGCAGTCTTGACAAGATGCAAGAGACAAAGCAGGACAAATGAAAGTTCAAATGAAGGTAAAACTATATACAGAGATAGGCAGGTAGATGAGTTAGGACTGGAGCATAAACGCCTCCTGATCTGATCACCACAGCTTAAATTTGCTAACTCGCTCTTCACCACCACTACTGTTAACTTTCCAGGATTCATTTGCACAGCCATTCTGTTAGGCTTGCTGATTCAAAAATGGACTGAAGCAAGAAAGAAAAACAGATGATCTGCAGCAGATGTGTGAGAGTGCATTGCTTTGTTTTGCGATCTGTGGCATCATTAGTTCAGGAGGTGATTGTATATTTTGAAACTTTTGTCCTTGTTTGTAAGGGATGGAGGAGAGCTATATAACACCATTCCTGGCTTGCCAGTGTGTTCACTGAGTGGGCAGATGGTAGTGTTCTAGGGTTGCAAAATGAGGTTAGGTGTTTGTTCTGTGTAGGTAGAAGAAGGAAGAATCTTCTCAAAGAAGCCACCTGGCACCCTTAGTTTCAGCAGTATTAATTTCAACAGGATTGCCAAGTACCTCAATTTGATTTAAGGAGCAGCATTATTGTCATATACTTATCGTGAAGCTTTTTCCAGTACCGTGTCTCAGTGCTAGGCAGCTTCACCTGCTAACTTTTTCTGAATAAATTGTTAAAAGCACAGGAGCCCTGCAGAAAAAGTGTCATCAACCCTACTTATAAGTCCTATGTATTCCTTACACTTCAGAAGTTAAAGCCCTTTGTGCCTCTTAATGAGTTTTTTCTGCTATAGCAAGCAGGAATCGGGGAGGATGTGTTTGTTTTGTTATTGTTTGTATTATGTACTTTGTGGTTTTATTCTGTAAACTGCCCTGAGATCTTTGGACGAAGGGCAGTATACAAATTTAATAATAATAATAAAAAATTATTCTTTTTTGGTGATCACTCGTAGTCGAGTAAGATCGTCTTCCATAAACATGGTTTTAACAGTGTGAGTCCATAAGTGACTGTGGAGGCCAGTTCTGAATCCACACGTCCTTCCACAGTGGGGATGTTGGTTTCCAGGCAGGAGTTGATCACGGTGTGGATTTTGCCAAGCATGCCTTCCTCTTAGCACGTTTCTCCCTTGCGTCCTGAGTTCCAGTGTTTTCAAAGCCCATGACACCTTTGGTAAAGGCTGTTCTCCAACTGGAGCGCTTGCAGGCCAGTGTTTCCCAGTTGTCAGTGTTTATACTACATTTTTTTAGATTTGCCTTGACAGTCTTTAAACCTCTTTTGTTGACCACCAGCATTATGCTTTCCATTTTTAAGTTTGGAATAGAGTAGTTGCTTTGGAAGATGATCATCAGGCATCCACACAACATGACCAGTCCAACGAAGCTGATGTTGAAGAATCATTGCTTTAACACTGGTGATCTTTGCTTTGTACACTGATATTAGTTCGCCTGTCTTCCCAAGTGATGTGTAAAAATTTTTGGAGACACTGTTGATGGAATCTTTTGAGGAGCTGGAGATGGTCCATGTTAAGTGGTCCATGTTTCACAAGCATATCATAAGGTTGGTAGTACAGTAGCTTTGTAAACAAGCATTTTGGTTTCCCTGCGAATGTCCTCAAACACTCCGCACTTCAGTCGGGAGAAAGCCACACTCTCAGAGCTCAGGCAATGCTAGATTTCGGCATCCATGTTGGCCCTTGTGGAAAGATAACTGAGTATCAGCAAATGGGAACCAGTGATCAGGGATGAAGCTCAGTGCTTCACTGTTTTCCATATCATTTAAAAGGTAACTGGGAAGTCTACTTGCTTGCATACCTTGTTTGGGAGCAGAAAAAAATTTCAGTGCCTCCTGTCCTAGATAGAATAATTAAAGACCCAATTTGAAATCCTTACTTTGCTTAGAATTAGTCTGCAAGATTTGCTGTGCCAGTGTATAATCATGTAAGGGTAGAGTGGAAATGCACACATCAGTTGTTATGTCAGTACAATGTCACAAGGTAAGACTAATGATACTAATTCTGGCACCCGGCCAACACTATATCAGTGACTTGTCCTAAGGTACCCCCTGAAAGCCTCACCTTCTGTCTTTTTAATTGCTTTAGAACTGATTCACTCCCTGAAACAATGCTTCACATTAAGTATGCACTGTCAGTTTAGGTTGGCCCTGTAGAAGTTGTGCACTGCATACCAATTATATGTAAAGTGAACTTTCACTGGGATCATAAACACATAACATTTCAATGTGCAGTTTAGTGAGAGAATTAGAGCTTTTTATTGCAGAATTGTATTTAAGGCCTTAATTCAGCTGTTAAATGTGAACAGATTTCATGCCTTGACTTCTATTGCAGAACATTCTCTGCTGCTAGGAGCTGTCACTCCAGGACAGAGGGAAATAGATTGAGAAGGATGGCTTTGCATGGCCTTCTTGTTGTAGGCTCTAGGTTGTTTCTTGGTGGGTGGTGCTCTTGCACCCATTGTCTTACCCTGTTATGCTGGCCATCAATGATGTACACTGCAGTGACAGGCTTTGCTTTTGTTTTAAAGTAAGTAAACATTGTAATATAATAAGAAAGACAACTGGCAGACTTCAGTTTGGGATCTGCATCTTCCATGTCCTCATAAACTTTCAGCCTCATCTAATGTTCATGTGGAATCACGGGTTCTCTGGGTTTATTTTGATGAGCATAATAAAAATTGTAAAGTGCACTGCTGCTTTTTTAATGTGTTGTATATTGTAAATAGCAGTGAGAGTGAACGATATTCCACAGTTGTATGTGTGACTGTTGTTGACATTCCATACTTTGATTATATGTGGCTCTAGAATGAAATACTTTGTAAAACATTTTTCTCGTTTTTCCAAAATGTTGCCATTCAGCTACTTAAGATTAAGTCATAAGCAAATGATAATTGGACAAACATCTAAGAATAGTGCTACCTCTAGGCAGGGCTCATTATATTTTAGAGAGACATAGTTGGCCATCCAGGTTAATGACACATCCATGTCACCAGTAGGAAGCCCTTGAGAAATTATTTTGGGACTTCAATAGCTTTCACCCCAATGAATATGAGCCTAGGTTAGTCTGCATAGCAGTTTTACTGCCTTGCTGATGCTGTCCAATTTCACAATGGACATAAAAGCTTCAACTTATATTGGAATCCCATTAACTACTACACACTTATTTATACTTCTAGCTTCCACAAAATCAATTGTCAATGGCCCAAGCCTACATTACAAGCACAGTACAGCTCATCAGACAGGAATTTGTTCTTTAAGAAATGCCTGTTGTAAATCCTTGAAATATATTATCCATCTGTTAAAGTGAGAAAAACAGACCCACATAATCTGATTTATACCCACGAATAACTTACTGCAGTACAGATCCAAAAGTGAAGGTGTAAGAACATTTGTTATCTACAATTCCCAGTTAAAACCATTCAACACGTCATCCTGGACAATGATAACATCCCTTTTATAGGCCTTTAGTAGTAAACCTATCCTCTGACCCAGAAGTTAAAACAGCTATTCACCAACAACAGGCTGCAAAAATGATTACTAATTAAGTGTCTGTAGTGGGTTGATGGTGACTTTGCTTATCTGACCATACCCTTTTGTGATTCGTGGCCCTTTTACCTTCTTATGTACTGGGGACAGGGGACCTATTCCACCCCCACCCCGCTTGATTTGTTAGGCTCCAGTTCCCATTGTCCCTGATGGTTGGCTGTGCTGGCTGGTGCTAAGGAGAAAGGGGCACCACCCGGAGGGCCACAGCTTCCCCATCCCTGCTCTGGAGAAGGAAACAAGCATTTTTAACGGAGGAGGAAATAATTAGAACTGAGAAGAGAGGTGAAATAGGAAATAAAAAGTTGGTATTGAAATCCCTGCCGTATCCTCATATTTTATGTGAGTAATACATACCTGTCAACTGCATCTGATGAAGTGAAGTGTAGTCTATGACCAGAATGAATGTTAGTTTTAGGTGCTGAAAGAATCTTCATTATCAGTGGCCTGACAACATTCCATTTTGTTATTTGTTAAAGTTTGCTTCCTCTCTGTCAAAGGCTGCCAGGGATCACTGTTGCCCCCTGTGGGTGGAATTCAGTGTAGTGCTGAGTGGGGTACAGGCAGCCCCCCGTTTGAGCAGGTGTTACATTCCGAGGCACCGCGTGTGTTAGTGTAATGGTGCAGAATTGAAGCCCATTGGAGAAGTCTACGAACACCCCGTTCTGCCCTTGTGACGTCTCTATGACATTTCCAGGTCACTACCGAGTTCAGACTGGGAATGGGGCCTCATTCAGCTGACCTCTTTGACATTTGCTCACCTGGAACCAGAATATCCTGGAAGGGCACAACAACAGGGTAGTTTCCCCCTTCCTTGTGCCTTCCCCAGAAACAGGCTTGAGTCAGAGCTGCTGGGAAAGGAACTGACTTGCTTGAAAACAGGTCTTACCCTACATGTGCCCACTTGACTGCTTCAGTATGGGAACTGGCACTACTACAGGTGCAATATAATACCTGTTCTGCATTTGAAAGAATTCGGTAGTTTAGGGTGGCAGCACCTGCTCTTTGGAACTCCCTGCCTCTTGAGATCAAGCAGGTGCCTTCACTGTACTCTTTTTGACACCTGCTAAAAAAATCTTTTTTATATGAGCCTACCCAGACACTTAGAAAATTGAGAAAAGGGTGGCGCTGTGGTCTAAACCACAGAGCCTAGGGCTGGCTGATCAGAAGGTCGGCGGTTCGAATCCCCACAACAGGGTGAGCTCCTGTTGCTCAGTCCCAGCTCCTGCCAACCTAGCAGTTCAAAAGCATGCTAAAAAAAGTGCAAGTAGATGAATAGGTACCGCTCCGGCGGGAAGGTAAACAGCTTTTCCGTGCGCTGCTCCTTTACCTTTACCTAATCTGATTTAGTATTGTAACTTTTGTATGTTTTAAAGCAGGGTTATAATCCCCCCTTTTTTCTTTTTTAAACTACTTTGAGAATTTTTATAATCAAACGGTGTATAAATCTTACTAAATACACAAATAAAGTAGATAAATAAAGTAAGGGTTGTTTGCCAGAGTGCTCTTGAATGGGATCACGGGCATGAATTGGGTTATTCTGACCATGCTTTAACATACAACGCCTAATAAAAGCAACTGAGTTGAGCATTCCTGGTGCTGTGTCCATTTGTGTAAGGAAGAGGAGGGCACTGGATGCCCAACATTCTCTTGCAGAGTGGCGCAAACAAGCAGCTAGGCTGGGCCAAGATCTCCAGCGGAAATTCCCACAGGGCTCACTCCCCAAGTGAAACAATACGCAAATAACACCAACATTAGTTGTCTGAGAACATATTGTGCTTCATGGCAAGGTTAACTAATTTATATGTGCAAAAAAATTAAATTGCCTGTTGGGGACATTAATAACATTTTTCCTGGAAGAAAGAAAACCAGGTCTGACTGCCAGGGCCACAGCTAGGGGTGGTGAGGTGGGCCCCCACCAGGGGTGCAGGCGGTGTACATAAATATCAATATCAATTATTGCCTCATAAGAAATGGTTTTAAATAGAGGGTGAATTGAATGGGTGGAAGGGCTGGAGGAGAAGGAGAAAGAAGAGCTCATTTGTCTGTGGCCAGGGGGCACAATCGGGATGGTTCTGCCAGGGGCGCAAGATCACCCAGCTGTGGCTCTGCTGACTGCCTTAATAGCCAGCTCACTGGCAACTATTTTCACCCTGGGGTTTTTAGTTTTTTTAAAGAAAGCTTGACATATAATGGTGTTGGAATAATAATGCTCTTGGAATACAGTACTAATGCTTATATTTATACCGTAACCTAGATTCCCCCCGTTTGGCAGTAAATTTCTGAACAATGCCTATTTATGTCCACACTTGTACAGACTTCAATTTAGTAAAATTAATTCCAGAGCTGTCTAAAATACATGTTATCCCTTGCTTATTGGTGTTTAATTAGTGTACTTCATCAAAAAGATCTGACTTCCGGTCTAGGTTCAGCTTTATGCCAATTGCTAAAACAAGTATGGTTTAAGATGGAAAGCCCAGACAATCAGTCTAGGGATCAAGTTAGGGCAAAGCAAAGAGCATACCAAGGTTTGGTGCACGTGACTGGTCTGCTTGTGGCACATATTTTATTTTCCTTCTGCGCTGGTGGTTCCTGAGGGCTGAAGATCAGTTCCTGTATATGAAGTGATATGCCTATGTCTGAACTAGGCAACTTCAGACTGTAGGTGGTGGCTTGCATCTCTATCCCCTTCCTAGCCACATGAAGAAAGTCATGATGCAGTCTCAACCACTCTTTAGTAAGCACCTTGTGTTTTATCAGATATGCTCTTGTATATATAACACACGAACCTGTGTCTAACACAGAGGCTCACAGAGATGTGATTACCCCAGAGACGTGCCTTTTACAGAATATGGGGCAGGCATTTAGAAACCTTTGGAAAGACTAAATGAACTGGCAAGGGGAAAGATCACATGAAAATGCCTGTGATCCAAATCTCACAAGGGTTACAGGTGAGTGAGATTCATAAAATAAGAAAGGTAAAGAGAAGTGAAAAGCTTAACTGCAAGGTAGTTACCTGCCTCGTGGAAGGAGGAGCAAAGAAAAGCGATTTGGGGGATTTTCACAGGGATTGAAGGATCCAAGACTGCATTCTCCAGATGGGTTGTGTGTGTGTGTGTGTGTGTGTGAGAGAGAGAGAGAGAGAGAGAGAGAGAGAATGTTGTAGGACAGTATTATTTTCAGTCTCCGTTTATTGTATACAGTACTGGTTGTGTTTTGCAGTAGTTCATCTTCTGCCATAAACTATGTTATTGATCTCATTGTTGTGAAATTATGTATCTTAGGTCACACACACAGATAGAGAGAGAGAGAGAGAATAGGTTGTGGGGGACTGTAAGTGCTTAAGTATTGTTCACAGGAGTGAATAATAATATTTGCTGGATTGATTTCTGTTCTATACTTGGGGCCAATAAGTGAATATAGGCAATTCCCATATGTGTTTTCCTTGGAATTCATAGACATCTCTAGTGGGGGGGGGGTGTGCTTTTGTTCAGTCTAAGATTCTCCCCCAATGGGCTCGGGCTTAGCTTGGCCACATCTGATTCCACTCTGGATTCCTTGGAAACCTTAGCATATGGTTCAAAAAATAGCAAAAGCTTTTCTTTTGGAAGATGCGGGGTTGTGCTTCTTACAACAAAGGATGTGACAAAGAGAACAAAGGGAAGCAAAGGTAGGATGTCTAGCTGAGCAAAAAGGATTTCTTCTGCCATAGATACCCATGGAGCAAGCTTAGAAGAAAGTGACATGGCGTCTTTTGGAAGTTTCCCAAAAAATTGAACAGACTAACGTGCCCATTTGCAAGACATTAATTTCCTGCTATGCATCTCTCTGTCAGAGTATGATACTGTAAAGGATTGGTAAAGAGGACATTACTTGTGCCCTTTGTCATGCCATGACACAATCTAATTCTTCCACCAGAGAGTCATTGGGTACATTTTTTTTCTTACTTGTAAAAGATGTCAACACTTTCTCAGGATGTTCAGACAATCCAATTACCAGGAGCAGGTGCTTGCAGGAGGATGCATCTTAATTACCATTTGGAAATTTGGGTGGTGGTGTTCCAGGAAAAGCTGTTCCGTGTCACCTCCCAAATTCTCTCCCCACAGAGGTGTCTATAGTGTCTTCATTGCACAGCCTTTGTAATATGCTGAACACACACCTCTGCTCCCTGGCCTTTGACAGCTGAGATGACCTACGCTGTATTTTTGGTATGTTAAGTATTGGTTTTACTTGCTTTCAAGTTACATCATTGTTTTGTAGTAATCTTCCATGAGACTTAATAGTGAAAGGCAGGTTAAGAAATCCTAAAATAAATGAAAATTAGATGAAAATGTGAACTTGCACTAGATATGGCAGAGATTTCTGGGATTAATTGGGCTAGCATTTGGTTTCCATGGAGAAATTCCCCTGGTGTGAAGCACTAGAGTTTCCCCCGCAAAAGACTAAGTTTAATTTATAGTTTGCTTGAGCTGCCTCTGATCCCATGCACTTGAGCTGTGATCTTTGTTCAGAGTGAAACAGAAATGCACGTGCAGAGTTCCAATGGAACCCATATTCGTTGGTTTTTCTTCCAGGCCTTCTCCAATTCACTGAGATTTTAACATAGTGTCTTAGTGTGTCTGAGTGCCTTACTCAATTCTTCCTTTTTCCTCATGTGTCAGTAATTTATTTAGACTGTCAGACTGCTGGCAGCATTTTGTGATTAATTCTGTGGTGTTTTCTGCAGGGATTAATAATTCATACCTGTCTGATTTTAATAAGGTAATGTGATGAGAGTTGGTCTCAAGGATCTCCCACCACCCATTGACAACTCTGCTTGTGGGTCAAAGCGGTTGGGCAAGTTTAATGGGGCAGATTTCCTACTGTTGGGAAGATCTGATGCACTTGACTGGTGAGCCTTTGCATCACTAAAGAAAGGGCATGTTCATCTACCTCAGTTTTCCCCCTTCTTGTGGTGGATGATGTCACCAAGCTGTTTGTGAAGAAGCTGCAGGTACAGACTGAGAGACAGGCATGGAGAGTGGTGGAGCTCTCAGACAGAAATCTGATCTTCCTGATGGCTTCCCTAGAAATCTGGAGCAGTGAATTTGGGACACCTGTTGGAGTGAAGCAGTAGCAACACCTGCGCTCAAGCTGTATATAACAAATCATGTACAGTGGTGCTCCGCAAGACGAATGCCTCGCAATACGAAAAATGCGCAAGACGAAAGGATTTTTCTGTTTTTTCATCGCTTCGCTAGACGATTTTCCCTATGGGCTTGCTTCTTGCGAGTTTTTTTCCTTTTTCTTAAAGCCGTTAATAGCCGCTAAGCCGCTAATAACCGCTAAGCCGCTAATAGCCGTGCTTCGCAAGACGAAAAAACCGCAAGACGAAGAGACTCGCGGAACGGATTAATTTAGTCAGAGCTGGAAGGGACCCCGATGGTAATGGAATCCTCCTTTGGAGCTTTTAAAGCAGAGGTTGGGTGGCCATCTGTCAAGTATGATCTAGATGAGATTTCTGCATTGCAGGGGTTTGGACTAGATGACCCTCAGGATCCCAATCTCTGATTTTATGGCTATAAAGATCATTAACAGTACTTTGTCGATTCATTGTAATTGCATTTTAAAATTGCCATAAATCAGGCGGGGGGGGGAGGAGATAAGGACCACATGAAAACACTAAAATGCAATGTTCTATCATTACTGAAACCAGGATCCTTTGTAAATAAATAAATTAATTAGTGAGTGAGTGAAAGTCTGTGAGTGAACGATGGCCATTCAGCAGAAATGTGGAAATTGTGGAAGCAATTATAAAATTGTAACAGTTGGAAGGGACCCAAGAGTCATGTAGTCCAACCCTGGTCCAATGAGAGTTGGACGCCATGGACCGCAGCACAGGAAACCACTACTGAAGACTTTCACTGCAGTTACGGCTTTTGTTTGTGGGTTATGTTTATATAATTTGGTAATTCTGAAATTGTTTTTTGCTAAATGAGCAAATGGACGTAGAATGCATTTTAAAAAGAGAATGCTGCCAGTAAACAACACTGAACAGACTTCCGGAGGCGGCGCGAAACAGCAATGGCGGTCCTCTTCGCGCTGTGAAGAGGGGCTCCGCGAAAAAGGGTCGTCCGCTACGGCAAAGCGGAGACCCACCAAGAAAAACCGCAGGCAGAGCGAGCCTGCGGCCGTGGGACTCGGCGGGCGCCTGGAGCCCCCCCAGAAGCGGAGAAGGAGCCTCGTAAGAGGCTCCGGAACGTGAAAGGGGGAGCGGCGCTGTGAGTTCATCGCTCTTTTCGTGGATGCAAAGCCACGCTGCTGCTGCTGATGAGCGCCGACCTTTCTTCTTGAAAACATCGAATTTGGAGCAACATACCCGTGAGTAAAGGGTTTAAATTTTTAACCAAATTGGAGAAATTCGGCTGAAAACGGGAGGCGAGTAACAGGAAGTCCGCCTCCCGACTCTGCTAATTAGACCAAAGCAAGGGCTCTGAAGCGAGCTGAAGTGTTTAAAAGGGACTGTAAAAGTGGAGGAAAGAGTGCATTGATAGACTGTGTACCTTTGAGGAGAAAAGGAAAGAATTGTGAAATTTATGGACTTTTGCCTTTTGGAACTGTCCCCCTATTTTTGAGCTAAATGGAATTAAAAGGGGTAACCCCGTCATCGGGCTGCCAGTGAATAGAAGAGAACTGTCAAACTGCTGTCAAACTGATGACATTGTAGCAGAGACTTAAACTGTTGCATGGTCTGAGATATTAACGTTTAACATTGTTGCTGAGACCTCCTTTGACACCTTGTGGCTGGAGTCTAAGAAACTGGAAGCTTTGGAAACCTTCCTTTTGTGTATTGGAATTACAAAAATTTAACATGGGGAATATAGGAACTTCAATGGCAGAAAATAGTTCCTTCCTTCTTTGAAATTTTGAAATACTCCCCCTAGAGGATTGTGGAAGTATAGTGGCCTGGGAATTGAACTTTATTGAAATTCTTTGTGGTTTAATTGTTTATACTTTGGACTCGTCTTTCTCATGGGACAAAAGATCATTTGACCTTGAACAGAGGCAGGTGTGGAATGAGCGGCTCAGGGAGAACAAGAGCAGCTAAAGCTAAAGATAAAGAAAAAGAGAAAAAATCTGGGCAACTTACGCAAACAACTTTAACTCATCATCGTAGATCATCCGTCCCAACTGTGCTGACAGCACAGGAGGTGGAATTTGTACAGCCTGCTACAGAAGATATGGCAACTGGAGGATCTGAAACAGTTTTGAAACAAATTTTGGAACAACTGGCAGTTTTAAATCAAAAAGTGGACAATCAAACATCAAAAATTGACCAAGCTACATCCTCTATTGGCAGATTAACTGAACAGGTTTCGCAGCACACTCAGGCGATTGAAAAACTGCAAGGAGCTACGGCTGAGAACTACAAATTAGCTGTGGAAGCCAACCAAAAAGCAGAACAGGCGAATATAAAGGTTGATGAAGTTAAAGGGGAAGTAAGGCCTCTGAAAAGACAGGTAGGGGAACAACAAGCCTACCTGTCATTGGTTGAATTGAAAAGTAAAGAAAGTAACCTCAGGATAAGGGCTATCCCGGAACTGGAGAAAGACAATCTAGAGGGATTTCTGACACTTTTGTTCTCCAAATTCTGGGGAATCGAGGAAGAAAAGGACTTTAAAATTGTGACAGCCTTTAGACTGGGAAAATCTGTAAAGAAAGACAAGTCCAGAGACTGCTTAGTTATTCTGAGATCAAGAGAAGAGAGGGATAAGATATTAGGCCTACATTTCAAGAAATCTTTGGAGGTAGAAGGCACAAGGGCGGAAATTTACAGAGACATACCCAAATATCTCTTGGAACTTAGGACTACCTATATAGACCTGACTAAACTGTTGAGACACAACGGAATTCCTTATAGGTGGGAGTTTCCACAAGGATTTTCATTTACTTACAAAGGAAGGAAAATAAAAATTAAATCACCTGAAGACCAGCAGAAGTTCCTACACGACCACGAGGAGGACCTGCAAAAAGGAGCTGCAGCTTCTTGGCCTCCACCACCACCGGGACCACCTTCAAGAGTCATACCACCTGGATCTGGACCAGCACTACCTCCTCCGGGATCGGAGGGAAACTTAGACACCCCATTGTAGGACCCGTCAATTGAATCAGGATGTCTCTGCAGCTTCTCAGTTGGAACATAAATGGCGGAAATTCCCCGGAAAAAAGAAGGAAAGTTTTTCACATTTTGAAAAAGGAACAATTGGATGTTATCTGCCTACAAGAAACACATGTGACAAGGCTCCACAGAAAAGTGCTAATTAATAAAAGACTAGGCCAAGAATTTATTTCTTCGGATAAAGTTAAGAAAAGAGGAGTGGTGATATATGCAAAGGAGAGCTTGTCACCGAAATTCTTATTTAAAGATGAACATGGCCGAACTTTGGCGATTGAAATACAGACACAAGGAGAAAATTTTTTGATATTAGGAATATATGCTCCAAATGAGGGAAAATCGGAATTCTTCAGGAAGCTGCATGAGACTATGCTGGATTACTTGGACTATAATAACATCATTATGTTGGGTGATATGAATGGGGTTGTGTCTGTAAACATGGATAAGTCACAAAGTGCCAACATATCGAAAGATGGCAGACTACCTAAAACCTTTTTTGAAATGACTGACAATATGGACTTAATTGACATATGGAGGGTTAAGAACCCTCTAGGGAAAGAAGGGACTTTCTTTTCCGAAGCTCATCTGACATGGACACGAATCGACCAAATATGGACAACTAGAGGACTGGCACCTAAGACTAGAAAAGTGGAAATCTGCCCAAAAACCTGCTCCGACCATAATGCTTTGAAAGTGGAATTGAGACTAAATACAACCGGATCCTTCAGATGGAAAATGAATGACACTATATTAAGAGATCAGGAGATTGTTAAGAAGGCCCAAAAAACTTTAAAGGACTATTTTGAGATAAATTTGAATACCACCGTGGAAAAAAGAATAATCTGGGACGCAAGCAAGGCAGTTATGAGAGGGTTTCTAATACAACAAAATACGACTAAGAAAAAGCTCTGGAATGAAAAGAAGGAGAAGATATTGGAGAAAATAAGAGAAGGAGAGAAAAAATTAAGATCTAGGCCTAAGTCGAAGGATGTGTTAAGAGAAGTGAAATTTTTCCAGGCGCAATATTCAAAATTGATAAATCAAGAGGTGGAATGGAAAATTAAACAAATGAAACAAAGATCCTTTGAATCAGCGAATAAGTGTGGGAAACTGCTAGCCTGGCAGTTGAAAAAGAGACAAAAGCTAAATACAGTTACAAATCTAGAGATTGAAGGGAGAATGGTTCAGAAACCCGAGGAAATTAGAAAGTGTTTCCAGAGATATTTCAAAGAACTCTACTCACAAGGGCCGCAAAAAGCTTCCGAGGTGGATCAATTTCTTAAAACTAATGGATTACAAAAAATACCCCTGGAAATGAGAACAAACCTGAATTGTAACATCACACAGCAAGAAATTGAAAGTGCCATTCAGAATCTTCAATTGGGCAAGTCTCCAGGCCCTGATGGTCTAACCTCCAAATATTATAAAGTTTTAAAGGATTATTTGATACAACCCTTGATGGAGGTTTGCAACCAGATTATGGAGGGAAGGAAGGCACCGGAAACGTGGAAAGAAGCTTTCATCACATTGATACCTAAACTAGAAACTGAAAAGACTCAACTTAAGAATTACCGCCCCATCTCACTCCTAAACGTGGATTACAAAATTTTTGCAGATATTCTGGCAAGTAGATTTAAAAAAGTATTAAATGAAGTGATCCATAAGGACCAGGCTGGCTTTCTCCCTGGTAGGCATTTGTTTGACAACACAAGAAACATTATTGACATTTTGGAACTTCTACAAACAAATCTTAACACTAGAGCGGCCTTAATTTTTATTGATGCAGAGAAGGCCTTTGATAATATTTCTTGGATGTTCATGAAGAAAAATTTGGAAGGGATGGGAGTGGGGCGGGGGTTTGAAAATGGTATAGAAGCAATCTATACAGAACAAAAAGCTAAATTGATAGTAAACAATGTGGTGACAGAGGAGTTTAAAATTGAAAAAGGGACACGTCAGGGGTGCCCCCTATCCCCCCTATTGTTCATCTCAGTTCTGGAGGTGTTGCTAAACATGATTAGAAAGGACCGGTTGGTCCAAGGAATCGAGGTCGGAGTGAAACAATATAAATTGAAAGCATTTGCAGACGACTTGGTATTAACATTACAGGAACCAGTCTCCAGTACTAAAAGAGTGTTAGAATTAATTTCTGATTTTGGTCGGGTGGCGGGGTTTAAGTTAAATAAGCAAAAAACCAAGGTTTTAGTAAAAAATTTGACAGCTACAGAAACAGATGAGTTCTCTAAAGAAACGGAGTTGAATGTGGTTAAAAAAGTAAAATACCTAGGGGTGTATCTGACCTCCAAAAATTTGAATTTGTTTAAAGATAACTATGAGAGATGTTGGTCGGAAATCAAAAGAGATCTGGAAACATGGTCAAGATTGAAACTTTCCTTGTTAGGCCGAATAGTGCTGTAAAGATGAATGTATTGCCGAAAATGTTATTTTTGTTCCAGGCCCTACAGATCGTGGACAAGGTGGAATGTTTTGGAAAGTGGCAGAAGGATATTTCTAAGTTTGTTTGGCAGGGCAAAAAGCCCCGAATAAAGTTTAAAATATTAACTGATGCGAAAGAAAGAGGGGGATTTGCCCTGCCAGACTTGAGGTTATATTATGAGTCTGCAGCCTTCTGCTGGTTGAAAGATTGGATTTTACTGGAGAACACTGACGTCCTAGATCTGGAAAGGTTTGACAATGCGTTTGGGTGGCATGCATATTTGTGGTATGACAAGGTTAAAGTGCACAAATTGTTTAAAAATCATATTGTCAGAAGAGCAATTTTGATGGTCTGGACAAAATATAAAGACTTATTGGAGAGTAAGACTCCGAGGTGGCTCTCACCGGTGGAGGCCAAGGCACGTAAGAGACTTAACATGGAGGCCCATTGGCCTAAATACTGGGAAATAATTGAAAAAATTGGAGACAATTGGAGGTTGCTGAGCTTGGAAAAACTGAAAACTAAGGTGCGAGACTGGCTGCACTATGCGCAAATTCAGGAGGTCTTTAAAATAGATAAAAAGGTTGGATTCCAGGTGGAAAAATCGAAACTAGAGACTGAATTGTTAGAGCCAAAAAATAAACTACTTTCGAGAATGTATAACTTGCTGCTTAAGTGGAATACACAGGACGAGACAGTCAAATCCGCCATGATAAAATGGGCGCAGGATGTGGGGCATAACATTATGTTTGTAGACTGGGAAAGGTTATGGAACACCGGTTTGAAATTTACGGCATGCACTGCCTTGAAGGAAAATATTATGAAAATGGTATACCGGTGGTACATGACCCCAGTCAAACTAGCTAAGATATACCATCTGTCTGACAATAAATGTTGGAAATGTAGAGAGGCGGAAGGGACATTCTTTCATCTCTGGTGGACCTGCCCGAAAGTGAAGGCCTTCTGGGAAATGATCCATAATGAACTAAAAAAGGTACTGAGATTTACCTTACCTAAGAAACCAGAGGCCTTCCTTCTGGGCATGGTGGACCAGAGAGTGCTTAAGAAGGACAGAACCTTTTTCATGTACGCTACCACAGCAGCAAGGATCCTGATTGCAAAATATTGGAAGACACAAGATTTACCCACGCTGGAGGAATGGCAATCACAGTTGATGGACTATATGGAATTGGCTGAAATGACTGGCAGAATCCGAGACTTGGGAGAAGAAACAATTGAGGAGGACTGGAAAAAGTTTAAGGACTATTTGAAAAAACACTATAAGCTGTATGAATGTTAAAAAAAAATGCACCTTTTAGGAAACTCTAGCTTCAGCAAATGTAAGTTAATGAAATGAAAATTAAGACACAAGGATTTAGAGGTAAAGTAATGAAATAACTTTATTGTGTTTAATACAAAGCATACAAGAATTGGGTTATAGTAAAATTGAAATTAGGGAACATGATAAAATGGAAGATACATTAAGTTTTGAAATAAGTTAACAAATTGCTGATGTTTTATATGACAGAGAACGCAGGGTTTGGAGGATGCGGGGAAGTCCTTTAGATTTGATGGAAAAAGAATATGGAAACTTGTTATTCTTCTCTACTTTCTTATAACTATCCTTTATTCTTCTTTCTGTATTTCTTAAAATTAATAAAAATATTATAAAAAAAAAAAACAACACTGAACAAATATTTAATCTAGGATCAAAAGTGGGGTTTTCTTCTAAGTAGACAGGTTTGCATAACATCTGTATAAGAATGCATTAGACTACATCCAGCACAGGTCACAGGGGACGAAATCCCACAGAATGCTGAGGGACTTTTTTCTAGGGTGGCAGTGTCTCTGTTTCTCTCTCTTTTCTTTCCAGTTGTCAACTTCAGTTCCTGAGATTATTGCATTTGTATTATGCAATATTATTTATTTATTTAAAGGCCTCATGAAGATGCATTTTAGTGGGAATTTTAGTGCAATTTTTTTCAAGCCATTTCTATAACACACCACACTTTTGTATTCTGGTGTTCACTAATATATGCTGCTGTTATTATTACTACTACTATTATTATCACCATTATTTTCTGTACCACAATGCCAAAATAGGTTTTTAAAGTGATTTACAAAGTATAACAACCAGTATTGCAATATTGCAGGTATAAACATCTTGAAACATACCAGAGGCAGGCCCTGAAGGCTGAGCTAGGAGGAAAGGGAAGAGCACAAGTGGTTGGCAAGCTGATCTCCACTAGCAAAACTGCTGCTGCTGCTGCCATGTGGGGAGGGCGGAGGCATCACCTGTGAAAAGGTCACTGGGCTGGTGCTTGGAAATAGTTGGGGTAGGAGAAAGAAAAGGAACCCGCTTGGCCATGGGGCTGAGCGAGCTCCTCATGGAAACGAAGCAGACAAGGGCCTGTGCGTTGTCCTGCCTGGGTTTGCCTTGCTCCTACTCGCCTGTTCTTGTGCCAGTGGCAACCAGTGCCAGAGAGGCAAGTACACTGTGCCCGCTACATTGGCTCTGCTAGGTGCCTGGGAGAGGCTGCTCGCGGCTAAGCAAGAAGCCAGGACAGCAAGTGGGGTCGCAGCGCAGCGATCCCGCTTGTGTCCTGGCTTATGGGATAGCCGCACGCAGCCTCTCCCTGGCAGCGTGATGAAGGCTCCTGTTGCCCGGGAGAGGCTGTGCGCAGCTAAGGCTCCCCCAAGAGCCGTGCTCCCTTTAAAGAGCATGTGGAGCGTGTGTGTGGCTCTTTAAAGGGAGCGCTGAACAGAGCCTCCTGCCTGCATTCGCTCCATAAGACTCTCACACATTTCCCCTTACTTTTTAGGAGGGGAAAAGTGCATCTTATAGAGTGAAAAATATGGTATATCTCCCTTGCGCAGCACTTTATGTTGGATGGTGAGGGCTGGGCCATAGGGTGTGCCTAGGAACACTGTGGCAGATGTGTTTTGCAGTGTTTTAATGGACCCCTAATTTTGTATGTTATGTCTTTTTATTATTCGTTTTGCAAATCGCTTTGGGATTTGCTAAATTCCTTATACAGTGGTACCTCGAGTTACAAACGCCTCAGGTTACAAACGCTTCCGGATACAAACTCCGCTAACCTGGAAGAGTTACCTCGAGTTGAGAACTTTGCCCCAGGATGAGAACGGAAATCATGTGCCGGCGCAGCAGCATCAAGAGGCCCCATTAGCAAAAGCATGCCTCTACTTAATAACAGTTTGAGATTAAGAACGGATCTCCGGTACGAATTAAGTTCGTAACTAGAGGTACCACTGTATTTGATAATCACCAACCAAAGTAAAGGAGACATTCCAGGGGGTACAGAGCCAGCCCTCCCGCTGCTTAGGTTTGGGACTAGGAGATGGCCTCAAACCTGAATCCTGTAGCCCAATAGGGCACAGCAGGTATAAACTAGCAGCAAGGAAGAAAAATGCCTCTGCTTCTCCTTTTCCCATCTCAGTTGGCCAGAGAAGCACCACAGGGCTCCTCTGACAGACTGGCTAGAATCCCAAACAGAAGCCCTCTTAGGGACCAGGAGCTTGTGGCTGTCCATAAGAAGAACGTACAGAGAGTCTGCTTAACCAGGCCAGCAGCCCATTTCGTCCAGCATCCTATTCTCACAGTGGCCAACCAGATGCTCGTGGGAAGCCTGCAGCAGGACTTGGGCAAAAGAGGCGTCTCCCCACAGTGGTTTCCAGTAACTGTTATTCAGAGGCCTTACTGCTTCTAACCTGCCATATGCTGTTGGCCAAACTCTCATCATCACTGACCATTGGGCATGCTGGCTGGGGCTGATGGCAGTTGGAACCCAACACTTGGAGGGCCACAGATGCTCCATCCCTGACCTTTTAACGATAGTTTTCTGGTTGTTTCATGTAGTATTTGCAGTAGAGCCAGTGTGGCATAGTGGTTAGAGTGCTGGACTAGGACGTGGGCCATTGGGGTTCAAATCCCCCCTCACCCATGAAGCTCATTGAGTGACCTTGGGCCAGTTGCTCACTGTCAGCCTAGTCTACATCACAGGGTTGTTGTGAGGGTAAAATGGGGAGGAGGAGATTAAATACAGTGGTACCTCGAGTTACATACGCTTCAGGTTACATACGCTTCAGGTTACAGACTCCGCTAACCCAGAAATAGTGCTTCAGGTTAAGAACTTTGCTTCAGGATGAGAACAGAAATCGTGCTCCAGCGGTGCAGCAGCAGGAGGCCCCATTAGCTAAAGTGGTGCTTCAGGTTAAGAACAGTTTCAGGTTAAGAACAGACCTCTGGAACGAATTAAGTACTTAACCTGAGGTACAACTGTACACCATCTTCAGCTCCTTGGAAGAAAGATGGGATGTAAATGTAAATAAGGCTAATGCAACCTTCATCGGTCATCCACACCTTCAAGAAGTGCATCAGTCATATGATAAAGTGCAGTGTTGTTTTTTCTGGATTTCAGGGTAATGCTTCCAGAGACAGGTTTGTGGCAATCAGACTAATTCAAGTCTAGATATCGGGCACAGCAGTGTTATAAGTGGGGCGGGGGGGGGAGGACTTTGCTGTTGCGTGTGAGCATAACTTACACCCAGATCAGGCATGCAGCCAAGGCTTTCCACATCCCTTGACTGATTTTTACTAAGTAGTTCATGAGTTGTCTAAATACATGGGATTTACAAAACCGCTTATAAAATATTTGTTAAAATTATTCAAGACTTCTCTGAACCTCTTGTCCCCTTCTCACCCTGAGCTTCCACTCACACCCTGCCTGTTTCCCTGAAACAGAGTTGAAGTGCAGTTAGGCAAATCTAAGCATCTAGATCATGAACCAAGACCATAAAACCTGAAAGTTGACCTATTTTTATTTAGATTAGTTTGGCTTTTGTTGTAAACAAATCTCTTGGAAGTGTTCAGCACATACTGTGCCCTCTATGCACTGGGTACAAAAAAATCAGGAAGAAGGAGTTAGATAAATTTGCTATAAATTGTTGTGGTGTTTTGGGAGCTTAATCTGAAACCAAGCTGGATTTGGGTTGGTGTCTCTGGTAATTTCTCTCTCTTACATCATGGATGTTGGCAAATTGGATTTTTAAAAGGCAAAATAATATTAGAATTTGAGTTGTCAGAGATGCACAAGGGAAAATATTTCAATGCTCAAGAACCTGGCAAAGTCTTTTATTAACACTATTGCCTAAGGGTAAAGGTAAAGGTAAAGGACCCCTGGACAGTTAAGTCCATTCAGAGGTGACTATGGGGTTGCGGCGCTCATCTTGCTTTCAGGAGCCAGCGTTTGTCCACAGACAGCTTTCCAGGTCATGGGGCCAGCAGGACTAAACCACTACTAGCGCACAGAGGATCATGACAGAAACCAGAGCACACAGAAATGCAGTTTACCTTTCCACCGCAGCAGTACCTGCTGTACTTTTGTACTGTTTTATTGTTGTTAGCCGCCCTGAGCCCGGCTTCGGCTGGGGAGGACGGGATATAAATAAAATTTATTATTATTATTATTATTATTATTATTATTATTATTATTATTATCTACTTGCACTGGCGTGCTTTTGAACTGCTGGATTGGTAGGAGCTGGGACAGAGCAACGGGAGCTCACCCCGTTGTGGGGATTCGAATCACTGACCTTCTGATCAGCAAGCCCAAGAGGCTCAGTGGTTTAGTCCACAGCACCACCCGTGTCCCTTTTACCTTACTATTGCCTAATGCAAGTCTGCCATGGCCTTTGGCTAGAACAATAAACTTATGAACTGATATTTAGAATGCTGATGTGTGTTTTAGTTTATTGCTAGCTTATACTTTTTCTGAATGTTTTTTTTAACTAATAAACTTGCTGTTTTATTCCTTTGTAAACTGTGTTGAGGTTTTCTACAATCAACCAGTCTATAAATTTTATGAAATAAACAAATGCCTGTCATGGTTTGGTGAAGAATGGAATATAGAGCTTGGCAACAGAGGAGCCCCTGGTCCATCTGTCTCTTCTCTGACTGGGTTTCAGACAGACCTCTCTCCCAGGCCTTCCTGGAGATGCTGGGGACTGAACCCACGGAACTGTGGCCCTTCCCCAGTCCAACTGTATGGAACAATATGCATATCTGTAGATTTGTGTCATTTGCCTCACTTTTCAGACACTCAGCAAATATTTCAGTGGGTCCTATGGAGATTTCAGGTGACCTAGCAGCCCTACAGGTGGGGCATGGCTCAAAGGTGTATGTGTGTCAGGGGTTCCTTGGATTTTTAAATGATTTTTAAAAGCTATCTGGATTATAAAGTTATTCCCCATAGTAGGCAGAGGGTAATCTTGAACTTTCATTCATTTTCAAGAATTCCACCTGTTGATAGGGTAGAATTTATCTGATAGGTTTCTCTCCGTGATTGTCATTACTAAATTGGAACCAAAGGTTTTTAATCTTTTAAAAAAAGAACATGACCACTATTGAGTGATAGCCAGCACCATCTGTTCATTGTACAAATGTAAAATAGCTGCCAGGTATTAATATTGTGTCAAGCAAGTGGAGATGAGTTCTGTCAGTTCAGCATTTCTTCCTTATCTCACTCAATTCATCTGCTATTAGGAAGGCTGTGAGCTTTCTTCCTATCTCTAGGCATGGGTTAGTGTGAGTGAATTCTAAACGCTAGAGTTTAGGTCAGCACAGATTAATCTGCAATGTTCTGAGATAAGGAAGGAAATAATTGTGCAAACTGATTTCATGCACAATATTAATGCCAACTGTGTTCGGTCCTACAACATGTACTAATAGCTACACATAGGTATCTCCTATGTGCGGTACTAGTTATTGCAGATAGTTATTTTTGCCTCCCAAAGTATCTGTTTGAGGTTTAATATTTCTTTTCAGTCCCAGAAATCTTGGATTGAAGGTGTCTTCTGTAAAAGAGAGTGTGCAAAAATCGTGCCAAGTTCCAAAGATCATCACAGGTACTTAGTTTTGCTTTGTTTTGGTTGAATTGTACAAACAACAAGAAGATAAAAATACAATTAAAAACTTCTAATTTACACTTTAACAATGTCGGGTTTCCTTGAATAAATATAGGCCCTTCTAGCTGCTACAAACATGACTATAATCTAGTTAACTTCTGCCATATTTTCATTTTGAATTTGAGGCTCTTTATCATGTTTCCCTTAAAATGGCAGGTCATACTTTGTACAGTATCACTTATTTGTTTTCTGACATGTTTATCCTACCTTTCTTCCATCATGGAACCCTCTCTGACAGAGCCAGACTTGCTCAGCTTCAGTAAGGTGTTGGCCTCATGTCGCTTCAAACATTTATACAGGGCACTGCAGGCAACATATTTCCAGTGTGGAACCCACAACCCATGCGTATCATAAGAACCACCCAGAGAGGGGCTGCGACCCCTGCCCAGTCTGCTCACCCCCCCGCCTAGCAACGCCTTTGCCACCCCTCCTTCCCACACACCTGGCCAACTTCCCCTCCCTCTACATCTTACCCAGTTTCACCCAATCAATTGGTTGACTGCTTTGAAATATACAATACAGGTGATTTTGACAGGGATAGATGTAGTACTGATTATTAATTATTTAAATTGGTGTAGCATGCATATTTAGGAAGTCAAAGTTAGAAACAGTGGCTCTGGGTTTTCTTTTAACTAACCTTGAAGTTGTTGTCTTGAACCATTACATTTTTGCATTAGAACCTTTCAGTAAGTTACCGACAATGTTGTCCAGGTAAGACATTGTGTAAAAAATGTTACTCAGGTTTTTTTGTGACAATGGTGCAATGGTCTGCCTTTTTGAAGCCTAACTTTCTTTTTTGCAAATTTAACTGTACAACATACTGCTGTTTTTAACTTCTTTTTCAGATGTCCCGCAAGATGCCAAGTGTGCCAGAACTTAATTCGGTAAGACCTCATGCGATTTGGTACTGTATTTTTTAAAATAAAGAATGGGTGTGAAATATTCCTAACCAAGGATGTCTCCTTATATAAATGGTTGGCTGCATTTTAGTCAGCTGCTGGAGGATTTACTAGAAATCCTGCTGCGGTCAATAAACTTGATGTGGCATCCAGAGACTTCCATGCACAGCTGGTGCCTCCTCTTGGATATGGGAAGACCAAGAAACAAAAAGAGAGTGCAAGCACGGAGCTATGCCTACATAGTAGAGAAGGTTTGGTGTGGAGGGATAAACTGTTGGTGCTTCCAGGCGGAGGCTGTATGTTGCAAACCATGGCTTAGTGCTAAAGCATCAGCTTTGCATTCAGAATGTCCCAGGTTTAATCCCCAGTATCTTCTGGTCAATTTGGGAGAGATACTGACCTGAAACTCCTCCTCCAGAGGTCCTGATTCTAATGGAATATCCTCACACCTGCTATAAACACTTAAAAATAACAGGAGGATATATTATTCACATCTAGTTATATTGTCCACCTGTCCTTCATAACAAAACAGCTGTGAAAAGCTGCAGGCATCCAGATTATGCTCTTCCATGCATATATATTTGAAAAATTGGCACATTTTCTCTGTCTTATCTTTCCATTCAATCTGAGTTTTCCAGTTAGAAATCTCTGAATTGATAATCTAAGATGCTAACAGTAGCCTTAACCTGCAATTTGCTTATAATTTTAACAAGATATTCGTACAGTGCAAGGTGTTTGAGCTGTTCAGCATTTCTTTAAAACTTGAGAAATGTCTTACAGCATTCTAGTACAATGCATCAATGTGAGCTAGTCACTGTAGCTCAGAAATGCATTTAATCAATTTATGCCAATGTTATGAGTTTTTTTTGTCTTTTTTAAAAGGTGTTGTTGTGGACGGCTAATTGGTGACCATCCTGGGATTGATTGTTGCTGGCCCATCTGTCGGTCTGCACAAGAAGTAGAGAACAGGGAATGGTGTGTCCAAAGGGACACAAAGACAAGTCCAACTGATGCATTTGGTACTATCAATTTTCAAGACAGTGATCACACTTACCATGCCAAGGTGCGTACACACTTTGAAACAGGGCTGTAATAAAATAACTTTCTCAGTTATTTAGCATAAAAACAACCAATAGTGCTAAACATAAAACTGCTGGTGTTAGATAAAAATCCAGTATAAGTTGGTATGAGTTTGTTCCACGCTATCTCATAATTTGATGACTACAATATCAAGAGATATCATGCATGTGTCTAAAATATCAAGTACCACCATCACATATAATAGAGTGCTTCTAACAACTTCCATCATCGCTGGCATAAAACTTTTGAAATTAAAGGAGTGAACATATTCACCTCTGAATGATGAGACAAAATATAAGCACACCATAATCAATGGATTTCTGTTCCTGTGTTTGAAAGGACCATTATGCTATTTTTGTGTGTGCGTTTTACTGTGATGATTTTGAAAACAGGCCAATTTAAAAAGTTGGAAATGTTTGAACTATTGGAGCTTTCAACAAATTGATGAGGTTAGGACTAAGATGATATCTCCTCCCTATAAAATATATGCTACCTTTTCTCTCTGCGTAGTTTTAACTACAGTTTCTTTTTTCAGTATATTAGAACTTCTTATGATACCAAAGTGGACCAGTTGTTGCAACTCATGGTGAAAGAATGGCAGATGGAATTGCCCAAACTGGTCATTTCTGTTCATGGTGGCATCCAGAACTTCAAACTTCCATCTAAACTTAAGCAGCTTTTGAGCAAAGGCTTGGTCAAAGCTGCTGAGACCACAGGAGCATGGATACTAACAGAAGGCATCAACACTGGTACAGTAAACTCTTTTGAAATGTCATGTTCTCTCTGAGGAACATAGAAACACAGAAAATTGCCTTATACTGAGCCGGACCTTAGATTTGCCTAGATTATTGAGGATTTTAGGTAGGATTTCCCCCCATTCTGCATGAAGATGCCAAGAACTGTGCCCGGATCCTTTGTATGCAGAGCATATGCTCTTCCACTGAGTTAGGCCTCCTCTCATAGCTTTGGTTTCTCAGATGACAGGCAGGTTGTGGCTGGTTAGCTTGTTAGAGCTGCCTGTGTGCAGTTTGACCCTTCTGTGCCTTGGCCATGTGGAATATTTGGATCTGTGTAGTTGTGGTTTCTGGGAATTTTGCTTTCTGAGGGGTCTCCTGACAACCTGTGATCTTACTATATAAGTTTTATAAATTTAGTAAATAATCATGATATAATAATAACTCTCAGCACCCTTAACAAACTACAGTTCCCAAAATTATTTGGGGGAAGCCATGACTGATAATAGTGTAAGTGTATAGTGTGGATGGAATAACTATGTGGTTGAAAAATACCGTATTGTGTTATTCAAGAAATACAGCTCACAATTTTGTGGAGAAGTCCCACAAATACAACATTTTTCTATGGTACTGTAGTTGTATGTAACTCCACCATGTTCTTAGGCTATGAGCTATTTCCTTTTTGTAGTTTGGATGTGATGTAAATTTCTTATTTATTTCTGTCAGTTTGCATTTCTTGGTACAGAAAGTATTGATCTGATGTTTAGAGATCTTTTCTATTCGAATTAATTCAAGAGGGTTCTGGAAGCTTCTCTGTGTCAAAGAAACAAGCAGAAAGTTCGTGATGTTTGGGTTATTCCTTCAGAGAAGCTGAGTACAGCTGGCTTCAACTGTTCTGTTATCTCTTCTGTCAAGGTCATGCTGACTATAATAGTAAGGCCAGAAGGAGCCTGGCTTTTACTCTCTTTCTGTCTCTCCTTCTGGTGTGGTGTTTTGTATATAGTGTGAAGTTTTGGTCTTATTATAAGTTATTGTAAATTTAAGTCTGCTGCAACTGGACTTCTTATGGACGGTGTCAATTTGTGACCATTATTCTCATTTGCCTTCAGTAGCAGTAAAGCTCTGCTGGATGAAATACAATTGCCTCTGGTCTATTGTTTGGGAATCCCACAACGTGTTTTAAGTTTTTAACTTGCTAACTATACGCTGGAGTTCTGCTCTGGATCAATACTGAGTAGAATCCATGACAATTTCATGTCTAGACCACCTTTCATCTAAGTAGATTACAAGGCAATGCACAAAGAATTATATGCTGTGAGGGCAAGATGCCAACTGTTTTGTAATATTAATGATGGTGATAATATTTCTAGGTGTGTCTAAGCATGTGGGAGATGCCTTGAAACTCCATGCCTCTCAGTACTTAAGAAAGATCTTGGCTGTTGGAATACCCCCTTGGGGTATCATTGAGAACCAGAGGGACCTCATTGGAAAAGATGTGAGTTAATGAATGCTCTTTGTTTTCTTGTTTTAAGTGCACTCTCCCCCCACCCCAAAGCCTGCATAGTAGGGGTTTGCCTGTAGGTAAGAGCTCTTTCGCATGTACAAACTTGCATCTCCAGCAAAAAGGGTGCTTTATGCAATTATTCTTGTGTAACTTGCCATCAGATGCAAATATGTAATTTATGCAATGCTGATATATATGGATATTAGTGGCAATGGGATAGAAACTATTGTATGGATTACCTCATATCTAAGGTGCTTCCCAGATGGGTGTTTATTGTGGAAATCTATGCCATTTTTTCACAGTACCTATATGATGACATAAGCATCAAAATGCCAACTATATTCCTCCCCCCATTTCATCTAGACTGACCCTTTCCTGAAAACAACCTGATGTTTAAAAAAGCCTATTTGTTACCTGTTTGCAATATCTGAATGACCTGTTTTCAAAATTAAGCCCCTGTTTGGAAGTACTCTTCAACACAAGGGGGGAATTCAACATTGTGCTGAAAAGATTGTTTCATCAGTGCAAGCGTTTCATGCAATGATCTCCCCTCTTCTACCCTTGTGTACTGTTTAGGGAAGTTTCCTCAAGCCAGTTGGAGGGGGGAGCCGGGGGGTGGGGAGAGCCTCCACTGTGCTTCTGTTGCACTGTTCACTATTGAACTGGCTTCTGCTAGTAGCACTCATTAGTTGAATCTGGCCCACTTTTACTTGTTGTAAACCCATTGAAATTAATTGACCTAACTTAATCATTCTTATTAATTCCAGTGAGTCTACTCTGAGCAAAAGGTAGTTAAATACCACCCATAACCCTGTTGTACTTCAGGAAGGGTACCATTATTCTGCTATTTGGAGACTGGATTGGTGATGATGTAAAAGCAGTGCTCTTTTTCTAAAAAAATATTTAGGGGTACTCTCATTTTCCTACTCATTTTGAAATACTGCCCCTCAATGAGGCCAAACTTAGATTCACAAAATGTTTAGGGGTGTGCATACCCCTGCGTCCCCCCAGAAAAAAGCACTGTGTAACAGAATGTTGTTTTTAAAATAGCATTGACTAAGGACCTCAGGTCCTCTGCCTTATAGAATATCTCTGAGTACAAGGATTATTAGAGAATACTTTGCAAATATATCAAGAGCTGATGCCGTGACTTCTTGTGAAATAAAGCAAATTATTTCTCTATTAGGCAATAAAAATGTCTAAATCAGGCAGATGTCCCACCCTCTTCCCAAATGAGAATGCTCTAGTATTTTGGTGGGGCTGTTTTGTTTTGCTTTTACCTGGATTCTCCTCAGGTAGTGTGCCTGTATCAGACCCTGAGCAACCCTCTCAGCAAGCTGAGCACCCTGAACAGCATGCATTCCCATTTCATACTGGCTGATGACGGCACAGTGGGCAAATATGGCAATGAGATGAAACTCAGGAGGAATCTAGAAAAATACCTGTCGCTCCAGAAAATACACTCTAGTAAGTTCTCCTTGTTCTGGGTTCACTTTGTAAGAAGCTTCTTATCTCAGGCACCACTGACTGCTGGCTTTGCACTAAGAGAAGAGAAGTAACTTCTCCTGGATAACCAGCATGTCATGTTTTCCCTACAGGAAATTGGTGCCTGGAACGTATCTTAAATCTGTTTTACAAATCTTTAGGGAGAAGCACAGTGGAAGCTTTTTGCACTGTCATTCAGTATGATTTACTGTGACCATTGGCCATGGTGTATTGTGATAGGTGAATGTTGCCAATTAAAATTAAAGTTAAAAAATAAGGCTTAATCAATTAGCAATTGTTTTGATAGATTTTCTTATGTCCTGATTCATTGAGTAGTACATTTTTTATTAAAAAAATAATACTGTAGTTTTAATACTTATTTCCAGCCACCTGTAGCTTTTAGAATACATCATTTCTTCTCTGTCACACTTCCATCTTCTAAGTTCTCCTTCTAAAAAGGAAAAACTAATAATGCTTTTTGCTTCAGAATTATTAATGTTTTACTCACATGCATGTTCATACAAATGTAATCAGTGAAATTAATAATTGAGTAAAACATTTAATTGAGTATTAAAAAACAAAACAGGCAATAGCCCTACTTTTTGTCTTGTGATTTTTAAAAATCTTGATGGGTACAAAAGTGGGTTATTATATGCACTGTGGATCTCTGTCCTGTTAACATTTTCAATGTGATTTGAAATAGGAATGGGACAAGGAGTGCCCTTAGTTGGGCTGCTGGTGGAAGGTGGTCCAAATGAGATCCTGACCGTGTGGGAATATGTCAGGGACAAGCCGGCTGTCCCTGTAGTAGTTTATGAGGGAACTGGGCGAGCGGCCGACCTTCTCGCTTTCACCCATAAGCACACAGCAGACATGACGTGAGTACTTGCAGCTTGCAGCAGTTACTTGCACTTGCCACTTCATTGCAAAAGATGCCTTTAATCAAACAAGGCTATAGCTAAGAAATCTTGGTGTTTTTTAAAAAACAAAAAACATGGTTTAATAAGATTGTCTCTGAACCTCGTTGAGTGTCAGGTGAGCATCTCAACTTCTCACTCTGGAGAAAGGAAAGAATTATTGCTCAGCCTTTTTCTAGGCCTTTTCCCAGGAGCTTTCTGGCCCTGCTGCTGGTCCTTTCATCTGCTGTAGCATAGTATTCTACTAAATTTTACTCAGGCTAGACCCATTTAAATTAATGGCCCTAACTTAGTCATGTTAATTAATTTCAATGGGTCTTCTCTGAGTAAAACTCACTGGATAACACCTGTTATCTCTTTATCATACCTACCAAATTTGCTTCCTGTACTGCTAGCTAGTCACTTCCTTATTTTATTTATTGACTGATGGGGAGTACTGGGAATATGTACTTGGCAAATGATGAAGCTTCTGGTCACCACCGTTTTCTTTTTTGTGTCCTCACAGGGTGATTCTAGAGAAGTAGCTGAAGTGGTGCAATTGGTAGTGGAACTGGGATGGTGGTCAAACTATGATTCTGATGCTCTACAAGTGTTGTAGGGTACATATTCTGAATAGCCCTATTTTTCAAGATTTAACTGTCTAATGCTTCCAGCCCAGTTTCACCAACTTCAGCATATTTCTTACCATTCAGAGATGTTTCTCTTAACCTAGATTGGACATTTTCACTGTTGAAATTGTACTGCTCATATTAACGTTTGACAGTACTATTTATAAGCCATTATTCTAAACCACTGAGCCTCTTGGGCTTGCCGATCAGAAGGTCGGTGGTTTGAATCCCCGCGACGGGGTGAGCTCCCATTGCTCGGTTCCTGCTCCTGCCAACCCAGCAGTCCGAAAGCACGTCAAAGTGCAAGTAGATAAATAGGTTCTGCTCCAGTGGGTAGGTAAACTGCATTTCCGTGCGCTGCTCTGGTTTCGCCAGAAATGTCTTAGTCATGCTGGCCACATGACATGGAAAAACTGTCTGCGGACAAATGCCGGCTCCCTCGGCCTGTAAAGCGAGATGAGTGCCGCAACCCCAGAGTCGTCTGCGACTGGACTTAACTGTCAGGGGTCCTTTACCGTTACCTTTTTTATTATTTTGGTGCTTTTACAGTGGAAATCTGGCAGCCCATCATCCAGCTCAACCACTAGTTGACCCATCATTGCCTTGGGTTCATCCTATTGGTCCTTTTAAACTCTTCTTCCTCTACAAACTATGCATATGTCAACAACAGTAAGTGGGACAGAGGCAACAGAATTTGGCCATCAGCCAAACTAGTTGCCAATCACGGTTGTACAGTGCTGATTGACTGTTACTTAGGTGGAATGCCTATAACCAACTAAGTATGTGTAAAGTAACCATTCTAAATTGAACCCTTTATTCTTTTTGTGGACATGCCTTGACTTCGGTTGTTTAGGGGTGATGTTTCAGTCACTATATAGTGCAAGGGTAGACTCAGCGATGCCCTCCATATTTTGGTGGACTCCAGCTCCCATAATCCCTGACCATTGTCCAACAGGTTGGTGCTGATGGGAGTTGTAGTCCAATAACATCTGGAGGGCACATACATTGGCTGCCCTTGTGCAGGGGACAAGCGGTACAAATAAAGAGATGGGGGAAGCTTTTTGTGTTACAAATTTGTTGAAAAATATTTACAGTATTACAGTATCAGACAATAAGTATCTATTGGTGAAATAATAATTATCATTTGTACATACGTTTCTTTCTCAGGAATTTGAGCCCTCAGCTTAAGGAAGAGATATTATTAATGATTCAGAACACCTTCAGTTGGGGGCAGAAACAGTCCCACCACTTATTTAAAATGTTAATGGAGTGCATGGAACACAGAGATTCTGTAAGTATGATAAATTCATGAAATTCTTTTCATTAATCTCATTCTCTAGAGTGCCATTGAATTTTGACTTGGGTTCAGAAGCTGTTCCACTAAATTAATCATGTTTAGAAAAATGATTGCAGGTCACAGTTTACTGCCTATTCTTTGCCCACCATGTGCAATAGTCCTGAATTGTCTGGTGGTTTTCTCTCTTCTCTCAGTAAAATGTTTTGTTATTTTGACAGATAACTATATTTGATGCAGAGTCGGATGAGCATCAGGACATTGATTTGGCAATCCTGACTGCACTCTTAAAAGGTACATGCATATAATATTTTCTGCCTCTTTCTTCAAAGTCATAGCAATGCATAAGAATTACTTTTGAAGTAGAAGAGGAAAAACATTTTGTATAAAATCTAAAAGAATAATTTCTTTTTTGTAGGAACAAATATGTCTGCTCCAGATCAGCTAAATCTGGCACTGGCCTGGAACAGACTGGACATTGCTAAGAAGCATATATTGATTTATGGACAGCACTGGAAGGTAGTTTTCACATTTATTTTCCACACATTATGGACAAACATTTACAGTTGTGCTATCTGTACTTATTTGTATTATTGTGTTTAAGGAGAATATTGAATTGGAGTTTGCTCGCCAGCATTGAAATGCAAATAACTCCGAGAAATTGCAAAAGTTATGAAGAAAACAATTATTTCTCCCCCTTTCTTTACATTTCCTGCACTTGTTTGAAGGTTGGGTCCCTGGAACAAGCAATGCTTGATGCTCTGGTGATGGATCGGGTAGAATTTGTGAAGTTGCTAATAGAACATGGAGTGAATCTGCACCGTTTTCTTACCATAACCCGATTGGAAGAACTGTACAATACTGTGAGTGCCTGGAATTCCAATGCTGAATACATTTTGCTTAAATATGTATCTACTTTGCTAATATTCAGAGGTAGTTCCAATGGAACAATAGGTCGTTTCTGCATTTTTGCATGGATGTTTGAACTTGTAGCATAGAATCCAAAAAGCTGTTATAAGTATGCCTAGGTGCCCCCCCCCAACTCATTGCATAGTTCTGGCCATAGGTCTTGGTGAGTGGCTGTTGTGTAGGTGCATGTCTCGTTGTATATGCTCCTGCAGAACTGCCTGTCAGGATGGCTTTATCTTAGGTGGATGAATGGTCAGATGAATCAAGCTACAAAGTAACGTCATCTTCTGTTCTTCCTCTTTTATCTGTTGATCTATTTGTTTCATTGAAAAGAGAGCAGATAATGTTGTTTTCGTTTTGTTATTCAAGACTGTTTGCAGCTTACTTCATCATCACAGCAGAGGCCTTGCTGTGAATATGCTGACGCTTCTGCAACAATGAATCATTCAGAATCTGCTCCCCATCACATCCCTCATAAAACTGGGACACCTGAAATCTAAAATGGATGTCAGTATACATTCTGAAAGTTTGGAATGATACAGATTGGGATGGGGGCAGATCTGGGTGCACCAAACATATTCCAGAACAGTTTGAAAATTTCACCCTATTAGTGTAATGTAGTACACTACAATATATTAAAAATAAATAACCCTTCAGTGCCTTGGTCCTTGGGTTTTGCTCTTTTGAATGTATTGGATGCATTATGAAAAAGTGCTTTTCCTTCCACTACTAAGTCTAGTTAGTAACACTAACTAGACAATCTGTTTACTTTTCTATTAGAGGAATGGCAGAAAATGTAAAGGGCAGGTTGCAATGCCCCAAAGGCCAGTTTAAAATCTATGAGGGAGGCATGCAGGATAAGACAGTGAGGATAAAAGAGAGACTATTTCCTCTTGTAGTCTCACAGCCTCCACCTCTTGCCCAATCTATATAAACCAAAAAAGAAGCAATTTAGCAGGCAGGAGGCTCATCTGAAGATAGTGATTGGTTGATTGATAGACAGTTCTGTTGTGATCATGGGCCGGAATTGCAGCTGAAGAATGTGCTTTCTCTTTTTAAATACAGCTTTCTTCAGTCCAAGACTTAAACAAAATTAGCTGTTAATAAATATTAATGTACTAGCTATCCTGTTTCTTAATCTTCTTTCATATATAGTGAAAGTTTCTTTCTTTTAATTTAGTCACTGTGTTCTTGTCATCCTTCTTTTAACATTCCAGAAACAAGGGCCAACAAATCATCTTCTGCGTCATCTTGTTTCTGACGTGAAACAGGTAATCTACATTCTGAAGAATGATGAGCTAGAACTCCTTTAGATGGTGGTTTTTGCCACGATCACAACTGAATCACCACTTGCTATATGCTGTTTTATAGTATAGGGCCTGTATGATCAACTTGGGAGCTGTGCTTATCCAATTAGCCCAACCAGACTAGCAGCAACTTCAAAAATGTTAGGAATAGCAACAGACACCCATGCTAAGTAGAACTTGAACTGTTTTTTTCTTCTTTGGTGATCACTTGTAGCTGAGTAAGATTGAGTAAGATTGTCTTACTCAAGTAAGTAAGATTGTAGCTGAGTAAGATTGTCTTCCATGAACACAGTCTTAACAGTGAGTCCGTAAGTGACTGTGGAGGCCGATTCTGGATCCACAAGTCCTTCCCCAGTGGGGACACAGGTTTTTGGGTGGGAGTTGATTAGAGCTGCTATCAGTGGGATATATGTCATTTGGGCACAGCCAGTCAATATGATAAAGATGTTGAAGGAAAAACATCATATGTTTAAATATGGACAATCTGAGGAACATGATATTGGCTAATAAGTGGCTCAAGCTATTAAACTATTCTTCTGTACATTTATTTAGTAGCTCAGATTATAAAGTGTTTGTGAAGGATTCTTGATACGTGCTCTAAAGCACTATTAATATGCTTAAGTATGATTGTTATATAAAATGTCAAATATTTGTGTTACAGAGTACTCTTCCTGTGGATTATAAAATATCTCTGATTGATATTGGATTGGTAATAGAATACTTGATTGGTGGAGCTTATCAGAGCAGCTACACAAGAAAGCATTTCCGAGTTCTGTACAATAGCCTTTACAGGAAACGTGAGGTAAACTCAGTAAACTGGTCACAGCTACTTCCATCAGTGAGAGCTTATGGCAGGCATCCCCAAACTCGGCACTCCAACTGCTTGGGACTACAACTCCCATCACATCATCCCTAGCTAACAGGACCAGTGGTCAGGGATGATGGGAATTGTAGTCCCAAAACATCTGGAGGGCCAAGTTTGGGGATGCCTGTTTTAGGGGAAATAGTTTAACGTGTATATGTTATTACAGTTTGGCTATTTAGTAAGGAGTCAGAATTGAAATACAAAAAATGCGTTTCCACATTCAGTGAAGCATCATATTAACAGATAATAAAGTAGAATAATAAATAATAGAAAAATGGCCAATTTAACAATAATTTAGCCAATTTATTTTTTTATCTGAGATGTAATTGTTAAATAGAATTGTGAGGATCAATATTTATTGTGTCTTCACTGGATATAATGCTTGTTTACAAAATAAGGCAGTATTTGAACTTTCTGCTTCTCATCTCTTGACATCATTTTAATACATTCTGATGCCTGTCTAATTTGCTCACCTTGTGCATTTGTGAGCCCAGAAAAGCCTTTCAGTATCAGGTGGGATGTTGACTCAGGGCCCTTGAGGGCCCTTTCTTCCTATTTAGAGAAACCTATTTTTCCATTTCCCCTTCATGGATCACTGCCTTGCCGTGGCGAAGGGGCTTGAAGAACTCAGAGAAGCTATGAACTATGCCGAGCAGGGCACCCAAGATGAACAGGTCATAGTGGAGAGTTTTGACCAAACGTGATCCACCTGGAGGAGGAACCGGCAAGCCACTCCAGTATCCCTGCCAAGAAAACTCCATGGACAAAGACAACAGGCATATAAAAGATATGACGCTGGAAGATGAGCCCCTCAGGTCGGAAGGCGTCCAACATGCTACTGGGGAAGAGCGGAGGGCAAGTACAAGTAGATCCAGAGCTGATGAAGCGGCTGGGCCAAAGCCGAAAGGACGCTCAGTTGCGGATATGCCTGGAAGCGAAAGGAAAGTCCAATGCTGTAAAGAAAAATATTGCATAGGAACCTGGAATGTAAGAACCATGAACCTGGGTAAGTTGGAGGTGGTCAAAAATGAGATGGCAAGAATAAATATTGACATCCTGGGCATCAGTGAACTAAAATGGATGGGAATGGGTGAATTCAGTTCGGATGACCATCATATCTACTACTGTGGGCAAGAAACCCATAAAAGAAATGGAGTGGCCCTCATAGTCAACAAAAGAGTGGTGAAAGCTGTACTGGGATGCAATCTCAAAAATGATAGAATGATCTCGATACGAATCCAAGGCAGACCTTTTAACATCACAGTAATCCAAGTTTATGCACCAACTACTTGTGCTGAAGAAACTGAAATTGACCAGTTCTATGAAGACTTACAAGACCTTATAGAAGTGACACCAAATAAGGATGTTCTTCTCATTATAGGGGATTGGAATGCTAAAGTAGGGAGTCAAGAGATAAAAGGAACAACTGGCAAGTTTGGCCTTGGAGATCAAAACGAAGCAGGGCAAAGGCTAATAGAGTTCTGTCAAGAGAACAAGCTGGTCATCACAAACACGCTTTTCCAGCAACACAAGAGACGACTCTACACATGGACATCACCAGATGGGCAGCATCGAAATCAGATTGATTATATTCTCTGCAGCCAAAGATGGAGAAGCTCTATACAGTCAGCAAAAACAAGACCTGGAGCTGACTGTGGCTCAGATCATCAGCTTCTTATAGCAAAATTCAAGCTTAAACTGAAGAAAGTAGGAAAAACCACTGGGCCGGTAAGATACAATCTAAGTCAAATCCCTTATGAATACACAGTGGAAGTGAGGAACAGGTTTAAGGATTTAGATTTGGTGGACAGAATGCCTGAAGAACTATGGATGGAGGCTCGTAACATTATACAGGAGGCAGCAACGAAAACCATCCCAATGAAAAGGAAATGCAAGAAAGCAAAGTGGCTGTCCAATGAGGCCTTACAAATAGCGGGGGAGAGAAGGCAAGCAAAATGCGAGGGAGATGGTGAAAGATACAGGAAATTGAATGCAGATTTCCAAAGAATAGCAAGGAGAGACAAGAAGACCTTCTTAAACGAGCAATGCAAAGAAATAGAGGAAAGCAATAGAATGGGAAGAACCAGAGATCTGTTCAAGAAAATTGGAGATATGAAAGGAACATTTCGTACAAAGATTTCCACAATAAAGGACAAAAGTGGAAAGGACCTAACAGAAGCAGAAGACATCAAGAAGAGGTGGCAAGAATACACAGAGGAATTATACCAGAAAGAAATGGATGTCTCGTATACCCCAGGTAGTGTGGTTGCTGACCTTGAGCCAGACATCCTGGAAAGTGAAGTCAAATGGGCCTTAGAAAGCACTGCAAATAACAAGGCCAGTGGAAGTGATGGCATTCCAGCTGAACTATTTAAAATTTTAAAAGATGATGCTGTTAAGGTGCTACACTCAATATGCCAGCAAGTTTGGAAAACTCAGCAGTGGCCAGAGGATTGGAGAAGATCAGTCTACATCCCAATCCCAAAGAAGGGCAGTGCCAAAGAATGCTCCAACTACCGCACAATTGCACTCATTTCACATGCTAGCAAGGTTATGCTTAAAATTCTACAAGGAAGGCTCAAGCAGTATGTGGACCGAGAACTCCCAGAAGTGCAAGCTGGATTTAGAAGAGGCAGAGGAACCAGAGACCAAATTGCAAACATGCGCTGGATTATGGAGAAAGCTAGAGAGTTCCAGAAAGACATCTACTTCTGCTTCATTGACTATGCAAAAGCTTTTGACTGTGTCGACCACGGCAAACTATGGCAAGTTCTTAAAGAAATGGGAGTGCCAGATCACCTCATCTGTCTCCTGAGAAATCTCTATGTGGGACAAGAAGCTACAGTTAGAACTGGATATGGAACAACTGATTGGTTCAAAATTGGGAAAGGAGTACGACAAGGCTGTATTTTGTCTCCCTGCTTATTTAACTTATATGCAGAATTCATCATGCGAAAGGCTGGGCTGGATGAATCCCTAGCCGGAATTAAGATTGCCGGAAGAAATATCAACAACCTCAGATATGCAGATGACACAACCTTGATGGCAGAAAGTGAGGAGGAATTAAAGAACCTTTTAATGAGGGTGAAAGAGGAGAGCGCAAAATATGGCCTGAAGCTCAACATCAAAAAAACGAAGATCATGGCCACTGGTCCCATCACCTCCTGGCAAATAGAAGGGGAAGAAATGGAGGTAGTGAGAGATTTTACTTTCTTGGGCTCAATGATCACTGCAGATGGTGACAGCAGCCACGAAATTAAAAGACGCCTGCTTCTTGGGAGAAGGGCAATGACAGGCCTAGACAGCATCTTGAGAAGTAGAGACATCACCTTGCCAACAAAGGTTCGTATAGTTAAAGCTATGGTTTTCCCAGTAGTGATGTATGGAAGTGAGAGCTGGACCATAAAGAAGGCTGATCGCCGAAGAATTGATGCTTTTGAATTATGGTGCTGGAGGAGACTCTTGAGAGTCCCATGGACTGCAAGAAGATCAAACCTCTCCATACTGAAGGAAATCAACCCTGAGTGCTCACTGGAAGGACAGATTGTGAAGCTGAGGCTCCAGTACTTTGGCCACCTCATGAGAAGAGAAGACTCCCTGGAGAAGACCCTGATGTTGGGAAAGATGGAGGGCACAAGGAGAAGGGGACGGCAGAGGACGAGATGGTTGGATAGTGTTTTCGAGGTTACCAGCATGAGTTTGAGCAAACTGCGGGAGGCAGTGGAGGACAGAGGTGCCTGGCGTTCTCTGGTCCATGGGGTCACGAAGAGTCGGACACGACTAAACGACTAAACAACAACAAATTTTTCCATTTATCATTGTGAGCTCATGCTACTGAGCAGTGGTGGCTCCTCGTGGTACTGTGTTCATCAGGAATCAGGATGGGATAGGTTGACATGGCAACGGAGTGGTCAGGGGCATGTCGCATTGGCAGCAATAGCCCTGCAGGTGTGCACACACCAGCGGGACTGCCAACCCTTCCCCCCTGGCATTGTAACAGCCTGCTGGATCAGACCAGTGGCCCATCTAGTCCAGCATTCTGTTCTCACAGTGGCCAACCAGATCCCTGTGGAAAACCTACAAACAGGGCCTGCTGTGGTTTCCGGCAACTGGCCTTCAAAAGCATTGCTGCCTCTGACCATGGAGGCAGAGAATAGCCATTGTGTTGAGATGTTGGATGCCAGCTGTCAACAGTGCAAGCCAGCATGGCCAATCATCCAACAATATCTGGAGTGCCACCGGTTCCCCTTGTCTACTTTAAGTGGAAGAGAAAATTATAAACCTCTGTTACTGTGTTTTGGTAAACATTATCATGATGATCTGGATCTCATTTGTCTCTTTCTCTTTGTTTCATGGAACCAGAGAGTTGTCTCCAGCTTGACGCAGAACTTCTCCCTTCATCAGAATAATCATATGAGGAGTAGAAATGGATCTGGTGGAAACACCTCACATTCCCAGTTCATTCGAACAGCACAGCCATACAAATACAAAGTACTGTGTTTCTTTGTTTGCTTATGCAATTTGATAGAAAACCAGTAGGCTGAAAAATCATGTTTGCTCACTCCAGTGGGTTTATACACGTGTGAGAGGCAGATTCAATGGCTAAAGTAAATTGTTTCCTTTTCAGGGCTTGAATCAGACAAAAATTAAGAAGCACAGTTGGTTCCCTATAATCCCCTTGGAGATAATGGTTTATTCTGTGTTATGAGGGGTGGTTGAAAAATTTGAAAGTGAATGACTGTAGGTCAATGGGTTTCTAATACAAATTTAGATGTGTGTTCCTTAGAGTTTTTCAGAAACTCTAAGAGGCCAGTTTCTCCATTCTCCACTGTCCAACAATCCAGAGAAAGACTTGTCAGCAGCATCTTCTCTAGATGTGTGTCATATATCTCTAGATTTGTTCCTCTTTAAGGGAAGGGCAAAGAGACTTCCTCCTCCTTGTTCCCAAAAAGGCAGCATGTTCAGTCAGTTTTGGACCCAAGACAATTGAACAAACATTTTAAAAGAAATTCAGATGGAGAGCCATTCTGGCCAATGGCGATGGGAAAGGCCATGGCTCACTGGTAGAGCACATATGAGTTCAATTCCTGGCATCTTGAGAGACTGCTGTCTGAAGCTCTTGTCAGTCAGTGTGGACAATATTGAGCTATCTGGATCAAGGATCTGACCTATTAAATCTTGTCAGAATTTTCTGCTTTTCTACATAATAGAACACAAAATTGATATTAATAGTTGCATCCTGTTATATGGAGCTTTGAGTATATTATTTCATATGGAATGTGGTTCCTTTTGTGGATTTGTGATTCTGTATTTATCATAGCTGTCATTTAATATAGTTGATAATTCTTGTGGATAATAACCCTATAACTCAGAAATTTGATTTGAAGTAAGCAAATTGTGCATAGAGGTGATAGACTTTGAGTAACTTTTTATTTATTAACTTGCAGCAAAAAACAGCTGTTCTTCACAAGACTAGAAAGAAGCTAAAGGATGAATTTACTGTCTCTGATGACCAACAATCAGTTGGGTTTATATACCCATATAATGATCTCTTGGTTTGGGCAGTATTGATGAAAAGGCAGAAGATGGCCATGTTCTTCTGGCAGCATGGAAAGGAAGCCATGGTCAAGGCTGTGGTGGCTTGCAAACTCTACAGAGCGATGGCACATGAAGCTAAGCAAAGCAACATGGAGGATGACACGTCAGAAGAGCTGAAGAAGTATTCAAAGTAGGGATTCTCCCTTCACTTCAGATAATACAGATCTACAGTGCTTAGAATGGTTAGACATTTTTCTCTCCATCACCTAAGATTATATAATGGGCTTCCCATGGGCATTTAGTTCACCACCGCCAGAAAAGAGTGTTGGACTAGGTGGGCCTTTGGCCTCATCCAGCAGGACTCTTCTTCTGTTCTTAACATTAGAACTGCTGACAGCTGAAGGGTATCCTTTAGCTTAGCAGGCAAAGGAGGGGAATAGTTTTTAATAGGCTGATCTGAGCTGAAAGGTACATTTTCTTAAAGGAGTACATTTCCTAATAATAATAATAATAATAATAATAATAATAATAATAATAATAATAGTTATACCCCGCCCATCTGGCTGGGTTTCCCAGTAATGAAAAGAAAATTGGTGAGAAATATTGACAAGCCAGCATTCCATCTAATGTATAATTTTCTGTGCCTCCATTTTTTTATTAGAAAAAAACACCATTATTTCAACATCTCCAGTTTCCATAATTTTGTTATCAAGTTCATTAGTCCTGTATTATCAGGTGATTTATTCCAATGATGATCTACTTCTACTGCCAGGATCCTCACATCTATCACCTTTGTCTTATCTATTTTTATGCCATTCTTTGCCCCATTGGGCACATCGAGAAAAGGCAGAAATTCCAAACAGAACTTTTAGTTTAACAGAAATTCCATGTAGCTGACACGGAACAATCCCAAGAAGGATCTTGTGTGCTTTCCAGTTTAAGGACGTAGAATTTTTGTCATGCATGTTTACTTGAATTTTTTTAATGGGTTTTGCATCTTATTATTTTGATTCCTGATATTGTGTGTGTGTGTGTTACATTAGAAAAATATTTTTAGTAATATTGTTAGGAAAGTTTTTTAACTCTATTGTAGGTAGTAACCTTGACATAACTGAGCTGAGATAAATATTGTTAAAGTTGCTTATCAATACTCATTATTCCATTTTCAGAAATATAGATGTTATCAGCTAAATACTTTTGCATAAATATTGGCCAATATATTTTTGAATTATTTTTGCAATATTATTTTATTTATTTCATTTATGTCTTCTGCTTGAAGGTCAGCTATTTATGATTTCAGTATATTTTACATTCATTTTAAAGTTCTTTTTAGAATGTATGTCATTTGTTTTAGTGCCAAAGTCAAAATACTGTAAGCTCCATTGAACAGTGGAAATTACTTCTAAGTAAGCAGGCATAGAATTGTGCTTACAGAATTGTGCTGTAAGGAGTTCAGCAGGTTTTATAGCCCAAATCCATTAAATCCAAAATCCATTAAAATCAACAGGCGTTTTGCTATAGATGTACAGATGTGGGTCTAAGATAAGTGGAAGAATTTCTGGATTACCAGTAGAATTTCTCAGAATGATGGGTTTATTTGAAACAATGGGAAAAACACAATGGCTGTACTTCTAAGCACACATTGACTTGGAGAAATTCCTACTGGAGTCCACGGTTTGGACCAGGCTGTTCCTATGAAAGGCGCTTAATACAAGTCATACTGCTTGCCTCTGTTATTTGTGCTCAGTCCATACTCTAAGGCTGGCAACATTTGCCCCCCACCTGGCTTTTCTTTTGCTGTCATAGTGAGTTTGGGCAGCTGGCTCTAGATGTGCTGGATAATGCTTTCAAACAGAATGAGCAGATGGCCATGAAACTGCTAACATACGAGCTGAAGAACTGGAGTAACTCCACATGCCTGAAGCTGGCCGTGTCCGTGGTATTGCGACCCTTTGTATCTCACACGTGCACACAGATGCTGTTGACTGATATGTGGATGGGACGCCTGAAAATGAGAAAGAACTCCTGGTTTAAGGTACAGCATCTCTCAGCAGCCCCTTATCCTGCATGCCAATAGCGGGGCTGGGGGGTTTTATAATCATCTTGTGCTGTCACTGCATGACGGCTCCTCTCATTCACATTCAATGGGCTTGTTGAGAGGAGACGCTCAAAGATCAGGCGTGAGGATAACTTAGGTGCACTGTCCTGGCTTGGATTGTGCAAATAGTGCAGCCTGCATTAGGTCTGCTGTTGTCCTTTGCTCCAGTCACAAAAGATGTTGTTCTCTCTCCACCATCGCTCTTGTTCACCACGGAGTGTATTCATGCATGGCAAATGCAACTGATGAACTGTGGGAGCAAGAACACAGCCGGAAGCAGTTCCTGAGAGCACTTCCGCACTTTCCCAGCCACCCCACTTTCTGTCCCCTGGGAAAGCTCATTTAGCACAATGCAACACAGTCTGTTGAGTGAGTTGGAGATCAGCACTGTTGAACTCAGGATATGAGGGCAGTACATGAATCACAGACAGGATGCACCAAAAGTGAACGCATCTTTGTGAACCCTCCCCTTAATCATTAAATAAAGAAATCTTAGTTAAGCAGTCATATCCTTCCAGAGTCCCATATAGACATGCTTTTTCAAATAGTTGTAGAAAATTGTGTCATATCTCTGGTCACAAAAGGGAAAAAAATTATAGGACAGAAACTGCGTAATCCATCTGTCACAACAAACAGATGGATAAGGATTATTGAGGGTGGGGGAAGAGAATTGCCAAGGCAGAGGAAGCAAACTCCTCCTTGAATGGCTCCTAGAAGACACTCCTCTATGTTTCTCAAGAAGTCAGCTGGTTATTATCTCTGCAAGTGTCACCTACTAGGCCTGCTGTAGGGAAGACAGTGTACCTTGCACTCTTGAAAACCATAAAAAGGAGTGTATTCCTTCCCACGGAAGCACCTTAGTTCCTTTTCTGCCAAAACAAACACAGATTTAAAGTCTCCTACCTTTAATTACATTGTAATAGCTTTCAAAGTCAACAATTGCTCCCGTGTCTTCCATATTTGTGTGCAGTACAAGGAGGTAGAGATTTAGAATAGTTTTCTTTCCCAAGCCATAGTTTTCAAGGGAGCTGCATCATCATGTCAGTCTGCTGGGAAAGAGAAAATGGCTGGCTGACTGGCCAGCGGAGGGAAAAGGTTGTTCTGGCTGAAGGACGTGCAAGCAAGATTGCATTGGGGGGGGGACGACTTGTGGCTTAATTTGACCTAGCAACTCTCCCCTTGGTTGCTTGCCCCACTTTTGCCTGCTTATTGCTTATGCTACTCTCCATTTGGGAGCTCTTTCTGTTTGCCACACATATGGATTATATTTCTCTGAATCTCCTCTATGATGTCCTGAATTTTCTAAGTATTGGCATGTGTGCACATGTATGCATGCACTGCTTATGACTTTATTGGACCTGGCATGCACAAGTGTAGTGTTAACAGCTGCACATTTTACCACAGAAGTGGATTGTACTTTCACTGTCAATATTGTGCTGACTGAAGGAATATTGTGTTTTGAATCTTGCTATATGATCTACTTGTTGTTTACTGGCATTTATTCCTGCCTTGGTAACAGCAACAATTCTGCACATCATGTGGCTGGTTTAAGATGAGAATTTAAATGAAAGCTACTGATGAATTATGGAGTCTTCTTACTAAATACAAGGAGAGTTTCCCCATGGATGAGGAGCCATGCCCTTTGTTTCTGCGGCTCTCATACTTCCTGATCATGCTTTTCCTGCTCACATCTGTGTGTGGCAGCTGTGGGGACCAGGAGGGGTTGGTGGGCCTTTGGCTTCATCATGCTATTGCCTGCACATTTTCCTTCTCTGGAAGTCAAATGGGTCAAGCTCAGGGTGAAAAGATTTGGGAATCACAGATTGATTCCTGACTATAGTAGAGAGGTTGGACCCAAGATTTGGGATGATACCAACATAATGGTGTGGATGCTTCCGATTTCCCCCCCAATGGAAATCTCAAGAAGTAAGCATATGTTCTGGTTTAAAAAAAAAAAAAATCAGGACCAGGACCCTCCAAAAACTCCCAATCCCTCCCAAATATTCTCTGCCTTGGCAAGAGGGCAGTGTTTCATAGCCCACTGGTTGCCCTGGAAGCTATCCAACAGCGCTGGGAACATGGGCCAAGGTATGCTCACCTGTTCATCACTTGATGCTATGTGATGCCAGGCATAGGTGCAGGGCAGATAAAGCTGTGGCTTCCAGCTGGTCCAGATTCAAGCCATGACTTTCTTTTGCAGCTGTGGGTTAAATCTGACACCTTTCCATGCTACGTTCACCAGGGGTTGGGCATACTTGGGAGGTCCTGATTACTCCTGAGTTCACCCAGCCACTTCCAAAAACAGGACAATAGAGTAAGGCACCCGACTCAGAGGGTAGAATTGGGAAGACACTCTAACTGCACTCTTGATTCCTCATTTGCATCAATGGCTTGAATTTCTTTTTTTCTTGTTTTGGTTTAGAGCAACTAGGAGGAACTTTGGGCAGTGAAGCAGAGGGAATGGTTGGGCAGGATGAGAGAGAGAGATTCACTTTTTGTAGGCATCAGCCACTGCCGCCTTCCTCTTTGTTAGTTTCATACAAAAGCTAGTGTTAGGATCAAATGCAATCTTACTAACTGCAACATGCTCCTGCAGGTGATCCTAAGCATTCTTCTGCCTCCTACCATCTTGATGCTGGAGTTTAAAAGCAAGGCTGAAATGTCTCATGTACCTCAGTCACAGGAGTTCCACCAGTTCACATGGTATCATGGTGATCCTAACACTTCCAGTGTTAAAGATAACATCTCATTGGTTAGTATGGTAACAGGTTTAGATTTCATTTTTCCTAAATGTGGAACATATAGCTTTTTAATTCTAAACGTTTAGTTCTATAATGTGGTAGATGCTAGAAAAGTGCAGAACTAGACTCTGATGCTGATAGGCAGGGCTAAGCATTTGCTTTCCCATATATATCATTGACATTATAAGTACTGTGCTAGACCATTTTAGACCATTAATTGATATAGCTTGGTGCTATTTAGGATGACTGACAATAGGTCTCTAGGGTTTTGGAAAGGGCTGGGAATAGATCCTGGGATTCTCTGCATGGATAGCATATGCTCTTTCCCTGCGATAGGATGCTAGAAGGAAAATTTACTTTAGAAAAATAGAAATTCTCTATAACTTCTCGCTAAAAATGTGAATTCCATGAGAATATTTTCTGTTTTCCATCTCAAATGACCCACTAAAGGAATGTTATAATTAGATGCACAAGAGCCTATGGATGATAAACAAAATACGTATATTTTTATGGTGTGCAGATATATCGGCATTCTCTCTCTCTCTCTTTTAAATAAACTTTGAACATCTTTCTGGGCTGAATGTTAATTTCTCTTCTTAATTTCTCTTCAGTTCAAATTCAGAACAATAATCTCAACGTTACTGTTTACAATTATAGTTTAAGCTTGAATGCTTAACTCATGTATTTGTTTATGGAAAATAACCTAGTTATTATTGCTTTGTGAACAGAAAATAGCAATTATTATATTTATATAATAATATAAAAATATATTTACCCAGCACAGTGTATTCCAACGTCACTACTCCAGATTTCTTTTCCTTTTTGCTGATGTACAGAATCTGCATAATAGAAGTTTCTTATGGAGCTGGATAACCACTAACACGAGCACTTTGTTTTCTTATACAGAGCCATTGTGATTTAGAGAAAGGAGTTGAGAAGCAAGAGGAAAGCCAGAATTTCCCCGGCAATAATGAGCAGGGAAGCCTTCCTGCAACTAGGAAAGTGTATGAATTCTACAATGCTCCAATTGTGAAGTTCTGGTTTCACACGGTCAGTCAGTGTTTATGACTGGTTGCCCCTCCTTCTGTGGGAGGGCTCATGGTTCTTAGCTGTGGCAACTTCCGCAGTCTTGGAGCATAATCTTATACTCCCTTGGATCCTATGTTGCCATAGTCTTGGAGCTCCTGACCTGCCTGCTATGGTTGCTCATAATCCCAAACAATTTGTGGACAGGTTACCTAAGGGACTGTCTGGCCTCACACATGGCTGCCTGGCAAATCTGTTCCTTGGATGCAGCACTGCTGAGAGTACTGCATGCCCTAGTTTGTCCTAGAAACCAGGCTTGTCATGATATTTAGGCAGCTACAAAAGGTGTTATGAAGGATTCCTTAGAGATCACCCAGTCATTTATGAAACTGTAAGTGTACAAATGTAGGGATGGTTTTATTATTTTTAGAGTTTGTAAGACTAATTGTTGTTTTTAGAATTTGTATTATTACTTTTATCTTTTTCTACACCACTTTGATGGCTTCAGGCTGTGAAACAGTTTATAAATTGGTAATGATGATGATGCACACCCACCTTGCAGAGCTTGCACAAATGGTGGTGGGGATTGTGTTGTGTGACCTATTAGTTTCCTCTTTTTTGCCACAAATGTGTGTTTATAAGGACTATGCATTGTGTTCGTGTGTTTTGTAGATGGCCTATTTAGCATTTCTCATGCTGTTCACTTACACTGTCTTGGTGGAGATGGAACCAACACCCAGCGTGCCAGAATGGCTTGTGATCATTTACATTTTCACCACCTCCATTGAGAAAGTCAGAGAGGTAGGTCCTTTATTTCATTCTGATGTTTCTGCTGTCCATGCCTGTTATAGGAATTAAGACAAGCAATTATCTATGGGGTAAGCTACAAAAAAGAAATCTCCATGAAATTGAATCAATGTACAATTTCATAATAATAATTGTAGTTTTCAAAAATAGGAGCCTGGAGTTAAGTTTCCACTTTTGAATGACACACACAGGGGATAAAAAAGATTTGGGTGTAAAGCTTTTTTTTACAACAACAGCAACAAAACCCTTTTATGTATTATATACATTTAAATGCAGAAACTTGCATAAAATTACATCTTTAGGATTTTGTTTGCAGTTCTTTTCTGCAATTTGAAAATAGCCATTTATCTCTCTCCTTGTGAAGAGTTATGGGGCAGGGTTGGACCACAGTTCCTGCAGATGCCATGCAGGGATTGAGTGACTGTAATGTGGAAGACAAGGAGAGGGAGAAGGCTCAAGCCCTAGGGTTAAAGAGGGGCGAGGGGCTGCCACTGGTGGGTCGCTGCCCCTTTTGTCTTTATAGGACAGCTACCCCTACATGAAGCAATTGCTTCACTTATGTGGTGGTTGTGGTCCACTGGATAAAATGGGGCAGGACTCTGTGTTACATATACGCTTCATTAACTTCTCTGGGGTTTGCTGTGTGTAGTCCTGGAAATCGTTTTTCTTTAGATTTTATCAGGTAATTGCACCCTTTGGCTTTCATTCCTCTAATATGTTGTTACACATGCTAATAACATCATTCAGCTCAATGGTACTCATATGCATAAAGTTATTTATACATGTCTTTTTTCTAAGGTTTGGCTAACACTTTGACATCACCCTTTCACTTGCTGCTTATCAGTTTGATCTTAGCAGTATGTAATTGGACTTTGCTATATAATGCGAGGAATCTTGTTTATAACCATTCAAAGACTCTTTTTCACCATTTGCTTAGCAAAACTGAAAAGGCCCTCTGGCGAACCCTTGTTGTTCAAGAAATAAACATCTCATTTTCCACCTTCCTAATTTTGAAAACTTGCCTTTTCAAGACTGCCATGTCCTTGATAAATGACAAAGATTTGTTTCTTTTTGTTTGCACCAAAGTAAAACTAATTTGTTACTTCACTTATAAAGGCTGTTCTGCTTTTTTCCATGCCTCAGGAGTTCCAAGTTCCAATTTCCGAACTTGGCAACCCAGCGAGCTTCCTCCCAATGTTCAAAAACCTCCATTAAATACTTGCTTACCACCATCCTGACTCTTCACAGGCCCCCGGGACACTCCCATTGTGTGTCCCTGATCTAGTTATTATGAGTGGCAGGAGTGGGGCTTATGCAATATTTATTGTCATTTTACAGCCCTTTCTTTCCATTTCACCAAGCCCCTGATTTGTTTCTTTTAAAGAACAACAACATACGTCTAACAATTGTACCCCTGCACTCACTCTGTGAAATAATGAGCAAACAGAAATACATTTCAGAAGGAAGAATAGAGATGTATTGAGGGTGCAGAGTCTTTGAGAAGCAATGCAGTGTTTCATTTCAAACTTTAAGAAGCTGTGACACTCAAGTCTTGCTCTTTCTCAGCTGTTCATATGTCATGGAACCATGGAGCCAAGCAGAGCTTTTTCCAATTTCCGAACTTGGCAACCCAGCGAGCTTCCTCCCAATGTTCAAAAACCTCCATTAAATACTTGCTTACCACCATCCTGACTCTTCACAGGCCCCCGGGACACTCCCATTGTGTGTCCCTGATCTAGTTATTATGAGTGGCAGGAGTGCGTGTAGGGTGGAAACCAAGGTGTTCACATGGTGTTCTAAATAGAAAAAGAATGAAATATTCTGAAACCAGATAAAAAGCATGAAGAAGAAAAAAACAGCCCAAGTCTTTTGCACTGTGTGGGACATCATGTGATGTTTTCAAGCTACCAGTTTGCAGCTGCGTTGCTTTCATATCGTAACACTGCTCCCCTGCCAGCTGCAGGGAGTGGTATTTGTGGTCCACTGGTAGCAGCTGCCGGGCGATCTTCTGGTTTTGACCCTGCTGGGAGGAGGGGCATCACTTCTCCAATGGCTTCGCTGGCTGTTGGGGCTTGCCCATGGTTTCAGCCAATTGTGGGTGAGCCTGGGGGTGCTGTTCAGGGAGCAGACCAGAGGGAAAACTTCTCTGGTTCTCTCCCTGGCTGTAAAAGCCAGCCATGCCCAGGCCTCAGCCTCAGTTCCCACTCACCTGATGCTTTATGTGTAGGCCTGGCCAAGAGAAGTGGGCAAGACCTTGCTATGGAAGTCTTCAGTCTCCATGTTTGGGACCACAGGGGAATTTGCCTTCTTCATAGCAATTGTCTCAACTTGATTGTGGATAAAGTTGGATCCTTAGTCTAGGTGGAAGGCAGTTCAGGAGCCCCCCCCCCCACTTCACCCCACCCTCGGTCCAAGGAATCAGGGTATCCTCTTAAAGGGATCCAGGAAAGGTGCTTCTGTCCTCCCAATTTGATTTATGTCATAGGGTATCTTCTTAAAGGGATCCAGGAAAGGTGCCTTCTGTCATAGGGCGATACTTAACCTTGGTTAACCATGCCAAATAATCAACCAGCAGATGAGTTGGTTAAGTCAGGATACACATCCAATGCCTGCACCAAAACCTGCTGACATCTTTAATCAATAAAGTTGAGGCCCAAGTGGTTGTCCCGTGTTTATTGCAACTTCCCCCTGCCTTGGGCTGCTCCCTGCGGCTTCTCTGTGCCCAGGCCTGCAAATATTTACTTATATTTTATTTAAAAATATGTATGTGCCAAAATGGCTTACAACAACAAAATTAGATGTATTTTTTAAAATCACAAAAATGGAAACACACTCAGAGCTCCAATAGCATCATACTATTCCATTCTACATCCAAGAACAAGACAAAAATTATAGGACACTATCCAATGGTTATTTTGAACCTCATGCCTGAACAGCCCTCTTCTGACTAAAATTTTAACTTGTTCCTAAGATCAGCCTCTGATCTGAGAACTGGAACATGTTACACCAATTTTTAAGAAGGGATCAAGAATGGGGATTCTGAGAATTACAGACTACCAGTAGTTAGCTTAGTGCCTGCTCCATAAAAACCGGTGAAACACATTGTTAGAGAGAGAGTTACTAAGCATATACAGAAAAACAAGAAAGGACAGAATCCAAACGTTTCTTGACAAGGGCTAATAAGTGTAGAGACAGTCTCCCTTCTGTTTGCAGCAGATAGGAGCACATAAGGGAATTGTTGCCTTGAATAATTAAGGAGTTAAAATGAGAGAAGAATAAGTGAAGCATACATTCTTGCTTCTTTCTAGACCATTTGTCCATGAGAACATTCTTGTTAATAACCAATCATTTGAAAAGAATATTTAATATGTAAGCCATGCCATCATTTCTATCTGATTCATTTGCATCCGCATCACAAAGGGCATTAACATTACTATTTTAAGGGCAAGGAAACTGATGGTGAAAGGTGACAGCTTGCCCAAGGTGATCCAGTGGCCTCTGACTTATGTAGGAAGATCATCTGCAGAGATACGTCATGTTCTTTACATGCCTCATATAAATTCAAGGGATGTTCCCATTTTTCTGTTAGGTATTTATTTCGGAGCCGGGAAAGTTCAGCCAAAAGGTGAAAGTGTGGATTTATGAGTACTGGAACTTTACAGATTCTATCGCCATTATCTTGTTCATGACTGGTTTTGGCTTGCGCTGGGCAGATCCTCCCCTTCACACAGCAGGAAGGTTAATTTACTGTCTGGATATAATATTCTGGTATACTCGGCTTCTTGACTTCTTTGCTGTGAACCAGCGTGCAGGTCCATATCTGACAATGATTGGGAAAATGGTAAGTATTTAGATACAGAGCACTTTCTCTTATAGAGCTACACGAGAGGCAGAATTTCAGCTAATGAAGTTTGAATCTTCACCTATGAAAATTTTGCCTGTTATATATGAGGTAGAGAGAAATGTAAAGCACCACCACACACTGGCCTAGTCAACATGCTAAGCCAAACGTGGCACCATACTGCTGTGAGCTAGACCATGGATGCAGTCCTTAGCCTCCTGTCCAAACCCAGACTTGTGGTTTGTCTCCCCCAGACAAACCGTGAGTGGTAAGCCATAGAACAAACTTTGGCTACAGGTTGTGGTTTTCCTGGGGTGAGACACATTCAAACCTAGTTTCATGGCTTCGCCTACAGCAGCACAACTGCAGGGGGAATGGAGGAAGAGCAAATGAGCCATGATTTTTTATCTGGGAGCAGCATGCACATTTGCAGACTAGGTCGTTTGCCTGTCTTTGCCCTATCTGTGTTGTTGGAAGTATAAGAGGAGGAAAATAATTCTTATATATCTGAATTATTTAGTAGCCCTATTTCTAGAATGAAGACATTGGCCTGCAAGACTTGCATAAAGCACCAGCCCTAGTCTTTTGCTATTCCTTTTGCTATTCTTTGTACTATGCCAGGTACTTATTCTGGGTGCTGCCCTTTTAGATTAAGTGCATTTGATTGACTTGACAGGAACTTGTACATAAGTAAGTACAGGACTGCTGCCATTCTGAATAACTGAACATCAATACATCCAATAAGATGCAGTACTGATACAGCGTTTCTCCATAAGTTGTTTAAAATAACAAAATAATGTGCTGTAGCCACAGGAAACAATTTTTTTCACCTTGCAAAATCACACCACTCTGATCACTGTGTTTTCTTTTTCGTGCAGACAGCAAACATGTTTTATATTGTAATTATGATGGCCATAGTATTGTTAAGTTTTGGAGTTTCTCGAAAAGCAATACTCTCTCCACATGAGCAGCCTTCATGGAGCCTTGCACGAGATATTGTATTTCAGCCTTATTGGATGATGTTTGGTGAAGTATATGCAGGAGAAATTGATGGTAGGTCTGATTTCACTGAAATGCTGCATCCAACAAAATGTGAACAATTATATAGCATATCTATCACTTAACACAGCCACTAGAAAAGGTAGCATTTTCAGAAATTTTGCAGCTGTGGGAAAAGCCAGATTCCCCATCCCCTTCATTTTTTCCAGTAGAAAGTCTTTATTATATATATAATAATTATAATATAGATATAAATACAGAATCATATATTACTTCTTTTTCTGCTTTAGCAGCACAAAATGTATCATGTATAACTTAGAATATAAAGTTGAGCGATTGAGCTACTCAGCGTGTTGTTGTTGTTGTTTAGTCGTGTCAGCAGAGGTATAAAATTTAAACCCACAAATGCCATAGTTTTGTAGAAGCAAAAGTGAGCATATATCAATTTGTAGTTCACCTGTAGGTCTTGGTTACAGTTCAGTTCTCAAATTCTCAAATTTTTCCTCTGATATTTTGGCATTCACAACAGTTCTTTTGAAGTTTCTGCTTCATGCCACTGGTTGAATCCTGACAAGACAGAAGTACTGTTCTTGGGGGACAGGGGGGCGGGCTGGTGTGGAGGACTCCCTGGTCCTGAATGTGGAAATTGTGCCCCTGAAGGACCAGATGCGCAGCCTGGGGGTCATTTTGGACCCACAGCTGTCCATGGAGGCACAGGTCAATTCTGCGTCCAGGGCAGCTGTTTACCAGCTCCATCTGGTACACAGGCTGAGGCCCTGTCTGCCTGTGGACTGTCTCGCCAGAGTGGTGCATGCTCTAGTTAACTCTCGCTTGGACTACCGCAATGCGCTCTACGTGGGGCTACCTTTGAAGGTGACCCAGAAACTACAACTAATCCAGCTAGACAGGTGACTGGGAGTGGTTGCCAGGTGTCATCCTCCTCTTCCCCTTCCTGGGTCACAAAAGCATGCCATGGCCCAATACCCTTGGTTGGGGGGAAAGAACAAGGCTTCTTGGCCTATAAATGAGAAATCTATCATTAATTAGCTGACCATTCCTATGCTAGAGTTGCATACAGAAGCTTTCCTTTATAATTTACAGCTTGTGAAGCAAACCCCAACTGCCCTCCTGGTTCCTTCCTCACACCATTCCTTCAAGCTGTCTATCTCTTTGTACAGTACATCATCATGGTCAACCTGCTGATTGCTTTCTTCAAGTAAGTGCCTGTCATATTTCCCGTTGGGTTTATTGGTGCTATTTCTACATTAAGTGGACCCCCCCCCCCGCCTAGGGCTCCACCAAAAGGAGTAAGAGAGGAGAAGCAGCATTCTGGACTACCATGATAAATGAGCGGGATGGTTTACCTTCTGCTCATCTTTAGTAGATTACACAACTTTAAGCTTCATTTTCAGCTGCCTGCGGACAAAGGGAAACATTTATACAAGTTAACAACCACCACTAAATTTGTTAGTGCTAAGATTGCCAACATCATCTGCAGACACTGTGGTGCCCCTTAATGCAGTGGTTTTCAACCAGTATGCCATGGCACCCTGGGGTGCATTGAATGTTGGCCAGGGTGCCGCAGGCATCACTGGCCTCTGTCCCTCTTTCCTCGAATGCCCTCTCACATCTCTGCCTCCCAAAGCTTTCCACAGCTGTTCATTGCAGCAGCCCTGCTGCTGCCGCTGCCACTACTGCCTCCCAAGGTAAGGTGCTGGCCTCACATTCACCTTTCGCCAATCTCCATTGGGCCACTAAGGTGGGGGGCATCCTCTGCCCAGATCCCTGTGGGGCAGTGTGAAGAGGCACCTCTCTTTGGGGCAGAGGGCAGCTCAGAGACCAGGGGCGGCAGCAGCAGCTGCCTAGAGGACTCCCAAGGACATGGGAGAGGATAGAAGGCTGAGGGAACACTCCACAAAGGTGGGTGTTCGAAAAAGGGTGAGAGGCTGCCAGCTCTGCAGGCAAGGGGGAGACATAACTGGGCTCCTGAGTCCCAAAGGGGAGTCACAGAAAGAATATAGGTTGAAATCCTCTGTCTTAAAGACTTAGCCTCATGTCTGCAATGCTTCCATGGCCCCTCCCTTGTTGTCTTCCTGGGTAAAAAACCATGAAGCTGTACACCGTGAATCAATATTTTTGTGGTGCTGGCAAACTCGGGATCTGTTCTTTAACTTGCATGGTCTACCACTGTAATCTTTAATTTGATAAGTTGGGGGGGTGGGCTGTGTAAAATCATACAAATTTATGAAGACCCATTTTAATTCTTCTGGACCCCACTTTCATCCAGAGCCATGCACACACACACACACACACACACGTCTTTTTTATCTGGTGGTGGTGGAGAAGAAATCTGGGGGAGGGTGGTGGAAGAGGTAACCAGTGCGGACCCACAGCACCCTCTCAAAATTCCAAATGTGCTGAATGATTTTGTAAGACCCGTGAGATAAAGTGAAGGATGAAAAGACACATGTATTTGGTATGTTGGCATTTCCTTGTATGTCAGACACATTTTTTTAATCCTCTCAGTTGTATGAGCTTCTGTTGCAGCTGAGCAATTCAAAGGAACAAGTCATAAGTAACTGCTTTGATGTTGTCTGTTTGAATATATTTATTTTAAAAATTACCGTATTTTTCTGTGTATAAGACTAGGTTTCCCCCTAAATATAATGTCAAAAATTAGGGGGCATCTTATACATGGATACATATCCCCCCATTTTCTTAAATCTGAGTCCCCCAAAATAGGGGTCATCTTATACATGGGGGCATCTTATAGATGGAAAAATACGATATTTTTGTCGGTAAAAAGCTTAATAAACCGAATCAGTATTGCCATTATTAATAAGCATTATGTGTCTAGATCCCACAGCAAGTTTTGTCAGTCTCACTCTTTGGGTAACTCTGGTCTCTATATTTTGCTTGATTAATATATTTACCTTTTGTTCATTATCTTAATTTATATATTGTACTACATATTTTAACATTGTTTTTTAAAAAGTCCTATGGATCTCTCTCTTTCCCACACCCATTTTCCTCTGCATCCACAGTAATGTTTATTTTGATATGAAGTCCATATCGAATAAACTCTGGAAATACAACCGGTATCGGTACATCATGATGTATCATGAAAAGCCATGGCTACCACCGCCTTTTATCATACTGAGCCATATTGGCATCCTCATAAATTGCCTTTGCCATCGCCGGCTGCCAAATGAGCTGGACCGAGAAGAGGGGCATGTTGAACTGAGTAAGCAGAGCCTGTTCTTTCGGGTGCTCCTGATATTCACTTAATCCATAGACCTTAACTTTCCACGGGACCTTAACTTTGTTTCTGTTCATCATAAACATAAGGACTGTTCCATGTACTTAGAGCAGTTAAACAATATTTGCACCTCGGAGCTGTTTCCATTTCAGTGGCAGGTGCATTGCTCCTTAATATGTTTTCTGGAACCATATAACGCCTAAGACATAAGAAGACATAGGAAAATAGCACCATCCAGTGGAATCTGACTGCCAAAACTTAGCTGTAGTGACTTGATCATTCTTCAACAAATCATGGTACAGTTTCAAAGTAGATTGAAAGCCATGTTTGGGAAGCATGCACTCTATCACAAGTACACACCTGAATTCAACGTTTATTTGTCAGTCTCACTTATGCAGTTGCCGCTGGTATTTTCAGCATAGGAACAGTTTGGAAATTGTGAGGAAGGTGCTTTCTAGATGCATTGTAGTTATTCATGGTATATTTCACGAAACCAAAAAGCAAGAAATGGAAATGAAATTGAAATGTGAAATTCTCATTTTGGGTTGAGGCTGAAGGAACAAACAAAACAGGAATTAGTGCTGTAGAACAAAAATAATACAAGTAGATTCTATGGGCAAGGATCCAACCAGGGGCACCAAATAGGATATTTTAATTTTTTTCTTCTTTGCACAGTCCGTGCCCTGTCTCAAACTGTATTCTGAAGTTTCCTTAGTTTCAAAAGTGGTTTGCTGGAGCCCTGGGCAGATATTCAAGGAATGTGTCCTTTGAGGAGGAAAGAGCTGGGAATTGTACCTGCTGCCCCTGCTGCCAAAGACCACATGTTTATGTGAAGGTGTGAATAGAGTCTCAATGTTTTCAAAATTGCTTGAAATCTCTTACCTGGTCAAGTGATTAATTTTGCCCTTTCAAGTGCCACATCAAAGTTGTCCCCTCAATGGTGAATTTGTTTACCTGTGACATACTGTGGCGCCACATGTCCTGGTCTCAAACTTGGTTGCACTGCCCTTCACACCTACTGTCTAATATTCTTTGGAGATTCATGCCATTGGAAGTGCATTAGGCAAAGTGAGGTAACAACATCTCTGGTGTTAAAATAAGATCCAGCTGCTCTCCAATCAGCTTCTGTACATGGGGTGGGCACCTTGCATTTCACCTTAGGCAGCAAAATATTTCCAGCCAGCCCTTTGCAAGTGACATGTTTAGGTCACTGTGTTTAAACTTTCTTCAAATCACCATTATCCAGAGCTGTATCTGAGTGATGAGGAATTGAAAAAACTTCATGATTTTGAAGAGCAGTGTGTGGAAAAGTACCTGCATGAGAAGAATGGAAGCTTGCATTCCAGTGACAGTGAAAGGATTCGTGTGACAACTGAAAGGTAAGATAACTTTTCCCCTGACAATGTTAGTTGTACTGCAATTCATAGAAGATAGTACAAAAACAAGCTGGAGTGCAGGACCGCAGTCCTAAATACACAGGTTCATGTAGTTCTTGTTGTCTATGCAGAATCAGATATGTTCAGAAAGGTATAGCTAATATACTGAGAAAAAGTGGGGTTGTGCATATGGACGTTTGTATTGAATGTCAGCCAAAATGCAGCTAAACTCTTTGAGTTCCCTTAGTATGTTAAATGCAGCAATGCTTTTCATTATTTAAGGCCACATGGAGTACCACCTTCTACTGATTCAAGTGTTGCTGAATGTAAAAAGCAATAATATATTAGGGAGAAAAAGATTTTCAATTTGCTAGCCTCTTTAAATTTTTTCTCATGGTTTCTATACCCCAAAACCCCACTTATAGTGGATTTCAATTCTACCAAATCTATTTCACTTCTCAAAATGTCTTTCAACAAGATCCTATTTCCAAATAGTAGCAAAACTTAAACAGTTTTTTAAGGTGAAGGCTTAGAAAGATTACCTGAACTTATTTAGCTAAAATAAGCTAACAGACAAGACAAGGGTTTATACATCTCTATTATGGGCCCTGTCATAATCTAAATGGATCTTGTTGAAAGACATTTTGAGAAGTGAAATAGATTTGGTAGACTTGAAATCCACTATAAGTGGGTTTTTTGGGTATAGAAACCATGAGAAAAATTAAAAGAGGCTAGCAAATAGAAAATCTTTTTCTCCCTAATATATTATTGCTTTTTGCATTCAGCAACACTTGCAGATTTGAAGATTTTTCAATTATAAAAGAGCAATACTTCAGGCAACATTTTACACACTCATTTCAAACATAGTGTGATGGGATAATGAGCTGCTTGTGCGTAAAAGCTTGATCCCTCTGGGGTTTGGCTGGTCACCCAAACCTAGGCACTAACGGAGCCCCCAAAGCATGACTCCGTCAGTCGCTGGTAGAATCCGACAGTGGGCGTCTACGGAACTTACTCCAACATAAAAGCTGTTTGACGGACATACGCCTCCTGGACTCTCTGCGTGACAGCTTCCGGCGAGGGGTGGGGGTTGCTAAAGGGGGTCTTGTTACCTCCTCACTGTTCTCACTAGAGGTATCCCAGAGCCTCTCCCCCGATTCCCTTTCCGCTGGAACTCCTGCTCTCCCCCTACTGGTTCTTTCTTCTGCTGTAGAGTCTCTCCTATTCTCCTGGAGCCTCTCCACCACCTGTCCCTCCGATGGCAGTTCCCTGACATCCACCTCCCCCCCAGGGCCCCCTTCACCCCCCCGCCTCCTCTCCCACTGGCGGTGAGGGCGGAAAGCCCCGGAAGGAACTCTCCTCGTCGTCCGAGGATTCAAACACTTCTAACCACGGCGTACCGTCTCTCTCCTCGTCTTCCTCTTCTTCGTCGGAGTCGGCTTCCTCACCCACCCCTGACTCTGGGAACCCTTCAAACTCCCCTTCCTCATCTGTGGTCCCAAAGTGTTCCCTTCTAAATCGTGCCACGGGTTGCGTTTTTTTTGGGAAACGCTGATGAAATGTTTCTATTAAAACCTCGTCCTTGACTAACTCTGCTGGTACCCAAGTGTTTTCCGACTCAACTTCCCCCTCCCATTCTACCAGATATTCCACCTGATTCCCCTTCCACCTGGAATCAATGATTCCTGCCACGTTCATGTCGCGTTCTCTCTCTTCTATCACGGGCGTTTGGGTGACCTCTCTCTCACGCTCCCCCCACTCACATCCCTCTCGGTACGGCGACAGTAATGACCTGTGAAATACTGGGTGCAATTTCATGTGACTGGGCAGTCTGAGTTTGAATGTTACTGGGTTGACCTGCTGTATGACCTCAAAGGGTCCCAATCTTTTGGGTCTCAATTTCTTACTCCCTCCCTTGAACGGTAGTCCTTGGGTGGATAGCCACACCCGGTTTCCCACCCTTATAGTTTCACCTTCCCTCCTATTTCTGTCTGCTTGTTTCTTATATTCTTCCTTGGCTTTCTCTAAGTTAAGTTGAAGCTGACGGTGGATCGCTTCCATCTCTTCAAAAAAATGTTCCGCCGCCGGCACGCTCCACCTCTCCCCTCCTTCTCCTGGAAATGCCCGGGGATGACACCCATAATTTGCCAGAAAGGGACTCATCCCTGTGGACACGTTCTCCGCGTTGTTGTAGGCAAATTCTGCCAGAGGTAACTTATCTACCCAATCATTTTCTCTGTCTTTTACATAACACCTCAGGTATTGTTGTAAAATCCCGTTTGCCCTTTCCGCTTGCCCATTTGTTTCTGGGTGCCGGGCAGTTGAGAAATTGAGTTTCACGTGCAGTAAGCTCATAAGTTTCCTCCAGAACCTGGAAGTAAACTGTTTCCCTCTGTCGCTGACCACCCTCAAGGGGGCGCCAGGCAACCTGAAAATATGCTCTACAAATAACTTGGCGGTTTCCTCCGCGGTGACCGCATGGGAACAGGCTATAAAATGACACATCTTAGTTAATAGATCTACCACCACCATGACAGCTGTTTTGCCCTTGGATTTTGGCAGGTCCGTCATAAAATCTATGGATACTGCCTCCCATGGCCTTTCTGGTGTGGGTAAGGGTTGTAATAGCCCCGCTGGCACCACCCTCTCCCCTTTCGCTCGCTGGCACCTGTCGCAACCCCTGACATATTCCCGTACGTCCTCCCTCACCTTGGGCCACCAAAACTCTCTGGTAACCAACCACATGGTTTTGTGCTGTCCAAAATGCCCCGCTGTGGGGCTGTCATGCAACTGCTTGAGTACTCTGCCCCTCAGTTCCCCATCTGGTATGTACAGTGCCCCTTTGTAATACAACGCCCCGTTCTTTTCTTCAAACCCCCCTGTGTTCTCCTCTGTCCTCCTGAGTTCTCTGAATTTCTCTTGGGCGTATTCATCGTTCTCAGTACCCTCTATCAGTTCCCTCTGCCCCACCAATGCCGCCCCACACACCCAGCGGTCTTCAGGGATTACATGCCTTGCCTCAGGCGCTCCCTCCCCCTCTAAGTACTCAGGTTTCCTGGAGAGAGCGTCCGCCCTCACGTTCTCGGAGCCTGGCACGTAACGAATCTCAAAGTGGAATTTGGAGAACTCCTGGGCCCATCTCACTTGTCTCTGGTTCAGCACTCGTGCTGTTCTCCAGTATTCCAGATTTTTGTGGTCAGTTCGGACTTGAACCTTGTGCTGCGCCCCAATCAGCAAGTGCCGCCATCTCCTTGTGCCGCCATCACCTTGTGCTTCATGAATGGCGAGCAGTTCTCGGTCGTATACTGTGTAGTTCCTCTCGGATTTGTTCAACTTCCGCGAGAAGAACGCACACGGTCTCCATTCGGACGTATCTTTTCCCGGCTGGAGAAGCACGGCCCCCACCGCTCGGTCTGACGCGTCAGTCTCCACCCTCATTGGTTGTTGTAGATCTACGTGCAACAGTTGCTCTTCCGACGCAAAAGCCTGCTTTAAGTGTTCGAACGCCCGCTGCGCTTCTTCCGTCCAAACAAATTTTTTCTTGCTGCTAAGACAATCCGTGATGGGCGCTGTTAAATGGGCAAAGTTTTTGATGAACTTCCTATAGAAGTTTCCGAAGCCCAGGAATCTTTGCACGTCCTTCTTGGTCTTTGGTGTTTTCCATTCCAGTACCGCTTGAACCTTGCTGGGATCCATGGCCAATCCCTTGTCAGACAACCGGTACCCCAGGAATTCCACCTCCCTGGTATGAAACTGACACTTCTCCAGTTTCACCCACAGCCGATTTTCTCGCAGTTTGCTCAGTACTTCTCTTACATCTCGCACATGCTGCTCCTCATTCTCTGAGTATACCAGGACGTCATCTAAGAACGCTATGCAGTTCTTGTAGAGCAATGGCCCCAGGACGTGATTCATGAACGATTGAAAACAGGCCGAGCCCGCCTGTAGACCGAAGGGCATAACGAGGTACTCAAAGGCCCCCAAGGGGGTGAACATAGTGGTTTTCCACTCATCCCCCTTTCTCACACGTATCAAGTTATATGCCCCTCTAAGGTCCAACTTGGTAAAAATTTTCCCTTTTCTCACCCGTGTCAGAATGTCATCAATTCTAGGCATAGGGAACGTCACTGGTTCTGACACTGCATTTAGGCCCCTGAAATCACACACAAGCCTGGGTTTACCCGTGTTTTTTTTGTCCACAAAGAACACTGGGCTGCCCCCCACCGCTCGTGACTCTCTGATGAAACCTCGCTTGAGGTTCTTGTCAATGAACTCCCTTAACTCCTGCATCTCACTGTCTGACATTGCATACAGCTTGCCCACTGGCAATTGTGCTCCTGGGAGTAAGTTAATTTGACAGTCAAAGGGTCTGTGCGGGGGCAGTTTATCTGCTTCCTTTTCGCTAAAGACGTCAATCAAGTCAGCGTATTGTGGTGGCACCTTCCCCTTGTCCATCACTTCCATCCCTGCTAGAGTGGCCCTGGCGCCTGCCTGACCCTCTCCCTCCTTGCAGTGTTCTAGGCAATGTGCTGATCCAAAGGAAACCACTCTCTGATGCCAGCCTACTAGCGGATCGTGTAGTGCCAGCCAGCTCATTCCCAAGATAATAGGAGCTCCTCCCAAGGTGGCTACGTTAAACGCTATCAGTTCTGTGTGTCTTGCCACCCTCATTATCATTGGTACAGTCTGTTGGCTCACTTCTCCCAACAGTTCCCTCCCATCAATCGTGGTAACCTGCAAAGGCTTACTTAATGGGATAGTCTGTATCTGGTGTTCAGCTGCAAACTCCTTACTCATGAAATTACAGGAACTACCTGAATCCAATAGCGCTTTTATCTTTAGTGGGTGTCCGTTTGCCAGTTCCAGCAACACCTCTATCACAAGCGCTGGTCTTGGAGGTTCCGGCGTGGGCACATTCACTACTCCCTGGCCTGGCTGCTGTGCCCTGATGTTGGCAACCAGGCGTTGGCTTTTACTTGCTCCTTGATTTCTTCTTCCTCCTTTCCCCCAACAGTTCCCGCCATCCCTTGCCATTCCTTCCTTTGCGGACAGACTCTGGCAAAGTGACCTGGCTGTTGGCAGAGATAACATCTCTTGGCGCTCTTTCCCTCCTTCTTCCGCCCCTCACTGGTGTTTGAAACTGCGCGCGCGCGCGCGCGCTGTTCCAAGTTCCATCGGCTCTGCTGGCGGGAAAGGCTGCTCCGGAATCTCCGGAATGCGGAAGTCCTTCCAACGTTCCCCCTTTCCTTCCCGCTTTTCCAAAGCTCTGGCTTCCTGGCGCGCTCCTATGGACAGCGCAGATTTAGTCAGATGGTCCATAGACTCCGCCCTAGGCGCCCGGGAAAGTTCATCTTTCACTGACGGAGAGAGCCCTTCTTCAAACAGCATTTGAATAGGTTCACTCGCAAGGTCCCACCCCAGTCTATGAATCAGCATGGTGAACTCAGTCCAGTACTCACGTACAGATCGGCTCCCCTGTTTACACGCCATTAACTGCCTGCGCACCACCCCTTGCTCAATCTCGCTGGAAAACATCAAGTCCATGGCGCGAAAAAAATTCATTGTGTCCTTTAAGATTTCATTATTGGCTGCCATCAGGGGCCTAATCCAGTCCCTCGCCCCTCCCTCTAGATGGCCAATCACGTACGCCACTCTAGAGTTCTCATCGGGGAAGTCATCAAACAGTAGATTGAGAGCATATTGCATCTCTGTCCTAAAGGCTTGATAGTTCCTGGGATCCCCCCCAAATTTCTGCACCAATCCAGGCACCTTTCTGGCAAGTGGGGTGGTTTTTCCCTTATCTGCATCTTGAGCCCTCCTCTCCTCGAGCCTCGCCGTTTGCAGCGCGAGCTGGACCTCCAACGCCCTGTACCTTTCTTCCAGGCTTGGACCTGCTCCAGCTCCTCCGGTTCTGGCTGGTTCGCTCATGATGCCCTCTGCTTGCACAAGCTGCTTTCAAAGTCTGTCGGATTGCTGTGATGGGATAATGAGCTGCTTGTGCGTAAAAGCTTGATCCCTCTGGGGTTTGGCTGGTCACCCAAACCTAGGCACTAACGGAGCCCCCAAAGCATGACTCCGTCAGTCGCTGGTAGAATCCGACAGTGGGCATCTACGGAACTTACTCCAACATAAAAGCTGTTTGACGGACATACGCCTCCTGGACTCTCTGCGTGACAGCTTCCGGCGAGGGGTGGGGGTTGCTAAAGGGGGTCTTGTTACCTCCTCACTGTTCTTACTAGAAGTATCCCAGAGCCTCTCCCCCGATTCCCTTTCCGCTGGAACTCCTGCTCTCCCCCTACTGGTTCCTTCTTCTGCTGTAGAGTCTCTCCTATTCTCCTGGAGCCTCTCCACCACCTGTCCCTCCGATGGCAGTTCCCTGACACATAGCTACCAGTTTCCACTTAGAATCATAGAACTGTAGAGTTGAACTTATAGTTTCTTTATAGTTATCAGGTATCAACTTTTTATGAAAGTATACAACATAATTTGTTATTCTATAGCACACTCTAGTTCTCGGGAGAAGAGTATATTAATTCTACAATTAAATTATTGATTGATTTGTCACATTAGTATCATATTTATTTGTAATTTATATACTAACTTTCATTTCAAAAGAAACACCAAGGCAGTTCACAAGACAACAAGGCAACAACAAAATACAACAATAAAAACCATGCCAATGAAGCAGAAACATCAATCTCAATTACAGTAGTCAGGAAATGCTGGGAGCCAACATTAATTGTTATGAAATATCCAGATAAATAAATAAATTTTTACTAGCCAGCAGAAGCATCCCACAGTTGGTGTCTGCCTGATATCCAACAGGAAATCTCTCCACAGGATGGGAGCCACCATGGAGAAAGCAATTCTCCACACCACTTTGAGCCAGATGCGTTCAGGTCATAGTACATGGGAGAAGGAGTTGGCCAGATCCAACAGGCTCTTGGGTTCTCTCTGGGAATCTGATCCTGAGCTATACAGGGCCTCTTTAGCCAATACTAGAACAATGGTTCCATTCACTGTTTGAAAAAGGAAATGTTATTAATTTAACTGATATACTGAAGAATATATATAATGCAGTTTCTAATACATCTATTATTTTCTCTTAGAGTGGAAGAGATGTTTTCACAACTGAAGGAGGTACATGAAAAAGTATTTTATGTCAAAGACGCTTTGCTTGCCCTGGATAGCCAGCTCGGACACTTACAAGACCTCTCTGCTTTAACCGTCGATACGCTTAAAGTCATTTCAGCTGTGGACACTTTGCAAGTAGAGGAGGCCCTTCTTGCTCACAAGAAGCATCAAACCTACAGGAAGCTTCCCCATAGCTGGAGCAATTCCATGTGCTCTAAGGCTTTGGGCAGTATGGAAAGTGTGTGCGATAAGAAGTATAATTACTACAGCATGCCACCTTCTCTTCAGAAAAGCTTGGCCAGGACACATTGGCCCCCAGGGGCTCATTGTGGCATTCTTGGTGCCCTGGACTACAAAGAGATCAAATCAATAAGCAAACACCAGGAGCAAGAAATTGAAAATGACACACTGACCTCTGGGGTATCGTCAGAGTGTAAATCAGCCCCTAGATATGGACAATTCCTCCTGGTTCCTTCTGGTCAGCAAGGAGCCTCTTTATCTGAGAATGCCACCTTAAGTTCAGCCTTCTCAAGTAGTCTGCTCAGAGAAGATGAACTGCAAGCTCAACCCCAAACCAAGCATGGCAGCATCACTGCTCAGCTGGATGTGCACAAGGCTCCAGAAAGAAATCCAGTTATCAGTGAAAAATGGGAACTGGAATTTTCATCCCACAAAGAGGATAGTGAAAATATCACTGAACCCTATTTGAACTTCCAAGAACCTAGAATTGCCAGTGAGGTCTCTATCCATTCTCATCAACACAGTGAGGAACCTGAAGGAGGTTATGTGAACTGGGGGTTCTTGGGAGATGATGAAAAGAGTTATTTCAGCAACAAGTCAAGGCAGTTGTCATGCACACATTTGGCCTACAATAAAGGCTGCCGTAATCCTCAACATGCACAGATAAATGAATCCAAATCGTTTTCCTGTGCTTCTGACAGATCAGGCTACAGTAGTGACAGCTCCCAGTCTCCTCTCCCATTCCAGCGCAGCATGTCAGTCTGGATCAATCCACGCAGGAAAAACTGGCCTTTCGGCAAGGGAAGTGGATTCTGGTCCCGCAAAGCAGAGAAAGTGGGAAAGACCTTCAGAATAAAAGGTAATGGCTACACATTGTTAGTGCTGTTTGATGGATTTTACTGCTGTTCTTTATGCATTAATCTTCTGGTGGTTTCCTGTTTTGCTTTGCTTTGTTTTTAATAAGGATTTTTTAAAGCATACCTTGAACACTATTATGAAAGACAATATATAGATGTCTTGAGTAAACAAATAAATGTTACGTTGCTTTAAGCCACTTTCCACAAAGAAGTTCCAAGCTCTTCCCAGCTGTTTAGGGGTCATTGTTGAGTGATAGCTGTGGGATGGTGGCTGTCCTCCACTTCAGTATTGGACTACCCTAGATCTGCTGCCTTTTCCATCCACTTCTCAGAAATAAAGGATATATGCTTACTATCAAACAGCGTCAGATGGAGCTGTTGACTAATTAATGATTTTAAAGATCAATCAAGTAATCAGTAGATTATATTTACCTACATTAGCACATTGGATGGTTGGATAGTGTTTTCGAGGTTACCAGCATGAGTTTGACCAAACTGCGGGAGGCAGTGGAGGACAGAGGTGCCTGGCGTTCTCTGGTCCATGAGGTCACGAAGAGTCAGACACGACTAAACAAAAACAACATTAGCACATTATAAAAACCTCCATTTAGGAGGCTTTTTTAAAAGTATAGAAACATGAGCATTCATAATTTAATAAAGAACACTTATCACATTATTAGAAGAAAAATCAGCTTTCACGTACTCTCTTGCCATGACAGACCACAGCCAATTCACACTCAATAAAGAGTGTGCTGTTAATTTTTAGCCTCATATTTTACATTTCCTTTCACTAATTAGAACTGGGCCTCATAAAGTAATCAAAAATTTAATTGATATATCTGATCAAAAATTTAAACCTTACAAAACAAAACTCCAAACCTGTATCCTGAATGTGATCCAAGGAATTGATAAGTTTGTTTTATTAACTTACTTTGGATTCAATGAATCTGGATTCTCTATCATGTACTTGTTTGGTCTGGGCAAGTGACTACACTAGATTCACAGTTCTCTATTTGTGAATAAGAAAAAGGCCAAAAGTAGACGAGAAGGCATTCATGGAATTTCTAATTGTGTGTTACAGCAACCTACAACTTAGAGTTGCGGTTACTGGAACAAAATAATGATTGTAATTAGTGCTGTGCATCCAGAGTGGTGGACTCGTAATCTGGGGAACCGGGTTCGCGTCTCCGCTCCTCCACATGCAGCTGCTGGGTGACCTTGGGCCAGTCACACTTCTCTGAAGTCTCTCAGCCCCACTCACCTCACAGAGTGTTTGTTGTGGGGGAGGAAGGGAAAGGAGAATGTTAGCCGCTTTGATACTCTTTCGGGTAGTGATAAAGCGGGATATCAAATCCAAACTCTTCTTCTGCTGCTTTAAAACTCAATGTCTGAGCACTTTTTAATTTTTTTGCCCAGACGCTTTCCTTGCGAAAACCCTCTCTTTACCACTGAATTGAAGCAGACATCAATCTGCAGAAAACCCTAATTGTTGTTTGTTCCAATTTTGCAATGAGAGCAGGTTTTCCTGGGGACTGTAGCGGGGGGTGGGGTGGGGCGGAAGCACTCAGAAACTGAGCTTTAAAACATGAGCTTGAAAGCTTGGGGCAAAAGGTCAGTGTGGATGAGCCCTAAGACTGCAGATGAGTCTATAAACATTAATCATTTTATATATTTATACTGAGATTTCTTTTCTACACTTCTAGTCCACCAGGGTGGCTTGCAACAGTTTAAAATGACAATGTCATAAAATGCAGTAAAATGCAACATTAAAAATAAAATGCAATCTGCAGGCATTACTTACTTGAGAGTAATGTCAATTGAACAGTGTAGGACTTCTCTCTGAGTAAATAACCATAGGCTTACATTTTGCAAGCACAACATAAATGATAAATATTGACCGCAATGTGATGACTGCAAGCATGTAGTCTAAGGGGAAGGGGAGGCAGTGTAACAGAGGAAAGTGTCCAGAATTCTTTGCATTAGTTTCAATTTCCACCAATGCACTATCAAAGCAAACAATATATTACGCTGCACAGTTTTAAAATTTAAGTTTGTTTAAATGTCACATGCACACCCTTATACACAGTAGTAGATATTAAAACTGTTAATACTGTAACATTCCAATCCTTTGTGTGACTGCTCTGAAAGTCTCAATGAATTAGTTCAATTAGACTTAATACCAGGTAGGTGTGAAACTTTATTGAGTTTTCTTTGAAATACAAATTTAGTTGCCTCCTCCCCACCCCCTGCCTTTTTACTCTCAGAGCTATCCAAATCTGCAGAGTCACATCAGCCAGTATTGGCAAAGGCAAAACTTGGAAACAAAGAAAGGAAGTCTTCGAGGAAGAAACAGAAAACTCTTCAGGTGCCGGTAGGTGAAGGTGGAATTAGAATTGTATGTCCTTTTTCTGTTTTTTAGCAAGCTGAGTAAATATAGAATTACACAGTTATGAAAGCTCTGCTCTGCTTTCAAGGTGATTTTTAAAACTGTTACTGGCCTGGCTGATTAATCATTGCATATTTGGAAACTGCTTGGCTCACGCTCACATTATTTTTTTGGGGGGGGGGGGAAGCAAGTAGCTCTGAGTGAAATCCAGCTGTCTAATACACACACCCCTTTTTACTCTGAGTAAAAACATCTTGGCTATGACTTCTGACCCGTGTTAGTGAATAGCTGTACGTACTTCCTCTTTGTTACTGCTAATGCTTTATTCATGTAACATTTGCAAACAATGATCTGCCCTCCCCATTATGTATAAGGGACTTCCCTGCTAGAGTAGTTTGAAAGGATTATGCTACTGGCAACTTAAGCTCAACTACCTGTCATCTTTGGCTGATTACTGTTTTTCCTTTTCTTTTGGCAGATGATTACAGTTGATGGTTGTCCCCAGAGCACCCAAGTAAGTTCAGAGCCACTTGAAAGCAGACCTGTGGGAGACAAATGGGAACACAGAACAAATGAGCTAACTTCACCGCCCTTCAATCAGCTAAGTATGTAATCCAAAGCAAATGATAGGTAGAATATGAAACGTTTGGTGGCAGCCAGGACCCATAAATACCACCCACAATAGCCTTCTTAAGAGAACAAATTGTGGGGATAGGCTATTAAATTTCTTGTGAATTATCTCTCCTGCTGTATCATCTGGGTCTGGATTGACTTCCAGAAATTTCACACTTTTCTGTTAGTTTATTGGCTGTTTGTCTCAAGCCAAGAGCCCTTCAGTTTAGCTTATACCAGCAAGCTGCAAGGTTGAAAAACCATTGAGACAGGTAAGAGGAGCCAAATAAAAGTAAAGGTAAAGGGACCCCTGACCATTAGGTCCAGTCGCTGATGACTCTGTGGTTGCGACGCTCATCTCACTTTACTGGCCGAGGGAGCCAGTGTACAGCTTCCAGGTCATGTGGCCAGCATGACTGAGCCGCTTCTGGCGAACCAGAGCAGTGCACGGAAACACCGTTTACCTTCCCGCCGGAGCGGTACCTATTTATCTACTTGCATTTTGACGTGCTTTTGAACTGCTAGGTTGGCAGGAGCTGGGACCAAGCAACGGGAGCTCACCCCGTCGTGGGGATTCGAACCGCCGACCTTCTGATTGGCAAGCCCTATGCTCTGTGGTTTAACCCACAGCGCCACCCGTGTCACCAAATCCACCTGACCCTTCCCCAAACCTCCCTTTCACACTTATAGACTAATCAGTGACAGATTACAGGTCAGCTTCCAAGAAAATAGGAAACCTGGGAACAGTATAGTACATACTTCTCTTCTACAGAGTTAATGATATCCCTCAATGCATACTGGTAGAAAAATGTGGTTTGATTTGATTGCCTATGTATTATACTCCATTTGTGGCACAGTAATTACCTTAATGAATAGGAAGTTGTTTTATTTCTACTCCCTGAGCATCAACACTACATTTGAAATACTGACCTGGGTGAGGTGACAGGGTATGATTCCAATTCTATTGCTTTAGAGGGCATGATGGCATCAAGAGCTTGCATACAACTTGATTTTGCAGATCTGCTGGAAACTTTCCATAGATTCTGAACAGGAAAGTCGTGATGGACCTTCCCACATTGGAGTGTCTCCAGAATAAGCTGACCTTCTTCCTCCCAAAATGGAAAATGCTCAAGCTGATCTGAATGTGGTCCATGGGCTGCTCAAATTCCCTCTCCTTGTTTCCTATTCCCTTCAATGTCACAGCAGGTGACTGTGCTGTGGTGACAGCATACCTCCTCTTGCCCACTGTCTGCTGTGGTGATGGGGACAAATATTGGGGGCAGTAAGTAAGCCTCCCATCAACTTTTATTTGTGGGGGCGGCGGCAGCGAAGGGACCTTGGCCCCTAAGAGTTGGCATCTATGGGTGAGAAGCAATGCACCAGGTTGCAAAGGCTCAAGCAGCCCATAAGAAATGCAGTGTTTCCAGTTATATCGCAGTAGCCTGCACATTTCTCAGAGGCACAGAACATCCTGTTCAGACTGGCCTATTCATGCATACATGCTTGCATTTGTCTGTCTTTTTAAAAAAGTTCACATGTGTTCTTGCTGTGTTTGCTTACTTGGCTAGGTTTGGACCGTATTGGTTGTCTGCGCCAGAGAATGAAAAACCAAGAAACGGCAAGACACACGGTACAGATTTGTGACTACCTCAGGCAATCACAAGAGGTAAGGCTTGAAGACATAAAATACTGCTAGTCAGCTCTTTACCTTCTGTAAATCTATGCCCAACCCACAGATTCTTGTGCTATATCTTGGTCTGAATTCACGGCTGAGCCCTAGGAAGACACTTTTCTTGAGAAATTTCATTTTATGCAGCAGGCAGAGTAGACTCTGGGTAAGAAATAAGTAATTAACCACTTAACCTTCAGAAAAGATTAATAAAAAAGCCATTAAACTATTGAATCATGAAATGGGAGTCTATATGAAGAAGATACTTTTTTTGAAACCAAGGTTTTATATGGTAATTCTCTAGGCCATTAAGAAAATAGAGTGAGTGGGGTCGGCTCTATTGAAGAATGATACTAAGCAAACTTCTTAGCTGTTTTGTGATATAATTATTCCTTGCAATTTGGGGATTAAACTCATCCTGCTATTTGTATTTTGGATTATGCATTTACCTTTAGATTTTTTCCCTTTCCATTTGAACTAATTTATGCAAACTAAAGTAGTGAAAACCAGAATGTCAAGGGCGATTCAAGTCGATGATGTTTTTGCCAATGACTTAAGCAGACTAGCTTGCTGATCAAAACAGACTTGGGAATAGAATTGGTAGGGCATTTTAACTGCTTCTCTTGATACCACAAAAGTCTTTATAAACATACTGCACCAAAGTAGAGTAACCTCCCAGCTTAGGTCAAACATTGCCATCTTGGTGGTTCCTTGCCTTGCAGGTCTTTCCCACCTGGCCTTGGGAGGTCAGGGCCCTGACTGATGGCAATGGCAGAAGCTGAGGCTAAACAGAATATTTGGCTGGGGCATGGGCATAGCCAGGAGAGGTCAGTGGGTCAGCTGCCTGCCTCTAAATCAAGTGAACAAATATAAATACTTCACTAATTGACCAATTGTGTCACAGATAGCTTGGTTCTGCCATACCTAACATAAATCCTGCTCCCCAAACATAATTCCTGGCTACATTCATGGGCTGCGGTATTTCTACTGTTGTTGATGTTATTTTTTTGTATCTTTATTTTTGGATCTTTTGATCTATGTGGAAATAGTTCAATTTGGTTGTGTACTTTTTGATGTGTTCCATTTATTTTTTATGACTACCTGTTTTACATTTGTAATTATGTAGATATTTTTATGTAGTATGCCTCCTTGAGCATAATTTTAACAGTGGAAAGGTGGCATACAGATAAAATGATGATGATGATTTCTGGATAAACATGGCTGCAGACTTGAGGACAACATGCCCAAGCAGCCATGAAATCAGGACATGTTTTAATTGAGAAAATGTATTTGCCATTTCCTTTCCCTTTCAGGATTTAAATAACAGCATGACTTGGACTAGGAAAAATAGGAAGAATAATTTGAGCCGGAGCCATTCGTAAGTAGTCCCAGGCACATCTGTCTTCCTTGGTTCACTTTGGATATGCAACATTGCTAATATCACTGCACAACAAATTTTGACAAAAGTAACACCTCTGAGATAAAAGTAGCCGTTTCTTGTAGATGAGTTGAGGAGCTGAACCCGAATATGACAATGAAAATGCAAAATTGGCTACTGTTTCTTAGAGATCTGCAATAGTTTATTACATAATCAAGGAATATGTACATACAACAAGGACCAGTGAGAGCCAGGTTCTTTTTCTGATGCCACTCTGTCTGTTCCTCAGGATCATCTCTGCCAAACGTCCAACAGTAGCCAGCCAACATGGAAACAGACCACTTTCTCCATTGTTGCAATTTCCTAATGAAAATGTTCACCATGTTCATGACTTGCCATACCTGTAGTTGCCAGGGAATAAATCCAAGTGGGAATGGAAAAAGTGGATCTTTAAGGACATATAACAGCCAAGTTTATAATACAGAGACAACATGTTCTCAACCAGTTTGTTGCAGTTTTCTGTCCTGACATTCCCGAGGAAGTTAGTTAACACCAGACAAAACACACCCCAGGCTTTTTTCCTGTCACCCTGAAGCAGGTTGTAAAACATACTGTCTTTGAAGAAGAAGAGGAGGAGTTTGGATTTGATATTCCGCTTTATCACTACCCCAAGGAGTCTCAAAGCAGCTCACAATCTCCTTTCCCTTCCTCCCCTACAACAAACACTCTGTGAGGTGAGTGAGGCTGAGAGACTTCAGAGAAGTGTGACTGGCCCAAGGTCACCCAGCAGCTGCATGTGGAAGAGTGGGGAATCGAACCCAGTTCACCAGATTACGAGTCCACAGCTCTTAACCACTACAACACACAGATCTGAGGACCCACAAAAAAAGCCCTCTTTAATTTTCGCTTCACTGAGCTGAGGGAATTTTGCAGCCAGGTACTTGAAAGTTGATCCAGTCCAGTCCAGGCTTTTACAGTTTTTTTCACCAGACCAAGTTTGATGTGTAGAGATGGTAGTAGGATTTTGTGTGTTTCTGCCAGTGCTGGGTATTTCACATTCTTCTCTCCAACCTTCAGATATTTTCTCTGAGGCCAGTCTTTGCTCAGCTGTTCCATCAACATAGACACTACCTTCATGTCACCACAGAGAAGGCAGTCATTCTGGCTGTACTGAGGACAGTCTAACGGCTGTTTTAGGTTGCCATAGGCTTCCTGGCCTGTGTGCCTGGGGCCACCAATCTAGTGTTAGTACTTCTCAAGATGAACAATTCTAACAGCCCCATATTGTCCTGCACATCTTCTTAATGTGGGCATAATTTTATGTTCCCTTCCAATGTCTGTAGCATTATTTGTTTCTCCATGTGGTACTGCACATAAGTTTTTTGTTATCGTTATGTGTAAAGATGAAAAACTTCATTTTCCCTCCTGCATTTATTATATACTTAATATGGATATTTTTTTTCAAGCACATAAAACTAACTTCAGTATTTTCTTTTGAACAGGTTGAGTAGTTCAGATGGAACTCTTGGTAAGCATTTTTCTTATTTGTAAATTGCATAGTTATAAAATGTATAATTAGAATAGACCTTGGTCTTTTCAAAAGTCTATTAATATCAGCTCACCATTTTTAGACCTTCCTATAGTTGTGGTACATAATTCAGAGGTTGACTTGGAGACTTCTGCAATGAAAATACACTTCCATTTATGACTTTTTTAAAGTTAATGCTTCAGATAAACTGTCTTCAGAGGAGTCCTAGAAAAGATGAGGCCATGCTTTGCTAGACATCTGATGGTGAATGTCTGTGAAACCTGAAAGGTCACATATGTATCAGCCTAACAGATTGGAGACCTGTGCTCAAACTAACAAAATGAATTTCAATAGGGACAAATGTAAGGTTATGCATTTAGGCAGGAAGAACCAGATGCACAAATATAAGATGAGGGACACCTGGCTTGCCAGTAGTACATGTGAAAAAGGATCTAGGGGTTTTAGTAGACCACAAGCTTAACACGAGCCAACAGTAGAACCCAAACCATGGTAAAAGCTTACAAATATATGCACAAAGCATAGCATATAGTTGCTTGTGTGCCACCATACATGAAGTCAGTTTAGACATCACTCCAAAGTATAGTTAGCACAAGCCATGGTTTGCACACCATGTGTCTGATTCTGGTTTGTCAGAGAAGCTAACCATGTATTGTCAGTTCAAACTGCATCACACCTAACCATAGTTAGGCATCCCAAACCATGCTCTGCCACTGATGATGTTTGAATTGAGCCTCTGTCTCAAGTAAGATTATGGTACACGGGTGGCACTGTGGGTTAAACCACAGAGCTTAGGACTTGCCGATCAGAAGGTTGGCGGTTCGAATCCCCGCAATGGGGTGAGCTCCCGTTGCTTGGTCCCAGCTCCTGCCAACCTAGCAGTTCGAAAGCACGTCAAAGTGCAAGTAGATAAATAGGTACCGCTCTGGCGGGAAGGTAAACACCATTTCCGTGTGCTGCTCTGGTTCGCCAGAAGCGGCTTAGTCATGCTGTACGCCAGCTCCCTCGGCCAATAAAGTGAGATGAGCGCCACAACCCCAGAGTCGGCCACGACTGGACCTAATGGTCAGGGGTCCCTTTACCTTTACCTTTTCAAGTAAGATCAGAGTTTCTTTGTACATTATAGAATCTAGGCCACTTTATAAATGTCTCTTTATATTAGTTTTGCTTCTTTATTATTTGTCTGTTTTAAATTTTACAACATCTTAGATGTCATGAGTTAATGAAGCAGTATTGCTATAACATTATTGTCATCATGTAGTTAATGGAATGCATAATGACTGAGGATGGAATTGAGGAGATCAGACCTTTGGGATCCCATGAAGCACAGTGGACAGTAAAGGGGTTTTTATCGTCCCTAAAGTGCAATTTCCAGCTCTTCAGCTTTGGAGAAGCTGAGTGTCCTTGAGTTGACTATTGCCTGTCATTCTGTGTTCTCCAGCATAATTACGTGTTGTTTTATTGACAGTTTACACAGGCTACATTTTGTACTTTATAGCACAGTTAAATTAATTCCCTTCCATAGAATGCTAAGCCAGTCATATTATTTCATAACCTTCTTAAACTTAAACAGCACATTTATCTCTGCTTGCTTTGGTTAAAACAAAAACCTGTTGTTGTTGTTGTTAGAAATCTCATCCTCCTTAAAGACTCAAGATCTGCACCATCATTACTCCGGTAAGTATTAATTATGTAAGTGATAGCTGAACTATATTAGTAGTTGATAAGCATATTAATTCTTTTCCCCTGCCATTTTTTGATAGTCTCACTTGGAAGTAATTTGTTATCAAAAGCAAGATATTAATGTGATTTGTAACACAGAAGTGAGTGGGAAGATTATTTATCACTTTAACACTAGCTTCTACATAGCAAGTACTGTAGTTGTTGGTGAACCAAGTTCAGAGTTTTAAAAAAACTACTGGCAGGGAAGAAATGGCAGTTTCACAGCCAAAGACAACACAACACAGGGAAATAGTAGAGGAACATACAGAAGCAACAGCTTGTTAATCTCTATTAATTTGTACTTGTCATAAAAATGCAATGTTTTCTGCATATTCTTGTTCCTACCATAAGTGGATTATCTTCAGGTTTTGTTTGTTTTCAAACTGGGAATTTCTAAAGTAAAATTGCTCACATGGAAGGAATCTGAGGAGCATCCAGACCAACTACTGATCATTTACCCATATGCTGCATTAACTTGGTAAAAAGTAATGCGCCTCATCCACTTCCTCATGCGTTATAAGCAGTGATCAAGGGTGAGCACCTGCCTTGTATGTCTGTAAACAGGGAGAGGTTTTTGTAATTTTAGCAAATAGGTCAGGCTGATTGTGTCAGAGTCTCGGTTGCAGCCTCTCAGTTTTATGTACACTGCTTAGAGTTCATATTTTATTAAGTGATTTATATTTTCTTCTAAATAAACAAGAAGTAAAAGGAAAAGCCTCCAAATCTTAGGAAGCCTGCCTTGTCGCTAGTGGGCCACAACTGATGTATCAGATCAAATGTAACAAAATAGCCTTCATAGCTTCTGATTTTCACCTTAAAATGATCAATTGCCAATTCAACCATTTGAACACTGCTCAACCAGAGCTCTGTTTTACATTCTCCATCTGAACATGTACCAGTCAGTAGAATGCCACAAAACTATGTGTGAGGATAGTGAGAAATGTGTAGAACATGCCAGTAGATGTCCCTATAGTCCACACTTACTTTAGAGTCTGAAAATCTTTGCACATTTCAATTGAGAAGAGCATAGTTAAATGAAATTCCAAAGTTGTGTCAGTTTTTCAGTCAATAACTGCCAATTTCACCTCCTATCTAGCTATTACTGTACATCATAAGTCCAATGAATGTATCAACAAAAATTAAACACACCTGCAATGGGTGAGTTGTGGCTAAGAACGCCATGGCAATGTGGTATGAAACAAAAGAGAGACTTTCTTTTGGGGAAATTGGTTGGGAAGATTTCCACTGCAAAATTGAGTTGGAGAACTATGTTTCCCCAAATATAATATTATCTTTATTTAGACCTATTTATTATTATTTATTTCTGAATCTTAACCCTCATTTGTTTTCTAGCACTGGAATATTTCTTCAAATGCAGATTCCTGAAGAATGGCTACTAGTTAGGTTGACTAGTTAGGACTCTGAATAATTATAAGATTCTGGGTTGGAAACACAGCCTCGCTCACTTCAATGCCAGCCTGTACCACAGAGGGCTTGTTTGACTTTAGGCAAGCTTTTTAAACATTCTCTGCAGAAAAGAACCTAACACATATTGCCCTATGTTGTGCAATAGTTAATTTTCCTTGCTCTCCCGGAAGGGAAGAACATATCTTCCTATGTTAGGTAAAACATTTCCATCATTTCTCACCTGAGGCTCTTCTTTGGGTGCCTCCCCTTCGAGAGGTCCGGAGGTTGGCAACAGGAGAACAGGCCTTTTCTGTGGTGGCCCCCCATTTGTGGAATGCCTGTCTTTAGGTACCAGGCAAACATGTCTCTCTTCAAACAGGCATCGGGCTGATTTAACATTCTATGACATTTTAAATGTGACTTTGCAAAGGAGGTTATTGGTTTGTTGTGTTTTTGTTTTATTATGTATTTTGTGATTCCATTTTGTATCTTTAGTTGTGAACTCCAGATGAAGCACAGTATAAAAATTTTAAAAATAATATAATAATCTCAACCATACCCAAAATAGAAGACCTCAGCATTACACAACACCCCAAATGTTGTTGATTATTTAATTTACATGCCACTTAATGCTGAAATAGGCTTCTAAGCATATCAACCAGGGATGCTAAAATCTTACTGGCTGTGGGGCTGAGATTCCCCCCCCCCCCCGCCCCTCACCATTGATGTTCTGCTTAGAATAGGGGAACAAATAGGAGGGGGAGAGAGTTGAGGGCAAACTGTTCACTTTACTTTGGAGGCAGCTGTGGGACTGTTTTTCCTTACAACTTAAAAAAAAATGCTACTTGAGGCAATTGGAGCAAATGCCATTCTAGGCTAGGGCTTTCTAGAGCAGTGTCTCTTTGTTGAAAAAAGTAGTTCCTTTCTTTTTAAACCACTACAGTAACCAACCCTAAACAGCCCCTTGCTGAAAATGAAGCAGTTTTGCCCTCCTCTCTGAAAGTCACCAGACTTCCACTTCCACTTTGAAACCTGCAGTGTGGCCATAAATTCCTTTTTGGGGGGTGGCAGCTGTTCAAGGTAAACTCAGTTCTAGGATATTCCCAAACCACTCCATCTCTGGTGAGCTGCTGTTAAGGCACTCTTATTTCCAGGAACGATTCCTGCAGCCAAATCACACACAGATGCATGTAACTTTCTCCTCCTCCTCCTCCTCCTCCTCCTCCTCCTCCTAAGACAGAACTTATAGCAGGATAGCAGGAACAGGCTATTTCTCTTAGTACTCCCCCCCCCCCCCCAATCTCCTGACTGCTTTTGTCCCTGCAAGGATAATGATAAAAACATGTCACTTATCTTTTCACCTTTAAGGAGAAAACCAACTGGGGTGTGTGTGATTTTGAGCTGGTGAAATGGCTGAAAGCAAAGAAGATTTATCACCCACTGCCTGTCACAACTCTGCTCAAGATTATAGTCTCTAATGTCTGTCTTTCTTAATAAAGAGAGAAGAAGAGTTATTTTTGTGACTACATACAACATGTTGCATAGCCTTTTACGTACTTGTCAGTACAACCCGTGTTCTTTCTTCCCAGCCTACACAGTTCTTAACATAAATTATGACAGCAGCTGCATACAGACATGCTACTTAATTCATGCTAAACACCATCTTCACCTGGTCTCAAATGGAAGACATAATAGTTTAGGCAACACCACCAAACAAACCAGGAACTAAGCACATAAACCTAATAAATAATTCCTGCATTGTCCCATCTTCACCTGGTCTCAAATGGAAGACATAATAGTTTAGGCAACACCACCAAACAAACCAGGAACTAAGCACATAAACCTAATAAATAATTCCTGCATTGTCCCTAAACTTGACTGCTTGAGCTTGAGCCAAGGATTGCAGTGGTAGGGAAGATGGATGGGTTGCTATGTTGGGTAAAAACTAATGTATTATTATTATTATTAGTAGTAGTAGTAATATTATTGGCTGCCCCAGCTGTACTGCATATTTTTCATATAATGTTGCAGTGCAGAGTAGGGTGATGTGTGCTGTGAAGATGGGCAGTGGAAACCCAGTACTTGGAAAGATAATAAATAATGAGGATTTGATGCTTGGGAGCCAAGGGCCTTGTCCACATGCATATGTTGAGAAGTATCACCAAATGTTTCTGGGCAGAAAATAGGAGTAAATGACGCACTGCTCAAGTATGACCCACCTGCCCTATTTCTTTGCAGCTGTCGAAAGGAACAATTTAATGAGATTGGCTCATACAATACCTTTCACACCAGTACAGCTCTTTGGTGAGTACCAGCTTCTCTATGAATGCACAAAGAGGGGAGTAAGCCCCACTGAAATTGGGGAGACTTACTTCTGAGTAGACAAGCATAGGAGTGCACCATTACTGGATGAAATCATACGGCATGTAATACATCTTACCTCTTCACTGTGGTACCAAGAAACAACTGCTTTGTATATAAATAGTTTTAAGAAAACAAATTCAACAAGTTCTACTTGTATAAGTCAATGCATTGACTGTGTCCTTTCCAGATAATATTTCCAATGTATTTTGTCTTAGCTGGAGAAGAAGTGACCGTCTATAAACTGGAAGAGAGTTCTCCACTGAATCTTGATAAAAGCATGTCCACCTGGTCACAGCATGGGATGGCGGCCATGATTCAAGTGTTGTCTCGGGAGGAAATGGGTGGAGGCCTAAGGAGGGCCATGAAGGTCATTTGCACCTGGTCTGAGAATGAAGTGCTGAAGTTGGGTCAAGTCTTCATTGTGAAATCTTTCCTTCCCGAAGTAGTTCAGTCATGGCAAAAGATCTTCCATGATGGCACCGTGCTCAATCTCTGCCTCAGAGTGCGTATGATTTGGCTAGAAAGCCATACGGACTCCATGAGATCGTTGAACCCCTGTGGAGAATTATTTAACAGAAGTCTTTCCTGAAGTTGAATGCCTGGCTACCTGGGAGGACCCTGGTGGCATAAATGGGAAATGTCGCCATTTCTGTCCCCTTCTGTCGTACCAAAAAATGTGTTGAAATTATATCCAAACATTGCACATAAAATATATTGGACACATTAGGCCGGGACAAACCAAAAATGACAATGTAACTATAAAAGTCAATGAAACCCAATTTGCAATCTGCCTGCACTGCTTTGGGGGGGGGGGGGCACTGCATAGAAGCCACCCCAAGGATGTTTTAATATCTGCTGTAGGAATTGAGGAGGTCAGACAATAGGGTGCTTTGCATCTTTGATTTATGCTAGAAAACAAACCATGGTTGGGCATTCTTAGCATTTAACAGCTAAGACTGTATCTTATGTCTTAAAACTGTTTATAACTGATGTTTGTTTTCTCCATCTAAGCCACAGATAGTGGTTAGGAGTATGATCTCTCAGCTGGAAGCCCCCAGTGCAGCTCTTGCTTCAGCCATAAAAAGACTTACTGGGTGGCCTGCAAGCTGCAGGATCTTGCCCCAAAGTGTAAATCGGAAATAATGGGGATGATGATAATACTGGCTGTCTTATTTCAAGAGCTGTTGTAAGAACTGTTGCAATAATGTAGCTGTAGTGACTTTTGTACTATTTTTGTTGTTGTTGAAAAACACTAAATACTATGCATTGTTGTTATTCCTAGGAAATACAGCAGCAAAGAGCTGCTCAGAAGTTGATATACACCTTCAATCAAGTGAAGCCACATACCATTCCCTACACCCCAAGGTAGGGAAGCTGTTTTCAGGCATAACATGGAAGATGTGAAACCTATCTAGGTTCTGTATGAGATGCCTTGCTTAAACAGATTATCAGTCAATGACAAAAGTCAGTATTACCGGGCAGGCAAAATCCTGGTTCAAAACTAAGACAAGTATTAGACAAACAAAACAATATTTATTTTATGAATTATTTATCAAGGTAACATACAGTTTTGCCGCACTATTCCACCATAAAATAGCACTTAAGGTGGCTAACAAAATAACAGCAGCAGCAGCAGCAGCATTAAAATAGAATATGGACTTTTGTCAAAGTTGTTTATGTTGCCATAACAGATATTTTCACAATTTTCTGATGGGTTGGGTAATAAACAAAGCAGTATTTGCAGCTGAGATGTGCTTCTTTAACCCTCACTGACAGGTAGGGTCAAATGCACTCCAACAGCATGGATAATTCCACAATTTTGGGGGGATAATCTTCTACAATTCCATGTTCCAGGTTGTCCTCAAGTGTGATGAGGTGTATGGTTGTTTCAGACGTTCTACTCCTTAACTGAATGATTGATCAGTGCTTTTCCTCTTAAATTGTGTGGTCAATTCTACTCCTTTTGGATTGAATGAGGAACACAAAGAAATAGAGGCATTGACCTAAGCTCATTGGGGTGAAAGGAACCCTGCAAAACTCTGTTTAAAGTTATTAGAACTCAGCAACTCTACGGATAGACCAGAACCTGTTCTGTCTATTTTGTGCGAGAAAGGAGCATAGAGAGGGGAAAAATACTCCAGTTTTTCTCATAATCAGTGGTGGTTTTTTTTGGCACACACAAAAAAAGTTCCTTGGGTGCCAGCACATAATGACTACTGGCACTCCAAATCAGTAAGTTCTGTCATGAAGAAGATCTGGTGATAACAGGTCTCACACCTCGTGGGTACCCCACAAAATCTATTTACAAACTTGAATTTTATATTTTAAAAGTCCAGTTAGAAGCTTCCTTGTGATCCTGCAAAACATTTTTTTCACCCTATCATTTTGCATGAAATGTACTAATCCAGCTTTTGGGATCACTGACATAGCCCAGTTGTATCTGCACTTTTAACTTGGCTGATGGTCAGACAACTCTCGATCAATGACCTTTAGATGACAATTGGTCTGTGTTCATGAAAAGGTCTTTGTAAAATGTGTTGTAGAGGGTGACCACCAGAACCTTTGGGGTGCCACGTCACTGGTTTATTTCAGAAGAATCAATACAATTGTCAGCTTCAACACTGAAGTACCAGGGTTAAGATACTAGCTTTATGCTCTGCGCAGTCATGTAATTTGTCCTTTGAAGACAGTACCTTGCTAATAAAAGAAAAGGAAGGAAGAGTCCTTTAACGCATAAGTAAGCAAATAAAATACCGTAGCTTGTGGTTAAATGTGGGATGGCTTCAGTGTAAATGCAAGCACCCCCCAACCCTCACTAGCAAGCATTCATTCATCAGAATATCAGAGCTCAGAACTTGTTCTGCCATGAAATAAAATATAGAGGCCAGGCCAGACCAGGCCACTGATGGATCAGGGCACAGTCTGAAGAGAAGTAAACTTTGGAGAGCCAGCCCAAAACGGCCCTTCATTATGTGGAGGTGGCTGACAGCTGGTGAAGAACTAGGGAAGGCTTCTGAAAGAAAGCGGCACCTCTAGATTCAGGCGGTGGCCTGGCTAAGGCCAGACTCATCTCAGCTCTTCAGCCTTTCATAGTTCATAGTTCAGCTCAGTTTCAAAGCTGTAGCAGAAAAAGAAAACCCATTCGAGTTTATGTTTTAATTTTCTGTACCATGTAGAGGTAATATATTTAAACACCCACCTGTGCAGCTCAGTTTCAGATTTCTCTATCTAGCCATACTTATTTGATGAGAGATCTCATAACTTGGTTCTGAATACTTAGAATAAAATTTTACAATTTGTTTTACAAGCAATTTTATAGAGTATCAAGAGTAATATTGGCCTTTCCCTCATAAAAAAATCTGAACGCTTTATCAAAGTGAAAACCAGTGTTCCATTTCAGAAGAGTTTTTAACCTGGTTTTTATTAGAAGGGATGAGCCTATCTGATTTTTAAGGACTTTGACCACACTTGTTTGGAGATCTGCAACTAGACCAATAAAGTTGCTATTTTCTATCTCCCTGGATGGCTCCGGTACAGAAATAGATACTTTTGATCATGCTGTGATTGCCTTTTTGTTACAGCTTTTTATAAGCTCCATGTAAAGCATCTTGCCATAGACAGGAGTGTTTTCATGACTCAAGAGAATTAAAAGGAACTTAGTTGAATTAAAAGGAACTTAGAGTTTAAAGACAAATGTGTTCCCTTTTGACTTGAAAGAAAATGTTATTTATATAAATTTATTGTTTTTTGTTAAATAGTAGGGCTGTGCATTTGCCTCGGATGAGGCATGATTCTGAGGCAAGAATCTCCACCTCAGAGATATTAGGACCGCCTAGAAGTTCATGGCAAAGCAGGAAAGCTCTGAGACTTTGCCACCACTTCAGAGTCTTGGGAGGGCTTCTAGGATTAAATCCAATTCTGCCAAAAAGCCACAAAAAGGTAGATAGGTGTTAGTTGATTTCCTACTTAAATCAATGGGAAACCTACCCGAAGCTTCAGAAAACAAGATGGGGTGACCTCTGTTCTGAGGCAAAGTTACAGGTAGTGACTGCACTTTGACATTTGCCAGATATGCAAATCATTTTTTGTTTTCATCAAATGCAGCAAAAGAACATTTGCTGCCCCTGCTGTGCTAAATCTGCCCACCCCCTCATATTTGGTAATAGTGGTGTGGCTCATGGGAAGACGTTCACCACTCAGATAACTTCCTGACTGACAATATCCTTCTTTCAGGTTCCTGGAAGTCTTCTTAATATATTGCCATTCAGCCAACCAGTGGCTTACAATAGAAAAGTACATGACTGGAGAATTCCGCAAGTACAATAACAACAATGGGGACGAGATCACACCTAGCAATTTGCTGGAAGAAATGATGCTGGCTTTTTCTCACTGGACTTATGAGTATACTCGAGGAGAGCTCCTTGTGTTAGATTTGCAAGGTAAGTGAGAACCAAAATACTCTGCTGTAAAACTGAGGGAGGCCATTCAACCCTTACGTACAACATAAATGAAAACAAGGACCAGAGACAGCTGTAAGCTCTTCATGCTTTGATGACAGTTTCTTTTCACTGAAATTATGACAAGTAGTTTGGGGCCCAACTCAGTTTCCTTACCGACTCCCCTTGGATTGCCACCTCATCATTTAGATGGCTTGGTCTTTTAAAGAACTCTCTCACAGGAAGTGATAATGGAACTCTTGTGCCTCCTACACTGCTTGAAAACTGATTTGGTTGCCATCCTCTTCCTCTGTCTGCCGTAGGGCAGAACAAGATTTCCAGTAGCCACAGGGAGATGGATGAAGGGCTGGTAGGGGCAGGGCAGCATTAAAGAGATATGTAGCCCCTTTAAGTGATAACCTCTCCATGCTATCTTTCTTTTAGGGAAATGTGCAGTTGTGCTCTGCTGACTTCTGCAATTGGTTTTTTAAAAATTAGCAGGGTTATACAACACAAATGTTTCAGTAAATGTGGGCTGAGCTGTGCTAAGTTCACCTTGTGGGAAAACAACACTTCCAAAAAGACAAATGAGTTTCATCTACAGAAGGAGTAAGCACACTCACACCTATGAAGACCACGCTCTCTTCTGTCCTTCTCACACAAAAAAGCCAGGCCTGACGTGAACTAAGTTCTGCTCAGAGTAAACCTGTTGAAGTTGATGGACCTACATAGGTCTATTCTATGAATGACACTGGGTACAACCCTCACATGGAAGAAGCATTGGGACAAGAAGCATTGGGGGGGGGGGTTAGCAAATGGGCACAAAACGGGCCCTACATAAAACAGAAGGGGGGCCCACCCCACACTAAACACCCAGTGCAGACCCAGGCACAGAAGTGAATAGGGACGCTTCTGTTCAAACAGCAGCTTCACACACAAATCAGATCTTACACAAATACAGGCGCTGGATTGGGACTAGGGTGTTTTAAGGGAAATAGTAGACAGTTTTGAAAAGATGAACAACACCTATAAAGCAGTAGCAATATAATTGTCTGTTATTGTGTCAAAGGAAATGTGTACTGGAAGATAAAGGTTTAATTTATTTACAGTGTGCAAAAGGCCTGAATTACACCGAGACACATTTTTCAAACAAAATAAACCTTCCAGTCCCCTAACCTCATTTATTGTTATCTTCACATTCAAAATTTAAGAGTCAAGTGATTTAAAACTGCTGTGTGGGTGGCTTCTTTTGAAAGCTTAAGTGCATGTGAAGGTCTTTCCACAGAGCCATGGAAGACTTGTGGGGAAGTTTGTGCATACCAATAAAAGATAACAACAAACTCTGACATATTCAGTTCAGCTTTCAGAAAAGGTCTGGATTTCAATATTGTGATATTCTTAAAAATCATATTCAGGCCATGGTGCTCCAAGCATCCCTTTGTCCATAGCACAATATAGTTGCATGCTCCTAAAAGCATAATAAGCAATTAATGTGCTATTCAGAGAGTGAAAATCACGGCTGCCTTGGTCAGTGGGGATGGGGTGCAGAATGATGTGGTTTTCTGCATGGCTCTGTAGTATTACATATTGTAACCTGCTCTGGGACTGGCTGGTGAAGGTGGGTAATAAGTTTAAGATTAATATATGTATTTCAAAGAATTGCAGACTGCTTAACCCCAGCAGAGACAGATTTAGGGGAGCACGACCAGTTCGGCTGCACTGGGTGCGGAGCCTGGGGGGCACTGCTGGGGATGCCACAACTATGATTTACAGCAGAGTGCGAGAGGTGGAGGGGTGCCAGATTTTGGCATTGCACAGGACACTGCTGAAATTTGGGACCCCAATATCTGCCACTGTTCCTAGTAATCTCTAAGAAGTGTACAGGGGACCCAACACAATAATAGTAAAAATGAGTTAAAACTATTGTTATGTATTCAGTGGTCTGTGTTTTTGCCTGAGCTTGAGTCTGGACTATGGATTCTGAGCTCCTGTGTTCTGATTCACTACATGATGTCCAATCACAGAACATTTCAGGATTTGGGTCTCTGCCATTGGCCCTTGAACTCTGAGTCGTGATTCGCAAGCTTGGAAGTTTAGACAGCCAATCATGTTGGCAGTGGGAGTGGTCTAGGCTTTCAGGAATGTATATAAGCAGTTGCTTTGCCCCTGTTTCCCAGTTATGTAGTTCAAGAAAGGTTCTTGCTGTTATCGCTGTGTCTTGCCTCGTGGGAACCCACCTAACTATAATATCAGAATTCAATTAAAAAGCCTCCTGGAGGAGGACGATGAAGAAGTATTCAGTAAGCACCAGATATTCAACAGTGATGGGACCTCTCTGATCTCAACTAGAAGGAAGTTCCACAAAATGGGAACCACAGTACAATGCACAGAGCTCCATGTGGCTATGAGCTGTGCCACTGAATTCTTGGAAAATCTGAATCTCAGCAAGAGAATCACCGCTGGACACAAATGTCAGCCATTAAGTGGGAATTTCACTTCTGCACCTCTCCTCAATTTTACCTACACCCAATTTCAATTTATGCCATCACAATCTAGGAAGGTTGGAATTTAGGCAAATCACAATTAGTAGTAGGCCCAGTGAAAACTGTTTGTCATTAGCTTCTTAGATAAGCCTAGTCTTATACTGGAGATTCTATAGATATGTGTATATATTGATATTAATATCCATATCTATCTATCTATCTATCTATCTATATCTATCTATCTATCTATCTATCTCTATCTATCTATCTATCTATCTATCTATCTATCTATCTATCTATCTATATCTATCTTTCTATCTATATCCCTATCATCTTTTTTTAAAAAGATATTTATTAAAGATTTTCTTAATACAATAATAAAAAAACAAAGAAAATAACATATAACTTTACAATAACCATATTTTCTTCACTTCTTTGGACTTCCTCGCATCTCTCGTTCCTGCGTTCCAGGTTTAACTTTACCCAGCAATTTATCACCTTGTTTCAATTCTTATATTATAATTTTCCAATATTGTGTCCCTAATTTTAGATAATATTACCTAAACCTTAAAAGCTTAATTTTAACATAATATTTATCCAAAATTTATCTTTTCTTATATTTTCATTTATCTTCATATTCCTTTTAACTAACTTAATGGTGCCATATTGTTAATAATCTTACATCTTTCTTAACACTCATACAATTTATAATATTTTTGTAAATAGTCCTTAAATTTCTTCCAGTCCTCCTCCACAGCCTCTTCTCCCAGGTCTCGGATTCCGCCAGTCATTTCTGCTAGCTCCATATAGTCTATCAGTTGCATCTGCCATTCTTCCAGTGTGGGCAAATCTTGGGTTTTCCAGTGCTTGGCGACAAGTATCCTTGCTGCTGTTGTTGCATACATAAAAAATGTTCGGTCCTTCTTTAACACCCTCTGGCCGACGATGCCTAAAAGAAAGGCCTCTGGTTTCTTAGGGAAGGTATACTTAAATACCTTTTTCAACTCGTTATATATCATTTCCCAGAAAGCCTTAACTCTAGGGCAGGTCCACCAGAGGTGAAAGAACGTTCCTTCAGTTTCTTTACATTTCCAACATTTATTATCAGACAAATGGTATATTTTTGCAAGCTTGACTGGGGTCATGTACCACCTATATATCATTTTCATAATATTTTCTTTCAAGGCATTACAAACCGGTGAATTTCAAACCGGTGGTCCATAACCTTTCCCAGTCAGCAAACATGATATTATACCCAATGTCCTGTGCCCATTTTATCATAGCCGATTTGACCGTTTCATCTTGTGTATTCCATTTTAGCAGCAAATTATACATTCTTGAAAGTACCTTAGTCTTAGGTTCTAACAATTCCGTTTCCAACTTTGATTTTTCCACCTGGAATCCTATCTTTTTATCTCTATCTCTATCTATCTATCTATCTATCTATCTATCTATCTATCTATCTATCTATCATCTATCTATCATCTATCTATCATCTATCTATCATCTATCTCCATCTGATAACAACACAGCTGCAAAATATTCATATGCACAGATGGGTTTGTAAGGAACCAGGTACAGCACTTAATATACACAAATGTAATTATTTTTATCCAGGATGGCAAAGTTGAATTAATCAGTAGGCTAATCCACCCCACCCTGATCCAATAGCTGCGGTCTGTGCATGGAGATCCAAGAGCACATGTGCAGCTCTGCACTCAGCTAGACAGCTGCAAATAAAACGTTTTAAAGTGTGTTTTAAGTGCAGTGTACAATGTGACACTAGAGGGATGGCGAGCCTTACAGAAAATTCGATGTAGCTTTAAAAATGCTTTTAAAAAAAGCATTTTCAAAACAGTTTTTATATGTGTGTAGATTCCACCTCTGTCTCTATAGAGACTGATCTATTTCTTTCAGTATCACAGAAGTCTCAATGCACACCAAAGGGCATCTCTTGAACTCAATTTTTCCTGACATTGATATATAGTTCTTGCTCACATATATTTCAGGTGTCCATTTGGATCTACAAAACACTTTAGACTGATGTTGTTGTTGTGGTAGTGGTGCATTAAAATTGAAAAAATAAAAATTATCTTCAAAAATGAAATGAGCATGCAACATTTGTTGTAATGTTGTTTTTTCAGTTTCTGCCCTGTAAAGTGGAAGATTAGATAGCTGTAAAATGATTGCATAGGCTACAGTCTCAAAAATGATTTTTTAAAATGCAGTTTCCTTCTAATATACTTGATAAATTTGACTTCTACAGGGGTTGGAGAGAATCTTACAGACCCATCCGTTATTAAACCTGAAGACAAGCGGTGAGTATCTGGCGTCACTTTATCATACCAAATGTGACATCTTTCATGTGATTCAATTAATATTCCATATTAGCTGTGATGTGCATATGCATATTTGTCACACTGCTGACAGGGGCACTATTTGTGGTTTTGCTATCATTGCAGTTAAATGCTTGTATATTTCTAATGGACCGAATAGAATACTGTGATGCCCTCTACTTGCAACTAAGCTTAAAGGCCACTGGACAAACTTCATATAATGCCAGATGCAGATGCTTATCTACTGGAAAACATTGGCTACAGGCTGGGTGCATGTAGTTTCTATATTGAATTATCAGACCTGGTTTTCCAGTTCTATTGCAAATACAGTTGAAAGTGCTAATTTTAATATACAGTGTCTTGGAGGATCAGTTAGGCCTTGCTTACCTTAGAATGCTTTCATGTATGTCTTCCTGAACTGAATGACAGTGCAAGACAGATTTGAAAAGTTGAATGTGGAGCTATAAGCTCCAGGAGTCATGGACACCTTTTGTTTTGAAACTAGGTATTGAATGTCTTCACATTCATGGGTCAGGCTTGCCAAAACAGGACCCCAAAACTCTTAGAATGGTGAAACTGAGAATAGTTCCAAGAACGAAGTGGTGTCTAATCTGAGCCTCCATGACACTAGTTTAAAGGAATTATTTGTTGAGCAACTCCAGGTTATTGCCCCAAATTGTTTCTAGACTGACAAAAATGGGACAATCTTTCCTCAGGCTGACTAAGAAACATCACCTAGACTTGCTTGCCAAGGGCTGCATTGGCTGGCTGGGCTTCCCCCTGTGTGGGTGGGCAGGGGGCACAGCACAGCCCTGTGAACCCTCAGTGTCCCACCCCTGCCCAGTAGCGGCAGAGAGGCTTGGGCAGGCACAGTGGGTTTTCTTTACCCTCTGTCCTGCCTGGGGCATGTGTGGTCCTGCCTGGGGCATGTGTGTACGCACCCCCCAGGTGCCAGTGAAGGATGCAACGCCATTGGTGTTTTGGAAATCCACTTGTGTGACTGACTAGCCTGACATAAGGACATAGAAGCAACCAGTGCTTAGTTTTGCAAAGGAAATACATTCATGTTTAAATATCCTTGGAAGTCATGTCTTCTGCCATTATGTGTGCAGGATGCCATGGGTTGTTCAGCTGCAAAAGAAGGGCTCTCTGTACATTCTCAGGGCCATCTCTGTATGAAACTATCCCTGATTCAAAACCATAGTGGCTTTGCTCCATGTTCTGTGCTTAGGTATTCTGCCATTCCTCCTATACTCTCTGCTCCATCCACCCTTCTTCTCTGTAAGAATGCTTTTCTGGTAGTAATTTTCCATATAAGGGTTGAAGTGATTGCCCAAAGCATCAGTTAAGAAAAGCATTTGGGTAATTACACTTAAGTAAATCCATGGAGAGGAGTAATCATGTCAATCCCCTCTGCTTGTAAAAATTCAGTCGGAGATGCTAGTTTCTTTAATGCACGGTGTCTCTGAAAGTTTACAATCAGTTTGGGACTTGTCCCACAATATTTTATCCGCGGAAAAGTTCTAGTTGCAAAAGGACTCTCTAGGTTGTGCCCAAATCTTTGGCCAGAGAATTCAAAAGCTTGCATATCCCTATATTAGCAAAATATATAGTTTTGAACCTTAAATACCTTGTAACTCTTTGTCCTGTTTTGCTTGTTTGCAAAATTCTCTGTCTCTGGAGACAGTGCTTATATGCGGCGAAGGCAAGGGAGAATTTGCTTTTCCCCCTTTGCTGTTTAACATATAGAAATAAAATGCAGTGACTATGGACAGCATTTTTTTGTACATCCTCTTATATGAGATCTAGAGGGTTAATTACGTTTTCAAGAATAATCGTGGGTAAGTAATACTGCTATTTAATGAGCATTGATCCTAGCCTAGGTGCCAAATTGCAGAAATATATTAAGTGGGCATGCAAATAAATGCAATGTATTGCTCTGTGTTGTTTTTTATTGTGGTTATTGTAATTCTGGATGTTGCACAGAATCGCTAGTACTGTATTCTGGCAACTATCTGAAATCTTCAGTCGCCAGCACTTTACTTACCTAAGAAATGTCTGTCCAGTTTGTGTGTAGCTAAATCAAACAGATGAGACACTTTGTTTATCCTGGGAGAGCATTTTTAAATACAGTGCAATTCATCTGTAGTCTTCCCTTTTCTAAATAAGTATAGAATGAATTTCGTGGTTATGCTTTCTTAGACTTGAGAGTTGTGCAGCACAACATGTGCTGATGTTTTGTACTACAAGTTCAGGCCCATATCTCTCACAACAGATGGTTCTACTAGAGAGGGGTTTCATTGTTGTTTTGTGTAGGAGACATTTTCTTCAGCTCCATTCCAGACTACATGGTCCAGACCACACAAATACATACTGGTTGATAGCAGGTCCTGTTGATTTATGTGAATTTTTGTAGATTTTTATTTTATGTTGATTTTATTTTATTTTATGTTGATTTTTATTTTCCCTTATAAAATGTGGGACTGAAAATATCCAGCAATCCCAATCTTGTTCCAAACATGGCTGGTGTTAGGTGGTGCTTATTTCCCAACTAAAGTTGTGTGTGCTTTGCTGTGGTTGCCTTGGAAGAAAAGCCCCCTCATTCTGCAACAAGGACAGAATAAAGAACTGCTTGGTTGGAGATGACTGAGCCCAGTGCCACCAGCAGAGGCGGAGCAAGCCGATAGGGTGCCTGGGGCGGCACGTGTGCCCTGTGCCCAAGGAAGGGGCCAGCTGCCCGCTGGGGTGGGGCCAGCCAGGGTAGGATGCTCCGCGGTGCCTCCGAGGAGTCTGTCTGCCTCTTTTTTTAAAAAAATAATTTTTATTCCTTTTCCAAACAAATTTTATACAGCCAACAAATTATTTTGCACTCATTCTTCAATTTTTGACTTCCCTCAGTTTCTCTGTCAATCTTTCGTAAAATTTCTATTTGTTAACGCATTTCTAAACATGATATTGCCTTTCCCAACTCCTTTTCCTCTTACTCTCTTTTTTGCAGTATTTCTTACTGTCTCACAGAGTCTCTTCAAAATCAACAAGCGTTGTCTGTACATCACATATATTTTTCAGATATTCTGTAAATTTCCTCCAGTCCTCAATAAACTTTTGGTCTTTCTGATATCGAATCTTCCCAGTCAATTTGTCCAACTCTTGCCTCCTCCCACTCAGCCACCCTACAGCTGGGGGGGGGGGGGAGGCAGCGGGTGGACCGTTTGGGGCAGTGCGGAGCCTGTGGGCACCCAAGCCACTGTGTTATTCCCAGGAGAGACGTGTGGCTTCGGTGAGCTGCAGGCCCTGCAGTGAGTGCTGCCCAGCATTTTGTCACCCCCTCAATGGTGACACCTGAGGCAACCTGCCCCCCCTTCCTCCACCCTGGTTAAATGGTGGGAAAGCCTGCCAATAAAAGCAGCCGGCCGGGGAGATCTGAGCCAACCATGATGGGCGGCAACCTGTAACTGGGCAAGCAGCCACTATATATCTATATAAGGGCGGGGAACCTGTGACCCCCCAGATGTTGCTGGACTCCAATTCCCATCTCCCCATCCAGCATAGCCAATCCGAGGGATGCCAGAATTTGCAATCTAGCAGCATCTGGGGAGTCATGCCTCTCATTTTGAAGCTTTTTAATTTAAACAAACTGCTGTCATACCACTGCTTTGCTTTGCAGTATTTTGTGAAATAGATAAATACACGGACTAAAAATTCATTTGTACTGTTGTTTCTTCCAGATCTAGAGGGATGGTATTTGGACCAGCAAACCTTGGAGAAGAAGCAATCAAAAACTTCATTTCAAAGCATTGCTGCAACTCTTGTTGTAGGAAACTCAGACTTCCTGGTAAGCAATAGAAAAGCTCTGCATTCTGCTAGCTCCAGGCGCCATGAAGTTGTGGGTGGTGGAGCCAAAGCATGGTGAAATTGCAATAAACACAGCACAACCATTTTGGATTTAAACAGGCCATGACTTCATTGATTAGAAATGTCAACAAGTTATGGTGTAGTGTGAATCCTGGATCAACCAACCCATCTGCTGGTTGATTATTTTGCAAGGTTAACCAAGGTTACATCTCGCCCTGTGATACACACCAAATCAGGGCAACACAGCCCGATATCACCATGGTGGAGCTATGGTGGCCATTACAGAAACAAACAGTCTGGAGAACAGCTGTCTCTGAGTCTAGGATGGATGGCAAATTATGCTCATCTGTTGCCTAAATTCTAGCCTCTTCCTAGCTTCTGATCTCCTAGTTCTCAGACCCTGTGCCTGCAAGCACTTTTCACATGCTTGGAGATGGGAAAAGGCAATAGTAGTAGTAGTAGTAGTAATAATAATTTATTATTTATACCCCGCCCATCTGGCTGGGTTTCCCCAGCCACTCTGGGCGGCTTCCAACTGAATATTAAAAACAGTACAGCATCAGACATTAAAAACTTCCCTAAAGAGGGCTGCCTTCAGTTGTTTTTTAAAAGTAAAATACCATATTTTTCGCTCTATAAGACGCACCAGACCACAAGACGCACCTAGGTTTTGGAGGAGGAAAACAAGAAAAAATATATTCTGAATCTCAGAAGCCAGAACAGCAAGAGGAATCGCTGTGCAATGAAAGCAGCAATCCCTCTTGCCATTCTGGTTTCTGTTATAGCTGCGCAGCCTGCATTCGCTCCATAACACACACACACATTTCCCCTTACTTTTTAGGAGGGAAAAAGTGAGTCTTATAGAGCAAAAAATATGGTAGTTGTTTATTGCCTTGACATCTGAAGGGCAGGCACCACTACCGAGAAGGCCCTCTGTCTGGTTCCCTGTAACCTTACTTCTCGTAATGAGGGAACCGCCAGAAGGCCCTCGGCACTGGACCTCAGTGTCCGGGCTGAACGATGGGGGTGGCTGTGATTGCACTTCCATATGCTCACTATGGCCTGCTTGACATGTCACATTAAAACATAGTTTATTTTAAAGTTGTCTCTTAAGGCAGTGTGCACCAAGCTTGAGCATGCTGCTCAAAAGCTCCCAACTCCTTCTGCTCCTTCCTAGCACTTTGTCCTGCAGGGGGAGGGAACAAACTAGAGGCTGACTTCACATTATGTGTGAACCAGCAGGCAGTTGTTTTGGCCAAATAAACCACAGTAAGAAAGTCAAGGTTTGTCCTCAGCTTCCAATCGTGGTTTGCTTGGGAGAAACTGGGTTTTTGTCTAAAAGAGGAAGGTATAGAGATGCAGTAATTGCTTAGCAAGATGGGGCAACTAACCAAAGAACTCAGCTCACTTTTTATCTTTGTGATCACTGAGCATAATCCATAAACATCTGTTGATTTTTATACAAGATGGCATTTTTTAATGATTGCAAGCAAATGTCAAATACTTCTTGAACAGATACCACAGGGTATCTTATAAATCTATGTTCATAAGGATTTTACAATTTATTTTTTTTCTTAAGCTGGTCCATCAGCCATTACCCCATTACTTTGCTACCCACAACTTGGTCAGCCCAACTCTCCACTTGTCTCTATTGCCCTTCTGAATCCTCTACCTCTTATTCTGTTTCTTGGGCACATCAGGAGTTCACAATAAAGCCCTTTCCTGATCAGGGGTCAGTTTGAGCCCAGGCACACAGCAGAAGGCACAGAAGGTTTAAAAGCAGAAAAGTTGTTATTTTTGCTGAGGGATTCGCTTCCGTTTCACTTATTTGAAACCAGGACTTGTGTAGTGGGACTTGGGAAAGACAATAATATAAACGTGGTTTCTTTCCTGTTCTCTACCATGTAATGGATTGATTTAACACTTTGTATATGCTAAGGAATTATGATCAGAGTTTTCACTGTTTTCTCCACAGATCTGAAAAGGAACGACTACACACCTGGGAGGTTCAATCCAGCTTTTGAAGCTGAAGCGGAAGCAATAGCAGCAGCAGGAGATGAGGCTCTTAACAATAGCGATGATGAGCCTTTGGAATATTGCACTCGATTGTGATGTAAGGGCTTGGCAGGCAGGGCCTTGCCTTTTGAGCACCTGAATGATGCCCATTATTGAATTTGCCTCGAGGGACAAACAATAGGTGCTCAGATATGCCCATTGTCCATACATTTATACGCCAAGGAAAGGAAAGCCATTTACATGCATGCCAGTGTGTGAACAAATATCCTATTGAAAATGGAACCTCTTTAGATACTGACTTCAGGGCACTTCTGTTTATAGATTGTGCCAAAATTATCCATTAAAGTCAATGGAATTGTTGAGATTTATTCAATTTATTTATGTTTTAGAAATGTTGCTGATAATAACAGTTTGGAGGAGAATGATGAGAAAATGAGTGGAAGAGATTTGAAAAATGGAAATTTCCCTGGAAGGAACTGCTTGATTTTCCCTCCCCTCCCCAACTGAGAACTTTTATTATCTGGTGGAAACACTGCAAATCCCAAAAGCCAGGCAGGTTCCCCCAGCTGTCTAACTTCTACTGCACACGCACAGAGATTTTGTGAGCACTACCTTGTGCTTGAGTACTGTAAAGTAGTAGCTACAAAACTATGGATATCTTTGAGGAAAGATATCTTAATATCTTACATTTCCCACCAGAAATTCCCATGGTCAGGAATTTCTCATCTACTTTCTATGCTATGCCTATGAATCCCCTGTGAGGATGACCTGTTCTGCAAATGGTCTGATCTCCTTCCTCTGAATATTTCTCAAGCAGGGCTGTGCTTAGCAGGTACTTTCTTCCTCCAACATTTTATAAGGACACAAACACTTTCTCTTTGGGATGGAGCTTCACTTGAATGGGACAAATTGAATAAGGGAGCTGGAAATGAAAAGCTGAGCTAGAAAGGATGCAGTACCGGCATCTCTCTCTCTCTCTCTCTCTCTCTCTCTCTCTCTCTCTCTCTCTCTCTCATATGCAGTACCAGCACCTATTTTTCTAGAAAAAAAGCACTGGTCACTATCAAGTGTGGAAGCAATAATATTTTGTTGCAGAATACAAGCCAATTTCTCTATATTCTTCGTAATACAAATCGCACTTCACTTTAAAGGAAGAGTGAGGATGACCACAAACCTGGTAGCAAAACAACAAGTAAATCTTAGAGATTTATTATCTTAGGGTTCTGCATCACAGCTGCTTTTTGTAGTATGCTTCCACACCTCACAATTTAAGATGTACCAGTACTCTGAAACAGAGTGTAATCACCCACAATCCACACATTGAGGCAAAGACAATCAGATAAGCAGCTGAATCTTGCTTCAGTACTGATGAGGAGACAACACCCTAAACATTACCAGTGGGCAGTAGGCTAACTTAGATGGCCCAGGGCTGGTGGCCCCCAGTTCCTGGCTCCTGAGACAAACCTCAGCCTGCCCCTGCAGGGCCAGCCAATGCAATTTCTCATTGGGTATAATAGTAGTAGAGAAGGTTTTCTGCCAAAATTCTCACTGTGTTGCAACCAGTGCTACATTGCGCCCCAGGAAAGGCTATTTGCACCCCAAAATATATTTTTTGCACTAACGTCAAGTTTTAAAAATTGTAGAAAAAATGAAAAGCACAAAACTTGAAAGCGCTAAATTTATTTTAAATTGCAACAATTTTTGATTATTGCTCTCAAATCCAAAATAAAATGTTTTGGCAGAAGTGTATTTAGGGCAGTGCAATCAGTTCCAACTGACTGGGTGCCAAGTCTAGGGGGCGCTGCAGGGCATTGCAACTATGATATAGTGAATTGAGCAGAACGGAAGGCCAGAGGCAGGAGTGGGCACTGGTGGATGAAGGGGGCAGGGGGAGTGGTCCACCCTGGGTGCCATCCCTGGTGGGGTGCCATCGTAGCCGCCCCCCTCGCCCCAGACGTACGTCAACCACGCCCCTGCCTGTTCTCCGCTCCCAGTGCCGGAACATGTAGCTCCACCACTGAGAGTGGGGGCTTAATTTTGACCTTGCACAGAACACTGCTGAATTTGAAAGACCAGAGAACGCGCCTGCTTTTAGCCGGCAAATTGTTTCAAATAATCTTGTGAATATGATGTTAAAACTTACCGCAAGTCTCCTAAAATTTTCAATTTCTGGCACATCAAAATCTCAGTTGTGTGCCTTTTCCTTTGCAAATGTTGTCATCAATTCCTTCAGGTCAAGTGCTGATGCCTGGGCATGTTCAACTGTTATAGTTGCCAAGTCTCTATCAGTTTGAGCTTTGAGAAACTCTGTTCACCACTTGCCACTGACCCTGGAAGTGTCAGAAGGATCCTTAGAGCAACGGAAACATTAGACACATTATCTAGGAATATTTTGTTGTAGTATGAAGAGAAGTATGTACTTGTGGTGGCATAGACTATGGACGTCTTGCTATTGCTATATCTTTGTTTCTGTTGTGCATCAATGATTTTTCCAAATTCTTGCAGGCTTTAAGTATATCTTCAGTAGATTTTTTGTTGATACTGTATATATCATGCAGAAAGCCAAATGTTGTGAACTGCCCTGAAATCTGTGGGTGAAGGGTAGTATCGAATTTAATAAATAAAATAAGCCAATCAGAAACACAGGGGCTTGGGGGTTGCGTTCAGGGGTAGGCTGCCCTCTTGGCCATTTTTTATGGGATTTTCCACTCTCCCACCCAGCCTTTAGGGACCTGCCCAGTGCAAAAGTGGGTATGTTGCCCATGGACCTTGCTGTGGTTTACTCAGTCGCCATATTCAGGGCCTGGCATGAATTTTCTCCTGCAAGCAAATTGGCCAGCTTGCAGGTTTTCGCCTACCTCATAGCAACTATCACAACTTTGGCAGATAAGGCATTGGGCTGGATCCTTAATTAGAGGCGTCCAGGATGGGTGACTCTGTCCAGGAGTCCATGATGGGATGGATGGACCAAAACACCTCTTCCAGTGGCAGCCTGTGTGGGATTGTGGCATCCAATCCATTTTGGGGGTGACTCCCCAGCACAAAGGCAATCCCAACCAGGTTCCTGTCAGCTAGCAGGCAGACTGCCTGAAGCTAGATGCAGGCCCAATGCCAAACCTACTCTTTCCTGTAATCAATAAAGCTGTGGCCTAATTCAACCCAACACCAGTCTCCTATGTCTATTCTTATGGCCCTCACTACATCTGCCACGACTTCTTCTTCTTCTTCTTCTTCTTCTTCTTCTTCTTCTTCTTCTTTCATTATTTATACCCCTCCCATCTGTGCCAACAATTATATTATTGTACGTAGCTGTTGGAATCTCTCTTCAACAGATTGCATGGCCATGTCTAAGACAGCATAGTAGAAACCTACTTTGAATTTCTGCTTTGCATCTCTTCTTGGGCCTCATACTCAAACTGCTATTTCTTTCTCTTTCTAGCTGGCTCTGTCTCAAAGTTTAATAGTATTTCTAGCTCCTTTGCAATCATACTAGCATGTTTTAAAGCCCTCATCACATCTGCAGCCCACAAGATCTAAGTAACTTGCAATTGGCTTGGAGCTGTATTTAAGAAGCTTCCTTGTTTTGTAGTAGCTTGCTTGCAAGATTTACTCCCAAAAGCATGGGCAGGCAAACTAAGGCCTGGGGGCTGGATCCAGCCCAATCACCTTCTAAATCCAGCCTGCGGACGGTCCGGGAATCAGCATGTTTTTACATGAGTAGAATGTGTCCTTTTATTTAAAATGCATTTCTGGGTTATATGTGGGGCTTAGAAATTCATTCATCCCCCCCCTCAAAATATAATCTGGCCCCCCACAAGTTCTGAGGGATGGTGGATCAGCCCCCTGCTGAAAAAGTTTGCTGACCCCTGCCAAAAATGATATTGCACCATGTAAAAAGAGATACCACAACCTTGAACTTACAAATTGCTCCAGCAAGGATCTTAGCTTCATAGAATCATAGAACTGTAGAGTTGGAAGGGAGGGACCCCATAGATAATCTAGTCCAACCCCCTGCAATGCAGGAATCTCAACTAAAGCATCCATGACTGATGGCCATCCAACCTCTGCTTAAAAACCTCCAAGGAAGGAGAATCCACAACCTCCCAAGGGAGACAGTTCCAATATCGAGCAGCCCTCACTGTCAAAAAGTTCTTCCTGATATTTGGTCAGAATCTCATTATTGTAACTTAAAGTCATTGGTTCAAGTCCTTCCCTCCAGAGCAGGAGAATACAAGTTTGTTCCCCCTTCCATTTGACAACCCTTGAGCTATTTCAAGATGGCTCTCATATCTCCTCCCAGTCTCTCTTCCAGGCTAAACACACCCAACTCCTTCAACCGTTCCTCATAAGGCTTGGTTTCCAGACCCTTGATCATCTTGGTTGCCCCCCTCTGCACCCGTTCTAGCTTGTTAACATCCTTCTTAAATTGTGGAACCCAGAACTGGACACAGTATTCCAGGTATGGCCTAACCAAGGCAAAATAGAGCAGGACTATTATTTCCCTTGATCTGGACACTAGACTTCTGTTGATGCAGCCTAGAATAGCATTAGTGCTTTTTTGCTGCTGCATCACACTGTTGACACATGTTAAGTTTGTGGTCCACCAAGACCCCTTTTCGCATGTACTGCTAGTAAGCCAGGTGTCCCCCATCTTATGTTTGTGCATCTGATTATTCAATTTGGGAAGTTTTTTCCAGAGAAACCTTTTAGGCTTGTGTCATTAAAGCATCATATATACTACCAAGATGATATATCTCAGTGGTTTCAAAGCATCAATTTGACTGTCCTATCTTGTTTTGCTTTATGGTTTAGCAGCTGTGCCTACGTCTGATGCATAGCTAGTTAGAATTTGTTGATGCAGAGAAATAATTATAGATCTGTTGAATCAAACTGAAGAAACTAGTTGCTTCCAGACAACACTTAGCATAATTGAACACCAAGTTTAAGAAGTGTGCATTGCAGGGTCCAAAAAAGGCATGTGGATTTATGTCCAGACTCTTTTGAATGCCATTTTCTTTGCCTTTCATGTTCCTCCCATTACCCTAACCTTGCCCACACAGATTCTCAATAGGTAATCCCACTTGCTCAAACTGTCCAAGAAGAGTTTCTGTCATAAAGACCCCTTAGTCTCCTTTAGTGGAACAAATCCCAATAAATGTTCTCTTATGATAACCTCAGGCTCTGACATCTGATGGTTTTGTATACACCAACATAAGGTACAATCATTGTCATTTGTTCAATATATTTGTTCAATAATATCATATATGCAGTCCAGAATAACAGAGCATTATTTGGCTGAGTTTGCATGTGCTAAATACTTTATAACACCTGCCAGAAGCTTTACAAGAAAAATGAACACGTTACAAGAAAAATGAACACATGTTATTTATATGGTTAAGATGTGACTGTAATATTTAAAATTAAGTGTGTTTTCATATATTATATTGATACATAACCTCCAATCAGCTCTATGGGCTATCTATTTCACATATACATAAAAACCATTCTAATGTATGAATTACATTAAAATGATAAAATTCATAAAAATATAACGTAAAAGTAAAATATCAGAAATTTACAAGCTGTAACAAAAACTAATCTGTATAAAATGGTGCCTCTCAAAGATCAGTACTGTCCCTGTCTGAGGTCTGTGCCCTGAGGAGATGTCTAGCTGCCTAAGGGCAGCCCTGGCCCTGGTACAGAAAGAACTCTTCCATTGGGCTTATTACTAGTAATGGGCAATTGCTAATTGTTAACTATTAATGGGCCAAGTGTCTGAAATGAGAATTGCTGTGGGGACTGGAATCATCCCCCACCCCGGCTCTAGGATAACTGGCAAAATAATTGAGAAAAACATTTCTTGAGGTTAACATTTCACTGGAACTAGCACCATCTGTCTGTGTGTAGTTGCTTCTGCACATCCATGAAGCCTGATCAATCTGTATATTTATAAATAAATACATTATTACAAATCTACCACGACATTCTAATTCTCTGTCCTCCAATGGAAACTTCTTCTAAACATCAAATCCCTTGGGAAATGTAACGTGTAAAATGAATATTATAAGAGCTCTGCTCCATCGTTAATGAGGGGATCCTATTTTGCACACTTCTCACATGGCATTCGCAAGGTGGATTTGCCCAAGTGCCATTTTACGGATCCTCTTCGCAATGTCTTGGACTATAATAACAATCCAAATAAACGGGTTGGGTTTTGAGCTTGTGACTAAGACATGAACAATCAACGCCGTTTTGCAGAACAAATGTGGATAGAATAAATACATGAATATTTGACTGACTTTTTTTAAAAAAATACAGGGATAAAGAATGGTTCCAGAAAGTGCCAATATTTAAAACAAGATAAAAACAGCATGCAAACTGAAATCTGACATGCAGCAGCATGAAACTGAGTGTAAGGACTCTGTAAGCGTACAATATGCATTGTTGCCTTCAGCAACTGACATAATCTTTGCAAGGTTTCTGAGAGAGGTCCTTCCCAGTCCCAGCTAAAGATGCCAGGATTGAATGTGGGGCATTCTGAATGCAAAGCATATGTGCTGTCACTGAGGTGCAGGAGATAAAATGCACGTATTCAGGGTTTGTTGTGAAATTTTGCTGCCTGAGGAAAAGGCCAAGACGGCTGCCTGCTTTCACTACCAGCCCCATTCTACATGCGGAAGCTGAGTGGATCGTCAGCTGAATCCTGCTTCATTACAGTCGTACCTCGGCCCCCGAATGCCTTGGGAGTCGAACGTTTTGGCTCCCGAACAATCAAAAACCAGAAGTGAGTGTTCTGGTTTTCGATGGTTTTTTTTCCAGAAGCTGATCATCCGATGGGACTTCTGCTGCTTCCAATTGGCTGCAGGAGCTTCCTGCAGCCAATCAAAAGCCGCACTTTGGAAATTGAATATTTTGGAAGTCAAACGGACTTCTGGAACAGATTCTGTTCAACTTCCCCGGTATGACTGTACTAGCAACATGAGGACAGCAGGATCGCTTAGGGGACACAGGCTGTGTGTCGCACACCACACGGCCTTGCAAAACCTTGCCTTCCCCACCCCAGCATTTGCTGCCTGAGATGGCTGCCTCACTCAGCCTAACGGTAGAGCTGGCCAAGGCGGCAATGGAGTATAATTTATACTTTTAAAACAGAACCATACACATAATAGCTTTTATTACGTTTTGTTGAATGGGTAAACAAATTGCAGTATGTGCAGCACTAAATAGCACTGTCCACATTTACTCTTCTTCCATACTCTTGATGCATTCATAATGGTGGGAGGCAGGTATAAATCCTCCATGGGTGTTCCAAACAGAATGGAAGGATGGACTAAAACACATAGAAATATACACATCTACACACCATATTTACATTTAACACTTGGAGATGAGGGCTAGTAATCCAGTGCATGACCCTGCCTCATAAATTGTGAGGGGGAAAGATCTCTCATGTTTGGCTTGGAAAGAAAACTTGTATTTCTCTATTGTCTTAATGGGAGGAAATAGCCACTATATCAACTGAAATGAATGCTAATTTCAACAGGAAGTCTGTTCTGTTTGTTTTTATTTTTCTTTATATATATTTTAAAGGACAAAATCAAGACACTTCCAACATAACAGGGTCATCAATAATTATTTTTTTAAGCCCCCCCCCTGTATTATAGAAAAGGAAACCTTTTCGTTGGTGACTGTCAGCACTTTTCTCCTTTCAAACATTTGTTATTGCCTTAAGGGCTTTTTTTATATTTTCTCTGCTTTACTGGTTCTCTCCTGAATTCATTTCAATCCCCTAATTTAAAGGAGCCCTCACAGGGAAGAAAAGCCTCAAACAAAGAACAAAAGTATTTTCTTATTCAATATTTGAACAGTGTGTAATGGTTGTGCTGGAAAAGAAAAAAAGAGGGAGCCATTACTTTGCCTACTTGACATTAATTGTGTTTGCATCTCTCCCCGCCACCTCCACAAGCATACAGAAATAAATGAGTGTTCCCCAAGAACAGGTTGTGTGGAAATATGACAACCCTTATAGAAATTTTAAAAAGTAAATTGCATACACAAAAACCTAGAAGAAACAGATCAGGACTTGGGTGCCTGAACAGAATGAATTTTTAAATGTCCTTTGTTTGAAGGATTTAAGCAGGAATGCTGAAACCACCTATGTCCCAGGTATATAACACTTGGTGCTGGTTGCCATCAGGCTTCTGTCAGCCTGCTCCATAGAACTGGCAGCAAGGAGAGAAAAGGGGACTTTGAGAGTCTCTCTCTCTCTCGCCTTTGTGATGAACCCTCCCCCTCCAACCACAACGTCTCTGAGCTATTCCAATGTGCTGCTACTCTTATAATTTTGACTGGACACCCCAAATATATTGTAAGGCCAGCCCAAGACATTTTGCTGTGTCCCTTCTTCTACATACATTTGACTGGACACTGGTAATGAAATAATAATAATAATAATAATAATAATAATAATAATAATAATAATAATAATAATAAATTTGTACACAACCCTTCATCCGTAGATCTCAGGGCAGTGCACACCATAAAATTACCACCACACCTGAGGGCAGCTTAGGGGGCAGAGGGCAGGCTGACTGAAAGGAAAAGCCTCATGGGGAATAGGTGGAGCGACCTGCTCCTACTCCTCTCTCACACACTCACACCAGCATTTCCTGCCTCACTTGGCCCCATGCCAGAGCTAGCCTTGGGTGGGTGCTCAAGTACAGTTTAGCTATTAACTCCAGCGTGGCAGTCTGGGAACACTATGAAGGGTGTCCCCACTCCTCTTCTGTGTCCTTGACACCACACACATACATACACACTTGGCGCCTCAAATTTCAGTGGCACCATGTGCCTGCCTTTTGCCTTCCGTTCAACTTCATAGTTGTGGCTCGTGCTGCAGCGCCCCAGAAGTGCCACACTCATTGCACACTCGGTGCAAATGAGCCAGTTGTGCTTCCCTACAGCTGCCTTTGCATACAGGGTGTGTGGTGACAAGGACAGGGAAGAGAGGGGGGGTTGGTTTGAGCAGCACTTTGTTGTATTCCCAGGCTGCCGTATTGGAGCCAGGAGTTGGTGCTTTCTTTCCAGAGATATGGATAGAAAAAATATGTATGGCTGCCCCCAGCTGGATGCTCTTTTAGAAATTTTAAAGAAAAAAAATGGAGGGATGACTGCAGCTCAGAACCCTCAGACCACCTCATAAAAGCACCCACAAGACTACAGATTCTGAACACTTTGGAACATTTTTGCTTAGATCTGATCAGGTGAGTCTACTTGAAATCCAGGTTGGTCAGATTCCTCTCCTATTCCTAGCAGGATGTAAGGTTTGTTACTGACCTACCTCTCAATGTTCGTTTGCAGCAGACAAACCACAAGCCCATGTTTATACGTAACATTAAGACAAACTATAGCTTAGCTCTCATTCACACTAAGCTATAGTTTGGTGCAGCACTATGTATGAATGAGGTAATTAAAAGCAGTGGGGCTCAATTCTATTCAGATGGGTTCAGGAGCAGCATGTAAGATCTTTAAGAGTACTTTAGGCTGAAATCTATACACTTAAATGAACTCAGTCAGTCGTCGTCATCACCTTCTCAGCAGAACTGGGGAGTGAGTATGAATGATTGGGGGAATTCTGTGGGGTGAGGAGGAAACAGTGAACAAATGAAGGAGTGGTAACGAGAAATAGTAATTTTAAAATAAAAGCAGATAAAATAAAAAACTGGGATGATAATTTATAACGGACTGATAATGATTTGCAAAGAAAAATAAAATTAAGGTTGAAATGAATTGATACCAATAACTAAAATCACTTAAACTCAAACTTAATGGAACAAGGAATAAAATGGGAGGGGAAAAGAGGGTTTTTAATTTTGGGTGGTGGGTGGGAAGACTTACCACAATACAGCCACAACCCAGGCACAACCATCTCATTAGGCTGCTTCACTTGTTTATTTGGGAAATTTGATTTTGTATACTATTTATATTTAAACAAAAGTCTGAGCTGTTCACAACACAGGTTAAAACACCCCAAATAAACAGTGACTACACAAAATATGAGAATTTCTACATTATATAAAACACAATTAATACCCAAATAGAGCATCATCTTCAGTTTCAAAATGAAACTTCTGAAGAAGTGTGCATGCATATGAAAGCTCATACCAAAAACAAACTTAGTTGGTCTCTAAGGTGCTACTGGAAGGAATTTTTTTTATTTCAAAATGAACATTACACATAAAAATCATCTACAAAAATACAGGTAAAATTCATGGCACACAACTAAACACCTCTTAAATATCAGGAAGAAAAATATTCTGAATTATATGGAACAAGGCACTCCCCCCGCCTAAGTTGTCAACTGTATGTATCCTCTGTATTTTTTTAAAAGAAGTGTCAGGTTTCTGGCTCAATCACACCCCCTTTTCTGGCTTGGCCATGCTTCTAGTTACATAACTAAACTCAAATGAAGTTGATGACTGAGTAGAAATTTTAAGCATTGGCCTCTTAGATGTATTAAAAAAATAAAAAAGTTGTTTTCTTTATTATCATTTGACAAAAGGGGGCACTGTGTGTACATTAAATCACTTCAGGTAATAACTATTATGTAAATAAACCTCCTTAGTGCCATTGGATAAGCTACTTCATGTGAAATTACACATTTTGTGGCCACTTTGCTAAATTGGATGCAACTCAGCTAGCAGGCAAATAAGTAGTGATGTAAGAGTAACTATTTACATAAGTAGCCTTTTAGTCTTAATATATACCACACAAATGAGGACCCTGTGGAGAATCTTAATTCATTTCCTACACTGAGTGACCATAATAGCTAGAAATGGTAGCCACGTCAACAACTAATGTTGGGGGAGTGGGGAATGTTACGGTTTATGTGCCATTGTGAATTACATAAAACCTTCCCTTTATGTAAAGCAGCTAATTGCTAAACGCCCCTCTGAGCCTGCTTTCCATCTTTCAAAGTTGGTCCTTGGAGTCTGAAGGCACCTCTTCTTTCCAGCTTTTGGTTTTGACCCCATGGGTAGGTAAGCCAATAATGTTTACTCTTTGTTTATGCCCACCATAATGATGGTGGGGATTGTGGCTGAATCCACTGCGTCATTCATGACAATGATGGTGGCAACTGGTACCATTACTTATTTTGTGCCAAGAATATTCTAAGCACTGTTGTTAATATTATTATTTCTTTGGTGCTATCAATTAAAATGGTGCTTGACCAAGTAACATAGATGATGATCCTAATGATGATTATAAAGAAAGATACAACAAAAAATCCAGATCCTTGCCAACTTAAATTTAGATAGAAGAGCAAAGGTAACATAATAAGGAAGTGTAGACATCAACATGTTACAGGATTCTGACCCCTATGGAGCAATGGTTATAAGATTTATGTCTCATTTTTCAAGGAGATTTTCCTCAGGGCACAGTAAAATCAAATGCAAAAACTGAAAAGGTTTAACATTGTGGCACTTCTGTATAATAAATAGCAGCATTAAACTATTTTTAGAAGTAAAATTATTTAAAAACCATAGAGCTTAATTTTAATATATTTATATCTGTATGCTCTCTGTTGTTCTATATGCTTGCACTCTGGTCCGTGATTGAAATAAATTGATTCATTCATTCATTCATTCATTCAAAGACCTGGATATATTTTTTTTATTTTTTATTTTTTTAAGGGATTTGCTGCACACCAGATGCCACCACAAAGATGGCTGCCTTTCCTATTGTGATCTGCCTCACCTCAGATGGTTGGGTCACTGGGAAGAAGGTTTCCCAGGGAATGTTTGACATCTGGCCTGGCTAATATGGAAGGGGTTTTTTTAGTACACTTTATGAGCCCATGCTCATTTTTTAAGCCCAAGTGTGGCTCAGTGAATTAATTTCTTGTCTTCTAAGCGAGCCATTTCCAAGATCTCAGTATGGAGCAAACCAACAAAGAAGATATTTTCAGCTAAGCTCAGTCCACTATGTGGCAGCTGAAACCTAGCTTGGAGAAGACTGAACCTGATTATGAACTTCCAAGACTGCAGCCTACCATCAAATGAATCTTAAATACTTCCAGTATCATTGTTCCACAATTGCTAAATGTTTTAACTCCACAAAGATTATATAACACAAGAGAGGTTGTCCCTAGAGACAAGGCTGTTGGTGTTCCACTTTGTCATGCAATGCTGTGAGTGGCAAGCATTCTTGTCTACTGGAATGTGCTGGGCAGCAGGGCTACACATCAAATTACGTCTCCAGTATTGTTGAGTTGGAGCAAGGTGTACTCGTCAAGATTTACTAAACTTTCTGAAGGATATATCACAAAATTAATTAACCCTCTCTTAGTTTGCAACGCTGATTTTTATGTTCTCATAGAAGCAATTATTTTCTTTATATTGATTTCTCTCTCTCAACATAGATTTTCAAATAAATTATAAATATTTCTAATGCAAGGAACCGAGTAAGGAGAGAAGACATTGACTTCTCTCTGCAGGCAGATTTGTGCCTGTCTGGTAAAATACATAGGAGTGGCATGCCATTAAAACATTGCCCCAACTATGTCATAGATGGTATCAAGTCAAAGAAGGGGGAAAAAACCAATGGAGCTGTGTGTGGTAGGCATTGCATGAATCCAGCCCAGTTCACTGTGAAGCATAACTGATATAGCTTGATTCAAAAGGGTCTCAAACTGTACCAAGATTGAATCTTTGGAGATGGACCTGAAGGCAGTCTTCTTGCTGAAACTAAGCAAGTCTAAGTCTCTTCTAGAAGATGACCTGGAACCCCATATAGCTGCCTTGGGGTCCACCATGGAAGAAAGACAAGATAGAATAAAGTCAAACAGATTTCTGGAATGGATTATGTTTGGCGCTTTTGTTGTTGCTATTTATTTTGTGTTTTTGAGGCTTTTCCAATTAATTTGTTTTTGTGACTGTGTGGAATCCAGTTCAGCTACTGATTGATTGACTGTGTCACTGCGGAAATGGATAAAAGCTCCCCATCCAAACAATGACTATCATCAGTGCAGGTAAGAAAAAAAAACTAATTTAAATTTTTATTATCTACAATACTGTCTTATTTATTTTATAGTCCAGTACATTGATTATTGCTTTCAATTTATGGACCAATAGTCTCATTAGATAGTAAAATTCATGCTAAATTGCTGTTTTAGTGGTTGTTTTTAAAAGTCTGGAACGGGTTAATCCATTTTGCATTACAGTGGTACCTCGGGTTAAATACTTAATTCATTCCAGAGGTCCATTCTTAACCTGAAACTGTTCTTAACCTGAAACTGTTCTTAACCTGAAGCACCACTTTAGCTAATGGGGCCTCTTGCTGCTGCCGCGCTGCCGGAGCACAATTTCTGTTCTCATCCTGAAGCAAAGTTCTTAACCTGAGGTACTATTTCTGGGTTAGTGGAGTCTGTAACCTGAAGCGTATGTAACTGAAGCATATGTAACCCGAGGTACCACTGTACTTTCTATGGGAAAGCATGCCTTGGTTTTGGAACGGACTTCCGGAACAGATTAAGTTTGAGAACAAGATACCACTGTATAACATTGTCTTAGAGTATTTGCAAGATGGATAAAATGAATGTGAAACTTTTTTAACCTTTTCTGTTGAAGGTGTCCAGCAAAATACAATCGACTCACAACTTGCATGGGTTTTAGATTCTGCGGATTGCCCAAAAAGCCAAAATTGCATAATAACCCTGGACATGCCCCCTACTTTTCTACAACCAGTGCACTGAGTAGGTCATGCTTACAGGACTCTGGGAGGCTCCCATGAGATCTTGTGGAAGTTTTTTGTAGCTTGCACAAGACCTTCTGAGAGCCCAGTAGTCAAGGAGGAGAACGTAAAAGCTCTTTCTGCACCAGGAAAATCCAATCTGGATAGAGCTTTTAAGCTCGCCACCTTCTGGCCAGTCACCAAATACATACAGCTGTGTTCATGCAAGTTAAATGCATGCAAGGTTTGAATTGACAGTATGCAGAAAGTAGGTTTCTGTCACAGAAATAAAGCAGTTTTGTTCCCACAAAAAGCACAAATGGCAATTTTGTTATGAGGAATGCTGATAGTTTATAGCATAGAATAAGTGGGGTCCTGCATGCTTCAGAATACCTGGAGGAAGAGTGAGCAGAGACAGACCAGGGGAAAGTAGCACAGGGCAAAAAGTAGCTCCATCTTCTCCTACTTTCTCGAGAAAGGCAGCTTCTCCAGGTTGCAATTTATTGTTGTAAGTAAAAGCCTGACAACTTCTTCCAATTAAAAGACTCGGCAGAGGCATAAATCAGAACTACTTGGTAGTCTGTGGAGTATTTTAATTTTAATTTTTCATTCCAATTCTCTCTTAACAAGCTACAAAATGTGAAGTTAAAAATAATTGCAAATACTCCAAAGAAAAGACCTGGGCAGTCAGTTGTGTGATGTGAAGGGTTATTCTGTTTTATGGAAAGCTTCAGGAGTCTCTTAGTACAAAAAATGTGTGAATAAAGAAGAGCTCAGGTAAATGTGGGAACTTACGAGGATTTTAGATCCAGAATCCAATCCGAAAATCCCAGCAGGACTGGCTTTTTGACAGGCTTCTTGATTTTGCAAGCCCCTTTGTGTTCTTTTGATTGTCACCACTTAAGATTCTGTCTCTGTGTGATTCTAATTATTTCACCTCTCCTGCCTTTAAATAGCAGCCTTCGAGGTCACTTTATCCACACTTTGCAATACAGCTAAGGCATTGCAGTATTTGTTAGTTCGGATCTGACAGCCTATTAACCTTCAACCACACATAAATACATTCTTTGTTCATGCTGTGTTATAAAACAAACATTTTAATGGGAACTGATAGAATCATAAATGCTGCTTTCTCAGTGCAGAGATCCCAGGGCTTAACAGCAGTCTTTAAGTGTCTTCTCCCCTCATCTCTCTCCAGTGGCCATGTCCAGACCAGAGAAATGGCCGACAGGATTTTATCACATGATAAAATGAGCTTTATTGCATGATAAAAGCACATTCACACAACACTATTGTACCATAGTCTTTGGGGAGGACTAAAACAATCCCAGCAACAATAATTCAGAATTCTACTTCAGGAATTGGTATCCCACTTGCACTGGTATTCAGTAATAACTTTTGCTTTAGCGAAGTAGTGTTGGTTTGGAGTATGCATTGGGTCCCAACAAAGTCTGTTTCTAAGATGGTAGCTTCCAGTAGAAGGGACTGCTGAAGTGGTCAAACCAGTCTTGTTGTTAAGTTAATGGTCATAACCAGGCCTGTAAGTACCTTATAATGGTCATAACCAGGCCTGTAAGTACCTTATCTCCATGGCTGAAGACTGGACCATGTTGCCATTGGACTAACTAGGAAATAGTGGTGGCAGAAGAAAGAGTAGCCCACACCCCTTGCATCTGGCTGAAGACCGTATCATCTTGTAGGAAGGAGAACAATAGGCCAAGAGCTGAAGCTGGGCTTGGAAAGGAGACAGAGACTTGACTTGCTTTTCATGCTGAAACCAAGCTATGGCTTGGGGGGGGGGGGGTCGCCTTAGAAAACAAATGGGGAAGCATGATTTGTTGGATTGTGAATGTTGTGAGTCCTACTATCTTATGCTCAGGTTGTATATATGTGCAAATAAAACCATACACCCTAAAGACAGCACAGTCTCCAGTGATCTTCATTGCAAGGTAAGCAATGTTTCTTACCACTCAGAGACTTGGTGCACACAACAAATATACTCCTACTGTGTGTGATGAGCAGGTCATGCAACTAGACTTTCCCATCTTCTCCTTGCCCCTTCTGCTCTGGAGGGTTGCCTAAAAGTATCCGTTGCATTCTCCAGGATTAGGCCAGTTCCTTGTCTGCCTGGATTGCCGGTAGAAAGTCAGCACTGTTTAGCCATGCAAGTGGGCTGACCTGCATCTCAGGCCTGGGTTTCAATGCCCCGCATTAGGAACTCAGCAGTCCTTAAGCAAAGGCTGGATTAATGTGCTGAGCTCCCATGCTGACTCCATCAATGCCTCCCTCTGAACATCCTCCATTATCTGAAGAGCTCTGTTAACCAAACCTATTATCTTTCCCCCCTTGGTTTTTCAAGTTGAGAGAGGGAAAGCAACTTCTTTAATGGCCCACAGATTGATGATTAACATTTTACACGTCCCTGCTGGTAAGTAAAAGAACTGCTTTGTGGACAGTGAAAATGCCTGCGAGAAGGAAGCGGGAGTCAACTTGCTTTATTAAGTTGTGCTGCTTCATTAATCACTCTCTTTTTTATTGCAGTGCTTCAAGCCACATCCATTGCACTTCCCGGAATGGGTGAGATCAAGCGCAAGGGTTCTTAATGGACCTTTGACATCTGGCCTAGCAGCTGGCTATCTGCTACAGAGCTCTCGAGAACCGTTAAGAGCCATGTTCACTGTGACCATTCTATCCCTTCTGATTTGAAGCTACTGCAGAGGGCAATGAATTACCTTAAAGGAGCTCCTCTATAAAAACCCCAAGTTTTATGCCGGACCCCTGCCGGCCTCACTACTTGGTGAGCATGAACAATCAGACAATTGAACTGATTTGACTTTGCCACTCCCGGAGTTTCATTGCCTTTAACCTGGGGGTGTAATGATAGTAATGTTATGCTAAGTGCCTCTCTTACAAGGCCTGTCGGATCAAGTAGGGCAACCCATTCTTGTTAGTTGGAAACTGTGGTGATTTGCAGCGGTAGGGAAAATAGATGGAGTCTGATTAACTTAGCTTGGAGTGTAGATTATTTTCATTTAAAGGTTTTGGAGGTTGGAAATGCCCTGATTATCCCTTTTAATTGTCTGCTCATTTGAAGGCAAGATTGCTCTGAAATTCTTAAACTTTGGGGTCAAAGCTTTCAGTTGCACAACTGCTGATGAGTTCCTTTATACAGCACTAGGAGTTCGCTTTTGGAAGATGGGCCCATTGCTCTTGGGCATTAGGAAAGGTGCAGGGAAACTGATCAGTCCCCTCCACATGACTCTGATGAGGCTCCACCTGCAGTAGACCTACCAGTTTCGTGCTGAAATTGTGACTATCAAATGGATGGACATTTTGTGGGAAGCAGCACCTGCAGCAAGGAAGTGAAGGAAACACACCTGTTAATGGTGGGCGTGGATGGGACCAGGGCCATTGTCCATGGTGCCCTATGAGATGGGCATAGGCCTCCCCCTACTTAAGCATGGTGCTTGTTTGTTATTATTTGCCCATTGCAGTGTGCACGTTTGACTCTAAAAAGGGGGCATGGGAAAGAGCTGATGAGCCTTTACTCTGGGCAGGAAAAATAAATACCTAAGTACAAACATTCATAGTAGAAGCAATCCTGACCCACTGGGGCTTTCTGTGCCTTTAGGGCTGTGGTCACTCTTGTCCCAGTGATGGGGAAAGTTGCCCTCACCTCTTTATCCACTACTTGTATGAAAAGCACTCATATGTGGAAGAAGCAGTACGACTGTGCCACTGGCCCCCACCTCTGACAAAGCTAGGCAAGCTCAACCCCTGGCATCAATACATTCTGTAGCTATAATAATATAAATGATTGTCACACACCCATCAATTCCTATTTCCTCCCAACCTAACCTTCACTCCTTGTCCATGCATCCCTGTGAAGTTTGGCTACCCTTATCCCATTTCTGCTCTGTGTGCCCACATCTCCACAGAGACTATGACTTCTCTCAGCCAATCCATTGACCACCATGACACAGGTGCCAACTCCTAGGGGTCGAGGTAATTTGGCCCCTGCAATAACATATCTGAGGGGGCAAAGTTGATGCACCAGGAAGAGGCCTGCCGCTCAGCACTCTTTTCGTGCTCCCAGCCTCTCCCACTCTCCACTCCCTCCCCGCCCCAAGTTCCTCAACAGAGCAGTGGTGAGTGGGAGAGGCTGGGGGTGTGCCCAGTCCTTTTGCCTCCCTAACACCAGCTCCCCCTCCCCCCACTCTCTGTTGCAGGCTTGGGGGTGGGGAGTGAGCCAACAAAGCATCCAACACCTCTCAGGTGGCCGCCATTGCCATTCGAAGAGAACGAGTGTGGTGTTCATGGTGAGTTCTTTTTCTGCAAAAATAGCACTGCTCAGCTCTGCTGCTGCACAGGGCAAAGGCACCAGGCAGGGGAGGGCAGGAGGTGCCTCATGTCCTCTACGTTTTGGGTAGGTCTGCCTGATGTTCCCAAGTTGCCCATCTCTGGGCTCTCTATATCCTTCCATGACTGTGGAACGAAAGATTAATCTCCCCTTCCCATAGCACTCTAGTGCTGCTGTAAAATCGTTAGGTCCTCAGAATGCCTTTAATTCCAAAAACATTTTTATGCTCTTTTCCCCTGCTGTATTTTACTTATTTATTTATTATATTTATATCCACCTTTATCTTCCAAGGATCTTAAGGTTCTCCTCCCCATTTCATCCTCACAACAACCCTGTGAGGTAGTTAGGCTAAGAGATGGTGACTGGCCTGAAGTCACCCAGTGAGCTTCACAGCTGAGTGGATGTTTGAACCCTGCCCTCCCAGGTCCAGCACTCTAACCATTATATGCCACCACCATGATATCTGTAGTAAACAAACACAGGTGGTGAAACTGTTGCAAATTTTTACACAACCAAAACAACTCTTTGCGATGTTTTCTCATCAGTGATACGTTCAGTACATATTTCAAAAGAAACATTACTATTGTCTGTTATCCAATAGAGAAGGCTTTGCATCTTAACATCTTTCATCACTTTTACTGTCTTGTTTGGGTGTCTCTGGGTACCTACTTCCAAGTTTGTTGCTTAAAAAGAAAAGAAAAAATAACACCCTTCTTTTTCCATATATCTTCCACATTGTAACATCCTCTTACTATGGAATGTTGAATAGGTCCTATTTTAATTTCCTGTTACTATACATAAAATTCCAGTCTAAATTGTAGTGTATTGTTATGAGTTTATGAGGTTGGGGGGGGGGTCAGTCTCGATGAGTCCTGAGTCCCTTCCACTTGTCAGGATCCTGTATCTGTAACAAAGTGAAGTAGAGCTCCTCTCTGCCCTGTAAGAATATTACTGGGCTCATTTCTCTTTCAGCATCACTTATTTCTACCTACTCTTTCACTTTCCCCTTGGTGACAGTTCTAAAAATATCTTCTTCTTTTTATTGGTGACTTTTCTAAAAGTGGCAGGTGAAGGCTTGGCCAGAATATACTAGGAATATATGCACAGTGCATTGGCTTATTTGTTTATAAAGTATTTTATTCCAACTGTTAGCCCAAAAAGCTTCCAGAGAAGCTTTAAAGATAGTGAAAAACAATCTAAAATAGATGACATAAAAGGGAAAGGGAATAGGGAGGAAGGAGGGAAGCAACAAGCTCAGGTACTAGTTCTTAAAGTTATAATGACCAGTTGGGGTGGAAACAGTGCAGGGACCCTGATGGAATCTCTGCTGCTAGGTGACACTTGCAGAAAAGCCAAAGGCAGCTCTGAGTAGCCATGATAGAATAACCCTGCTTCCTTTCTCTGTCTTTCTGCTCTGCAACCTGGTGGAATATTGGCATTTGCTCAGTACAATATATGTCCATTTCCAGCATGGCCTCCTTTTAAAATGTTTCAATCTAAGCCCTGATGTTTCATCCAGAGCCGTCTTTCTCATAGGGCTTAGTGGTGTGTTGCGCCTGGGTGCTGGCCTCTCAGGGGTGCCCCAGGGAGTGGAGGAGCTGCATGCCCACCAGCTGTGCCCCACCAACCATAAGGCTGGCGGGTGTGCAGCTTCCCTCCCAAGCCTCTGTGGGGATCACTGTCCCGCAGCGGCATGGGGGAGAGTTGTGCCCCCCAGTGGCTGGCAGTGAGCAGCTATGGGCACCCCAACACTATCCATGGTAACTTGGGGGCGCTGGGTGGATATTTGCACCCCGGCGCTGCTTCTGCTAAAGATGGCCCTGGTTTCACCCATAGTTTCATTTAAAGTCACACTGCGTTGTGTACCTTCAAAGACCATTTTTATACATGCATATTTCTCCCATTGGTCCCCGCCCCCCCCGTTTCTCAATTTTCCATATTTAACTTCAGTTCTCCACTGTTCCATACTAGTTTGTGATTCAAGCTCCATCCCCAAGTCCCCAGGGAAATTCTTCAGCATTTTAGTGTGAATTTCTTCTAACAGACACATCTTTGTGTGCAATTTTGCATAAAACACACAATTTTGCAAAAGAGTTTTCTCTAATATGATGCATGTTTCCACATCATTTTCACTAATATGTACCTTTTGGGGGCACACGTGACCCTTGTCCATGTAAACATTACTTGGCTGGAGAGAACTGCATTGCTAAATTTGGAGAGGAGAAATTTTGAAGGATGGCTGCACCTCAATTTTCACATTGTTTCAGAAAGCATGAATGAGGTAGGTTTGCCTTTAAATCAGAACTGCATCAAACTTCTCCCCACACCCCAAACCTACTTGAAGGTGCAGGACATATCTCTGAGGATCTGGTGTGGGGTAACAGAGGTGTAGAATAGAATAGAATAGAATAGAATAGAATAGAATAGAATAGAATAGAATAGAATAGAATAGAATAGAATCCCCTCTATTCTATTGGTTGAAAATTGTTCTAACTAACCTGCCTTCAAAATATTATGGTGAAGGGTAGGTTAAAAATACATACTCATAGTCATCTGCTGTTGTGTAGAAGAGCCTCCTCTTTGCCTCCGTTTATGCTCTGCTTTCAAATTTATAAATAAAACCAATTTTAACAGAGTCCTGAAGTACCTGCAAAAAGAGGTTTCGTTTGGAAGAATGGATTGGCACAGAATTTATAGCAGAAAGTCAACATCTTGAGTGTAGAAGATTTGTGCGGAAATATCAGTTGGGGTGGGGGGTTTATTGTTTTGTTTTGCTTTTGTTCTTGTTTTTAGTATGCATTTTGTGTTTTTATCTTGTATTTTTATGCTACGAACCATCCTGAGATCTACAGATGAGGAGCAGAGTACAAATTTAATAAATCCTCCTCATCATAACGGGGAGATGCTGGGTGAAGGTTAGCAATATATTATGGCTTATAGCAAAAGCTGCTGTTCTGCTCATGCAGCCGACTTCCATCTCCTCTCCTCTTCTCTCCTCTGTAGCACACTCAGAATCTTCACCTGTCAGGGACTGGGCAGAGGAGGAATGGGAGAGACCGCCTCCCCATCCTGACCCTTCCAGGGAGAAGGAAAAGGAAGACAGTACAGATTTACAACAGGGGTTTGCGGAAGGTCACAGCTCAGAGGCAGATAAGGAGAAAAGTTTGGAAATCATGGGAGGGCCGGAGCAGCTGACTGACACGTTGTCATTAGAAGGCATTCCAGACCCCCCATCTCCCAGAGCCCAGCAAGCCTTAAAAGCTGGAGAGCAGAGAGCTTGAAGACAGAGGGCAGTTAGTGGCATCCGTAGAGGAGGTGGTGATGATGACGAATGAGGAAATGGGAGAGAAGGGGGATGGAGATTCACTCGGGACAACACCATTATCCCAAGAGGCTGGGTTCTATAGCCTCTCTCTGTAAAGTTTGAAATAAAAAAGGGCTGTAAGAAACTTTTCCTTGTCTTTATATTTTCCTGGGCAACCAGCCAGGAGCCGCTGACAGCATCCTGACATCACCAGAGCGTTGGAGGACCCTCCAGAGCAGATTTTTGAGGAATGTGAAGGAAGAGAAGAGGAAAGGAAAGAGAAGTCCTGTTGCGTGAGCAGAAGTCTATTTGCGCAACATTAGATACAATCCTAGGTGTAAGAACATTTACTGTTTGTCGCAGGCAGCCATAAACTCATTAACTAAAATGTATATTGTGTAAAAATGAAACAAAAACACATAGAGAACATAATTTATTTTATTTTAGTGTCTCTGGACTCAGCTACAGATTTTAAAATGTGTTGTAAAGTGCAATATACAAATGTGACACTAGATGGCGAAAGTGAGCTATGCAAAATTCAATGCATTTTTCAAAACTTTTTTTAAAAAAGCATTTTCACAGCGTTTTTAATATGTGTGTAGATTCCACCTCTGAGATTCGAAAGTATTATATGCTCTACATATACCAGCAATCAAAATTCTGGTTTGGGGCACTTAAATCCCATAGATTTCAATGCCCCCAAATCAACCAAACAGGTCACCAGTTGGTGCTAACGGAAGCTTCCTTCCTGTACAAATCCTGCTCACCAGGATGACCACCGGAGGTTTTCACTTGGGTCTACTCTCTTAAGAAGGGCCCACCTATTAAGAAGGGCCCAACATATTTAAAAACCATGGCACTGCAGTCGTGCATTCTTCACCCACCCTCCTCAGCTTTTTCCTACTAATTTCAGAATTCATATGTTATGGTTGATTTGATGTTATTATGTATTATGACCTTGCTATGGATGTATCGGTTGCTGTATTCGGGGCCAGGGAAGAATTTTATGTCCATATTGTCTGGTCCAGAGTTTTTCGCCTACCTTATAGCAATCGTCACAACTTTGGCAGATAAGGCACTGGGTAGAATGCATAGTAAGGAATGAGAGGGGCAGGGAGTTGTAGAGCACTGCTTTCCTCTCCTAAGAAGTCCAGATCCAAGGGAGGTGTGTCTTTCCATAAACCCAGATTGGGACTGAGGGCCATAGCACCCTCCCCCCAGTGGCAACTCTGATGAGCTGTTCCTACTTGATATATTTCATCCTATCTGGGACTGGCAGTCAGCAGGTGGGCTGATTGATTTGGAAATCACCCAGTGCCTAAGCCAAAGCCAAAGCACTTACATCTGTAATCAATACAGTTTTGGACAGTTTCAACCCCAAAATGTAGTACCATGTCTCTGTGATTATACCCATTAGGCACCCAGGTGGCAGGCCCACTGCACTTGAGGACACAAGTAGCAGCTTCAAGAAGGTAGATTTTCATTGTGACCTGGAATAGGAAAGGATTTGCCTCCTTTTCCCATGCACTGTGGAATTGATCCTGATTGGACCTCCCAAAGGTTGCTCTTCAGAGATTGAAACCCCCCAAAAGATTCATATAACTCCACGTGATGACTTTAAAGCCAAGTGTAGTTTGGCTCTCAGGCATATTTAGTTGATGGAATATTATCAAATATTGTAGCCACTCCTAACTCTAAAATTATGTACACAAATAAAAGGCCTGTTAAATTGGGAGTACTGTATGTGTCTGGAGATCTGTTCATAAGGAAGTGTGCACATTCCTTTCCCAAACTGGCCCTCCAGCTGGGATTGTCCCATCTTTCCCTTTCTTATCCTTCTTGATGTGACCACAGCAGACTCTTGTTTGGAAGTTCATGTGCAGTTCCTAGGGAGAAGGTGCATTTGGCAGAGCTCAGTCCCAGATGAAAAGTCTTAGAATTCTGGCGTTACCTTTTCCCTGCTGAATGACATTAACAGCAGACACCCGGGGCAGTGCTAGTAGTATCTGGTTGTTCAAACCTGAAATTATTGATCGCCTGAAGTGAATAATCATTTTCTATCTAACTCCAGGTTAGTATTGATCTCATTGCCTACAAGGAACTCTTTCCTAGATTGCAGTCCATTTATTTTATAGTATTTGATCAGTGCAACTAATAATTGAGCCTGCTCCTATCTGCATAGCCTGGCCTCTTCATTTGCCTAACCCCACTCAACATCCTATCTTTTGGCCATGCAACGATGTCACAGAATGCAGGAACTATCTATTAAACTGTACATTTTCCTGCTTTTAGCCAAAGGACAAGAGTAAATTTTGTGAGGAAAAAAAATCATGTCAAGCAATTGATTTCTTATACTTTTTTTTTTAATTTTCTTCAGCATTAAAGAAAGGAACTTCATCAACATTGATTGTCATTTACAGAAAACATTCAAAAATCATGTGTGCATTATTATGGAATGCTAACAGTATTGAACTAATAACTTACAGGACATAAAATAAGACAAAAAGCTATTACATTCTAAAGAAATAGAAAACCTTTTTAAATTTTTTGATGGGTTGTGGGGATGCTGGTCCTAAAACATTTATAAGAAAATAATAATAATGGTCACTTTCTAAATGAATCAGGCTGTAGTTTTTACTCACGTTCACATAAATATTAAACATGGGAGAAAGAGCAGAGAGAGAGAGAACGATGTCAGAAGGAAACTGCAGATGTCAAACAAATGTTTTGTCATCTGTTTGTGTGTTTGCTTTCTTTATCTAAAGGCCAATAAAATACATCGTTATAAATTTTATCATACAATTAAGCTTTATGGGGGAAATTAATATTGATTCTATGAGATGTTTACTTCTAGGGAATAATAATAATTAATGGTTTCAAGTGAATCTTTTTGAGTGGGTATTTTTTTGTCTATCCTTGTTTTCAGGCCAGAACACAACTCTGATTCTTTGTTGTTGTTTTTCTAAGAGTGGTGAGCATGCTTGATTAAAGTTGCAAACTACTCCTAAAAGGAAGATAAAATAAACTTACAACAATAACAGCTACAGCCAAGCACCAAATAACTTGTGGTTCCAACAGCACAGAGATGTAACATCTCACTTCACGTTAACAAAAGTTACTGGAAATAGGATAAAAATAGTTAACCTTTGAAACTTGGAAGTATATGAAAATCAGTTTCTCTCATAATTCTAAAAGCAAGGAAGCATTTCCAGGGATTTTTTTCTTCAAAAAATATTAGAAAGTTTTATTTAAATCTTATTACTTTTTTTAAAATAAATTGGTCATCATAAAATATTACCCATGAAAATCAAACTTAGGTAACCTGCAAAGGCAACCCAAATCATTTGCACTTGTATTTGTGCTCCTGTCTGCCTTTCTCATAGCTGTAATACAGTGAAGGTTTCCCCCCCTACTATGGTCCTTAAAACATTTATTTGGTGAAGGTCAGTTATGGCTTCATCTTGTAGCTACTGAGTGATCTGACCTCAGATTCAAATAAGAAATGAAAAGTGTATAAAAATATTTTGTTCATTGGAGAGAAATATTAGATTCTGCTGATCCACACTGGAAAGGTTTGTCAAAAGGCATAAAGCTCAATTCACAACAATATTTTTCCTGTGCAAATCCCATTGAAGCAAATGAGAGCAGCAGAACTTTGTACCAACAGTTTAGTGCTGTACTCGTCTGGACTTACACACCTCTCATTTATTTCTATGGGACATGCACAGAAAAATATACCAGTGGATTTGCTCACATGCTCTTTGAGCAATTGTTCTGGAAACAGAATTTTTCTAATGCACCATTTTCAGTGCACAGTCCCATTTGGAACATTTCATTGACAACTCTCCTCCTCCTCCCTGTTATAAAACAGGAGTGTGACACTAACACCAAGGCTGTTCAAAAGGCTTTATCTATTACAATCAGTTTCCATAAAAAACTGAAGAGTACATTACACTCATAGGAAGCAAGTACATAATTTGCTCTTTGATGTTTTTTCTCTCTTTATAAAAGCATTACAAAGTCTTATGCTTAAACAGAGACATAGGAAAAAAATCAGTGTTTTTAAACTGTCCCAAAGATATTTACAGGAAAAAATACAGAGACAGCATACATAGTATTAGACCTTCTGTGAGTATATATTATTAAAAGTAATTCCATTTGAAAAAATATTGTATTTGTCTTCTACATTTCTACAATACATATTCAGGTTTTACTTTGTGTTTTTCTTCAGTGTTGTTGATCAAATGAGGCAGATGGTAGAGAGTTGAGTAAGCAAAAGAGATTGTGTAGCTATTCCAAGTCCTAATTCATGTAAATCGCACCTCATTTTTATAACCAGAGCAAGTTACTTTGACACGATAGTCGTCTGAAGACTGCTTTTTAAACTGCACCCTTCCAATCATGGCCGTAGCCAGGATTTCGGGGGGGGGGGGGGCTGGGGGGCAGCCAAAGCTGTTGAGCTTTTTTTGTTGAGCTTTTCTTAGGAGATCACCCCCTAAAGTTGGTGAGCTTTTTAGGGGTTTTTTTTTTTGGGGGGGGACATTATAGAGTGAATTTTGGTATTGTGACCAGTTGTGAAATATTCATCAAATTCTCTGATATTTTCTGCTTCCTGATTCAACTGAGTCTCAAAGGCCAGCCCAGCAATGCACCTGAAAGATGCCATGGCTTGGAGTTTGGCAATCTAATTGGTAGAAAATTCAACACTTGCAGGACATTTACAAATCGGACATTGATGGCATTCTTAAAGAGGATGTCCTTAGTGGACTGTTGAGATCATAATACAGCAGAAGGAGAGAGGTGGTGCCTAAGGGTTGTTGGGCTGAACCCTTTATTCTCACAGTCAACAAAAACAAAACACAACCTGTAATGGCTGTGCTAGTTATCATCTTATGTGTCCACCTGGATCTACTCTGAAAAGGTTCGTGGAGCTTCTGCAAGAGATAAATATATCCTCAGCTATATCCTCAGAACTGCCTCATACAAGTCTCTTAGGGCACTCTGTTCAGATGTCCTTTCTGATGCCTATTGTGGCTTTTGTACCCTCCTGTGTTTTCTCCCCTGGCAACTATGCCATTGCTGACATCCTTCTCTGCCCCTTTATTCACCTCAGTGTTGTTGCTTCCCCAAGAGAAAGCAGAGCTACTACAACTGCCATGTTCAGCTGCTAAGTGTTTCTGGTCCTCCCATGTGACAAAAGATCTGGCCATGGACTAATGTGGGTGCTTGAAATATCAATGGAAGAAGCAGCCCTAGACAGGGGAAAGTCAGACCAAAGGCATTGCAGCATTCCTGCCTACACAGATTCAAAAAGAATTTGGAAATCCTCATATATTTCATTTGTGCTTTATTTATGGCCATGGATACAATCACTGTGCCTCTGTGTCTTGTAAGCTGTAGGCCAGTTTGCAGGCAAAGAGAACCATATTTGCTAACGCCATTTGATGGCTTTCCAAAATAAGTGCAGGAGCAAATCCTCACCACCCAGAGAGGAATGCTTGCTTTGCATGAAAGAACTTCTAAAGGTCATGTCATTGTAGAGCATCTTATTAAATAACACATTTTTTTGCCTGATTCAGACATTGAAGTGACACATTGAAAAGAACACAATCATAGTGCATTTGATCCCTAGAAGAAGCTGACAGACTAATCTATTTTGCTTCAATTCTTTAAGCTGGGAATCTAATCAAAGACAAATATAAGTGCTTTTCTCTTTCTTTAAATAAGCTGTATTAAGTAGAATACTCTTCAAGGTAGAGGCTGTTCTCTGCAGCAGCCCAACTGGCTGAATAATATATGCTGCCTGAATAATAAAGGATGAATGTGGCAATATAATAAAACAACAACAACAAGGTAATGTGTGGTTTTTTAAAAAAAAATATTTCTGAACTCCATTTGCTGTTGAACATACTTGACTGTTGCCAATTCCCATCTATGCTAAAGGGTATCTGCCTTTTCTAGAAACAAGCATACATTCCCCTCTCACCCAACAGCAGTATTTTCAGTCACAAGTTAGCAGCTCCGTCCTCCAAAAAGAATAAAACAAAAAACCAACAATTATGCCATAAAATAAAATCAACACTGGTATCTATAGTAGATGAAGCTTTTTCTTTATGTTAGCTTACAGAAGACAGCGTGCAAAGCAAACATTTTCTGCAAATGTTCATAAAAAATAATAACACTCAGATTTTATTGCTGCTATATCCAATGCTGTTGACTTTCACTCATCCATTGTTCTGTGGTTGAACCACTGGGATGAGAAAAATAGGCAAGTATCATACATCAAGTTACTAAACTCACTGTACGCAGTTTAATCCTCATAATCTGCAGTAATGCAGAGGACCCTTTGAGCCCCACACCACAAGCGCCTCTCCTCACAAATGTTTGTGCGTTTCTTTATTCTTTTTCATGTAAACTGAGCAGATGAATTTTTTAAATTATAAAACACTAGTATATGAGCACAATCAATCCATGTCACTATACATTCAGATTGCTGTTTTAGGAAGAACTGTTGCGTTAGTTACCACTGGAGAAATATCAGGTACCTTCTCAACAAGAAAGAGCTACCGTTTCTCAACGTCATTGAGGGGAAGAGTATAAACATAGCTGGTTTGAGGAAGAATTACCTAGCCATAAATTTTAGATAGGAGGCTTATCAGAGTAAAAGATTACTTAAAATATCTCCCATATTTAAGGTTTCATAAGTGGCAAAATGACCAGTGTGAATATTAATAATGTGATATAGAAAGTAGAAGGCATTATAAAATCAAATACATGTCAAGACCAGTGAATTTTAAACAGAACATTCAAATAACACCCTTAGCCTTGCTACTGAAAATACTCTTCCCTCCATTCTAAACATAATTTGGGGGGAAATAAGTTTAATGATTTCCATTGAATTTACCGCTTAATAAATGCACTTGGATTACAGTCCAAAGTCTGCAATCTTAAAATGTATTTATTTTATTGTAATAAACAGAACTTGCTTCAAACTAAATGTGCTTAATAACAGGCCTAAATTCTGCAAAGCTTTGTACTATGAAGCTTTTACAGAGTATGCATAAAAGTAATATTTAAAGTTCTGTGGCTTCAGAGATTGCGCCTGTGTCTTTGGTGTGTGTGTTATACTAGGCCAAGGGTCTGCAACCTTTAAGACAAAAAGAGCCACTTGGACCAGTTTCCGAAGAAAAAAAAACTGGGAGCCGCAAAACTCGTCATTATAAAAATAACTTTTTTGTCACTTTTTTATTATTTCTTTGTTTGACCCCTCAGAATTACTCCTCCTCATAGAAATAAACGTTAAATTAACAAGTTACCTTTTTGTGTGTGTGTGTTCTTCACTCCCCTTCAAAACAGTGACCAGCGTACATGTCCCCTTTCAATGCAGTGACCAGCGTACATGCCCCTTACAATGTAGCGGGCAGGTGGGCGGGAAGGTGACGTCGGGACGGTGTGTGACTAACGCACGTACCGCCCCCATGCGACGTCACAGCCAGTACAGCGCCCGCCACAGTGGGGAGTGTCGGGGCGCACAATGCGCCTCCTCCCCTCGCTAGTATCCGCCCCGGAGCCGCGGCAAAGGTGTAAAAGAGCCACATGCGGCTCCGGAGCTGCGGGTTGCAGACCCCTGGACTAGACAGTCAACTTTGTCTGGACTGTCAAGGGGAGGAATTAGAGCGAGTGTAGAGCACATGCTTCATATGGCTGAAGGTTCCAGGTACAGTCCTAGCATCTATAGTTAAGGGAAGGACCTGCTGAAATTCGGTTTCATGTTACATAAAATGCTGTATTTTAGCTGCATTGTATTCCAGCTACATGCTTTAGGCATGTAGCCAGTATTTTCCTACAGAGCTGCTGTATTTCCACCCACGGGTGACTGAGTTTTATGTTTGGCTCACGAGTGCCTATATATGCAAATGAAGCTGCTTGCATCCCAAAGACACAGCAGCAGCAGGGGGCTGTAGTCTTTGGGTGCTGGTCAGTCTGCATGCAGGAGGAGGAGGAGGAGGAGGAGGGAGACATAGATTTTGGAAAGCTCCTTGGTAATAGTGTCAGATGTTTAAAGGCTCATGCTGGGACCAGTGCGAGAAAGTGTGTAAAACTGGAAACAATGCACCTCTGTTATTTTGTAACGTTTGAAACTTTGTTCTGCAAGTAAAGGTTTTAAAACGCATTTCTAGTATTGAAGATTTATTTCTGCGCAAAAGTCAGAGGCTTTCCATTGTTACAATAACTAACAGGACCTGCCCCTCAGACCTGGAGATAATCTCTATACAGCAGCATTTCCCCCCTTGTTGTTGTTGTTTAAATTTCTCTGCTGTTCCTGTTCCCTCATCCATTATTTATGTAGCATTTTAATTTTGCAAAGGATTCAAGCCAAGATCTTGCTAGGCAAGAAGGGCATGCTCAACTGATCACTTCTTTTATTTGCTGGCCCAGGTGCCTCCAGCTGCCAGGACAGCAACACAGGAAGCCATACAAATGACCTGACAACATCTTGGAATCACAATGGCCACAGTTTTATTGATTCCAGATGTCAGTTGGCTTCGGCATGTGTCTCAAAACAAGCAACCTAATTGTTGCCTGATTCATGGTCATTCCTGGGCTCCCCATATGACACACATCAAATCGGACAATCCCTCCAGGAAACCATTTGATGAGTTATATGGCCTGTTGGGCCCACCTGGGTTTTCAGACAGAATCCTTTTCCCCAAACACCTGTACTGGGGTACCTCGATACTTTGATCAAAAAGCAACAAGTGGGCTCCTTCTTACCCCCCCCATTTAGACTAAGGGTTCAACCCAATCCTAGGCGCCAGCTCCTATGGGCTGAGGTGTCTTCAGCCCCCTCTATATGGTTTCCCAGGGGGCTCAGTCCCTCAATATTGAGGTGGGCGAAGGAGGCCAAGCACCAAGCAGAGTGCTCCCCACCCATGCCTCCGCTGCCTCTGCCACCTCCTCTCCCCACTCCCAGGCCAAGCATCTGTGCTGCCACTGCCTCCTTCTCCCACCATCGCTGCCGTGGGGTTCTTGACAGGAGCGTCTGTGGCTCAGGTGGGTCCACAAGTGGCCAGCCCCCCTGTGGCCAGGAACCTTGCTGCAGCGCTCCATTGCTGTTGTTGCCACTTCTCCCCCTACTGCTGCTGACTGTGGCTGCTGTGGTGGATGCAGCGGCGGCTGCCACTCAGGCCCTGCCAGCCTCAGCCATGCTGCAGGCAGGAGGCTCAGTGGGCTGGGTTAGGCGCTGGGCCTCCTCCTGGCTCCGTGTGTGCACATGTGATGTCACAGGCACATACCATGTACCACGCCGTGATGCCACAGGGGCACTACATGGCGCTGAGCCACTCCATTGCTGGGCCAAAGGCTCAGAGCCCAATGCCTTTTTCTGCTAGCAAGTTGTGACAGTTGCTGTGAGGGAGGTAGACAAAATCTCCAAAATGGCTCAATTTGTCTGCAGGCAAATTCCTCCCTGGCCCTCAATACGGTGACCTGAGTGACCCCCACTGCAAGGCCATACATATGCATGGCCCACTTACCTGGCAAGCAGCCAGTTTAAATGCAGTGGAGATGGACCTCAAAAGTACCGCCCCTAGCTTGGCCATGATTGGCCAGTTCAAATTTGATTTCACCAGGCTGCAACTGCTGCTGCCGCCGAGATGGTAAGCGGTCTTTCCTGCAATGGTGAAGTGTTAAAGTAAAGATCATGCTTACAGAAATGGATGCCTTTAGATTTACAAACTTTTCACAAAACTTTTGAAATTTTATAACCCATATCCTGTCTGCCCTAATGCCTATTCTTCCCCTAAACCCCACAACCATTTCCTCTCTTCTGAAAGTTATTTATCATCACTGATATCTAAGTGACCTTTCCAAGCTTGTGGGTGAACAGCACAGAACAGCCTCCCAATACATCGTGCTTTCCAGATGTTTTGGACTATAACTCCCATCATCCCTGGGCATGCTGGCTGGGGCTGATAAGAGTTGTAGTCCAAAACATCTGGAGAGCAGCAAGTTGGGGAAGGATGGTGCAGGATGGCACGTGAGTTCTGAGCACATCTACCCATCTTGTTTCTCCAATTGTTTCTAGAATGCGACATGAAAGAGAAAGGCTTAAAGTAGAGGATTTAAGTGGGCAAATGCATCAATAGCTTTATGTAGAGCCTGTGCTGTACCTTTGGTTCCACAGGAAGCTGCCCGATCTCAGGTCAGGCTATTTGCCTATCTGGTCCAGCTCTGACTTGAAGCAATCTCCAAAATCCTATGGAGAGTTCTTTTTACACCTGCTACAAGATCCATTTTTTTAAAAAACCAAAACCATAGAGATACCAGTTGCCTCCTACATATGCAACAAGTGCTTTACCACTGAACTGTGGCTCCTTCCTTGGACATCATTTGAACTGGGAAATACTGTTTCCAGGATCTCTAATGACCTCATTTGAAGGGGCAGTTCCTAAGCCAATCTGAGGGGTGTTTTTTGAGATTTCCTTTTGGCCAAATGAGCTCTAAGAAATGTACTGCAAGGAATGGTAGGACAGAGCTTACACACTTTGCTGTTGTTCTTGCAATGGCGTAAGTGTTAAAAAGTACAGGTACAAATCATGGAATAGCTTCAAAGATACCCACCAATCCACACAGTACTTCCTTTGCACGATTATAGGCACATACTGCTCAATTGTGTGGAGAATATTTGGTAGCAGAAATGAGAGTGTGAGCTGGCTCTAATTCTTTTAAGGGTGGGATACCCTGTGAAGTGCTTTGGTCTGTCAACAAATAGAGGGGCTGAGCTGGATGATTCTTTTGCAACAGGAACAACTTGGTTGTTATTTTACTGCTATCCCATATATTTTTCCATGTGGTAAATCAGCAAAACTGTAGCAATTATGCAAATGTGTTACAATTGTCTGTCAAAGATCTTGATCAAAACACACTTACTTAGATTAAATCCCAAGTCCTGCTGCCTTAAGAAGGACTTATATCCAAGCAGGTGTGTTTATAATGGTAGTGCAGGTAATCCATCCTTTTTTTTTGACCACAGAAAATGCTTTGCAGACCAAATGTTAAATATGCCAGTACTGTACTTTGAAATTCTATTTATATGGTCAGAATTTGATTCTGAAGGATGGAAATTCACAATATGGATCTCGTGCTCACAATCAAAGTGTGAAATCAGTGGTGCATGTTGCTGAGGAAATAGTAACAGTGAATTCAGTTTGTAACCTCATCATCTCTAATAGCTGGCTTGAAAGCCTTGTCTGGGTCTTCCACATTTTGGCATCTCAAATTGTGCCTTTCAACACATTTCTAATAATGGTTTCCTTATTATTACTGTCATTTTATATATCTTATTATTTTTAATAAGGTAATATCCCTGAGTGGCATACAGTGCAACATCTGCATCAAGCAGTGATTGTCATTTACAAAGTGAAGATTTAAAAGGAAAGAATAAGATGGCCCTAGTGTTTGATATACAGTTCTTACAGCATATCAGAGACACTGGTTAGTTAGTTTATAAAGAGGAGGCAGAATGGCTGAGTCATGTGTACACACACACACACACACACACACACACACACACACACCTTTTTAGTGTCCAGAAAAAAATAGCTGTTTGTCTCAAGTTTCAAAGTTTCAATTCCATATGGATTTCACCATTGATCCCATATTACCATTTTGGAAATACAATTGCACCCTGATGCAAAGCTCTTGGATGGGTGGCCTGTAGTGCTATTTCCAACACGCAGAGAAGTTGTGGTTATATAAAGGAATGGTAATATGAATCTGTCTGGGCATCACAGTCTCTACTTCACATAGTGAATTCCTGGCACAGGGCAATAGTTTGGACTAGACCATTAGAATTCTCGTTTTACTGGTGCAAACCTCACTATGTGTGCTTATTTGAAAATGAAAACCTGCCTGCTGTTGGCATCCCACCTCCCTCTCCCACATTCATTTTTACCACGTTGATAGTGTGGAGTTAAAGTGAGTACTGATCTTCAGCCCATGTAAATATATCCTCAGATTCAACAAAAACAGATTCAACCCAAATCCTACAGCTTGGGAGCATCCCGACATCCCCACAATGTAGAACCCACATAGAGTATCAAGAAGGAAAACAAGAAGATTATGTTAGATGAGAGTTGAAAGAGCTCAAGACCTCCCTGCCTCAAATCCTGCAAGGTCCCTAACACAAACCAATCATCAAATATATATTGCATTTGGAAACAGCTTGGTTTAATTGAGTGTCTTCTATTACCCTGTTTTCCTAGCAATCAGTAAAGTAATCTTTCCATTAGAAGGAAATATGACTCTTGGAATTAATTCTTTATACAGAGAGCCAGCAGGAGTGACATTTATACAAAATTAAGTCCCTGTAGAAGTGTAACAAGCAGTCTACATCTGTCTGCTCAGACACTGAGAATAAAGTGGCTCAGTGCTTTTACATTATCAGAATACAATATAAAGTGTTATTGCTGTGTTGGTTCCAGAGGAGGAGAGACAAATCAAGTAAAGGAAGAAGGGGTATCCGTTACAAGGACAGCTTCTGTTGTCTCGCCATATCCTGTTATTTTGAAGAGGGAAAGCAGCAGAAGAAAGAAGAAGCAGGAGTCAGTCCAAGAGTATTCAAAGGAGGTTTATCCTATTCAGTTGGCATGGAGCTCAGACTCTTATTTTGTAAAACAATTCTTTATCAGTTGCTGAAAAACCAGTGCCATTTATAGTGTAACTTCTGCCTGTCTCTCTGTTGTTAAAAGCACAGGAGCTTTATAAGGGGCAGAAGGAAATATGGCGATGTGACACCCAGAGCCACTTGGAGGGACATTGCCTCTGGTGATGGGGTGGGAAGCGGAAGATCTGATCCTGGTTTGGTTAATGATTCTAAACATGATTGGATTAATTTTTTTATATATGCTTCAAACTAATTCCACTTTCAGGAGACTGCATCTACTGAGACAGGAGACTGCAGCTATTGAGATGTGATGTAAGAAAGGCATGGATAAAGAAATGGAAGGAAGGGGGAATCATGAAGGAAGGGTACACACACAATGAGGGCTGCCAGTGCGGAGGAGCAGATGAGTGGGAGGGAAAAGGATGGAGTGTGCATGCACATTCAATTGCCTAATGGCATCCGTCTCACCAGGAGATTGCAGCTGCAGAGATAAGAAAATGAAATTCATTCCGCTATCTGGAGAGGTCGCTTCCTGGTTCGCATGGAGAAGCCCAGTACCAGAAGCATGAGCTGTATTGAGGCAGCACCGGATGTTGAAATTCTGTGCCCCCAGCAATTTTGCACCCAGGGCTACAGCCCCTGTGCCCCCAAATGCTACACCACTGTAAACATGAGTAGCCAACAGTTGCAGGGAGAAGGTCAGGCAGGCCAAAGCTCAGAATGATCTCAGGCTTGCAAGAGAGGTTAATAAGAAAAGAAAAGGTTTCTTCAGCTATGTTTCAAGCAAGAGGAAGAACAAGTAATAGTATGTCCCTTGCATGCAGAAGATGAAGAAATGCTATTGTGCGACAGAGAGAAGGCAGAACTGCTCTGTCTTCACCCAAAAGCAAAGTGATGCCCAACCTGGTAAAAGCAGAATCAACAATGCAAGGAGGGAGTTGCAGCCCAAGACAGGAAAAGAGGAGGTAAGGGAACACTTAACTACTTTAAATAAATTCAATTCTCCAGGACCTGAAAAGCTGCACCCAAGGCTACTAAAGGAGCTTGCGGATGTAATCTCAGAGCCTCTGTCTATAATGTTTGATAATTCCTGGAGAACAAGTGAAGTGCCTATGGACTAGAGGTGGGAAAATGTTGTTTCCATCTTCAAAAAGTGGTGGTGGTGGGGAAGAGAAGACCCAGCTAACTACTGTCCGGTCAGCTTTATGTCAATACCAGAAAAGGTCCTGGAACAGATAATTAAGCAGTCAGTCTATAAGCACTTAGAAAAGGATGCTGTGATTACTGTCATCCAGCATGGGTTCCCCCCCCGCCCCCCGTGCCAGAAAAACCTCTCTCTCTCTCTCTCTCTCTCTCTCTCTCTCTCTCTCTCTCTCTCTTAGAGTTACAAGCTTGGTGGATCAGAGGAATGCGGTGGATGTAGTGTATCTTGATTTCCGTAAGGTTTTGACAAAGGCCCCCTTGATATTCTTGTGGAGAAGCTGGTAAAATGTGGGAGTTAATTGTTAGGTGAATTTGTAGCTGGTTGACTGATCAGACCTAGAGTACTTACCAACAGTTCCTCATCATCCTGGAAAAAACCTGACAAGTGGGGTGCTGCAGGGCTCTGCCCTGAGACCAGTGTTGTTCAACATCTTTATAAACAACTTGGATCCAAACTGGGAGGGGTGGCAATGCCACAGAAGACAGAATCAGAATTCAGGATGACATTAACAGATTGGAGAACTGGGCCCAAACTAACAAAATAAATTTCAATAGGGACAAATGAAAGGTTCTACAGTTACACGGGGGGGGGGGGGGAGGGACCTGGTATGCTAGTAGTACATGTGAAAAGGATTTAGGGGTCTTAGTTGAACATGAGTCAATAGTGTGATGCAGCTGCAAAAATAGCCAATGCTATTCTAGGCTGCATCAACAGAAGTATAGTGTCCAGATAAAGGGAAGTAATGTAAGAACACAATTTAATAAGGACACTGGGAAGCTGGGAAGTGTGCAGAGAAGGGTGACCAAGATGCTTTAACGGTCTGGAAACCAATTCTTATGAGGAATGATTGAGGGAGTTGGGTATGTTTAGTCTGGTAAAGAGGAGACTGAGTGGAAACATCATCTTCAAATATCTCAAGGGCTGTCACATGGAGGATGGAGCCAGCTTGTTTTCTCCTGCTCTGGACTAAACATTAGGAAGAACTTTCTGACAGTATGAGCTGTTCGGCAGTGGAACAGTCTCCATTGGAGTGTTGTGGACTCTCCTTCCCTGGAGGTTTTTAAGCAGAGGTTGGATGGCCATCTGTCATGCATGCTTTAGCTGAGATTCCTGCATTGCAGGGGGTTAGACTAGATGACCCTCAGGGTCCCTTCCAACTCTACAGTTCTATGATTCCATGAAATAGAGTGCAAGATCTTCACTAGTTCTAATGTAGGTCAGGCATTTAATGATTTTGTTCTCATTTACAACAAAGGACAAACATTTGTAAATTACGTTGGAATCTCTAGGTGGCACAGCAAATTAATTTAGGAAATGAAAGTGAATTTGCGTATGTCAGTTAATGTGTTGCTATTTTGGAAAATGGGGTACTGGCTTAAATCACCACCACCACCAAAAAACTCATTCTACTTTTTTTTTTTTTTACAGCTGTGCTTTTCCAAACTAAAGTCTGGAATGCAGAGAACAGATTTCAATAAAATTAGGAGCTGCATATAGTACAGTATGGACTTTAAAAAAGCTTATCCCAAGTCTGATGTGATTGCTATGGGCCTAAGCTGTTATTTATGTGTTGTTTGTACCTGTATGGGCCTATGGCCGTAATAAATATTGTTATTGTTATTGTTATTACAATGGGCCATTGTTGTCAGAGGGTATAAAGAATATATTTGTGTCATAGAAAAGAGGCAGTAGAAGGTGGAACATAATGGGTTGCAGAAGAAAGGCAAGAGAGGACACATCCTATAGTATCTAGCAGGCTTCCAGGAGGTTTGGAAGGTGGGCCAGGGCAGTTTTAGAAGACCACAAATATGTTGCAGAGATGGCAAGGTTTATACATGGATTCTTGTGTCCTGACTAGCATCTTCTATAACCATCCTTGGATAGCTGTTGAAGGACGGCACATGCCCAAGGCATCTAAGATGCAGCTTTGAAGAAGACTGCTAAGAGAGATTGGATCCAGTTTACAGTTGGGAGAAATCTGCTCTTGGAATGGCTCTGCCCTTGCAATTCTTTACACATCTACAACCGTAGGGGTTGGGGAGTAGGGGATAGGTTTCATATGAAATCTCTTAGATGCTAGTGGAATGTTATGTAGAAGCTCTGTGGCTTGAGGATTCATGGTTCAGAGATCAGGGGTATTAATGTTAGGTGCTTCAATGGGTTGAACTAGCACTCCTGTATTGTTTAGACATACCAGTTGAGCAATGAAAGCCCTGGATTTGAAATGAACTAGTGAAAACAGCTGTTGATCCAGACACTGGGATATTAAAATTGCATTCAACAATGGGTATGCAGATGGAAAGCCTCCACTTTCACCTCACAGCCTCACAATAATACCTTAGTGGATGATAACAGGTTGTTTGCTCTTGTAACTTTTACTTTACTCCTTCAGAGTTACATCACTGGGCTGCTCCATCACCCTTGGGGAATATCAGAGCAATAGTGATGATTTTTGTTTGACGAAGTGTTAATAAAATAAACTCTTTCTGATTCACAAAAAAAAACTGTTTTGGACAAGTCTACATTTTACTCTGTGGTTTAAATACTCTATTGGCATTGTGTCCTATAATATTAGGTTTAATATATGTTTTATCACCGGGGGGGGGGGGGAATCTCCCAATAACTTTTTCTCTGTCCATTTGAATTATCCAGACAAGGCTTTGGCACCATAATACTAACCTGACTTTTCATTCACTGACTGCGTACTGCATTCACATTATATACAAACTGATCAGAAAAGGTACCATCTTGTCATTATACATGGGTGGATGGCAGAGCAAAATCCTAATTGCCCAACATAAAACTAGCACATTACATGAAGAGTTAAAAATGCAGAAGAGCGTCCCTAGAAAATAGGCATTTTTTAAGCTACAGCAAGTGTTTGCGTATTCCATATATGTGTGTGTATATATGTACTATATTGGTATATAGCAGGGATGGCTATCTGGTGATTCATTAACCAATTTCATCCTGAGTCTGGGGTTGCTACCAAATTTGTGGTTAAACTTTGCCTGTAGTTTTATTTGGAGGAAAGGAAATGTTGATTTTATGTGTGTTAATGTATGAATGCTTTTTAAATACTTCATCTCTCTTGGGCATATTGGAGCTTAGCCGCCCGGCATGGTGAAGCAGAGATGTGCAGCAAAATAGACTTCTGGCACCTGACTGCTGTTTTAAGGATAGAGAATGTCAAAGCCATCCATCCCTGGTATATACTATCCATGTATGTATACACACAGGACATGATCCTTGCCCATGTGTTAAAAGATCCCCAAAGAGCGTAAGAGAGCCCTGTTTTCCCTTGTTCCTCTCAGTTTGTGCAGAGCATAATGGAAATTTACAGAGAATGGGAAGTCCCTAAAGCTCGTTCATGTAAGCTCAGATGGGGGTATGGGAGGCACAGAGAGACCCCCCATTGCCCAGATTCCCCTAGAATGCTGCATGCACAGGGCCAGGTACACTGGCTGAGGAGAGGGTTGAAACAGAGCTCTTTTAAGCCCCCTGAGATATCCTCCATGCACCCACACGGCATCCAGGCAGGGAAGGCTCATGCCCATATATATATATATACACCTACACACACACACACACCTATTTCCAAGACAGCCACATATTGCCACATGCATTTAACTAGCTAAAAACATAGAAATAGGTAAGCCTAGTTTAGTGGAAATTTCTTAAATTATATTTGAACAATAAACAGCAAGAGTAATACCGCAAAGTACTCCTCTGTTTTCATTTATATCTACAATAAACTTCTATAAACAGTTTGTCTCCCAAAAACAAAGCCCCCAATAAAATAAAATCAAAAATAAAGGTAACACCCAGTGTTCTATATTTGCAAATTTCTGGTAAGTTAAAAATAAACAAAAAACAAAAAGAAGGGGGAAATTAACATAAAGGGAAAAAGAAGAGAAACAAAAACAGGCCCCACTCAGAGGTGCATATTTACATTCTTCAAACTGTAGCGGTGAAAAATAATTCTATTAAGTGCAGGACATTCCTAGTGTTGCAGTAGTGACATATTTAAGAAAGTCTCCATGAAAACAATTCTTTTGTCTGAAGAGTGATGCATTCCATGAAATATTCTAGCTTTGCCTTCACTTGCAGCCAGTGGCAGAGTCTGGATTGAACAGTTCCTTGTATAATGGAGGAAACAGTGTATTCACTATATCGGGATGAGATTGTTTAAATACCTGCAGTTTTTCTCCGTGCAAGTTGCAAAGTGCAGTGATAGTTGGTATCTTGGCTACTAACTATAAGACAGACAAAGAAGCAAATGGAGAGAAAGTTTATTCTTAAAGAAATTGTCTCATGAAATCCTGATTTCTAAACTGATTGGCTTTCCCGCTGCAATTTTCTTCTAAAAGCAGGAGCTGTGCATGAAAATGACACAGAGAGGTGTGTGCATGTGATTTGGGTTGGGGCTTCTGAGTGGAAAGTGGGGTTCTACATCCTCACATTGCTGAAGCTGCTATTTTCTGGCTACCTGAAGGAGCACCACCTGCCCTATAGATTAAAAAGGTAAAGGTACCCCTGCCCGTACGGGCCAGTCTTGACAGACTCTGGGGTTGTGCGCCCATCTCACTTAAGAGGCCAGGGGCCAGCGCTGTCCGGAGACACTTCCGGGTCACGTGGCCAGCGTGACATCGCTGCTCTGGCGAGCCAGAGCCGCACACGGAAACGCCGTTTACCTTCCCTCTGGTAAGCGGTCCCTATTTATCTACTTGCACCCGGAGCTGCTTTCGAACTGCTAGGTTGGCAGGCGCTGGGACCGAGCAGCGGGAGCGCACCCCGCCACAGGGATTCGAACCGCCGACCTTTCGATCGGCAAGTCCTAGGCGCTGAGGCTTTAACCCACAGTGCCACCTGCGTCCTGCCCTATAGATTACCTGGGTCTTAAGATCGACTTCAGAGGGCTTGTTTGATGTGTTAGGCCACTAGGTATCTAAGGACAAGAGTTAATGCCTTTTCAGTGGTGGCATCAGTGGTGGCACTACAGCTCTGGAATATCCTCTATGTGGAGCCAATAGGCTCCATCTCTGGCCAGTTTCTACAGAGAACACTTTTCATTTGACAGATTTGTCATGTTTAAAACTTTACTACTGATGTTTCTCTCCAGTAGCTTTATATGGCTGCTTTTTAGTTTTATTTATACTGGTGTTTTTAATGTGTGGATTTTGCTTTCTGATTTCCTCTTTCTTGTGTTGTGACATTCCTATGAGTGCCCTTGGGGCACAGGAGCAGACTATGAGCAATGGAGGCAAATATATGTAGGCACACATTCTATGCCTGTATATTTTCCTTTCCATGGCTAACAGCAGCTCCATGGGAAAGACTTGGACCATAACATACAGGAAGCAGAAGCCCCTGGTGTGTGTGTATCGCTGGGGTGGCTGGCAGCTGCCCTACTGACACTAGTGTTGCTGGTGCTCATCAAATGATATGGGGTGCGGTAGGGAGGTGGCAAGGTCAGGAACACTGCACACGCTCAGTGGTGGAAGCACCGGCTTGGCTTCCCCATGTTGGGAGAGCAGCTCTGGAGCACTGCGGCCTCCTCATGCTGGCTGGAGGGGAAGCGTTGGAATTCCCTTCGCCGTACCAAAGACCTTATCCAAATCAGCCCAGCTGCTTTATGAGGTTATTTTTCTTTATAAAATAAACCCAAAGCAGCTAATAAAAATAAAAATAAAAATAAAAATAATATTAAGCATGAAACACCATAAAACAGTTCCAGTTACAGTGAAAACAGTTCAGATAACTGCATTCAATTTCACACAATAAAACTAAGAGCAGAATACAGCAATTCATCATGAAGGCGGTGGGACAGGTCTCTGCTGTAAAATTTAATTAGAGCCTAATAAGTTTTTTTTAATAAAATAAATTAATTGTAATACAAATTATCAGAGCATGGGGACTGAAACTGAATTATTTTTCTTTGAGTTTTTATAATGTATCTTGGCTGATGTTTTAAATTGGTGGCTAACATCAGCAAGCTTGACATGCAGTTGCATTGTGCCTATTAGCCTGTGATCAGCAGATCAGCTGGAGCGAAAGGGCATGTATTCTAGCTCCATCAACACAGCTCCAAGTGCACAATGTATTGCTCTACATGCAAATCCCTTCACACACTGGATGCAGCAGATTTTAAATTCTGAGGTAGATTCTAGCATGTGTGTGGAATAGAAGCCATAGCAATGTTTGAAGATCACATGGTGAGTTCTGATATACAGTGGTGCCCCGCAAGACGAATGCCTCGCAAGACGGAAAACTCGCTAGACGAAAGGGTTTTCCGTTTTTTGAGCTGCTTCGCAAGACGAATTTCCCTATGGGCTTGCTTTGCAAGACGAAAACGTCTTGCAAGTTTGTTTCCTTTTTCTTAACACCATTAATACAGTTGCGACTTGAATTTGAGGAGCAACTCATAGAACGCAGTGTACATAGTAGCCTTTTTTGAGATTTTTTAAGACTTTGGTGATTTTTTAAGCTTTTCCAAAACTTCTTTTGCAGCCATTTGGTAAGTTAAGCTTTTAAAACTTTTTTTTTGGGGGGGGGGTTTGGATTTTGTGTTGAGGTGTTTGGAATTCAAGGACTTGGTGTTGGGGAGGGGTTTGCAAGAATCTGGAAGCTTGTGTGTTTTTTTTCTGCATTTTTATGATTTTCTGTGACCATTGGGCCACTCTGCTGTTTTTTTAAAAAAATTCTGGATTTGAATTTCTGTGTGCTGGGTGGCTGGGGGAACAGTTGGGGAGGGGTTTGCAAAAATCTGGAAGCTTGTGTTTTCCCCCCTGCATTTTTATGATTTTCTGTGACCATTGGGCCACTCTGCTGTTTTTTAAAAAAAATTCTGGGTTTGAATTTTGAAATGCTCTTTACAGTATGTGTGACTTTAAAGAGCACTTAATAAACTCTTGTTGTACCAAATTTGGCTTTGTTTGGACTTTTTTTGACCATAGGAACGCATTAATTGATTTTCAATGCATTCCTATGGGATTTTGTGCTTCGCAAGACGAAAAATTCGCTAGACGAAAAAATTCGTGGAACGAATTAATTTCGTCTTGCGAGGCACCACTGTACAAGGAAAATTCCTGGGCAGGAGTGTGAAGAACTATTTTATTCAAACAAGAAATCCTTTGGGGCAGGAACACTGGAATCACTAATAAGGTAAAGGTAAAGTACCCCTGCCCGTACGGGCCAGTCGTGACCGACTCTGGGGTTGCGAGCCCATCTCGCTTAAGAGGCCAGGGGCCAGCGCTGTCCGAAGACACTTCCGGGTCACATGGCCAGTGTGACGAAGCTGCTCTGGCAAGCCAGCACCAGCGCAGCACACGGAAACGCCATTTACCTTCCTGCTATAAAGCGGTACCTATTTATCTACTTGCACTTAAGGGTGCTTTCGAACTGCTAGGTGGGCAGGAGCTGGGACCGAACGACGGGAGCTCACCCCGCCGCGGGGATTCGAACCGCCGACCATACGATCGGCAAGTCCTAGGCGCTGAGGTTTTACCCACAGCGCCACCCGCGTCCCTGTGGAATCACTAATAGCCAATAAAAAGGGGGGGAATTAAAATCAATATTAATTAACTGTACACTTTTTACGTAGGAGTGTCAGTTTGTGTACTGAAGAGCTACCTTTGCCAAAGTCTCATCGTCAAGATGATTCTTCTGGATCACATGTTGAAGTGCAAAATAAATCTTTTCCTGAAGCTTCTGGACTTTCCTTGGTTCCAACAGCCAAGCCCGATCTGGCCAAAAGAAATAAAATAAATTCAAATGAAGGCCTAAACTAAAGCCAGAAAGATGGAAAGATGACTTGTAGCAATAGGTGTTAATAGTGTTGTGGTCCCAGTTGCAGAGCCACCCCTCCTTGTGCAGAAGCTATAGCTAAGGCATAAAGGAACAAACTCAACCAGACTACAATCTGGATTAGAAATGGACACAACTTTATTGATTCCAGATGCAGGTGGACTTTTGCTCAGGCATTGGGTGCATATCCATCCAGCCTCCTGCTAGAGGGCTGAAACTCTGACAGCGTGGTGCCAAGGTTTATGGTGTCCCCAAGAAGCCAAACTACCAAGGTGGCCATTCCCACCTGCCCTGCACTTGGCTTCTGGACAGAGACTTCCACTAAGGCCCCTCTAACAGGGTATCCTGAGTACACACCTGATCTTTGGTCAGGGTGATGCACCAATCCAACTGGGACCTTGATAACTAGGATTCCACCTAGTGGCTTACCTGCCCAAAGTTGCTATGGGGAAAGTTGCTCGTTTTGCTATGGGAAAGGCAAAACCTTGCCTGTTTGCAGGCAAATTTCTTCCTGGCTCCAAATATGGCAACCATTAGTAACCAGAGCAAGGTCAGGTATTACAAGGAGGTAAACATGATTAAAACAAGCAACTACAATGAAAATATGGTAAAACAAGGAATAGTAAAAAAACAAACAAACAAGTGACTTGGAATGCAAAATAAGGTTAAACAAGACACATTACAAAAGCATGACAAGGAGGGAGGGAGGGAGGGAGGGTTTGCTCTTCTGCCAGCTGTGATGAAGGTGCCAGGCTCAGTTGGCTATAAAGCATCCCTGGTGGAATCTGCTTCCCAGTCCATGAGGCTCTGCTCCCTCAGGCACCCAGGATTTGGTGGGCAATCCCATCCTGCAATGTGTCCAGCCATGCCCACGAGTCCTGGCTGCCACGACAGGCCACAACTGCCTTCCACCCAAATAAGGTAAGTGGCCATTGTAACCCCACCATCAGGAGGAAGTGCAATATTTTAGCTCCCCATCTCAAAAGAGCTAAGTTTTTAGTACTTGGTTTTATCTGATATTAGCTTTCACTTTAGGTGCAGGTAGCACTGCATTCCTCTCTACCCTTGCCCTATGGCTTTCCCAGCCCCTGCAAGATGCTCACATATCACAGCTGTACTAGGCAGGTTATGGGGAAAATAGATGTTTTGGAATCTTACCACACAATCTAACAGACCACTGTGTAAGTCTATGATTGGGACACTAATTTGTGAAACTTGAAACCACATAACTTTAAAGGACGTTCCACTGAAAACAAGAATGTTTGTTTCCATTGCAAGCAATGTGGTTTGAACCAATATGCTGAATGTCCTCTCCCAGTTCCTGCTCTGACTGAAGATTGGTGCTTTCTGGTTCTTGGACTAGAAATGGCATCTTTTCTGCTGTAGTTCTGAGCCTCTTATTTTCTCATATGTGGAGATATTTGGCAGTGGCCAGAGCAGTCCTGGTGTAGCTGCTTTCCTGCAATTTTCATTTTTTCTTTTTATTATCCTGTTGATGAATTCCATCAAGATAATGCTGCATTTAACAGGGGCAACAAAATAATACTTCGGTTCTATCCTTGAAATATCAAATAACTGCCAGGAAAACGTCCACAAGTTTAGTAATGGAATTGAATTAAAGTGCAATGGAAACTTTGCTGTACAATATCCAGAGTTATATGGCTATATAGTCCGTATGCCATACCTGTTCTGTATTCAAACATGCACACAGCAGCAGTTGTAACTTGTAAATAATAATAATAATAATAATAATAATAATAATAATAATTTATTATTTGTATCTCGCCCATCTGGCTGGGTTTCCCCAGCCACTCTGGGCGGCTTCCAACAAAGATGAAAAATACATTAAAATGTCGCATATTAAAAACTTCCCTGAACAGGGCTTCCTTCAGTTGTCTTCTGAATGTCCGGTAGTTGTTTATCGCTTTGACATCTGATGGGAGGGCGTTCCACAGGGCGGGCGCCACTACCGAGAAGGCCCTCTGCCTGGTTCCCTGTAACTTGGCCTCTCACAGTGAGGGAACCGCCAGAAGGCCCTCGGAGCTGGACCTCAGTGTCAGGGCAGAATGATGGGGGTGGAGACGCTCCTTCAGATATACTGGACCGAGGCCGTTTAGGGCTTTAAAGGTCAGCACCAACACTTTGAATTGTGGTCGGAAACGTACTGGGAGCCAATGTAGGTCTTTCAAGACCGGTGTTATATGGTTTCGGTGGCCGCTCCCAGTCACCAGTCTAGCTGCCGCATTCTGGATTAGTTATAGTTTCCGGGTCACCTTCAAAGGTAGCCCCACATAGAGCGCATTGCAGTAGTCCAAGCGGGAGATAACCAGAGCATGCACCACTCTGGCGAGACAGTCTGCAGGCAGATAGGGTCTCAGCCTACGTACCAGATGGAGCTGGTAAACAGCTGCCCTGGATACAGATTTGACCTGTGCCTCCATGGACAGCTGTGAGTCCAAAATGATTCCCAGGCTGCGCACCTGGTCCTTCAGGGGCACAGTTACCCCATTCAGGACCAGGGAATCCTCCACACCTGCCCGCCTCCTGTCCCCCAGAAACAGTACTTCTGTCTTGTCAGGATTCAACCTCAATCTGTTAGCCGCCATCCATCCTCCAACCGCCTCCAGACACTCACACAGGACCTTCACCGCCTTCACTGGTTCTGATTTAAAAGAGAGGTAGAGCTGGGTATCATTCGCATACTGATGAACACCCAGCCCAAGCCTCCTGATGATGTCTCCCAGTGGCTGCATGTAAATGTTGAAAAGCATGGGGGAGAGGACAGAACCCTGAGGCACCCCACAAGTGAGAGCCCAGGGGTCTGAACACTCATCCCCCCCACCACTTTCTGAACATGGCCCAGGAGGAAGGAGCGGAACCACTGTATGACAGTGCCCCCAGCTCCCAGCCCCTCAAGACGGTCCAGAAGGATGTTATGGTCGATGGTATCAAACTCCGCTGAGAGATCCAGCAGAACTAGGAAACAGCTCTCACCTTTGTCCCTAGCCCGCTGGAGATCATCAACCAGTGCGACCAAGGCAGTTTCAGTCCCATGATGAGGCCTGAATCCTGACTGGAAGGGATCCAAATGGTCCGCTTCTTCCAGGCGTGCCTGGAGTTGTTCAGCAACCACTCGCTCAATCACCTTGCCCAAGAATGGAAGGTTTGAGACTGGGCAATAATTGGCCATCGTGGCCGCATCTAAAGATGGTTTTTTAAGAAGCGGTTTAATAACCGCCTCTTTCAGCGGGTCTGGGAAGGCTCCCTCATGGAGGGAAGCATTCACCACCCCACGAAGCCCATCGCCCAGTCCTTCCCGGCTAGCTTTTATAAGCCAGGATGGGCAAGGATCAAGGAGACAGGTGGTTGGTTTCACTCGTCCAAGCAGCCTGTCCACATCCTCGGAGGTAACAGATTGGAATTGATCCCACTCAACTTGACTAGACAGGACTCTAGCACTCTCCCGCCCTGGCCCTGCTCCCACAGTGGAGTCTACTTCTTCCCAAATCTGAGCGATTTTATCTGCAAAAAACTTTGCGAAATCATAGCAGGAGATCATGTGGCCCATACTGGCCTGTACCTCTCCTTCTCCACTAATCCTATTTTACAGTTTGGCATGCCTGGCCATTCCACCCTTCAGGTTTAGCTGTGTAAATTGCCACTGCCTGAAACCCCACCTCCTTCCCTACAGAGAGGTTTCTCTTGGTAGTTCCATTGTCCTCAGCATCTTAAAAGTGGTTGGCATTCTCTCTGGCAGTTGTGTAACTCCCTCCCCACAGAGATACATCTGGCATCTTCTTTATGCAGCTTTTGGCAAATACTGAAGATGCTGTTGCAATACAATATACAGTTACTGACTCACACTTGCATGCATGAAAGGGTTAACTTGGGCCCTGAGCTCAAGCTGCCAATGGGTGGAGTTTAGTGGGCTCCCAGCAACTTCTGATCACCCCTTTCCTCTCTCTGCTGTCTTCCTGGATGAAAGGAGTCATGTGGAATGGCTCCCTGACAAAGAAAAATCAAGTGAATGAATCTCTCTAAAATAGATTTTACACCCTGCAGCTTTCCTAAAGCTTGCACGATCCTTTTGTGATGAAACCAAGTTCTTTTCTTTTAAGTCATTTGGATCCTTTTTTCTTCTTTGCTTTTCTGCCTATGGGTGGAGACTTTTTTTGCTGTAACTCCTGAAACTCTGAGTAACCTCTTCAATTATTTTGGAAAACTAAATGTCTGATTTATTCTAGTATTTTCATGCAGATTGTTTGTTTAAAGGTTGATGAGGTGAGATTTAAATCTAACCAAGTTTTAATGTGCCTGGTAGCTATGAGAGAGTAAAAAATCTCTTCCAAGCCTCTTTCTCCAACAGATGTAGCTCTTTATGCTGGCTGTTGGCACCTGAGATGTCTATCTTTTAGGAACCACATCATTTCTGTGATTTCAGGTTGTTTTCAACATTGTGTTTTAATTGTTGTAACCTAACAACAACAACAACCTACACTGGTTGTTCAGCCGCTGCTCTCTTCCATGTGAAAAAGGAAGTGTCACCAGGTTATGTGCTGCTGTGAAGCACTTTAAAAAAACCTGCCACATGAATCAGGATAAACTTACCCACTATGCAGAAGCACTGCAATATAATACACTATGGTAAAGTCCAAGCCATGCAGTAGAACAGTGTGGTCAGTCCCCAGCTAGCATGGCAACAGTTTGGCGTGATAGCACCATCCATCACCATCTGGCCGACCATTGCTCATTCCTGCTCTAGCACATATTTACCCAAGTTTGTTCCTGTAAACTTCAGGGACCATGTAGCCCAGCTTCAATGCTTAACCTCTTCCGTTGTATTTTTTATTGAATTACAGGCAAAATACAAGACAGATCAAACCCATTCAGTAATTTAACGTATGTACTTATGTGAAGAACAACAGTAACCAGCATAGGCTGAAAAGAACTGGAAATAGTGAAGTTTCTATGGGATGCAGGTGGGAAAGTATAATATGTTGAAGATAACTACCTGGTGATATCAGAACAGCAGATGAAAACAAGGCAATTTCCTCCTCAGTCAGCTGCAAGGAACATAAATTCTTTGCAAAGTCAAATGCTTCGTTCACGAGGTCATCAGAACCTGTGTGCAGAAGACAAAGTCAACATAAAATCATATTGTTTCACATGTAATGTTTTCCCAGGAATATTATTGTGATCAAATGCATGCATGTGTCCATAATGAATGGGCATCAGTTCTCTTCCATTTCCCTTACATCCAGGCAGTGAAACAAATATATCATGCAGAAGAACCAGTCAGTTTCCTACACTAACAACACATACATTCTTGGTGCTTAGAGATAGTTATGAGGAAAAGTAGTTTCAATCTTCCCTGAAGAGCTGCTGATTGAGATCAGAACATTAGCATGAGTACATGAGAACTGAGGATATTTTCTCTGGGGTCTGTAAGGGATGTTCAGCAAGCATGGCTTTCACTGCTATCGTACTTCAGTGACAGGACAACAGACCACTTGTCATTTTTCTTATAGCTACTAAAGACAGAGAAGGCCCATTTCTTGTGCAAATGAGAAGCTAACTAAACTATTGCCTTTGGGCGATTTATTTGAGGCCTTATACAACTTGCCTCATATATATCCTAAAGATACAACATTTTGAATCCAGAGTTCCTGTGAGTGAAACTCCAGTCATGGGAAGTTCCTACTGGAAGAAGTTGGTTATATTTTGTTAATTCCTCCTTTCCATCTGCAACCTCTGAAATAACTGCTAAAGAGCATCATACTCTGATGAACATGGTAGGTTGGAGGGGAGGCTTAAGGGGGAACTGGTAAAAATCATCTTTATTCAGTGGGAACCTTAGCGGAATCTCATGCTCTTTCACAAGTTCTTCCATCTATAGAGGTAACTCTGGATCCAACCAGTACCCTTGAATGTGCCAGAAAAAAGCACTGGATCCAACCTCGTGGAAAACTCAAAAAGAGAAAGAACCAACTATTGTGCCGAATGCTACAAAGAAGGCTAGGTATGTTTTCAGTTACTTTTCTAATCTTTCTGTGTAATGAGTTATAGTTTTACAGCAGATTATCAGTTGTTGCCAATTCAATAGTCATAAAAGAACTCCTCCCACAAGCTGGATTGAAACATAACATAACAGAGAACAAAGAACTAAGTGTGATATGAGGTTCCAGTCAAATATATAGTTGTATGTGCTTATTTACTCATTTAAAGCACTTTTACTCCAGTCTTTAAAAGAAGAAGACAAGACTCCAGAGTGGCTGACAAAGTTCAGAGATAAGAAATAATTCCAACTCATTTCCACCGGAGTTTAATGTATAGACTTGTGCCTTGTATTGTGGCTTAAATTTATTTGGCACACTTATGAAGGTACACTTATAAGGAGATGCTAATATGATCCCTTTTCATGAATCAGCTTTACCTTTTGTTCTTGATCACTTCACGATTATTATAATTTTACTCTGATTACTCTCACAGTTTATATTTGAGCATTAATTTTGTTTCTACCATACAATAAAGGAGGCTCACAAAAAGATATAAAGCAGTGAAATACAACAGTACAAATGGGACAGCAGAATATTGGCCCAGTATACCTGAAGGAGAATCACCACCCTCATTGTTCAGTCCAGACACCTCTGAGGGCCTTCTGGTGGTTCCCTCACTGCAAGAAATGAAGTTACAGGGAACCAGACAGAGGACCTTCTCAGCAGTGACACCCTCCTTTCAGATGAACCCCATTCCTTCAGATGTCAAGGAGATAAAGAACTACACAACTTTTAGAAGACAGCTGAATGCAGCCATGTATCAGGAAGTTTTTAATGTTTGACATTTTCTTATGTTTTATATGTGCTGTAAGCCACCCAGAGTGGCTGAGGAAAACCCAGCCAGATGGGTAGGGTACAGTTTATTATTATTATTATTATTATTATTATTATTAGTCAAGGGTGATGCAATTAAGGACTTATCCACACTTACCTTTGCCTCGCTCTTTCCAGGCACAGGCCTGTGCTTTAAAGCTCTGTGTCTGTGCATTTTTTTCTTGCCCTGAGCTTTCCCTGTGAATTCTTGCTCTTTAGTGCTCAATCAGAGTAAACATCAGTTCAGGTTTTCCACCTTCAGTGTACGTTAGCATCATTTTTATACCTTATACAGTAAATAAAAAACTTAAGCGGATCCAAGCCCTGATTTACATTCTTTCTCCTTTGCCCTTTTCCCAAATCTTAATATGGCGTTAATGTTTCTCCCAGCTCTGTTTACCCAAAGGGCTGGAGAAGGAGCATCTAAAATGATGATTACACAATCAGAGGTTCAGATTAACGAGAGTGTTATTAACCTATGACCTCACTTATATGGAAACAAGCAGTGCCTGGGGAATGACAGTGGAATCTAATAGATTCTTTTTATTTCAATATCTTCAATGGTGATGAGTTGATACTCATTTGATAATATATGGCTGCAGGTGCCACCGTTATATACCCAGATCACACCACAATTTTATGGCTTGAGTAAACAATGAAGAAACCACCCTACCCAAAGCCTTGAACATTTGCATCCCTCCATATTTTCCTTCAAACAGAACAGTGTTGTTGAGTGGATTGAAGGCACGGCACATTCTGACTAAAACCACTTCCAAGCAGCCTGGAAAGACAGCAAAAGTTACTGTACAGATATATCACGATGAGATATTTGCATTCAGCCATTTTCTGGAAGCAGAAGGTATTCACAAACAAATTCTTATTCCTGATCTCCACAGCTAGATGCAATGGCTAGTGCAAGCCAGCCTGTAGCTCTTCTTTTGCAATTGTGGGATTTCGGTAATATTCTGTGAAAAAGGCAGTGAATGAGCGCGTGAGCTGCTTCTCCCCTGTCACAGAAGGGAGAAGTCACAGAATAATTTAATCATAACAGTGCTGGCTGAATATGCATGGAAACAGTATTGGACGACTCAATTGTGAGAATGTATTGTGGACCACCAAGCCCTTGCTTTGCCTACTTTTGAAGTTGAGGTTGTCCTGCAAAAGTAAAAAACAGTCCAGCATGCTTTGCTCCAAAAATCCCACCTCTCGCCCATCTCATTAAGAGAAAAAAAACAATTGAATATAATTTTAAACCAACAAAATATATGTAAAATATTGTGTTCTCTAAACACTTTTGTTGCATTTATTTATTTATTTATTTATTTATTTTTGATAGGCATTGGAAGAAAAAAACAGCATTAGAAGATAGCTGCTTGGCTGAAATGATGATAATGCAATTCTGTAGTGAAGTTGATTTTATCAGTCTTTTTTGTCCTTTTTCCAGCTCAACATTATTTGCAGGGCAACCCTATCTATGTCTTTTCAGAAGTAAGTCCCACTGAGTTCAAAGGGCACGAGCATTTTAAAGCTCTCACTTCTACTCAGGTGTAAGGGGGTACAACGGGATATCCTCTGTACATTTAGGTCATAGTCAAATTTTAGGCATTGTTTAACACTTCAGCTTTTTCAGTGACATAGCATGATGTCCCATCTGATACCCTGTTTGAATCCTGAAGCTGATTTATCAATGTTTCTGTAAGCTTTGGTAATTCTGTTCCTCAAATACTGCTGTTAGTAAATTAACTTCCCCAACCTGATCCCCTCCAGACGTTGAGCTACAACTCCCATGAGCCCCAGCCAGCTGTTGTTGTTTAAAACACCTGGAGGGCCCTTGGTCATGAAGGCCAATGGAAACACTGACACCATCCCTGTTTACTCACCTGATTTGAGAAGTAGAATTTGATCATTTTGACAGAGCTCCATGAAGCCTGTTATCCGCTTTGCAAATTCCACCACGTACTGAATGGCATGTGTGATCTGGATTGCACACTGCTGCCATAATGCTTCTCTTGACTTCCAGGAGAAATGTGCGTGCAAAGGAGAGCAGATAGTAATCATAAAGCAAGTTGGTCCTTCAGACATGAAATGAATGTATGCTGTGCAGCCACTTGCTCAATAATATATTGATGACAATTACGCATGCGATAGGCGCAGATCCTATGGTTACTGAAGCCATAGGTGGTATTCAACTAAGCTTTACTTCAAGTAGACCCACTGAAATGTATGACATGACTTAAGTTAGGTTTATTAATTTTAATAGGTCTTCTCAGAAAAACATAGTTGAATACCACCCATTGTGCAGATGCTTTAACCTACTATGATAATTACTAAGTGCATAAATTAAAATAGCAAGAAAAAATAAGTCTATTTAATAGGACTGTTTTGTGGTGTTAAACACAAAAAACATTCATGTAAGTCCAGGGTGCAAATTTCAGGATGTACTCACTGCTGAATGGACCTCCACTGCGGATGGGGCAAATATAATAAATTGATCAGATCCGGCATGTTCCTTGAACTCTATGGTAATTGATCCAGAATCATTACAAAGCAGAGTTTCTAGTAATGCAAGTAGAGTTGCTCCACGAGTAGATGCACAGCTCACAGGTCCAGAAGTGGGTTTTATCTAATCATTAGACTCTGATGCAGCAGTGGAAAACTTCCAGTCCATGAGACAGATTATACCTGGCATGGGTCCTAATTTTCCCCAAATCACACCCACCTGCCCCACACCTGTTGTCATATGTAACATCACATGTGGGGCAGGTAAAAAGATGTGGCTGCAAAGGAACAATTGGAACCCTTCAAGAGCACTCCTGATTGTTACTTAGCAAGCCAGAGATGCTGTGAGTGCCAGTTACCTGATGGGGGCTGACAAGTCAATCCCAATGGGATTTGCTCCACGATGGACTTCTCAGTCAGGAACTCCATAGTGCAACCACTCCCTGCCCAAAGCAGCGTGATGTCAGTGCTGTTCAGCTCATTGGCACTGACAGCATCACTTGCCAAGTAACAACTGGGAGCAAATGAAAATGCTTCACCCCATGTAAACGGCTGCACACACCTGTCAAAGCAGTCTATATGTTGGATCCAGTTTCCCACCCCTGCTCTATGGTAGAGGTGTGCATGTCTCACCTGGTTTCTGGAGAATGTGCTTTTTCCTTCCCATCAGATCAGATCAGACTTTATTCAGATCAGACTTTTCTGCCCAGTGAGCCCCTGAGCTTCCACCGGCAGATCGAGGGACATCTGAGTCCATCAATCTCCTGTATGTTTTATTATCTGAGTGGAGGAGGATCCACACCAACATCTCATAAAAAGGCCCTGACACATGTGGGAACTGCTAATTTTAGGGAACAACACGAATCCACCAATGGGACTCAGTTCCCATGTCTTTTCTGCCATGTTCCCTCACAGAGCTGAAGAGGACAAGGAGCAAAGCCCCAAGAGTGGCTGGTGTAACCTGCTTGAGCAAGGCTTGTTCTAACACACGGAGCATCTTTTTGCTCCAGTGCCTGTTTGTGACTGGGTTCCTTGTGCAGTGCTTGTGGGTGCTCTGGAGTCCTCAGACTCGCCCCTTGGCACCCATTGAGCCAGCCTTCCAGCTGGCTGCTAAAACTTTATTCTAAAAGGAAAAGGGACCCTGCTGCTACTGGGTAAGGGATGTCCTATTCAACAACAACAACAATTTATTATTTATACCCCGCCCATCAGAGAGGGTTGCCCCAACCACTCTGGGCAGCCTCCAACTTATATACAAACATAATAAAAGATTATCATTAAAAAACTTCCCTATCCAGGGCTGCCTTCTGATGTCTTCTAAAGGTTGCATCTCATTGGCTTGGGGAAGGGGGTGTCACATAAACGCCATACCCTCCAACATTTCTCCAGTGAAAATAGGGATGTCCTAAGGAAAAGTGGGACATTCCAGTATCAAATCAGAAACCGGGAAGACTTCTGTAAACCTGGGGCTGTCCCTGGAAAATATGGACACTTGGAGGGTCTGTTATTTTATTTGTTTATTGGATGTGTGTCTTGGTGTTTGCCATAGTGCTCCACTGTATTCCTCCCTAAGACGTTGCTCCTGTTTTAAAATGTCATTTTTCAAAAGTGCTGTCCTCAAGTGTGTTATCCAGCAATTAATTGGCAGAAATAATGCACAGAACAACAGTGATTAGGAATGAGTAATAACAACAATAATAATTTATATGCTGCCCATCTGACAAGAATATAGAAGCCCAATACAGTGAGTTGTGTTTTTGGTACCTTGCTCTGGTATTCTTTGACTTCTTCATATGTGTGGGTTTGCCAGGCCAGCTGGTGTAGTTCCTCTATTGTGTACTGACATGTCTCCAAATGGGACTTAATGATATTCTGTGCAATTCGGTCTAAGAAAGAGGAACAAAAAGGAAGAAACTCTGCTTCACAATCATTATTATTTTAAATATACTTTGTTTTACATTGCTCTAATCATGTTTTCTTTTGCTAAGAAGGCAGGACAGAATTAAATAATAATGTTATCTAGTAATACTAGGATAATAGTAAAGATGAGGATAACGACAGCCAATCCTTTATTGCAGTGACCACTGCCAGGATCACATTTTGGGGAATACTGAATAAACAATTCAGAGTAATGTAGAAGCAGCAATTTATTACTTGCACTTTCTATTAATTTGTCTTTGCAAGGGTCAAATAACATAACCCGATAATCAGCCAACAACAAACACAAATCTTTGGTTGTACATCTTGCTTGAACATCACTCCTGTGGCCATAAGGTGATGGCAAAACAGCAACTAACACTAAGTACATTTGGAATGCAAGTGCTGCAAAACTGAAGTGGAAGAGATTCAAGCCCATATTGGGGAATATAGACTTGTGCAATTAAAGCGGACGGAACTGCTTTATTCCCACCATTCAACAAATCCACTTTAAAAAAGTAACAGACTTTTTTGTGGTCAGGAAAGTAATGGGGAAATGCATTTTTGAAAAAGGTGGAATGAATGAATGGCTTATAAACACCCCAAAAGGAAATCAGGATAAACTCAGGAAGCTTGCTCCTTGCAAATCAATAAGAATGAATGCTCAATAAAAAATTGATATACTCTAACTTCTACAAGCAAAACAGGATGAATGCTCAATATATAGGTTGTCTGCAGGAGCCCTGGAAAACAGAGAATGAGACATTCTGCAATATAGTACAATAGCTATATTCTACCATATTGTACAACTCTTGAAAAAGCCAGTAAGACACAACAAGGATACTCAATATGAGCTGAGCTGCTTCTCTGCTCAAAATGGCACTTGTTTTGCCACTTTGAGCAAAAAAGCAGCTCAGCTCAGCTCATGGATCTGGAAGTATGCATTATTTAATTAATCCATTTATTTAAAATATTCATGATCCAAATATGCATAGTAGTATAAAAGAGAAATAAATAAAAATTATTAATACCAAGTACAACATGTGTATGGAGAAGCAGCAAAAACTATACGGCACAATGAAGCACAATAAACATTAAAAATTCCATGACAAATAAAGGGTGACTTGGCTTAGGACTGAAAAGATATTAATTATGGCACCAAAGATCAGCTTGTATAACATACTTCCACTAAAGAAGGCACTCAGAGAAGAACCTCAAATGAAGACTTTTAAGACATGGGCAGACTGTTATGGGAAGAGTTGTTCCATTAGGCATTTGGGTCCCAAGCCATTTATGAATTCAATGGTAGGTTCCAGCTCCTGGATTTGGCTTTGAGGTGAACAGGCAGACAATGCAGTTCGTCCAATAAATTGTGTAATCCAAATCCACTTGGCTAAACCAGCCAGACTTTTGTAAGCCAAGTTCTACTTCAAGTCATCTTCAGGGACAACACCACTTGCGTGTCAAGGTCCCCAAAATACTCCCCCCCCCAAAAAAAATAACACACATCACATAGAATTTTTGTTTAAGGTCTTTGACATAATTTTGGCCACAACTTTATTAACACACATGGATGTGAGTGGTTGCTTAGGCATTGGTTAGGACTATCTGTCCCCCTGCTTGGGGACAGAACTGACTTCTGGATTCCAGCAAAAGTCAGTAAGGGGAAACGATATTGGGGAGAAACTGGAGCTGTGCCACAGGCCCTCACCTTCTCCCCGCATGCTCCCAGGGGCTTACGCGGGCCAAACTCAATTCCAGGGATTTGGATGAAAGCATGGCAAGCCCCTGAATTCCTTTAACGGAATTCCCTTGCAGCAGCAGCATTGGAGGGGCAGGCACAGCCAATCTTGACTCCTTCTCCAACCAATTTTAAACCAATGCCTAACCGCAACCTTACAAGTTGTGACGATTTGCTGCGCAGTAGGCAAAAACCAAATGGCACCAGCCAATCAGCCAAATGGACAAAATTCCTACCAGGCCCCTGCCCCAATGGCAGACGACCCCATGACAGGCATAGCAAGGTCAACTCACAAGACCTAAAATAAGGGAGGGAGGGCGGGTGATTCAGTGCATGCAGCAAAAGAGAAAGCTGAACGCTGTGTGCACTGCTTAAAAAACCTCTGTCCCCCCAAATTAGCAACATCAAAATTACCCCAGCAACTCAAACTACCAATCCCTGTCAGAGACCAACCATCCCAACCCGCCTGGCAATAGAGGGGTGGCTTGGCTGGCCCCGACCGCAACACGGGCTCTCTTTTAATGAGAACACGCCATACAAGACAGTACAGAAATCCAGCTGGGAGGTCCCCAGAGCAGGGATCACTGTCCCAGGCAATCCATGTAGATGGCAAGAGGCACTCAGTGCCACTGAGGACACCTGGGCCGCCAAGGCCCAGCCCCCTGTATAGGCAGGTTTGTGTCCCATAAAGACTGTAAGATATAGATACATATTTTAGGATCTGTGGTCACTGTGAGACCAAGTACCATTCTAGTTTCACCCAATGCACCCTGCGAAGTGATCCCAGTCACTTCACAAGCTTCTGGTAAAAGGACAGATTTCCCTATGGCAGCAATGTAGGCACAGGTTCACATTCACAGTGCGCATATGCACTCCTTGCTACACATGCAGCCAATCTCAAATGGATCTGCATTGATAGTATTTTTTAAATTAAAAAAAATCTCAATTTTTGGTAACGGGGCAAGATGTTGAAATTCCAATCAAACCTCCAAAATCCTGGCCATTGAGCCACTGCATACAAACAGCTTTCCAAGCAATAACAGAAATCATGCGGAGAATCCCAAGCGACCTCCACAAAGTAGCCAAAACCACTTAGCAACCCCCTTGCACTATTATTGATCGGCATAGCTAATATTTAAACCTTTGAAGCACTGCTCCTCTTAAACTATTTTGTCTCATAAATGTTAGTTATCTTGAAATAAGTTGGTTCAGCAGCTTTTGAAGTTAAAGCCCTCTGCCGCTCCACATCATGTGCCCCTTGTTCCTCAGGATGATGGCAAACCTCCCTCTAGGTGTGCAAAGCCTTAGGGTGGGCAGCAGAAGCAGCCGCTGCCAGCCAGGCTGTGTGTGCTGGCATCTGAAAACAAGCCAGGTGCAAAGGCAGCCTTGAGATTCTTGTGCCGCAGGCCAGCGGAGCTGGAATGTATCAAAGAAAGGCTGTGCTTGGACTCAGGGGACCCGAGTCTGACAGCTCATTCTGTGGGCTGATTAGAGTTACATAAGCATCGGAGGCTGCTTGCTTGCTTAGTTGGCATTGATGAAAGAGAGAAAGGGATTAGTCTTCGAATGGAAGACAGTGGGCTGAAAGGTCTTTTGAAAAAGCCACAAAAAAGCTAGAGATGAAGAGTCCAAGTTAATGTGAGCTTTTTCATAGACTAGCCAACAACAGAACACATGCCAGTTAAAGTGGGTGGGCGGGTAAGAGGAGCAGAGATCTGTTTTTACCCAGACACTTCAGAATGAATGCAACTTTCTCTCACGTCAAGAGGCCTGGTGCCTCAACCAATAAAGTCTCCATGATCCATATTTCCTGCTATTCAGAATCCCCACGTTATGTTGGCCATGGAGCATACTCACCACAAAACTTCTTGTTCACTGATTAGAATTACTTTCTTTATGTAGAACTACAGCAGGTAACACTCAAATTATTTTCTTCAGATCATTTGGATGAGTCTTCACTATCAAATTATTATTTTCCCTTTCCTTCTTGGAGAAGAGTAACCCTTTCCCAAACAGAGTTAGTGAGGAGAAATGGAAATGCTGAGAAAGGAAAAAGGAAACGTCTCTTCCAGTGCTGCAGAGGCAAAGTGGACAAGGAGTGTGGAGTGGGATCTTAAAGATCATCCAGTCCGCTGCCTCTTGATGGGGCACTCCCTGCCCCAGTGAGCCCAAAATATGGGATTTGGTGGGGCAAGCTCATCCCGGTTAAGTACGGGAACACCTATCTCTTCATCAAGCAGAACATCAGGCATCTACAGTTTCCTGCATTTTTCATGTGTGATCAAACTTAACCAGTATGTCTCTGTCCTTATTTCTCTCCCTCTCCCACCACAATCCTCTCGAATTTTATTCTATTGCTCTCGTACACTAGTTGTTTCATTTTGCATTAATTTCATCTCATGGGTCACAGTGCTAATATCAGAAATTATGGATGAATCTACACTTAAGGTTTTTAATGTTCAGGAAGGGTTAAGGAATGGTTTGGATAACATACAGTATATGGACACATAACGTCTTACTTTTAACATTCATAATGTGTTATTAAAATGTGACACAAGAGGGTGGCGCAGTGCAACCAGGAGTAGGGAGACTCGATGGCCCTTGTGGTCTCTTCCAACTCTATGATTCTATGAGACAGCATTTTGGTGAAAAAAACAAAGATAATAAATGCTTTATTTTACAAGTGACATTTTAGAACAATATATCTAATATGGTTCTAATAACATTAAATAGGTCAGTGTAGATCCAGCCTATGTTGCCATTGGGGGAAGAAAGGGATTTTACATTATATTCAGCAGAGAAACAATCTATGACTCTCCTTTGTGGCATTCAGTAAAAAGTGACCTGGGTTCACATTTTTCATAGCTTAGCCCAGGACCAATTCTTGCATTTCAATTTTTATCCAAAATCATACCCATGAAATATAAAGTGCCAAGGATTTATAGTATACCTGTATCTACTCATAAGGGCCGTGGGTGGCGCTGTGGTCTAACCCACAAAGCCTAGGGCTTGCCGATCAGAAGGTCGGCGGTTCGAATCCCCGCGATGGGGTGAGCTCCCATTGCTCGGTCCCTGCTCCTGCCAACCTAGCAGTTTGAAAGCACGTCAAAGTGCAAGTAGATAAATAGGTACCGCTCTGGCAGGAAGGTAAACAGTGTTTCTGTGCACTGCTTTGGTTCGCCAGTGGCTTAGTCATGCTGGCCACATTACCTGGAAGCTGTACGCCGGCTCCCTCGGCCAATAAAGCAAGATGAGCGCCGCAACCCCAGAGTCGTTCGTGACTGGACCTAATGGTTAGAGGTCCCTAATGGCTGCGAGATCACATTCATCCGGTACTATACCAGATGCACTGGCTCCCGGTGGAGTACAGGATCAGGTTCAAGGTGCTGGTTTTAACCTTTAAAGCCCTATAGGGCCTAGGACCCTCATACCTACGGGACCGCCTCTCCTGGTATGCCCCACAGAGAAACCTACGGTCTGCAAATAATAACATCCTCAAGGTCCCAGGCCTCAGAGAGGTCAGGCTGGCCTCAACTAGAGCCAGGGCCTTTTCGGCTGCGGCTCCAATCTGGTGGAACGCTCTGTCACAAGAGACTAGGGCCCTGCGGGACCTGACATCTTTCTGCAGGGCCTGCAAGACAGAGTTGTTCCACCAGGCCTTTGGTTAGGGCTCAGCCTGACTCCCTCCTCTGGCAACCTGCACAGAATTTTGCTTAATCGGTTGCCATCAATTTGATTTTAATTAATTTTTATAATGAAATATTTTTAGAATGTGTGATTATTTGACTGTTTGATTATTTGATTGTTAGCCGCCCTGAGCCCGGCTTCGGCTGGGGAGGGTGGGATATAAATAATTTTTTTTATTATGATTATTATTATTTACCCTTTGTGTGTCGAATCAATAAATGGCAACATTAATTTCTTCCCAACAACAAGGGAAGCCCCAATCGCATCAGTGGCCAACAATCAGTTAGCCCGCCCCCAACTTTGGAGTGTCCTGGCGCCCCCACCGCAACACGTGCTCTCCATGAAGGAGAACACACTTTACTTTATCTACTCATAAGTCTGGCCTATCTATATGCTATACAGGCAATGCTTAAAATGGGCTAGAGTGATGCCTTATTTTAGTCGCTGCACTAATGTACCCTGACTGGGTATTGTGTCCTAGACCTGGACCTGTTTTAATTCTTTTTATTACCTTTTTAACTTAATGTGCCGAGCCTATTTTGGGGCCATTATATGCTTTATATACATCCGCATTTTAGATTCCCGGCACCGGCAACTAAATCTTTACATTATTGTCTTAGGGTAATTTAAATGTCATAACGCCAGTAATATCGCTTTGAATCTTGTTTGGTTGCTTGTCTCTAGCATTTTATTTTTTGTCTTATCCTGCTATGGCCGTATGCTAATGCAATAAAGGAATGGAGATTACTATCATTCTGGGTGGCTTTCAACATCTATTAAGACATGTACAGAGTCAACAAGTGCTTCTGCATTGTGTGGAAATGTCCTAAGTCAGTGACAGCATGGTCAGTTCACACATGATGTGGAAGTACATATTGACAGTTCTCCATATCATGACCACACCAGGTATAAATGGAAGCTATTTCAATTGTTCTCGGCTCAACATGCTTCAGACTTAGGTTGCTGGATTGCTATTTGAATTGCAGGTAGACGTGGTATACATTCTCCCAGTGTTACAATCTGTGCCATGGAAGTGACTCCTAGATGATTGAAAAGTGACCCTCCACCCGCTTTGAGTTCCATAGGGATTATATAATGCAATGATGCCGGAAAATGACAGTGTGTGGCGCAGAGTGCTCATGTCAAAACTGGAGTTATATAGTACACAGCTTTCAAAATAGCAACTGACCTTTTCTATTTCTGATTTCAGTAGATTCTCTTCCTGACACCATAGTCCCTTATTTTTAGACTACAGCAGACTTTTCTGCAGAAGTGTATCTTCAAAGGTTACTTATAGCTAAGATGTGAGTTTCACTGAAGGCTTAAATAAAATATCAACAACATGGACATGTACAGAAAAGGAGCATTATCACTTAGATCTTAAGATGCTGTTAAAAATGATAGTTATTTACTTTAGTAAGAAAGCATCAATTTATTATATACTGGATTTACACTTCATGCTACAGCCCATATTTTATTTCTGTTTCTTAAATCTTATTGGCTTTGTGAAGTACCAGCTGCTCATACTTCTCAACTTCATCTCTATAACTCTCTTGGAAAGTGTGAAGGCTTTTTGCCAAAGATAGGTTGCCTCCTGCAAGCCCAAGAAATAAACTGATATGCTTTTCTCTGTGAGTGTTAAATATCATTTGCCTAAAACCATGAAATTTGGAGCCCAATTCAGAGTTGGGGAATGGGCATGATCACACAGATACAGGCTCAAACAACATTTTACATTGAGATCATTATTTTACCTCAGAGTAAAAAAATCACCCAGGTTTTAAGATTGGTCAGAAGAAGAATGAATGGACAGAGGCTACAAAACCTTTTTCTCTCTGCTGGTTATTTTTCAGCTCATAATCATTCCAAACTGTGTTTTTACGTACTGGGAGGTGAAAAAATGGGGATGAAGATGAAGAAACATTGTGGGGGAGTGTTTACGAGTTGGAAAAGGACCAGAGAGAAAAGGGTTAAGCAACTTCTGGCTCATTAGACTCCAGACTGATTATTGCCTTAAAAATTCTCTCCATCTGAAAATGACCAGAGGGGAAAGGATTAAGCTGCCTCTTTCCCTCTTCCCTCTCTCTGCCCCTACTAGCAGCCTGCCTAGACTGACCTGGGGTCCTGTGCTGCTCAGACTGTTCATAGGAACAGCGCCTTCTTCTCAGAGATGCCTTGTGCCAGAAGTAGGATGCCAAACAAATGAGGCCTATAGATGGGACTTGTTATTTCAAAGGAAGTCTATGCCATTTCTTCCCTATGTTCCTTTAGCAAGCAAGCAGTGTATTGTGTTGCATAGTTTTGTGGTATTTTTAAATGAGAGTTTAACATTTCCTTGTTTTATAGGAAGCTGTACACTAAATTTAGGAGCACAAGCTCAAAAGCAGTAAAGCGCTTTCCTGGATAAAGTAAATAAATACACTTGGAAATGAATACCTAAGATCCTTTTTTGACTTTGACCTTTTTGCTTCATTTCCTGATTCTTATTAATTATTTACTTAGAACAATTTAAGTCTGTTTTAGACTTAGAACAATTCAGTCTGTTTTAGGAGATGGCGTTTCTGTTTAAAATTTGAATGTGCAAAAATCTGAAACAAGAAGGGAATTGAAGTTAGAGCTCTTAATGTCTTACAGTGAAATCTACTAAGAAAGGGCAGAAAATGGGTGGGGGGTGAGCACTGATTAGGTAAAAAGGTAAAGAACCCCTGGATGGTTAAGTCCACTCGAAGATGACTAAGGGGTGCGGCACTCATCTCATTTTTCGGGCCAAAGAAGCTGGCGTTTAACCACAGACAGTTTTCTGGGTCATGTGGCCAGCAGGACTAAGCTGCCTCTGGCACAAAGGGACACTGTGACGAGTGCCAGAGCACACGGAAATGCCGTTTACCTTCCTGCCGCAGTGGTGCCTATTTATCTACTCGCACTGGCGTGCTTTCGAGGCTCCCCCTCTTTCCCCTGCAGTGCTGACCCTGCACAACCTTTCACTTTGATATCCTGCAATCTTGGTGGGATCATTTTTATAAATAGACGATCAGAATAAAAGTACCCAGGAAACAAAAAAGATGCTTAAAAATGAATGAAAGAAAAAGTTCAAACCTTTCCTAGATTTGAGATTTCTGAAAGTCTGAAAATTTCACAATTTGTGGCTCTCCTCACAAAAAATCCGGTTTCCTTTGAAGCTTCACTACTCAGAAGAAAGAATGAAATCTGCTTAAAACTGCAGCACATCCTTGACTTCTTTATCACATGTTGGTGTCAGTCAGTCAATTGACCAATAGGAATGTTGGTGGAAGACTAACACCACCCCCTGCTGGTGTCTGGGGCGGAGCTTTTTAAAAGAGATTTCCCAAAGTTGTTGAGCCGCCCAGCAAGCCCCGTGATGCCCTACACCCCTGTGCCCCCCCATTTCCTACGCTACTAACAGTATTGGAGAGAGATCCTTAATGTGGCATAAAGGTCAGACACGTCGCTAGCCCCATAATGTGATTCAGCGTACGGCCCTCGTGTCTTTTTATTTAGGTCTTTCCTGCCTGGCCCAAGAATAAACTGTTCAGAGCCCAGCGTGCTCAGTGTGTCTCCGAAGCACCTTCTTTCTTTCATTTGTTCCTCTTTTCTCTTGAGAGAGCCCTGCTTTCTTAGCATCCACTTCTTATGCACAGGGAATAACAGAACTTTGAAGTATGTCTCCTAAAATACTGATAGTCATCCTCAATTAAAATGAATAATGAATTTTAATTTGCTACTTACCCTTAGGATACAGTTGAGTAGCTAAGAGCTCATTTCAGCTTATACACTGACTTGAGTTCTCTTAGGGATCCATTTTGAATTAATGCTGTATTGGCTCCATGGCTTTACTCTGGTGCTTGGAAGTATTTATTTGTATCATTTTATCACACATTCTCTTTCTTAACTAGAACTAATATTACTGGCCCCAACTGCTAGGTCATTTGTGATAAATGGCATGCTTCTGAACCCCAGTCCAAAAGACTGGCATATCTTTTTCTGGAGGAGCTAAGAGTGGGACTGCACCAGGAGAAAAGTCAGTGAACCAGAGGCAATTAGTTGCATTAGTTTTATAAATGGAATTTACAGCAACAGAGATTAAGCTACAGATGAGCTTTGCTACAGGATTCTCTGCTGATGTTTAAGAGACACCAACAACAGGATTTGATGAGCTCAAATTCAGGTTTCTAAACAGGGACATTCGGGATCTTCATTTTGGGTCATCCATGAACACTTATTCTCATGTGAACCTATCAGTAGTTTTAAGGAAAACACTCACGGGCTGTAAATACAACAGGATAAACATTTCTTGTTGAGGGCAATCATTGTTTCCCTGGTGCTTTTGACTCACCCACCCCATGCTTGCTGACTTATATCTCACATCAGGCCTGGCAAGGATGAGCATGGTTTTGCCCAAAACAGGCTCTGAAGCTTGGCAGGCCAGAGGATCCCCACCTGTGGACAAATGGAAGGGGCTAGCCCTTGTCTCATGATGGTTTGCTTTTCATTTCTCATGACTTATCGATTTATTTAAAATATTCCTATACTCTACTGCTTTTCATTTAAAAAGAAACAAAGCAAAGCTTAAAGGTAGAATCACAACAATTTGTGAAAAGACATGAAAAGTACCGCAAGGCAAGCAGCAACTCTTGAGCCACTGCAGTTCACAATAAGATGATTTTACTGGTGTTCCTCTCCTGCTCTGTTCAAACATTATAGCAAAGCTACAGATGCATTTTGTAATGTTTTTCAGTGGCAGGGATGCCTTTACCACGGCTGCAGTCAAGGCTAACTACAGGGCGAAGCTGGTTTTGAGGACCTAAAAACTGACTGTACCACCTTTTTGCTGCTCCTTGGGTAGTAAGGATGCTTAATTTGATTCTGTCAATTGCAATTAAAACACATCTGATCTGCACCTTCTGGACTATTGTGCATATCAGAACGTTTTATCATCACTTGGATTTCATACTCCTCTAAATATTGTGATGCAAGAGTGAGGCTCCAAAGTTATACAAAATGCATATTTAAATATGGTGTTGTTGTTTTTAAATAGCATTTAAACATGTACTTAAACACAACTTTTATTTTAAAAAATGAAGATTAAGATTGAAACATGACAGAAAAGACTTATGGATAGTGTTTTTAATGTTTTTAATATTTGATGTTCTATTGTGCTTTTAATTCTGTTGGGAGCTGCCCAGAGTGACAGGGGAAATCCAGCCAGATGGGCGGAGTATGCACAAACAAACAAACAGATAGATAGATAGCAAGCCAGTAGGTGGCACTGCTTGTTAGTTGCCTCTTCCTCAGTCTAACTGTAGCTCTTGCCGAACTCCAGGGAGGAAAATGGATACAAACCTAGGAGGAGTCTGTTTTGCTTGTCAGGGGCTTTGCTCCACCTACTGTTGGTCTTCCTGCCTTCTTCCCAACCAGCCCCACTGGGCACCAGCCACTCCTTACAAGAAGGAATTGCCTGTGTAGAGGCACCCAAAAGGGAGCACACAGAAGCTTGCAGAGCCATCACAGACACATTTTGGGGCAGAAACGGCTTTTCTTTCAGAATATGCTGAGAAGGCACAGAACACTTATAGCCTGTCCTCCCAGTTAAACTAGTTTAGCTCTCTGCCTGTGAGCTGCTTTTTAAGCAGTCTTAATTTTTTGAAAAGCAGTAAGTTATGTCTGTAGGGTTTTTTTAAATTTCATTTTAACGGATATTTGTAAACTCCAACTCTTAACAAGCATCAAAATCATTAAAGCTTTAAAACTTTTAAATCTTTTAAATATTAAATTTTCAAAATGCAGAACAAATGACCAGCACAGAAGCAAATTCTCTAAAAATGCTTGGCAAAACAAATAGGTTTTGGGTAGGCAATGGAATATAAGGATTGCATGTGCCTATTTGATTTCAGTGGGAACTTCAGAGCTCAAGTTGCTTCTCAGAGTACAGTGGAACCTTGATTTATGTACGGCTCTACTTACGTACGATTCCAGTTACAACCTTCAGTAGGTGCTTCGACTTATGAACTTTCCTCTAGATACGAACAGAGGCTTTGCTGGCAGCCCAGAGCTTGCCCAGCCGGCTGGCTGCAGGGCAGCACTGGGGCTTCCGCGGCCGGGGAGAAGCCTCTGGTTTGCCGGAGCTCAGTTTGCCGGCTGTGGAGCACTTGTTTTTCTGACTGTGTGGCCCCCACTTCAGCTACTGGTTGATTGTGTGACTGCATAAATGGATAAAAGCCCCCCCCCCCATCCAAACAATGACTACTGTATCATCAGTGCCCGTAAGAAAAAACATAAATGTTATTTTTTTTTTCATTTAAAGTACTGTCTTACTGTCTTATTTATTTTATAGTACAGTACATTGATTATTGCCTTCATTTTATGGATCTATGGTCTCATTAGACAGTAAAATCCGTGTTAAATTGCTGTTTTAGGGGGTGCTTTTCATTGTCTAGAATGGATCAATTCACTTTTCCATTACTTTCTATGGAAAAGTGCGCCTCTACTTATGTATGTTTCTAGTTAGGGCCGGACCTCCGGAATGGATTATGGTTGTAAGTAGAGGTTCCACTGTATACTGAATATCATAATATCTGTTGGGGGAAAAGGAAGTGATAGGAGGGAGCATTTTGGATTTTTTGTTTTGCCTCTTTCTACACTTGATCTGGACAGAAGTGCCTTTACAAAATAAAAATGGAGAAGTAGCTTCTGGATTTTTTATGGTCAAGCATCTGAAGAATGAAACCACTTAACAGTAGCATGCACCTTAACCATGTAAAAAAATTACTCGGATCCTCATGAAAACTAAGGAAATTATTCCACTACCCAAGCAAAACATGTTGATTTCCAATCCAATGGGAACATTGTATTGTTTCCTTAGTGCTTTCACCTTGTTCTATTATTAATTGCAGTAGTGCTGTTGTAGCTCACCCACACTCACACACCCTACAGATTGAGAATAATATTTCATGCATTTGATGAAGTAGATTGGTGTCCACCAAAACCTTTAGTGTAATAAATCTTTTATAGCACAATTCATGTCTTTTCAGAAGTAAGTCCTATTGAATTCATTGCTGCTTACTCTCGGATAAATTGGGTTAGGATTGCATCCTTAAAGTTGCCACAGGTCTGTTTCATTTTTGCTGCAAGAGATGTAATACAGATCCCCTTCTGGAATTTATTTGCACCTCATTTAAGTGACCAACATTGCACTTCCTAGTATATGCAGCAGATGAAACAGATTCTAATCCCAAATATTATGTCCAATAAGGAAAACACCATTCTGAAACAGCAAATGCTACTTTGGATAATTTTCGTTATGTTCTTGGAAACATTTTCCCTCTCACACTTGCAGGCTCCCCCAGCTTAATATTTCAGGAATATTATAAAAAGAAAGTCATATCAAGCCTGTATCAAAACATTTTTATTTGTACACTCCCTTTCTGTACCACCAAGTTCTTATTTACTGCCACAAATGCGGGAGAAAACAACAGCAACAACAACAACAACCCACCCAACGCATCCCAAACGTTAGACAAGAGGAGCAGGACACTAAGGCTCGAAAAAAGAAACCATAAATACACTTGAGAATATATATGGGATGGGGCATGTCAGCACCAAAATGTTCCCCCGAAAGGGGGATCTTGAAATGATTCCAATCTCTCTCTCACACACAATTTGTGCTCTAAATGTGGACTCAGACCTTGTCCCTTAGTAGTTATTTTTAAAGTGGTGACCACAGAAATTACAGGCTTGTTGCTTGCTTCCCACATTAAAACAAATATATTATTGTATTTATATCCCACCTTTTCACCCAAGGAACTCAAGGTGGTGTACATGGTTCCCTCCTTATTTAATCCCTGTGAAGTAGGCTAGGCTGAGAGGCAGTGACTGGCCCAAGGTCAGCCAGTGAGCGTCATGTGAGGATTTGAACCCTGGTCTCCCAGATCCTGGTCCAACACTCTAACCACTACACCACACTCTCTTGCCACATGCATGCTTGGCACGCCATCGCCTGCCCACTTCTCTGTTACCTCTGCCTTCACGGGCTCAATGGCACAGGCTCAGCTTCTCGCAGGCAACTGGCTGGCAGCCCTCATTGTTTCTTTCTCTGCTTCCATTCTCTCTTGGGTGGAAAAATGTGTTGCCATAAATGTCAATTATAGCTTTTGTGTTACTTATTGCCTACAAATACTGAAAAATGAGAAAGGCTTTGCTTCTCGTGAAGCCCATGGGAAGAACACACGTTTTGTCTCTTGGCTTCCACGAGGGACAAAAGCTTGTTGTTTTGTAAATGAAAGCAAGGAATTCAGCCCAGGTAATGGTCTAAAGAGGCACTGGCTGGCTTGGATAGACTCCCGGTGAAACCTGCAGGCAGGGCCTGGATGGGGCTCAAACCCTCTCAACATGAATGTGCACATGTTTAATACAGACAGATCTCCTAATTAAGAGCGGTAGTCACGTAATCTGGGGAACCGGGTTTGCGTCTCCGCTCCTCCACCTGCAGCTGCTGGGTGACCTTGGGCCAGTCACCCTTCTCTGAAGTCTCTCAGCCCCACTCACCCCACAGAGTGTTTGTTGTGGGGGAGGAAGGGAAAGGAGAATGTGAGCCGCTTTGAGACTCTTGAAGGGGAGTGAAAGGCGGGATATCAAATCCAAACTCTTCTTCTTATGGGCTAAGTCCTGTTAAAGACTTCCATAATGACTGTGGAAGGATTGCCCGTTCCCCTTGATTGTCCAGAACAATGTCTTCCTATAACTACAGAGGGAATGTTTGGTGCTTTCCATTTTCTGTTCAGTTACCCGTTTCTAGCTCATATTCTCTTTTCTCTTCTGCTATGAGTGTTGGGGTTTCTTCAGTTAGTTCTCTCTGGATAGCAAGTTCTCTTGCAGTAAGAGTTTCCTTAGAATCTCAAGCATGAATTTATGATTAGGGAAATTCTTTCTTTTCTCTGGAAAAGGGATGCCTCGGGTGATTATCAGAAGAAGCCCCCCTCCTCCTCCTCCTCCTCTTGTTTGCAAATTCTTCCAGCAACAATTTTTATTCCAAGGATGCCTCAAACATTGTAAACAATTATTTTCTGCAACTTAAGAATTTGGGATGGACAGATCTGTCAGTTTTGGTTTCTCTCCGTTTCAGACTTTTCTCATAGTTGCATTTCTGTACACATGATATGCTTGAAGAACCACATTGCAAAATGCAGAAAAGTACAAATTTTGAAGGATACCTGGATTTCAGTTTACATATTGGTTTGAGAGGTGCAAATTAGGTAGTTTCTCAGTGGGCAATGATTGGCAGATCCAACGTTTTCTAATTTTCTCCCCATCCTCCTTCCTGCTGAGCTGCACAAAGGAATAACTGAGGCCACAGTCACATCATACATTTAAAGCACTATTATATGACTGTAATAGTCATGGCTCCCCCGAAGGACCCTGCAAGTTGTGGTTTGTTTTGGGTGCCGAGAGTTCTTAGGAGACCCCCTATTCCCCTCACAGAGCTACCATTCCCCAAGTGGTTCAACAATTAGTCCCTCTTCCCAGACAAACCTGGGGGTTGTAGCTCTGTGAGGGAAAAGGGGGTCTTCTAACAACTTTCAGCACCCTTAGCAAACTACAGTTCCCAGAGTTCTTTGACGGGAGACGTAACTGCTTCAAGTGACATGATAGGGCTTCATGGTCCGGTTGCGGCCTCTGAGTAAGGAAGACGAAGGTGACAGGCTGTGCCCTTCCCTGGACAGATTGTAAGCAGGCAGAGCTGACTAAAGTCAGGCTGTTGAGGTCATACCAACATGAAACAAAAATAGATGCAACTTTCAGTGGTGGAAAATAATGACTTGTAAAATATACACAGATTTTCTAGTTAGCATATGGAACAAGAAACCTGTGCGACATGTTTCCCATACTTTAGCAAAGCAAAGAAATATGTATTTCTCAGCAATAATGGGAGAGTCAAATGCAGATATTGGACATGTGTTTTGGAAAATTCTGTATCTGTGATTCACATAAAATATGCCCATTTTCTAACTACTTTCAAAAATGAGCAGGACAATATCACTTCTGAAATGGCCCTAATCAAAATGGTGCCCTCCATGGTGAATTACAACTTCATTTTAGGAGGTGATGGGACAAGCAGCCCAACTTCTTCAGACCTGGGGCCCACTGCTATCACCAAGCTACAATATGGGATTCACCTCCCTCCCTCCCTCCCTCCCTCCCTCTCTCTCTCTCTCTCTCTCTCTCTCTCTCTCTCCAACCCTCCCTCCTTCCCTTCTATAATCTTTCACTTCTATAACCATTTTTTATCCTTCTATAAACCAAGGTCCATTCATTTGATATCAGTAACTCAATATCAGCATATAATACATTTTAGAAAATATGCAAGTAAGTAAATATCAAACCATCTTATGTAAAGCTCTAAGGGTCAAAAATCAAATAATGTAGTCTGCCAATTTTAAAATACCTTTGGCTCCAAGCCATTGCTAAAAGGTAAATGTACCCATGTCCCAGGGATCTCTTGTGCCAATCCTAGGAGATTCCTCAGAGTTGATAGAACAGCTGGGGAGTTCTGTGGGGCAGTTTTTTGTCTTTCTTTTTAAACACCTCTAAAAACAAGTTGAGTGTGCTTGTATATACACTCCTTTGGATCATTGTCAACTGTAATGATGATGATGATGATATTTGTATATCGCCCTTCATCCAAAGATCACAGGGTAGTTCACAACATAGTAAAATGCTGCTGAATATGTTGAGCTAAACATTTTGACATTTTTAATCTCTCTCTGTGTGTGTTTTATTATAGTAGCAGTGATGCATCACACTGGAGCAGGACTAATTATCCTGGCTGCTTCGCAGAAACATTTTTATGAGAAAATTGCCCCCTCTCCTTCCCAATCTTTTGCCCTCAAAATGATGTGGCATAAACAAAACATGAAGTGTGTGTGTGTGGGGGGGGGGGCTCCAGCTCACTGCAGGCAGATGGTGTCTTCCACTCCCACCTGGAACACTCACTGCCATTCCAAACAAAAAGGAGGATATTTGAAAGGCTTTGGCACTAGTGTAAATTGATTAAACCTCAATTAGGAACACTGCCAAGGGCCATCATTTGTCAATTTTATAGTGACCTTATTAGATGGCCCAGAACATATGATGAACTGGATTAATTTATAGCAGGGATGCACAGCGTAAATCACTCTACTGTTTACTAGGAACCTTTTTCTCACCCAAGAATAGCATGGCTATGTTACCTACAAAAGTTTTTTTCTTTTTCTTTTTTCAATTTTATCACTGTGCTCTTTTTAATCCTTTGCTTTTTTTCTCTTCACTCCAAAACACACACTTTTTAAAAAAAATAATTCTGTTCATCTTGCTTCCTTCCTTTCCCCCCTCTACTTCATCCTGTGCTCTGTTGTATCACAGCCCAGCCCAGTCCACTCGCTTCTCGCTTTCCCTCTGCACCGCCATACATGACTGTAACCCTCTCTGAGCTTCTCCCTCTTTCGCTTTTCCTTTACCTCCAGGTCTCTCAACAGCCTCATTTTCCCTTTTGTAGCTCATCACATTCTCCTTTCCTTCTACCACCCCAGAGAGCTGCAGCTACCCTTCTATTATTCTTCTTTTTTTCTTTCCTTCTCCCATGGATTTCTTTGCAGCCTCATTACTCTCAGCTATTCCTGAGATAGCACACATGTCTCTATTTTTCTCTCTGCACCTCACTGCCAGTGGAGGCTTGTCTGCTAGAGCAAATGGGGCACTGCCCTACCAATTGCTGTCTGCTCTCAGCCAGCCCCAATCTGCCTTCTTACTTACTTACACCCAGCCTAGGGGGTGGTGCTGCCTGACAGCTTCTTGCTCCTCTGTAGAACTTGTCACGGAGAGGACGGGGCAAATCTAGAATTAGTTGGCTCTGCCTGTTGTTAGCTCTGCTCCACCTCTTGTTGACATCTCTGCCTTCCTCCTCACCAGTCCAATGAGCACCAGCCACCTTTACTCTTTCTCCATCCCACAATTTTTCAGCATTCTGACTTTGGTGGCAATAGCATAAACAGCCTTCAACATCCGAACATAAATGACTTTCACCCTCCCAGCATAAACAACCTTCAATACACACCAGAGAAATAATGTTGGACATGACTAGGCTGTGCAGCACAGCTGGCCACAGCATGGTGATCTCCACTGCACACCCCCAAATTCAGAGTAGGAACAACACAGGGGATGGGATGGAGTCTTTCCCCTATTTCCCCAGGTTTTAAACCCTTTTAACACAACCAGCCTGAAGCAGTGAAGCCACAATGCTAACTTTTAAAATGCAAAACCCACCTAATCAACACTTCCCCAAACAATATATGAACTGAAACTCATCTAACCTTCAAAATTTGGAGTTTTCTGAATTTTGCGAAGCGGTTCCCTAACCCAAAACTGCTTATAAAAATGCATATATTGGGGAAAGTGTGCATAACAACGCTTATATTGATGAAAATAACATACAAAATGGCATTAGGGAAATTCATTGCAAACATTTGACTATTACACAAAGCTGCATACAAAAATGTGTACATTAAAGAGAAACCTGCAATAAAATGCTAATGAATTTCCATGAGGACTTTTAAAAGAAATCACAAATCAACATGGAAATGTGGTGAAGTGAATGTAATACTGTGAAAAAAGCATAAACAGAGAAAGGGCTAGATTTAGGGTTTGATTTGTGCATCCTGCCAATGGGGCAGTACAAGAGAGACTGTTGAGAGAGAACAGTATTGCATACGCACTTTTTGAAGTGAGTGCCTTTTCAGACAAAGCCCCCTAACCCTAACCATTTAAACTTAGGGGAGTTTAGAAGAGGGGGAAATATGTGCCGTTTTCAGGTATGAACATTTAATAATGTTTAACAGTAATTTCTGAGACAGTAGAAATTAGTAGATGGCGGATACTGTGGGAGAACTTCATTTAACATTGCTTTATTTGACTTTAAATTTTGTTTTAGAAATGCAGAGAGAATCAAGTAATTTTTTGTATTGTAATTTACAAGGCTTCATTCCAAGGATTCTTGAGAGCACTTAAGACGGTAATCATATACATGCTTTACTTGGGAATAATTCATTTGGTACTAAGTGAGAACCACTTCTGAATAAATGGTCTAAGTACAGTTTAGCATAGGCAGTAATATAGTTTACGGGGGGGGGGGGATGGCTCCCTTTGAATTTGTCCAGGCATGGTGTCAAAATAATTATTGAATATGATTAGAACTTTTAAATAGATACCCTGTTATTTGATTGCATCTCAATTGCATCTGCCTAGGCTCTTGCTATAGTAGTAGTTAAATTACTCACTAGATGGCAATATTGATCCATATAAATATAGTTGAGATGCATACACAGGATCTTTAAAGGAAGAGTAGAGTAATTAAAAATGATTTTCTATGTGGGATCTTAAAAAGTAGTTGTGGGGAAGAAAGATAAAAGGAACAGTAGCACAAGGAGTCCCTAGATGAATCAGTTTGTGTGCAACGAAGAAATCTGGGTTGAAAGAAATTGCATAAAATGGGGTGTATTCTGTAGCTAATTGATGTCTAGTAAACACATTCAAACACGGGATGAGCTACTGCCTTGGGTAAATTCAGCAGAGTCCGAAGCAGTGACATTTGCATAGCACCCAACAAGCACCCCTAAACTGCAAGCATCAACTGGCTTAAGCCTCCCCAGGGCATTCAGCCCGGGGAACAGGCTAGGGATCTCTAATATAGCCTTTTAGCAAAAAGTCTCAAGCTTCCTCGTAGGATAAAAGTTTCTATACCATTTCAAATCAGCACAAGAAATTGGGGTGTTTCAATGAAAACAAAGACAAGGTATGTATAAACATGTTTCAGTATAGAAGTATATGCCACCCTGAGCCCTGTTTAATACATCTGGGGAACTTTTCCACTTTGATGAATGTGTGGTGTCTTTGGAAAACAAATTGTGTTGTGTAAAACTCACACTAGGATTTCCAACTCCTGTTCTAAAAGAGTCCCTGTGAGTTTTTAAGGACAGCAGAGCAAGGAGTAGCTTGGCATCTATGGGGTGCAGCTTTTTAGCAGCACAACTGCTAACCTTTTCTTTGTCAAGCCAAGGCACAGGATTCCCCATTTGCTCAGGAGCTGGCAATACTAGAACAAGCTTGGATTGGCAGACTTGCTTTAAAGGCAGCACAAGTAATCTGCATAGAGTGCTGAGCATTCAAGGCTTTTATGCAGCTTTAAAGCAAAAGGAAGCATTGTTCAGTTTTGCAAGGAGCTAAGCGCTATGATCCCAATCTGGAAAATGTGGTTAGAACCTTTTCAACCCTCAATCATGCTTTCTCATGGGATGGCCTGGGACCTAACAGGGTAGCTATTGTATTCTCCACCCCTCCCAATCACTGACTCATACTTTGTTTATCACTAATGCAACTAGATCAAACGGATTTTAATATCACATTTCCATTTTTAAAACGTTGCAATTATTACATGTTTTGGTTGGATTAGGACCAAGTCTGCCATTTCCAGGGGGGCTCCCTCCAATTGATACCATATTTTTATTTGTACATTTTTATTCATCTTCATGCCAGGAAATGTCTTGCTTAAATTGCTGCATACCAGGCTGCTGTTAAAGGCACAAAAGCAAAGACAGAAAAATGGTGGCAACCTCTCCTGTTCATGGTCAATTTCTAGGAAGGGAGGTACAGAGGAGGTTGTTTAGAAGACATGCCTGATGACCTGGAAGTCTTACCAGATGCAAAGGAGAAGAGGGATACATCTGAGTGAATAACAACAACAACAATAATATTTATTACGGCCATAGGCCCATACAGGTAAAAACAACACATGGGGGGGGAAAAGCACGTGGGGAAAAAAAAACAGCCGCTAAAACACCACAATAACAATAAAATACTATAAAATAGAATGGCATACTATGCCTTAGTTAGCTTGTAGTGCTCCTTGGCGTCGCTTTTGGGTAAGGACAGCGACTAGGAACCTAGCCACATTCAGGGTCGTATGAGTATCCTTATCCTGCAAGATTTGAGCAAGGTGGAATTTTGGTGGGGTACCCTCTAGTTTCTGTATGATTGATCCCAACAAATTTGCCCGTGGCACATTGAACAGGGGGCAAGTGAACATGATGTGCTGGAGCGACTCCGGCGTCTCCTTATCGCATTCGCATGTGGCGGGGGCTTGGCCCTTTGAGAATCTATGTCTCAGGACGTTGGAGGGAAAAACGTTGAACCTCGCTTTGGTGAAGGCCAGTCTATGGGCAACAGTCGAAAGGGAGGAGAGGTATGATGGAACACAGTAAGTTAAAGTGATACCAATGTTCTGGGGCGAACAAACACCTCCCCCCAGCATATAATTTCGCTGTAGATCGATGTCATCCAGTCTTTGGCGGATCAGTCTTTGAGCGGTAATTTGGTCTAGTTTTAGGGAATCTGAAGGAGGGATTCCATAACTCAGGAGTTTGGCATGAATTCTACTAGTCCAAAGGCTAGAGAATTCATCTCGCCATAAGCATTGGACAAGGTAGTGGTTTGGTAATCTATGCCACAATGATAACCAATAATTGAAGACTTGCTTCCACAGGCAAGTTTCTAAGGATGCGATCTTCAGTTCTAGTCGCATGGCTGCGTTGCTTACGCACAGGGGGAGCATTAGGAGCTGACGCAGGAATTGATTTTGCAGTGTCTCAAGAGGAGCAAGATCTGTCATCATGGCCCAAAGCAGGGCAGCATAAGCAAGCACGGCAACCACTTTTGCCTTGAACACCTTTAGGGCCGAGGGAACATGCAAAGCTCCATCCGAAAAAAAGAATCGGAGGAGCGCATATGTCAGAGTTGCCTCCAGGTCCCAGCTCACAGAGGACCAACGCTCATCAGTAGTAACATATAAAAGTCTTTATTGAAGATTAGTTTCCATTTCCAAACCGCAGCGTGCAACTCTACGTCCTAGACCTTAGACCGGCGAAGCTCCATCTGAGTCTCCGCCTCCTAGACACCAGTTTAAGACTCTAGCCTTACTCCACCTCTTCCGTTGTTCCTTCCTCCTCTGGGTCCTTCTGCTCCCTGGGGTTTCCTCCTTTCTGGACTCTTCTGACGCTGACCCCCCTGAGTCTTCCCCCTCCTTCCAGCGGGCTTTAGGACCCGGCTCCCTATCCGGGTTGCCTGCTGTGCCGCTCGCCTGTACATTTGAACTTGGCGCGCGCGCCCAGCCGGTAACCTTCCTCTTGACCGTTTCCCCGCTCTCCGATGGAGGCGTGGTCAATCCTGACTCATCTCCTCTCGCTGGTAGTGAGAACACTGGTCCCGATTCCTGGGACTCCTCCCCCCCACTGCGCTCTGGTGGGGAAGCTGGTCCTGATTTCCAACTGCTGCTCTGGGAGTCCCCGCTGGCCCCTTCCTTCTGGGGTTTCCCCCTTGGCACCCCCCTTGCCCTGGCCATCGGCGCTCCCTTCTGTGAATCTTCCGATTCGCTGGAGAGGCTCGTGGAATCCCTCTGACCACTGTCACTGCCTATGCCCCCCTCGGATTCCTCCCCCTCGCTCTCCATTTCCTCCCTCTCCTGTGCCTCTGCTCCTGAACCCCTGACAGCATATGACAGAGTTTTGGCCTTGTTAAGTAGGTGTTGAATTTGAGCTTTCCACCCCAAATTGTGTTGAAAAATAACTCCTAGGTATTGAAATTTTAGGACTTGCTCTATTTTTGCTCCACCAAGCTTCCATTCGTATAATCTCCGGCTTCTGGAGAAAATCAGAATCTTGGATTTAGCATGGTTGATGGTTAATTGGTTGAGTTGACAATACGTGGCAAAGATCTTCAAAGCTCTGGTTAGTCCAACACGTGTATAAGATAGAATTACCGCGTCGTCCGCATATAAAAGGAGTGGGCAGCGGTAGTCCGCAAGTCTAGGCGCGTGTGTACTTGGAGATGAGTTAACTAGGGGTGCTCGCATGTCGCTGATGAATAGGTTGAATAGACAGGGAGCCAATATACATCCTTGGCGCACTCCCTTGTTTATTGGTATCGAATTTGTGAGGTCGCCCGCAGGAGTAAGTCTCACTCTAGCAAGGGTACCTTCGTGGAGCTGACTTATAAGCCATAGGAGTCTTCTATCAATGCCCTGTTTCGCAAGTTTCTCCCATAGAATATTTCTAGGAACGCTGTCAAAGGCTGCCTTTAGGTCTAAGAAGGCAGCACAGAGGTAGCCCCGGGGGGGGAGAGGAGTACTTTCGTGCCAGATGGTAAAGAACTATCGCATGATCGGTTGTAGAGCGTTTAATTCTGAACCCTGCTTGTTCGTGGCCAATCTGATTAGTCTCATCTACCCATCGCAATAGTTTAGTCAGCAAAAAGCTGGCATAAATTTTCCCTATGATCGAAAGGAGGCTGATGTTACGGTAGTTTTCCGGCTCCATTGGAGAACCTTTTTTATGAATTGGTACTATAATGGCCTCCTTCCATATTTTGGGGATGAGGCCAGAAGCATTGATTGCATCGAAGGTTTTGGCCAAGATGCCAGCCCACCATTTTGGGTGTAGTTTAATGGCTTCAGCAGGGATCAGATCGGGCCCTGGGGCTTTACCCGATTTCAGCTGAGCTATTAGCTTGGCTATTTCGTCAGGATCGGTGGGAGGCCAAATAGGTAGGTGGGTAAACAGATGCGTCAGGTGGTCGGAGGGAGCATCTGCCTGTGAGAAGCATTTCTTCAGGAACAATTCCCATGTCGGTGCAGGGATGAATGCCCTTGGGTATTTCCTCACCCTTCTGTTGATCAAAGACCAGAATTCCCTGGATCTGTGTGATTTTGAAGCAGTAATCAAAGCCTGCCAGCGATTGTGTTGCCACTCACGTTTGGCAATTTTCTGTGTGCGTTTGTAAACTAACTTGGCTTGTGCATAACTAGCTGGCAGAGTAGCTGCATCGGAGGTCTTATATACATTATATATAGCACGGAGGCGCTGTCTTGCTTGTTTACACTGAGAATTATACCAGGGGGCACCGTAAGTATATTCATTTCGATTTAATATTTTGGGTGGTAACCTGAAGAAGGACGTAAGATCAGTCGTATGATGGTGGAAGCATTTCAGCACTATGCTATGCTCGTCTGAGGCAGAGCCTATGTTGGGATGGGGCCCGAGGATTACTTTTTGAAAGAATTCCTGGTACCTTTGAGCCTGGGTCTCCGACCATTTGATTCCTCTTACTTGGAGAGATTCGTTGGTTACCATCTGGGTCGCATGTCTATGAGCCTCCGACTGCCAGTTCAGGGAGAGCTTGGCTACAAGGGGAAGATGATCACTAGATTGTATATTCTCAATCTTAAAGGTGGAAATGCACTTAAGTAGATCCCTGGAGACCAACAGGTAATCGAGGACGCTGTTTGATTTAACGCTCAGGTGGGTAAAATCCCCAGGAATGTCAGGGGGGCATGTGCCATTTAAGGGGACCAGATTTAAACAGATGGCCATTTGATAGAGGAGTACTCCAGCCTCATTTGCTCTGTGGTCTTTAGAAGTTCTCCTCATGATATGTTCCAGATCATAATTATCAAGGTTTGGAGTAACCCACCATTTGGCTTTGGTCAGCGAGTCCCAGTTTGCTGCTGTGCGGGCGTTAAAATCGCCACCTATTATGGCTGGGGTATTAGGAAACTTAACATAAATTAAAGGGACTTTAAGGGAGGATAAGTTTTAAAAATACAAGAGAAACTCTGCCATAGATATCAGTACAGTATGCATCACCTGAAAGCAAGGTAAACAACTGGTTGGTTTCTGTAATTAAAGCACTTCTTATGGGTTTGAACCAAACATTGCTCACCAGGAAAACATCACTTTTCTTGCTATGCAAGACACCTAACAACAAGATTATCAATCATCACCATCAAAGTTGGATAAATGATACCCTAACACATGAAACCACATCTTCCAAAGAGTTTACAAAGACAGTATGAACCCATCTATTCGAGATCCGGAATGCAGTTTTACTGGTATAAATCCAGAGTGTTCAGTGCAAGATCAAACAATGATGTTGTGCATTGTAATTAATTTAAGAGTGAGTTCTATTAATGATCCACCTTCAGAGCTCTTTGTTGACAAGAATGTGTATAGTTGTCAAAAAGATCATTAAAGCCCTCCTGATAATGAGCTCGTTTGATACAAGCTCCCTATTTAGTAATTATCACTTGATTGATTCATCAGTGGCTCTGGTGTTTCAGCTTCATAAACAGATCATGAATTGCTCCATTTACGCAATGTAAACATTTTAGAATTCTGTTAACTGATTCCACAACAAACCCAGTCATACATATGCTTCAGGACCAATCCATTCCAAAGGAAACTGCAGGGTTAGAAATACAAGCACACAGAGTCATTATGAGAGGTTAAAGGTAGACTTTTCTTACCTATTTCTGCCACGGTTATCCCAGGAGCTAATTGCCCATTGTTGCAAGAGCTATAGGTAAACAAGTTTGGTACTGAAGTGAGGTCATAGATAGGTTCCTGCTTGATCTGTTTGATTCCAGTCATGTCTAAGCCAGACTGATCTGGGGAGGGCTGGGCAGAATCCACATTGTAATAGCCTTCGGACTTTGGCAGGTCAATGACATGCCCATTTGAATAAGTGCCACCAGTTTCATTGTTTAGGTTGCTCAAGCCATTGGTGATGCTGTTGCTGTAGACTCGGGCCAAGGCTTCAGCCTCGCCACTTTGCTGCTGCCGTTGCTCCTGCAGTCGCTGTTGATGCTTCTGTACCTCGGCGTACAAGCTGTCCCTCTGCTTTTTGGACATTCTTCCAAACTTTACAGCTGAAACAAATCAACCAAAAAAACCCAGGCATTATTGGTGGTGGTGCTGACCTTTAAAGCCCTAAAGGGCCTCAGCCCAGTATACCCGAAGGAGCGTCTCCACCCCCATCGTTCTGCCCAGACACTGAAGTCCAGCTCCGAGGGCCTTCTGGCAGTTCCTTCGCTGTGAGAAGTGAGATTACAGAGAACCTGGCAGAGGGCCTTCTCGGTAGTCATGCCAGCCCTTTGGAATGCCCTGCCCCCTGCAGATGTCAAAGAGATAAACAACTATATGACTTTCAGAAGACTCTAGTTTGGCTGATTACGTTACATAACTAGTATCCAGTATTAAGATCACTTTACTGTAATTTACTCTCTGTGGAGCCTCCTTTGAAGAGCAACCAGAACCTACAATTGGGCCAGAATGCAGCATCCAGCCTCCTAGCTGGGGGTGGGGTGGGGGGAGTGAGGCTTTCACAGGCTGGTCCTTAAAGAGCTTTCCAGTTTGTTTCAAAATCCTAAAGCTCTGTGAAGATGCTCCTTTTACTAAATCATGTGTTTTGAACTGCTACTGGAAATATTTCAAAATATTTATGTTTCTGTTTACACTGCAGCAGGTTATCTTCTGATTTAAAAGACAAAATTGTGCTCTTTCATTTAAATATATTTTTGTTAGCTCTGGTGACAAAAGGTAGAATATAATTTTAAAAAACACACACATTTGTCTATCTCTATTTTCATTTCTGAAATGATGGAGGAGACTCGATATGGTAAGATCTGCTTTGATCTCATGGGGGCAGTTGAACCATATGATACCATCATCACAAAATGGCAACCCGTTGTTCTCTTACATGTGCACCTGCTGCTACATTTTTGACAGACAAAAGCCTTAGGGTGTAGCCTGTGATCCTTACCCCAGTCACTTACACCAAAGTAAGTCCCGCTGAAACCAATAGGACCTGTTTCCAAGTAAATGTGCCAAGCAGCCAACATCCTGCTGTGAATAATGAGCAGGCCTGCTATTTCTTTTTCATCTCTCCATGTTCACCAAAGAGCAAACCAGTGCTCTATAAAAATGTACAGCCTTCAGATTTGTATCCTGTGTGATTTATCAATTTTCCCCAAACCTTTAATCTGTGCACTAACAGGATTAGTACCTTCTGAAGATAACAAGCCCTAAAGCCCTATTATCACAACCTGTCAACGTGGCTGTTATCTTCACACACTTATTTTGAAGGGAAAAAGAGAGAGAATGTTACAGGTTACAGTTAAGGCCTAGGGGGAAATAACAGACTTGAAGGTAAACACTCTATAGGAATGGCATTTCTTCCAAAGAAGCAACATATTCATGGATTACTTTCCAGATATACATTTGCAACATATAATCTTAAAGTGCTAAATGTGTTCATTCCTCCTGAGATGAAAGAAGAAGAAATTGTGTTTCCATCGGAATAAGTCAATGTCATAATTCAAAGGCATGTCTCCATCATTTGCAAAAGGCAAAGAGACCATTGTACAGTGGCCAATGAAGTTAATCCAATTATTGCTAAGTGATTTTTTTTTTTTTTTGCAAAAGGCAAAGCAAAAGTAAGGTTTTCATGACCCTTTTTTCTAGTTTGATGCACTCTTGACAGCTGTGCTCTGTAGAGTAGGGTACATGGGCACCCTACATAGTCTGGAACCCTCTGCATTGGCAGGATGAGGGCTGCACCTGAAGAGCGCTGCATCCTTTATTGCAACTGAAAGTCCCCAACGCCTAAAATGAACTCTGAGTGGACAAAGAAACCTGGTGCCAGCAGGGCTGGGCTTGAAGGATGTAATAAACACAAGACAAGCATATTGAGATCAAAACAGGCCACAGCTTTATTGATTTCAGATGGCAGTAGGTTTTGGTGTAGGCATTAGGCGTGTACCCTGAATCATCCAAGCTACTGCTGGTTGATTGCTTGGCAGGGTCAATCCTGAGTTAGGCGTTGCCCTATGACATACATCAAATCAAGGTGACCCCTCCAAGTTCACCACCTCAGGCAGGTGCTATGGCCCATCGGCCCCCAGTCTGGGCATCCAGACAAATGAACCACCCCTGGACCCCATTAACAGGGTACCCCATATTTTGGAGGGGTGGGGCTCTCTCCCTCCTGACTAAGGATCCAACTCTTATCTACTAGCAAGTTGTGACAATTGCTATGAGGAAGGAAAAACCCCAGAAAGGGCCAATTTGCCCGGAGGAATGTTTTCATAGCAAGGCCCTAAGCATGACCTGCCGTCTCAACTTTGTGCAGGGGAAAACATGCTGTAAGGGGTGGGAGGGTGGGAGATCCAACTCTGACTGAGGCACTGCAGACAACTGTGGCCCCATTTTAAACCTGGGGAGCAGACCTGGTTGAAGTCCAATGGGGAAGTCTCCCTTTAGGCCCACTACCTAGGTCCCACCCATCAGGTTGGACCAGTCACAGGTAGGCCCTGTCAGCCCCCACAGCTGGTGAGGGAGGACATGACGCCCCCCCACCGGCCATGTGAGAATCAGAAGCCACCTCTGCCTGGTGGCTAGCAGCCCTGAGCCGCAACTGCTGCTCCCGTTGAAAATGACATGAGAGTCCTTCTGCTTCAAATGTTGCTTGATTTGAAGTGAACATTATCTGCCATGTCTTTACGGATAAATGTAAAACTGTCTAACAATGACTGCTTCTTGGGCTGTATTCTTGGGCTTCTTGTGTACCAAATTCAGTTTTCTGGTGATCAAGAAGTAATGTGACAAACTTCCTTCATAATTCTATGGATTCTGAGCTTACAAATGTCTTCCTTTCATACTTTTATAGCAATTATCATATTTTGGGCAACATGCATCCTCTATTAAAGTCTGCTGGGTGGCCCTGATGTACCTTAACCATTCTGAAGTGCATATTGACCCCCCATTTTAAGGAAGAGGTGTACAAGTATCATATTTCAGGCATTTTTCTACTAGCAATATACCGTATTTTTCACTCTATAGGACGCACCTTGTTTTAGAGGGGGAGAACAAGAAAAAAAATTCTCCCCCCCTCTGCTCAGCGCCCCTTCAGCAAAGCAGCAGGAGAAATGGAGCCCCTTCCATTTCTCCTCCCGCTTTGCTGAAGGGGCGCTGCGCAGCTCTCCCTCACTGCTCTCCTGGCTTCAGCAAAAGGAACCCGAAGCCTTCGGAACGCAGCACGAGTTCCCGTTGTGCTCCGGAGGCTTCAGGCGGCTATCCCTGAAGCCTGGAGAGTGAGAGGGGTCAGTGTGCACCGACCCCTCTCGCTCTCCAGGCTTCAGCGAAAGAAACGCGAAGCCTCCGGAGTGCAGAGGGAGCGCTCCCTCTGTGCTTCGGAGGCTTCGCGTTGCTATCGCTGAAGCCAAGGAGCCTGCATTCACTCCATAGGACGCACACACATTTCCCCTTAATTTTTGAAGGGGGAAAAGTGCGTCCTATACAGCAAAAAATACGGTAAGTGTCTTGTAATATAAACATTATGGGCTACATGGTTTGTAGCTCATCAGAAAGTACTCTAACAATTTCAATACCACATGTGACTGTCAAGCAGTGAGCTCAAATATATTTATATGTTTCGTCTTGCTCCCAAGTCTCAAAGCAGCTTAAAATAACAAAAAATGCCATATAAAACCACCCACTTCATCAAGCAAAAGAATTGTCACAAATCGCCGTAACAACTGCTGCTTCCGAAATTACTCCTAAAAATGCAGCAAAGGCATGTGCTCTGCAATGTGGTATAGTAGACCTATCTTTGGAAGCGGTTCCAGAATCTGTGATTAACAACAGCAAAGGCTCGGCTCCAGATGTGCACAGACAATTTATATAATTCATGGAACACATATTGAAGCAAGTGCTGAGCAGTTAATCAAAACACCCACAGTGGTACCAAATGGGAAAGGGGCTACCTATGGTATTCTGGACCAACCATACAATAGGGCACTTAGGTAATATGGGTGGCAGTCAGTCAAATTTTACTCAGAACAGATCCATTGAAATCAAAGAAGTTAGGAGCATTAAGTAAAACTGTTGCCCGTTGTGTTATATATAGTTTATCAAAGTTAACTGGATATGGATTATAATTAGTGATGATAACCATTTTACAGGATTCTAATGGTAATTAGAATAAGAGGAGTAGTATTAAAATTTATTGAATTTTATTTTTAAGAGCATTTGTAGCCTGGTGCTCCAGCTGTGCTCCTGGCCCACTGTTAACACAAACATAAAATATCAACCATTTCTGCCACAAGTTGCAGGAGACTCACACTACAGAAGGACATTCAGTTTACATAGCCAGGTATGTGGTGAAACCTCCCTGGATTAGTGTTGGCTGGGACTCATCACCTATAAAGAATTAGACAGATAAAACTATGGATGGCTTTTATTTTATTTTTTAACTTTTTCTCTTTGTACATTTATTAATAGGACAAGTGGTGCAATTAGGTGATCTTTAACTTTGGACTTCATGGACTTCTGGAGGTCTTGATCCCTTTTGGATGAAAATGTGTATTAATTCACTTTGAAATGTGGCAAGGCAGCCCTGCTGCACTGGGGCCCCTCCTAGGAACGGAGGAAACTGACTTATGTCAGAGACCATTGCTCCATCTTGCTCACTACTGTCTACACTTAGTGGCATTTCAGGTAGCCCTACCTGCAGACAGTGGCGGAGGAAGGGTGTGTGTGGGGGGGTGCGGTTTGCCCCAGGTGTCATCACTGAGGGGGGGGGGTGACAAAATGAGCTTAAAAAAACTGGGCTCACTTTTTAGGAGTGATGTGGTGGCTTAGGCACCTGCAGGTTCTGTACTGCCTAAAACTGCAGCGTGGGACTTGCGTCTGCCGACTGCCTCTCCCTCAGCCGCCCTACAGCTGAGGGAGGTGGCGGAGAAGCTCACCCGGCCCCCACAGGTGGATTGCCCCGCCCCCATGGGCACAGATTGCCCCGCCCCCGGCTGCAGGACATGTCCCCACACCAGGCACCTGAGCAGCTAGCTCCGCCGCTGCCTGCAGGGGGCAGACATTGATCCAGGGATTTCCTCCTGCAAAGCATTTGCTCTGCCCCTGAGCTTTGGCCCTTCTCCTGTTATTCTGCTGAGTGGGTCCTGGACTCCATCTCTGAAGTTCTGCCCTGCTGGCACTTCTGAACAGGACGACTATCAGCATCAAGTATGATAAACTACTGAGGTAAAACTGTTACACATTTCCTTTTGGCAAAACACAAAATCTCAGGAGAAGACTATTTTAAATCCTCTGGAACCTTCCATTTCATTGTCTCCATATGAATGGCCAAACTATAAAGGCTACAAAGACTGACAAGCATCGTGAGCAATTCTGCCTTCCTGGCTAAATAATAGAAAAGGCTTTCAAACTTTTGGAAGCTTTTGGACAGGTCAAGGACACAGTCCTAGCAGCTGTATTTGAAGACCTGTATGAGCCGACATCAAAACCCTGAAGGGCAGAGAGGAGATACTCCTTTAAAGCCAATACTTTTAACACAATTTCAAGAACCTTTCAGCAAAAATGAGGGCTTATGAAAGAAGATCGCTGAACTTTAACATCCAAGAAGTTGCACTGATTTTAGAAGACAAACTTCATTAACCTTCCTGTGCTTGTTTTGCCACGAATTTTCATGAATTCACAATGAATTACCATAACCATAACAAAACCACTTGGCCAGTAAAATACCATGTGCTAAACATACTTTAAAAATCTAACTTTAAAGTAAACATAAACCACTTATCTCATTCTAAGCTATTCAAAGGTTCATTTTATTTTACACTAACTAAAAAACCTTTTGTTGTCTAGAGATGAGGGAAAGTGATGGGATAAAAGCATGGCTGAAAGATTCTAAAGGGATGTTGCATCCAAGAATGGGAAATGAGGCAACAGCCAAATAATTCTGTCTTACTTGCTACTGGTGCTTGAATCCTACAGCCCTGGAGGAGTTGTGCAGCTTGACGGGTCAGAAACAAAATCATGAACATTCAATGTATTCACTGTGCCAGATCTGCCTTGCAAGAAAAATGAAAGGCACCAGCGAGGGGAATGTGCCCTTTTTGTTATATTTCAACCCAGTGCTTCCCCCCCCCCCCAAAAAAAATGTTGAGGAATACTCTCATTTTGACTCAAGAAAATCACCATTTTATAGTTTAAATCGGGAAAAATAAATACAGTAAATGGACAAAAGTACAAAGATTCACAAAATGTTTAGGGGTATGCTTACCCCTGCGTCCCCCCAGAAAAAGGCACTGTTTCAACCTATAGCATATCCTGCCCTCCCTCCCATATCTCTACTGGGCCTGTGAAATGCAAGGCCTCTGAGCTAGGATTCTTTACTACCGTATTTGGTTTTCTCTCTTTTTCTAATTGCATCAGATTCATCTAAGGAATATCCAATCTAACACAGATTTCCATTTTATTACTATTGCTTTCAACACGTACACCTATAATCTAAAAACTTACATGTAATATTTTAAGAGCAGCAACAAGCACTGTTTCTCCATGGCGCTGTTTAGGCAGAGAGCCTTCTCGGTAGTGGCACCCACACTGTGGAATGCCCTCCCATTAGATGTCCAACAGATGTCTATGACTTTTAGAAGACATCTGAAGGCAGCCCTGTATAGGGAAGTTTTTAATGTTTGATGCTTTATGGTGTTTCTATATTTTGCTGGAAGCCACCCAGAGACCTGTGCCCACCAACATCCTTGCAGCTGCATGTTGAGGGGATGGATGTCTGCAGCCGGGAGCTGAGTGTACTCAAGGATCTTCCATGCTACAGACACACAGCCCCAAATTGTGGTGGCTTGTCAGGCGCTCAGTGGGACCTACAAATGTGCCCTCATTATCCTCCATCCTGCCACACATAGGTTCCAGCTCCTGTGGGCTGAGGTGTCATCAGCCCTCTCTATGTTGTTTAACAGGGGGTTCACCCTACTCTGAAATATTGAGAGGAGGCCGAGTGCCGAGTGGAGTGCTGCCTTGCACCACCCCGCTGCTGCTGCCTTGTCCTCCCACCACAACTGTGGGGCTCTTGGGATAAGTGACTGTGGCGATCACAGTTCAGGTGGATCTGCAAGTGGCCAGCCCTCCTACAGCCAGGGTGCTCTGCTGCAGTGCTCCGTTGCTGCAACTGTTTTCCCCTTCCACTACCACCAACTGCAGCTGCTGTGGCAAATGTATTGGCAGCTCCCACTCCAGCCACAGCCTGGCTGGCAGGAAGCTCACCTGGTCTTCCACCAAGTTTGGTGGGCTGGGCATGGGTCTTAGCCTCCTCCTGGCTTCATATGCATGTGTGACATCACAGGTATGCGATGCTATTTCAGCCCTTGATATGTCCAAACTGAGGCGGTCAGTTATACGGCTGCTCTTGGCCAGAGGTGTAGCTCAGGAGCCTGGAGTGTCACATGAGCCCTCCGCCCGGGGTGGGGCAAGCCCCCCTTTGGGTGGGGCAAGCCGGGGCAGGGCAGGCTACATCAAGCCTCACCACTGCCTCCCCCTCAGCTGTAGGGTGGCTGAGGGAGAGATACCTCAAGCTATGCAGACTCTCCTCCACCCACCGATTCTTTGCAGAATTGTGGCCCAATACTTATTATTTATTCTTTTGCAAATTGTCCACTAGCAATATCAAACCATTTTATCACCCTTCATGCTAGTCTTTTCTCCAATAGACACCTCATCAAACATCAAAATGCCTTAGGTTTTGGGAAGAGCCATGGTCTCTGTTACAGAGCAGCAAGATGCCTCTTTGTCGGGAGTGAAAAGCAGAGCGCAATGAGTTTCAAAGGATTGATCTGTGGAAGCAGGAAGCAAGCTCTTTACCATCTCGAGACATTCCTAGGGCAAGACACTTCTGCAGTCGGCAGTGTTGGCAACGGTTTCTGTTGGTTCTGTCAATTAAACAGTTTCTTTGCCTTGGGCAGGAGTATGAGGCATTGTTCTGTTGACTCCTCCTAAAGAATCCCTGGGGGGGGGGAGAGAGAGAGAGAGAGAGAGAGAGAGAGAGAGAGCTTGATTCAATGACATTGTGTAACATACTTTCTAAATGCTGCTTTTGCGATGTGCAAGAAAAGTCATAAAGATAATGAAAATCATCATGAGATTCTCTTTGCATACCAACCTCTAGAGCCAGTGTGGTATCTATTTATTTTATATTAATTTCTCAAACCCTCAGTGAGTTAGAGACTTCCCCTGCATGCAAAGAAAGGTTCCAGCGGATTGAGCAGAAGGGTCAGGAAGGTCGTTTCTGCATGTGCCATAGAGGGAACTCCATACCCAATCAAAGTAAAAGTTAGGGAGGAACCCTGAAATAGTTCCCTCTGTAATGTCACCACCACCACCATCAATTTCATAGAATTGTAGAGTTGGAAGGGGTCCTGAGGATCATCTAGTCCAACCCCCTGCAATGCATGAAGATGCAGCTGTTCCATTCGAACCTGCAACCTTGGCATTATCAGCACCACAGTACAACCAACATACCCTGCCTTTTCTCCTGACTAGACTCAAGGCAGCTTGCAGATAAAAACAAGAACACTAAAAACAGAAAAAAATTAATAATTAAAATACAATTAAACATCAATAGATTTAAATATATATACATATATAAAATCTGTTTAAAACATATCAATAATTACAATTGAAATGAAAGCTGGTACTTTGCCCCCTCCCCTCCCCACCCCATCAGGGTTGCAGCAGAAGAGATTAGGCTAATTGATCTGATACTTTTAAGACCAGTTCAAAAACAATAGGGTTAAACCTGCTTGAAGTGGGAGAGCTTCTCCTTATCTCCATGAGCTGTCTCCATGCAGCAAGGCTGAGGGGGATCATCTGCCCACAAGGCACACACAAAGGTAGCCATTAATGCTAATCACATCTAAACAGGACTGAGCCTTGGAGCAGCACTGGCTGGTTCAACTGCCTCTGAAGGCCAGGAACTCCTTTTCTGCTCAAAGCCAGATTTGCTCCTGATCGTCTTTATGCTGGGTTTTAAATGATTGTATCAATCAGGCTAATCCAGTGCTATGACCATCACAAATCACAGCAGCATCAGGATGGGAATTGTATCAATTCTGATGGTGCTGGCAGATGGCAAAATGTAAATTTTAAAGGAAGGGCATGTTTCGTGCATGGTCTGTCCTCCTCAGCACTCCAATGAGGATCCTTGAGAATGGCTGCCAGGCAACTTCCATGGATCACTGGTCAATATAAGACACCTTTATTCAAAGCGTTTTGGGGGTTTGGCTAGAAAATAATGTTATCGTTCTCAAAGAGAGTGAATCCATATATTTATCATAATAGTTGGACAGACTTGAAACTCTTGTTTAGCAATGCAATCCTAGGCAAAAGGAAGTCTCAGGCAAGTGCAGACAGCAGCCTCCCACAACCTGGTGATCTCTGGATGTTTTGGGCTACGACTGCCATGAAGCCCATGAGCCTGGGCAATAGTCCATAGGTGGGAGCTGCAGTCCAGAATTCCTGGAGGGTGTCTAAGACAGCAGCCTAAGTCTCTGTTCTAAGCTTGATCTGGATGGTACCGAAATCCTTTTTGATGTACCTAAACATATTTTCTTTCTCCATATGATCCCTAGGGAGGTGAGGAGGCCCCGCCTGCCCTGTGTCTGTCACAGGCTGCACAGCTTCTATTCTGCAGGGTGTCTGACAGAGAACGCATTATTTGTCTCACTATTTGCTATGGTGATATTTACATAATTAATTGCACAATTAATCAGTTTATTATTATATGACTCCACACCATTCGTTTCAGTGAATGAAAATGGGATATTCCACAATGCAAATTGGAAAAAATGTCCTCAGGTATATATCGTTATGTAGCATTTGCAGACACAAACAGTTGCAGAAAATACCAATCATATATGCTGGATTGATTTCCATTCTGGACATTGGATGAATAAGCAAACATTGACAGTTTCCGATGTCTCTTCTGTTTTCGTCAGAATTTTTTGACATCACTAATGATCATTAATAAAGCCTTACATATTTTAAAAATGTATTCACATACCTCTTTGGGGTAATTCTGAGGAAGTGCATATAGCTAGCTGTACAGGGACTCTTAATGTGGAACCTGCTGCTTCCTCCACTTATTCATATAAAGGCCTGGTTCACACGATGTGGTAAACCAGACTTTGATTGTGTGGACTCCCAGAGAAGAGCTCACAAAATCTTCCCTGGTTCCTTTTGCTCCAATACTGTGCTGAGCTAAGCCACTGAGCTGACAGACCTTCTCTATCCCTATTTTCCAGGGATGTCTCTGATTTGGAGAAGTTGTCCCAGTTTCTTATTTGAACCCAGAATGTCCTACTTTTCCTTAGGATGTCCCTATTTTCATCGGAGAAATGTTGGAGGGTATGAGCTGAGCATGTCTCCAGATTTGGTTTTGTGATTAAGCTCTCTCCTCATGAATAACAACCTGCAGCCTGAAAGTTCCCTGGCAGAATTTATTTCATGTTAACTAGGAGAAAGTGGAAGATCCAGGTTAATTTAAAACATTTTTAATTAGGAAACTTCTATACTGAACTATCAGTGTTTAGTTCAAATAGTTGCTAGTACAGATAATTCCAAAATTCAAACACAGCAGCATTTAGAGTATAATTTCATTGCTAAGTCAAGAAGGCAATGTCAAGAAGGTGATATTTTGTACAAAATATTGGTCCTTATTGAAAGCATATATGACAGCTTATAATTATAGAAATGACAAAAACTAGCACAGAATACAGATCTCTCTCTCTCTCTCTCTCTCTCTCTCTCTCTCACACACACACACACACACGTCTCATACCTTGCAGCCTTCACATGTGATGACTCCATAGTGTATTCCAGAAGACTTGTCACCACAAATTTTGCATGGTATCACTTCAATTTGTGCTAGAAAAGAAACAAAGAATTAGTGCATGCTTGACAATACAATTTTCTCTCTTTCTTCCTTAATTTTGCATCATGGAAGAGACAGATGGACAAGCCCTTTTCCTGCCTAGCCATAACAAGTGACTGTGAAATTGTATCCTACACTGATGTAAGTTCTCAAACCTTTCATATAGTTTGGTTTTAATGAGCTCACATTATCAAGCTACTCCCATTCCCCTTGAGAGGGTGCTCCACAGATTTCACCCTGAATTTACTTATCATGACATTAAGTCAGACTTCTCCTTTTGTTAATGATACCTCATGAAAATCCATTCTTCTCCTCTACAAATTAGTCTTTTGCTTCTCATCAGCCTTCTAATAATTTTGCAGGCAGTGATCTTGACCTCTCCCACACCCTTGGATAATGTACTGTGTAATAACAAGTCCTCAATTGCTCTTGACACGGTGCAGTTCATATCATATGATCACAAATACAAACCGTAGTTATCTAAAATTTTCATGAAACTCCATATGACTGATAGAGGCAACAAGGCATTCATTGTTTCCATAAGCATATTCAGATTGGTGCATCCAAACAGCAGGACTGTCTGCATTTTGAAAGCCAGGGAGATCCCATTTCCCCCATCCTTTATCTCTCAAGAAGTACCAGATCACATATTGGTTTTCAATGTGGTAAACACCTCATTTTACCACATAATCACATAGTGAATGTTATATATCTGGCCATAAAGTAATTCATGTGAACCACACGGCTATGGTGAACTTATTCCTTTATTTCAGCCAATTACTAGTATTTATGGTGAACATAGTTTTTACTAAGAGAGTAAAACAGGAAGTAACTCTATAAAGTAAGGGACAATTTAAACCATAGGTGGAGAAACTGAACTACAGCCCCACCCCAACCATTGGCCATACTAGCTGAGGGTGATGGGAGTTGGTCCTGAAACTTCCAGTGGGCCACAGATTTGAAGGAAAGTTGTGAATGTATGGAACTGTCTCCAGATTTTTGGGTGGGGAAAAATATGCAGTGAGGTGAAAAGGCTCACCACGTACAGATTTCACCATGCCAATAGGTTATATACATGTCAGCTCTAAGGACTGTCAGTTGAACACATTCAGAGATATGGATCAAGAACCCTTCTGTATATAAGAAAGGAATCTCAAGATGCCCTGCTTTACAGTCAAGCAAACTGGCTGTTCTACAAAAAGTGCACATACAAAAGCTAATTATGTTTTACAAAATACATCACAATTTAAGCATGATGTATTATGAGAGTTTATGACTAAGTAAAATTATTTAGCAGTGATTACTTTGGGGCTATTCAATATGCCACAGCCGCAAATGATTTATATGAAGATGTTGTATAGAAATGAACAATTTCACTACAAACAAATGAACTACAAGCTGGTTTCCAGAAGACAGCTATTCACAGATTCCTTGGGAAACAAGCAGCTTTTTCACTTTTTCACGCAACACATGTTCCAGGCATCAGAAATACTCTTGGGATGCAGCATTTGTAGAGTATTGTGCAAATGGGTAGAACAAGCTCTAGCACATTGCATCTAGGAGCAGAAAGTCTGTTTCCTCCACAGAAGCAAGAGAGGGAAGTGTGTGGATACAGAATGGAGCCCTGGTAATCTCTGTGGTCCAGCAGCTTCTGCAAGAGCTCTTGGAACATGCTTTTCAAACTGCACCGTGCATGGATTGAGACGCCAAAAATGCCTGATAACACGATATATGATATGTTTCAAGAACTGCTACTTTGGGGAGCTGAGCTGAGAATTTCTGAAAAACATGTAATTTTTGTAATATGCTTACAATATATATTTTTTTAAAGCACACAAACCCAGAACATTTGTTCATATGCCTGCTGAGAGTATCATGTTGAGATGCAAAGAGCGGTACAACTAGGTTAAGGCGTGCAATAATAATAATAATAATAATAATAATAATAATAATAAATTTTATTTATATCCCGCCCTCCCCAGCCGAAGCCGGGCTCAGGGCGGCTAACAACAATCAAATAATCAAAGAGTCAAATAATCACACATTCTAAAAATATTTCATTATAAAAATTAATTAAAATCAAATTGATGGCAACCGATTAAGCAAAATTCTGTGCAGGTTGCCAGAGGAGGGAGTCAGGCTGAGCCCTGACCAAAGGCCTGGTGGAACAACTCTGTCTTGCAGGCCCTGCGGAATGATGTCAGGTCCCGCAGGGCCCTAGTCTCTTGTGACAGAGCGTTCCACCAGATTGGAGCCGCAGCCGAGAAGGCCCTGGCTCTAGTTGAGGCCAGCCTGACCTCTCTGAGGCCTGGGACCTTGAGGATGTTATTATTTGCAGACCGTAGGTTTCTCTGTGGGGCATACCAGGAGAGGCGGTCCCGTAGGTACGAGGGTCCTAGGCCGTATAGGGCTTTAAAGGTTAAAACCAGCACCTTGAACCTGATCCTGTACTCCACCGGGAGCCAGTGCAGCTGGTATAGTACCGGGTGAATGTGATCTCGCAGCGAAAACCCCATAAGGAGTCTCGCCGCGGCATTCTGCACCCGCTGGAGTTTCTGGGTCAGTCTCAAGGGCAGCCCCACGTAGAGCGAGTTACAATAATCCAGTCTGGTTTGGACCGTCGCATGGATCACAGTGGCTAGGTCAGGGCGAGAGAGATAAGGGGCCAACTGCTTAGCTTGGCGGAGATGAAAAAATGCCGCAAGGGAGTGTTAGACTTGTGTTTCTTACATAGCAGCCTCACTTGTGATATCACAAGCAGCTTTGGCAATGGCAGAACTTTCAAAAGCAGATTGTGATCTGGCTTTTGGGAAATAGGAAGGTGACGGCTGATGACCAGAGGACAGAGAATCAAACGTACCTCTGGGTGTGGCCAAACCCTTGGGTGTACTTAAATAAATTATCAAGATTTTGGATTGCAGTAATTTATTCTGTATTTTTTAATCTGTCCAGATTATCTCCACTACACAGCACCAACATAGGAGTACCAATGCATGGGTTTGTTTGTTTTTTAAAAAAGAATGAATGACAAATGCCAGAAAAGATACCTACCCCAATCACAATCCATCACCATTTTGTGAAGATTTTCTATGTTTATCTTTTTAAAAAATAAACCAGACACTGAATGGCCACTCCTACATTCCTGCTCTGGAGCACACATCTAGCCACAATTCTGCTGCAGTTTTTCATTTTAAAAAAAGAATGAATAACACAGTATCATGGCTATACTGAAGCCGCACTACTCTCCTCCCCAGTCTGTGAAATAGGTTTATCATTTTGACTAATTCTGTGAAAGGAAACAGTAACTGACCATGCAATATGACACATGCAAATACAGTGGTACCTCGGGTTACAAACACCTCAGGTTACAAACACTTCAGGTTACAGACTCCACTAACCCGGAAGTAGTACCCTTTACCCTTTAAAAACTTTACCTCAGGATGAGAACAGAAATCGTGTGGCGGCAGTGGGAGGGCCCATAAGCTAAAGTGGTACCTCAGGTTAAGAACAGTTTCAGGTTAAGAATGGACCTCAGGAACAAATTAAGTTCATAACCAGAGGTACCACTGTATTTTTAAAAGCTCCTCAGGACTGGTTTGCATACTGGACACAACTGCTAAATTCCTTCCATGTGCTTGTTAGGATCGCAGGACTCACTGCACTATGTTTGCTGTGTGCATTCATGCCTCCAGCTCAAATACTATCTCCACATGACTGTGGGACTGAGGCTGCATTCACTTGGCAGTTTATTCCATTTCTTTCCTTAGAGTTTCCTTAATTTCTGCATGATATTTAAGCTTTCACATGACGCAAAAGCCACTATCAGAAAATGAATTACATATAGTGTATGTTTGCACTCATCTTCATGTTTTTTGATTCCAATAAAATATCGGTTTACAGCTCCCTTAACCTTGAAAATTGTGGGAGTAAGTGACAAAATTTTGGGCAATAGACTGGAATCTAGTTCTTTCCTGCTGTTTTCATTGGGGAATCCTGGGGGGACAGAAGCATGTGCAGAAAGCATGGGAGAGTAGTGACATTGCCCAATATGTTAGTTGCTTCACACCATGCCCCTGGTGTGAATGAAATTTAGCAGGACACGGTCATATTGGTCAAAAAGGCACAGTTCCATAACACAAAAGGTACTGCAGTGTGGAAGGAACAATAGAAAATGTGACAGGTGCACTAGCATTATAATCAGGAAAAATAATGAAGTTTTCCTAATGTCTAAATACACCCTGAGTGAACTCAAAGACAGCAAACAGAAGAGAAGGAAATTGATGGTAACGCCACCTGTGACCCTTTTGAAGGAAGGGTATATCAGGTGAAAGTGTAAGAGAAGCAGCCTTTCTAGATGTCAACATCTTACGATGCACAGCCAAGTGCTCTAGCAGAATGCACATCGCTGCAGGAAAGCTGCCAATGGAGTTTATATGCTTCCAGCTGCCATTGCCCCCATTCTCTCAGTTCTAAGGTTGAGCCACTTGGGTTTTGTGAAGAGCTGTAACAACAGCTGGAGTTCCTTCTCTTGTTTGAACAGTCAGGCCTCCCTACCCACCGCCATCTAGTGGCTATGTGCCAAACACCACACCAACCGTGTGAACTGAGGGACAAGGTTTGGCTGATGCTCCCTCCTACACAGCTCTGACAGCAGTTAACTGGAAATGCTGGAACAGTTGCATTTCTCATCCTTCCAGTTAAAGCCACTTGGATGTACCTAATGCTGTGCAGGACAAATGGCTCCGGATTCTTTCCATAACTAATAAAAAAGAGGGGGAAACATACTTGATGACTGTGATAGCTCACGGAACAGGCATCCTCACTAGCCTAGAGAAAAGAGATTTAAAGATGTTGGGAAATGCAGACTTGATGGCGTTCTCATAGGCACTCCTCTTTTGTCTAACAGACAGCAGGACAGTTTAAGCACTTGTAACAGAAAACTCAAATCAATTAATTGTACAGGCCTGAAGAAAAAGAAGCTTGTGTATTCTCAGAAACATCTTGAATTACTGTAATTAACACCCAGTGTACCAGGTTTCCTTTGCAGATTTAATGATTGTCAGCAGCTCCTACACCTTGTTCACATTGCAGCTTTGTTTGACAATCTAGAACTAGGTTTCCCTCTCTTTTTTCAAAGCTTGCCACACTTCCTCATGCAGGCAGTCAAATAACTGACAAAATAATACAGCCTGTGGATCTTTCTTTCCAGGGTGGTCAAAAAATGAGTTTCCCTTACCAGGTTTGCCACATTTAAAATTTCAATCATGTTTTGCAGGTCTATGCCATTCTAATGCCGCATTGAAATTTGGAAATTTGCCATAAATATTGGTGTGGTCTGCCTTCTTAACTTCTGCTTGTGATCTTGATTCTGTGGACTTGTCTGTGTGAAAGATATATTTCCACCTCTGTCATCTGTTGTGACAATGTTGTTAGAAAAATACTTGCAAATATAACATATATAAATATATCTGACTGCTCTTTTATTCAATAATTACTGGTAAGTTCTGAGGACACATCCCTACGGATCATTAATAAAATGCTCAAGCCCTGCACAGATGACATGAGCAGAGACAAGCAATGTGCGGGTGATGCTGGCAGTGCTGGCCCAGTGGCCTCACCCTTGACCTCCTTCATGTATTCATCCACATTTCTGCACACAGCCTACAAACCTCACATGGTATCTCTTTACACAAGCGTTCCCCACCCCTGGTGCCCCTCAGATGTTTTGGACTCCCCCTCCCATGAGCCCCAGCCGGGCCAGGATGGGAACTGTACTCCAAAACCTGGAGGACACCATGTTGGAGAAGACTGCCCTAAAGAGTCAGGGGAGATACTGTATAGAGAGGGGCTACATACCTACAGCTTGTTTGTGTGCAAAGACTCTCCCCACATGAGGGGGGATCTAAAGTTGTAAGCTCAGAATCTGGAAAAGCTTACTGTTGCTCTTTCTATAGCTCTTTCATTCATGCAACCTCTATTCAAGTCCCTTTGTAACTTGCCACTCTTTGAGCTAAGGTGTTCACAAAAATGAAAAAAGAGCACCAGTTAGGAACATGTGGTCAACAGCCTGTCTTGGTAGGGACTGGCTGGAACCTGTTTTGGTCAGGACCAATTATTTCCCTTTTATCAATTACCACTGCCAGAATCCACAAAACCAGGTAATTAGTGTTTGGTACCTATGGAGGCATAAGGTGCCAAGTCTTAGAGGTCAAGGTACCTTTGCACACACATCCCAATAATATATTTAAGGGGGCTGCCCCCTCCAGTTGATGGGCATTGCCATTCAAATGGGTTGCGTGTGTGCCGTGTCATGTGATTGATTATGTGGGGTGGGGCTTACCTGCGCTCCCCCAATATTTTATTCAAGTTGGCACCCCTGCATGGAGGCTTTGAACGTGTTGGACATCCAGCCACTGCTGGTGCCTCTTGCAGCTAGGCATGGTGAAGATTGTTTCTATAAAAAGTGATTTATGAAATTGTAAAGAGAAATGGGCAACAAGGTGATTTTTTAACAAACCCAAAGCCACTTGGTATGTTCAGCATAATTCTAGCCAATTATTGCAAGCTTTTCAGGATGTCACAGCAGCTCAGCCAACAATGGGTGTAAGAGAAGAAAGCCTCACTCGAACACTACAGATGACAGCCAGCTTTTTAAAAAAATGTACCATTATGCATAGTCTCACACAGGAAGCAGCCACAGTGGGCAGGAATGGAACTGGGACTAGACCTTGCTAGTTCCAACAAATAAATCAGTATTTGCTATTGTTCTTTGCAGTAACAAATGTCCTGACAAACATGGGTCAGGAATGAAAACCTGTGCCTTCTTACACCCCTAACCATTGCCCAGTGGTGTTTTTTTTGATGCCAAACCCCTATCATAAATCAGCTTGGGAAATCCCTTTTAAAAGCAGTTTGCCATGTGGCCTTGGAAGGTTGCTGTCCAGGGAAAAAACTGAATCCCTGCTGGGTTCATGACCTAGCTTCACAGCTTTCCTTTTTTAAAATTTTGGCCCTTAGTTTTTACTTTATATATTAAGCAATAAATGGCTGCCTCCCTAAAACTGCATTTACTTTTGAGTTTCTGGGCTAAACATGTTTCCTGAATGAAATGATGGGAGCTATGTTCTGAACCCTTAACAAAAGAGAATAGGAGTAAGAAATGCGAGTTTAGAATGGCTACGGTGACAGAAGACATTGCTGCAAAATAAACATAAGATTATTTGTTCTTCAAACCCACTAGGCCTCAGAGATTCAAGATACCATTTCCCTGATACAGCACACTTTCCCTAAAGAGATTACGACTGTAATCCCAAATATTATGCTAGTGCAGGCCATCTCATATTTGAGCTCATCAGATTCAATGTTCTGCACATAATCTCCAGCAGCTTTAGCTGGTGTTATATAAAGCTGCCCAGGGAATGGCTGTCTCTAAGTAGTAATGATGACCACACAGTAAAGTAGTAAGGGCCACACTTTTCAGGACATAAGGAGGAGGGGGTTGTGTAGACATTACATTTTACTCCTTGTCCCCCCTCACCCCAAAAAGTGTTCCATATATTTCTAGGTACCTGCGATCTTAATGAAAAGTATGCAATATGACATTTCTATTTACAAACCAATTATTTGCTGTCTTCTATATATAAATTTTCTTCCCAAATTTGTTTAATACAAAAATCTCTTCGTGTACTAAAATTTCCTAGTGACACATTTCCCTCCAAGTTTCAAAATAGGGATAACGCCCACATCTCCCAGCAACACACACACACACACACACACACACACACACACACACACCTGGAGACTTTGCTATGTGTTTGCTATATGTTGTAGTCATTTATTCTGCAACAGCTTGCTTCTCCATCTACATAAAAGCCAACACACTGTTTGTTCTTTTGGTTAAATCTATATTGGAAAATTGTCTGACAATATGTTTCTACCAATCAAAATACACCAAAGTAGCTGGAGTGATATAGCAAGTTGTGCCCTGCTTTTGTGCTTGTAAACAAGTTTATATTAATGTGCTTTACAGACAAGATACATCTATCCCCAACCCACAGGGCCAACCCAATACCTTTCCCCCAAGAATCAACCCTTCACAAAGCCATCGAGGTGGCAAGGCAATCAGGGTTGATTACCAGACAGCTCAGGGAGCAAATAGAACTTGGGAATGACATGACAGAGATAACACTGGAAGGAGCACATATCTTGTAAAGGGCAAACTCTTTGCTCAAATATCTGCAAACGCTGCACAAAAGAAAGCCCAGGAAACAATCTGACTATTTTAAAAGTAGCATGATGGGGAAAGACTCATCCTTTGCAAGTGGAATATGTTCACAATGTGCAGGAAATGTTCAAAAAAGGGCGTTTTATTATTATTATACTGCCCAATACCTGGAGGTCTCAGGGCAGTTCACAATTTTTATTTTTATTTTGCTATCATGTATCATGTCCAAACGGTACAGTGTGTGACCACAACAATTAATGCCAATTTCTTCTTAGATGTCATTATTTTGTTATTTACTCTCCATGAAGAACAAACCTAACTATTTGTGGGACTGTCATTAATTTCAAGATGAATTGAGGAGGTGTTGTCACAGTTATTTCACAGCATTCCAGATATTAACAAGGCACAAACCATTTTACACAGCCCAGGGGATGCCCTGCACTGCTTTTTGATGCTATAACACAGAAACAATCTATAAAGAGGAGCAGTTAGTGTTCATCATGTTTGCAATATAATCTCAGCTGAAGAGTAGCTCTCAGAATGGGACTTTAGAAAAATAGGAGATGTTAAATTTGGAGACAGTGACCTAAAGGTGTACATTGTTTCAAGACTTAGTACCAAACTATGCAGAATACTACTAGAAATACTCCATTCTGTTACTCCACCATGTGGAAATGGAACTAGAAAAGATGAAGGAGTTTGACATAATTAAGGAACTCGCCTAACCTACCTCGTGGTTTGCACCAGTTGTCCCAGTCATCAGCATCTGATTTTTATAGGTTATCAAAGCAGCAGTCAGAGAAAAATATGCACTTTCCATACTGAAGGACTTTCTCCCAAAAGCAACAGGTGCTGAAGAACTTTCCAAAGTCGATGCCTCAAGTAGTTTGTAGTGAACACCTTTGGCAAAGCAAAGCACTAAACTGACTATCTTTCTCACACTTTTTGGGACCTCTTGTTATCATGGCTTGCCATTTGGAATCACAATGCTTTTGAGATTTTTCACAGAAAAATGGCAGAACTCCTTGGAGGCATAAAAGGAGCCACTTTTCATGGCACATCAATGAAATACCAATGACAAAACACTATCTGTCATCTTGAATATGCTCTATGAATCTGGACACAAGTGAAACAAGGAGAAATTAATTTCTTACCATGGTGAAATAGAGTGATCACACAACATGCAATAAAACCACTCTCAGAAAAGCTCCAAGTCATAAGGGACCTGAAAATATCAATTAACCTAACATTACAGAAATGAGGTGCTCTCTCTCAGAATGGTGATCTATATAGGTTGATATTTGCAAGACAGCTCAATAGAGGCAATAAGCCTGTTACTGAAACCCAACATGTCCTGGGTTTGAGGATTAGAACATGAGGCTACCTTCATGAAAAATGGACTTGATCTCCAATAAAGTTCTGTGATGTCAACAAGCTCACAATGGTTAGTGCTGATGCAAGCAGCTATGAACTAGTCTGAGAGTTACTACAGCTTTTACAGATACCGATGTGGTCCAACTTATTTCCTCACAGACCATAAATCTTCAGTGACCTTAAGCAGAAGAAAAGATTTGAGTAGGGTACCATTACAATGTGAACATCTAATAATGAGATTCACCCTGGTAGTCAAGTATGTTCTATGAAAAAAATTGGTCATGGCAGATACCTTGTCCTAAGCCCCACAATGCAATTGATGGTTACTAGTTAGAGTAGGATGTCAAGGCTTCTATTTATACTGTGTGATGTTACTCTTTTTATTTTTTATTCTTTATTAAAAAATAAAAAGTACATAGTTACGAGTGCACAGAGTAAGATAAGACACAAACAACAACAACAACAACAACAACAACAACAATAATACCCATGTAGAAAACAAAACAGAACACCAAAAAAGCAAATTATATACATTACAAAAAAAGAGAAAAAATATTTTGGTAGTTAACCAGCCCTTAACCTAATATGGCATTGTTTCTCTACCAGCATTTGAAAATCAGCATAATAAGATGAAAAAAGCTACAGTGGTACCTCAGCTTAAGAACTTAATTCGTTCTGGAGGTCCATTCTTAACCTGAAACTGTTCTTAACCTGATGCACCACTTTAGCTAATGGGGCCTCCTGCTGCTGCCACGTCACCGGAGAACGATTTCTGTTCTTATCCTGAAGCAAAGTTCTTAACCTGAGGTACTATTTCTGGGTTAGTGAAGTCTGTAACCTGAAGCGTCTGTAACCCGAGGTACACTGTATTCAATCAGATCCAGAAGTTCAAGAAGTCTTATACTGTATCAGATTAGGATGGCTTAAATATTTTAGCAATGCTTCAGGGATGGCTAGAAAGTATTTTGATGACAATGAATCAGAAGGTCTAATAACAAAAGGAAACTGTATTGTTGTACCACAACCCATAACAACCAATGCGTATCAATAGTGGACATCTAAATTTGTTCGCTTTGGCATATCAGGTGGACTTGTCACTGACAATGCAATCAAATTTACGGCAGAGGAATTATGGTCATCCTGGATATTACCACTAGCTCAAACAAGCAGGGAGTCAGGGTACGAGTACGAACTGTGAAGAAAATCTTGAAACTCCTGTATTTCACCTTTTAAATTCTGGATCTACACTACTGATAGTTTCCAGATTGCGGATAGGAAGACTGACAGTACAGGATTACATATGCTTCAGGTTACATACGCTTCATGTTACAGACTCCGCTAACCCAGAAATAGTACCTTGGGTTAAGAACTTTGCTTCAGGATGGGAACAGAAATCGCGCAGTGGCGCAGCGGCAGCGGGAGGCCCCATTAGCTAAAGTGGTGCTTCAGGTTAAGAACAGTTTCAGGTTAAGAACGGACCTCCAGAACAAATTAAGTACTTAACCCGAGGTACCACTGTATTCTTACTACACAGAACACCACCCAGGGTTCATCCAAACTTCATTTTGCACCATGTTTTTATGCAGAGTTCTAGGCTTTAAAGCCTGTTGGTGTTGTTTGTCCTGACACTTTCCCAGGAAAACAACAATGCTTGGCTATGGAGATTTAAAGCATGGACTGGTGCCTGGGAAGTACAGCACATAAGGAAGTCTGGATGAGTCCTCACTCTGGTTGAGTTATTTGGAAGCCTTAAAGATTACCTAGCATTTCAACAGTACTGATTTCAACAGTACTGATTCAGTAGTCGTTTCTTTAAACCAGGGGTGGGGAACTGCAGGCTCAGGTGGGGAACCAGTCCTTCTTCTCCAACCCTGAGGACCCTTCTTTGGCCCCCATCCCAGACCACATACTTTATCCTGCTCTGCTCGATCCTTGATTGCTTTTGTCTTGCTAGAATGTGTCATTTGGACTGTGTGGATGCCTTTTGCTTGCCTGAATGAAAGATTGGAAGGGGTGTGTGTGTAGAGAGAAAGAAAGATAACTCTGTTTTTGTGAGGTTGAAATATACCTTACTGTACAAAGGGTAGAGTCACATCCCTCTGGCCCTAGTCACTACTGGCATGTGCTCCAAAGTAAATTGACCAAGAGGGAATGTGACTCTCAGGTTGTAAAAGGTCCTGCACCCCTGCGGTAAACAAAAGCAGGGAGATATGTTGAAATCTTCATCATAAAGTTTAGTTAGTAGGTGACTAGTTTTAACTGGTTGAGCCAGGACTTTCCTGCTACTGTTCCATTCTTGTTAGAAATAAGCAATGAAGTTCTTGTCCAACTTCCCTACTGGTGTGTCCTCTAAGTCAGGGATGGGGGATCTGTGGACCTTCAAATGTTGTTGGCTACAACTCCCATAATCCTTGAACACTCTTTTCACTGCGTGTATGCTTCAGGAATCTGCACTTGGCCCCAACTTTCTGCCTATGCAGGGCACACCATGGCAGCAATGAGGGTGTACAAAGAGTCAGTTATTGCTGCCCAGGGCCACAGGAAGACTTAATGTGCAGGAACAAATGTGGGTGTCCAGTTCATCCCCTACACCACACAGATAATGTCACTTGCTGGACATTTCAGACAATTTTTCAGTCAGAATGGAGGAGAAAGGTGATACAAATTGGAAGTCTGCATAGTTGAGTGGTGATATAGAATACCCACTTCACAAGTGATGTTACCTGCATGGTTGAGGGGATAGATGGCAGGGATTTTTCATTATAAAAAATGGGGGCACAGAGCATTGGCTAACTATTTCCTACACAAAGTGGTAAAATCCTTCAGTGTGTGAAACAGCCGAAGGTCAAAACATCAACAAATGCCATGAAACAGCATGTTTAAAAATGAGTGCAAGTTTTGAACTAAAATGGGCAATGACTTGCCACCATTTAAGCAGGCCAAGAGCACTACAGATCTGGAATCTTACAATTGCAGAATTTCATACTGGCTTTTAACAACTTTAGGCCCTAACTAAAATCACCATCTATAATCCTTTGACAGTAGGAGGGATGGAAGAATGAGCATTCCTGAGTACGGCTTAAGATCTGAGCATAATTCTAAATTTAACTTCCCCCCACTACCTTTTAAATACAGTCGTTAATATATAAAACCAAATCCTTCTGCACTGAAGGATTGAATGTAACACTATTTTACAAAAGTGCAATAGAATGATATGGTTTAACTATTGCCAAATACTTCTCACGTGAGCCCTTGGATTATTTTAACATCACTATTCTCCTTGGCTATCCTGGGTTGGAACAGTCTCCCCCTTCCTGTCCTCAACTTAATTATTCCAACCAAAGAACAGGAGTCCTGGCAATAGCAAAACTTTAAGCCTGGCTGTCAGAGGGACACTTAATATTCAGAAATCAAGTTTGACTCTTGTCCTTCTGAGCTAACTGGATTCTCTTGGACTTCACTATCTACCACCTTTGCAGAGTCAGACAGGTGTGGTAAAGCTGGCTTGGGAGCCTGAGCGTCTTTACATACACACTGGAGAACTGTGCAGGTGATGTGATCACGCAGCATTAATTAACATAGAAGAATTAATATTCTGCCCATTGACCAGAGACTACACACATTCAGCATAACATCTTCACAGACCTCACATGCCTATGAGCTGTCCATGCATAAACTCTCCAGAGCTGGGTCCATGTTCATGTTTACAGGGTCTGGATCACACATATGATCCGTGTGCAGTTCTGCTGCTTTGCTCTAATGAAGTTGCTTGTGTGTGGTTTTAGGAGAAGCCAGAGATCTCTTGTTCTAGTCAAATTTCTAAGGTTCACTTTAGACCCCATAGATCAGGGCTGGGGAGCTTGTGACCCTACAGATGTTGCTGGACTCTGAATCTCATCAGCCCCAGTCAGCATAGCCATGGTCAGCCATGATGGAAGTTGTAGTCCAGCAAGCTCTAAGAGCTCACATGTTCCCCATTCCTGCATCAAAAATGCCTTAAAATCTGAAGAAAAATTTTGTCTGGTCAATTTGATTTGTCATCTTTCTTGATAATATTTAATCCACAGTAAAATCCCAATATTTCCTTTACTTTATTTATCTAGTCACAGCTTTCACCAAAAATAAACTTTTAGAATAAATATAATACAAAATGTTCTGTAAAAGATGATTGAAAGAACCAGTCATAGTCAATTGTTTCCCCAGTTCATGGTTGAGATAGTAGAATTACCATAATAAATAGGAGTGTCACATTCCCTCATGTGACAATCCTACAGTATGAAAAAATTCAAAATAAAATAAAAATAATAAGACTCACCAGCTGAATCTGTTGTTATGCCAGGTTGATTTTCACACATTTTGACAAATCCAAGAGAGAATTTTTCTCCCTAAAAAGTGAACCCTGGCTTTAGAGGATGTTGTTGCTCTGTGGGTTGGTGACAGCACCTGTACTGATTCAAAGACTCTTATTAGGAGTCTTACTAGGTTGCATTAAAAGGATTAAATGAGCAGGGTCTTAGTGGCATAGATTGCGCCATTTCATTAAACAAGACAAGAAGCTGCTTGAGGAAACCATAGATAAAAGCTTCTTCTTTAGGCTCTGACCTTGCGTTATTTATGGTCCACATAACTATGATAGCATTTAGTTCAGTGGGGTAATAATAAGTGTGGAAGAGCTGAAGTTTGTGGATTGTTATTTGTATTTGAGATGACTTGGTGAATGGGATTTTACTAGCAACTCTTCTTTTCCCCCTAGAGTTGTGAAGTGAGCAGGATTGCTTTCTAATACACAAAGAAATTAGCTGTTTGGGGCCGCAATCCAAACCCCTTTTGCACTGGGCAGAAGTGAGAGTGGATTGGGCAGAGGGGCAGCCTTGATGCCCTCTGCCCACATGGTGATGTCCGTGTCACTGTGCCAGCACAAAGTTCCCTTTTCTGTCCCTTCGGTGTGTGGAGAAGCGGAAATGCTTGGTGGTAGAATCCTGCAGAATGCTCCGTGGCATTCCAGGGGTGAGGAGGGGTTGAGTCTGCTTGGGATCTGCTGCATCATGAGTCATATGATGACACTGGCCTCCAGGTGGCCCAGTGGCTGTGCAAGCTCCAGGCTGGTGCAGTGATTTGTCTGTGGCCCCAGCTGGCATACACAGTCTGTCTCTTAAGCCCTACTATTTTCTCTTTATAAAAAAATGCAGGCCATAATACTTTCTTTGGCAAACCAGCTATGTTTGCAGACAACCAGATGTCAAGTATTTCGTATTAAAATATATATTAGCAGTTTTGCCAGAGTTTTCTGCTTTATTTGAAAAATCCTAAACATGAAAATTCTGGGGGCTGCAAGATAGTTCAGATCTTCCGTTCCAAAGGTGGGAAAAGAGGTCCGACCTTGCAGGGTGGAATCTGACCTTGGAAGGCTGAGGTCCATGGTTGTAGGGCTGTGCACTGAGGCTGCAGTCCCATAGACAATGGCACACTAAGAACAATCACCCACTGCAGGTTATGAAGAGGGAAATGTAAACCCCTGAGGGATAGCGGAAATGAGCCTGTTGCCTCTTCCATCTCTTCATTGCCATTTCAGCCTGTTTCAACTGTTGGAAGGTGACTGTATGGGGTTTGAAACACATGAGGAGTCCTTACAGATACAAAAGGCCCCCTGCTCCAGGCCATCACTTTCTGCACACGGTCAGGTGACTGAAACGGTGGAGCCTGGCAGAAGTGCACTTCACATTTCTGCTTTTATAATGCCTGAAAAGGACTTCAATGGGCCTTACTCCAGAGTAAACATATATAAGATTGACTTGTAAATCTTATTTATTTATTTAAGCTGTTTTTATATCACTTAATTGATGATGATTTTAAGTGGTGTACATAAAACATATAGTGGATAAGATTAATTAAAATTAATAATAAAAGCAGATTTTTTTGGAAAATCTTGCAGGTAGCTTTGTTGCCTAAGTTTAGACTACAGAGCAATGTTTCCAACTCAAGATGAGTAACTTCTAAAGAATCATAAACTCCATTTCCTATTCTACAGTCCTAGGCATCCTATATTTCTGATTAATAAGAAAAGCTCCCTATGAAGAGTTACATGCCAAAGAATAGAGCTAGCCATAGCCCTTTTATTTCACAAAACACAAGTCTTTGATGTTGTGGGCTATAATTTTCCCTGGCTTGAAAAATAATTGGTGTTTAATTTCCCTCTGTTGCAACATTTCATTCTGATCACAGGAGGGGAAAAAACCCTTAATGTTCATGGTCTCATCTTGTACTTTTACACTGAGCAGAAAACAAAAACTCTGATCAAAGTAATAGCCAAAATAAATTCGAAACCTAGTGAATTGCCTTGCCATTCTGGTGTGCAGCTTTAAAATATGGATCTGCCAGAGTAAGAGGATAAATATAATAAAATAATCCAGATGATGTTACAGTATTTGGAATTTGATCATGTGGGCCCCAAATGTTGGAATCTGAGAAAAGAAATAACCTGAGCCATTTTAGTCTGTACCTCAATGAGCCAAGCAAAATTCCAAATTGATCCAAAAAGAGTTCACCTATCTCTCATTCACCTCTTACATTCACCAGCTGAGTAGAAAACTCCCATGAATGAGGCAAAATGGCTTCACAACCATGGGTGGACAATATCCATGGCAATTTCCTGCAAATCTTTTACCTTGTGTGAAAATTAGCATGTGTGACAAGCACATACATCATAGAAACCAACTCCTAGGTGCTGAGGTTCAATAAAATATCTGATGGCACTGTCCCTCTCCCCACGTTGATGTGCATTTCCATTCAAATGGTGTGTGTGTGTGCTGCGTCATGTGATTGATTATGCGGGACAGGGCTTACCTGGGCCCCCCAATATTTTATTCAAGTTGGCACTCCTGATACACATATCTCTTTGCTCTGTGTATAGAAGGAAGCCCCAATTTCCAGCAGGTTCTCAGCATGAGTCAAAATAAACACAACTCACGTCCTTTGGGAGGAAGAGCAGGATATAAATTGAATGAATAAATATAAATATATGAATGTGATGTCCTCAAGGAAAACTTTAGCAATCTGAATTGCTATGGCTCTCAGCATAAGCATCTTTTCTGGACAAGGCAGAAAGAAAGAGAAATCTGATAATGGAATCTATTCCATCAAAGTTCAAAAAGAACATAAACCAAGGGGAACAAAACCATTAAACTTGATGAATAAAATCAGAATATGCCAGATAGAATGCCATAGAATACACCAGAAATTCTAGCAAAGCTCAGACTTGGGTGCTATAATGTTAAAAAATCTACACTGGAGATGAATTCACCACTTATACCCCATTCTCCAAATCCCCAGTTTCTTTAAGCAGTCCTTATATGGCTAGGGGAGCCATATCAGGCATTCCTTCTTCAGCATGCTGGTGGTGCTCCAGGATGCTAGGCCCAGAGGCCCTTGGGAAATGTAGTTTTGTTCTGGTGCACTACTAGTGTGCCACACTGGGGGGGGGGGGGAAGAGAAAAGATCTCCCTTTTTCCCTTTCTCCATGGCTAGAGCAGCACTGCTGGTCTAACAAGATCGGAGTGAATTTATATTGACTCAGAAATAAAATGAGCAATTTCTCTTTTGTGAGGAAAAAGGCTTTGCCTAGTTCTGCCTCAGTCCTGACATGAACCAGTGGGTCATTGCCCATCTTTAATAAAAGGGCAGCAGACATTTTTGTTGTCATAGAATAAAAATCATTTTAAATACACATATATTGATAATCATTGTTCGTAAAAAATAACCCACCAGATAAAAGGGCACCTTGCAGCCATTTCTATATAGACAATGCAGCACATGGATCTAGTTGAATTCTGTACGTCCAATATGTTCTCCCTGTAGTTGCGTGACTTTTGCAGGCTTCTGTTTTAAAGGCAATGCACCCATCTCTGTCGGAGTAAAGCTTTAAAGGGGACCGCATAGGCCAGAGTGAATTCTATGTAAAATTTAACATAGCTCTACTTAAGATGAGAAAATGGTGCTAATTTTCACCCGAAACTGGCCTTTGCTTCCTTCTCTCTCTCTCTCTCTCTCTCTCTCTCTCTCTCTCTCTCTCTCTCTCTTCCTTTCTTGCAAAAAAGACCTACAGAACTTTTCTTGAAGGGTGCACATTCCTTGACTGACTTTAGTATGCCAAAGGAAATTCAGTAGCGATGTCTAGAAACCTTGTGCAATTTTAAAAGATAAGTGCTTTCATTGTGGGAAGCAAGCATTATCCTTAGGGAATGTCATCAGATGAACTTGTGGGCTTGCTCTCTCTGTATCTCTTGCTGTTTTGTATCACTTCAGCCATGCAAACTCCAACAAACCTTCTAAGTGTCCTTTTTTCACTGCCTTCCTTGTAAGTATAAGTGCAAAGAATAGTTTCAGTTGCAAGTCTTGTAATTGTGACATCTAAGTTGCTGCAGCTCTTGGGACATTTGAGCAAAGCGAGTCAGGTTCAGTCTTTGTAGGAGGTTAAGTTGTAGCAAATGAGACACTACCTCCTGGCTTAGATGAAATTCTATACCAATATGCCTATGGCATGATCTCTGTCAATGCTGAGGAATTACATCTGACAGCCAAGGAACAAGCAAGGCAACATGTCTTTCCTGAATCCTATGAATGGTGCAGCTGAGCAAAAATGGCCTTCTAAAATTACCCATACTGTTGTGGGAAGAGAGAAGGCATTTTGTTTTGTTGATACATAACCACCTGATCCTTAAGGTCTTGGTTGAAGGTCAGGGCTGTGCAGGTACATCAGCAAATCCAATCTGGTGCCCCAACCTGTGGGGCCACACGGACTTCCCTGCTGCCAGGGGTGTCAATTCCTGGGGACTGAGCTCTTTTAGGGCCCTCCAATATTTTGGGACGCAGGTGGCGCTGTGGGTTAAAGCCTCAGCGCCTAGGACTTGCCGATCGAAAGGTCGGCGGTTCGAATCCCTGCGGCGAGGTGCGCTCCCGCTGCTCGGTCCCAGCGCCTGCCAACCTAGCAGTTCGAAAGCACCTCCGGGTGCAAGTAGATAAATAGGGACCGCTTACCAGCGGGAAGGTAAATGGCGTTTCCGTGTGCGGCTCTGGCTCGCCAGAGCAGCGATGTCACGCTGGCCACGTGACCCGGAAGTGTCTCCGGACAGCGCTGGCCCCTGGCCTCTTAAGTGAGATGGGCGCACAACCCCAGAGTCTGTCAAGACTGGCCCGTACGGGCAGGGGTACCTTTACCTTTACCTTTAATATTTTGGGGAGGGGACTTCCGCCATCTCCAAAAAATCAGGGGACAGAGGAGGCCGAGTGCAGAGCCAAGTGCAGCATGGCTTCAGTGGCCGGCTCCTCTTGCTGTTGTGGAGGGGAAGGAGGGTCGGCCCCCTGCCAGTGGCAGCAGCAGGAGCCCGTGGAAGAGGAGCCTCTGGCCACTGAAGCCATGATGCTGCTGTGTTCCACTCCTGGGGGCCATTTAGGAGCCTCCTGGGCTGTGGGTCCTTCCCCAAAGTTGCACTACTGGTTAAAGTTGCACTCTAGCTGCACTACTGATCATTAAAGGGAGATTCAAATGCCTCCCCTGCTTTTTTAAAAGGTAGGGATAAATGGATGGTTGTGGAGAACCACCATGTTGCTGTGGACTCCTTGGAGGGCAGGTGGCATATAAAGGTAGCAATTAAATACATGGAGTCCTTAGACTTCTAAAAATTATTTTCTTCACAAATCCATAAAATCTGGCTACAGCATTGCTTGTCTCCTGTTACTAGGCTGCATGATAGCATTTGGTTCCACAAGTGTCCTAGTGACTGCCATATTTTGTCTTGGCATGCCTTCTACTCTGAGTCAGAAGGTCTGACACTTGCAGAGGCACTCAGGAATGGCCAGCCTCCATGCAAACATTTGCTAGAGCAAAGAACAGAGTCAGTGTGACAAACTCATACCTTTCTACTATAGTCACTCCTTTCAGACACAGAATCAACCACACAACACAAGCTTGTTGTATAGGCAAACTGTACGTTAATGAATTGACTGGTACTTGGGCAATTCTTTATCATTCACATGGGTGTAGAGTCAAAGACAGATACACAAACATGCAATACAAACAGGAGTTTCCCCAAAGAATTCTGAGTGTGTCTGTGGAAGATTTGACTAAGTCTAAAACCAAATGTCATCCATTCACACTCCTGCAATCTCTATGAGAGTAGTAAATCCAGCAAGGTAAGTGATTATGCTAATTTAATACATATCATCCATTCAGATTTTCACATGGGGACATGGAGGCTAGCTCTCCTGGTGGCTATTAGTGAAGACAGCTAATTGGCAATATAGTGTTCAGTTAGGGATGCTTGAAGAAGTCAGTCTTTATGAATTCCTGAACAAATGACTAATGTGCAGATTGGAACTCAGCTATCCACTGGATTTCACACCCCTCTGAATGTTGCAATGCAGTTCTCAGCAGCTTAAGTGGATCAAATCATGCATTAAAATATGTATTTTGAGGGGGAAATACACATTTAAATATGATTCTATGTATTTTGAGGGGCAGTACATGTGTAAATATGTATTTTGAGAGAGAGAAAATTAAACTCATAAATTAATGCAGAACTGGCATGGAACTGCTCCATCTTTAAATATGCATTTTTTTAGAAGATACAAATGTAAATATGCTTTTTTAGTGGGTGGGTATACTTGAAACTTCACAGATTAATGTAGAGTCATGGAGTTATGGGTAGAAATGGAGGAAATGAGTTATGGGTAGAAATGTGAAAAAGTGGCATGCACTGGAAATAGGCAGATTTCACTGATAGCACGCCTTCCAGAACAAAATGTTGGAGGCAGACTATGACAGGGTGGCGATCATGAACCACTTTTGAGGTTCCAGAAGAATCTGGAACCTCAGTGTTGAAAAGAGAATACTGGGCTTGGGGTCCTTTAAGTAGAAAAAAGACAATTGATCTCGGCCCAGACTTCTTCCCCCATTGAAACTTGAGCCAACCAGAGAACTGATGCTGCTGTACCCATCACATCAATGTATTTCAGAAACTGAAACCATGGGAAGCACAGATTAGATGCATGACTACTGCCACACTGGAAGCTCTTTGTGATGACACAGAATCATAGAACTGTAGAGTCATCTAGTCCAACCCCTGCAGTGCAGGAATCTCCACTAAAGAGCCCATAACAGATGGGCAGCTAACCTCTGCTGAAAAACTCCAAGGAAGGAGAGTCGCCCATCGCTCATGGGAGTCTCTTCCACTGTTCTTACTGTCAGAAAATTCCTTCCTGGTGGTTAGTCAGACTCTTCTTTCTTGTAACTTAAAGCCATTGGTTTGGGTCCTACCCCTAATTCCCCCCCACCGGGGCAGGAGAAAACAAGCTTGCTCCAAGTGATAGCCCTTTAGATATCTGAAGATGGCTATCCTGGCAAGCCTCTAGCAGATACACCTGAAGTAATGTATGTGCTGTGTGGACATGCAATCCAAATAAGCAACAGAACCAGAGGAAATGGTCCCCACCAATTACATGCGCATTTCCTTCTCTGAGTTGTCATTTACAGTGATGTGGAAGCCACATGATTACAGCTGATTTGGGGGATACTTTCTGACTGAAGTGAGCTTTGGAGGAAAAAGAAAGGCACCCTGGCTGCCAGATTGCAAGGTCAGCTGCAAAAGAAAGCATCACTGCTGGGTTTCTAATCTTGAGTCTTGTGCTCATTAATAATACAAAATACAACATCAAACCTTTCTAAAACAAGAAGCCAAGAACTTCACTTTAATCACTCTGTCAGCACTTCTTGTTTGCGCTCCCAGAGACCAAGACTGCGCTCGGCGACAAAAAGAGTGCATCCATTTTTTAAGTCATTCTTCTAAACACACCAAAGGCTTCTGTTTCGAAGTGCAGCCAGTGAATAATGCATGCGAAGGCCAACTTTTGTTAATGTAAGGAGGGAAGGAAGAGATTTTAGCTGACTGAAAGGTCACTGCTGTGGTCTGGGAAATAAACTTAATTGGGGAGATGTAACAATAAAGGTAATTGTATTTTGCAGCTTTCTCAAGCTATGATCTCTCAGAGTGCACATAGGCGCGCGCACACACGCACGCACCCCCCCCCCCCGGTTTCATTAAATGGTGAAGTTGTGGGGTTTTTTTGCAGTATATGGTAGGAAAATGCATGGGACTTGCATTTTCTGCGCATTTTAAAAAGTTTGGAGTGTCCAAATCACTCTGTACACTTGCCACTGCTGTCTTTGTTTCAGGTTCAAAGTCACTCCATATAAAATAAAGCTCTGTGTTCTCTCAGTCACTATAGAGAAGAATCAAAAAGAGCTATAACTTTCCCTTTTTGGACAAAGTGGATGAAACTTACTGGCAAATGGGCCTTTTCAGAGTGAATTAAGTCCACCAAATTGCAGGCAAATGGGTTTAGGAGCTAGGGGACAGGGAGTAAAAGGGAATTTCCTTTTCCCTATACTCCCTTATGATGGGAGGAGTGGGGGAACTGTCTCTTTCTTACTTTAAGGTAATTAAGAGGTAGATGAGTGATGTGTATTATTGCTTGTGCATTTTTTAAGATTCCTACTAGTTTAAATGTATATTGTCCCTTTAAAAGCACTCCTGGAGTAAAAGCAGATTCAGCTTCAATAAAGCCTTCGGAGGGAGGCCCAAGTTATGTACCTGCAGGTGCAAGCAATTAGGCCAGGGGTGTCAAACTCAAATTCATCGGGGGCCGCATCAGCAGTTTGGTCACCCTCAAAGGGCCGGCTGTATCTGTAGGACTTACAGTACAGGAGAGAAGGGTTCAGGCAGCTGTTGGATCTGTCACATCACGGGATGGCATGTGCTCAATATAAAAACAAGTGGAGGTTTCCTGAATGCATGTAAAGTGGAGGTTTCCTGTGTAGAACGGCCGGTGCTGCTAGAGGGCAGACGTTCTTTGGCTTGTAGGCTGCCACGCATGCGCTGAAGAGGCGGCTTTCTTGTGTCAAAAAAAAAAAGCGAGAATAAAAGGTGAAGACTGGCGGCCGGCGGCGGCTACACGGGCCACATGACGAGGGCCTTGTGTTTGACACCCGTGAATTAGGCTAACAGGGGTGAGGAGATGGCCTTTATAGCAGTGGCCCTATGTTTATGTAACTCTACTCCAGCTGAGTTTGTATGGCTTCATAACTGCAAGCCTTCAAAGGGGTGCTAGAGACCTAAATGTTCCAAATGGTGTTTTTTTCTTTAGAAGTATATTTCACTGCTCTTAATGTATAACACAACCTTTCTACACTGCTTAATTGCAATAAAATATTTAAGCAGTTTCCAAAAAGACCTAGTATGGAATCATTCTGTTCATTTTAATGATTTTATCAGCCCAAGTCAGGTGGTTTTATTTGTTGCTATTTTTATGCTACTACTTTCCAATGTTAGTCATGTCCCAGGGATCAGACAGGGCTTTAGGGTTTCTCCCATATGTAACATCCACTTCATCAATAAATCTTTGGATATCCTTCTTACTCCTCTCAGGAAGATACTGTCATCCTGTGTTTAGGGTCAATGCTGCAATGATTCCCTACTCTAAGCATCATTTGAGTGGTGGATGGACCCAACATCACAGTAATCTTCCAAGCCACACTTCTGCCCTACTCACCAGTAGGGTATCCGAAAATTCTGTTAGAACCAGAAATGGAAGTAGAAACTGATAGAATTTGCATGTTCTGAAGTCAGAATGGAAATTAGGCAAGTAAATATGAATTGTATTTGTTTGTTTCTTTTTGTCTGCAAATGTTATGTAAATAATTGTGTTATTTTCTGCATTTTTTAATACATTTTCCTACCATTGAAATGCATTGAAATTAAGTAATTAATTATGTTTCAACTATAGGAGATAGCTATGAATAAGAAAGGTTTTAGTGGAAACCGAAATGTGATGGAATGGAAACAGTGCAGATTGTGATGAACACAGAATGAGATGGAAATCAGTGACTCCTTCCACCTCTACTCATGACTCAAGACACCTCAGTGTGTCCTGTTGACACTCAGTCTGGGAATCACTGAGCTATCAAAATAAATGAATCAAGAGGACAACTTTCTATTTTCTCTGCTTTTCAAAGCCATCATTATGCACAGTGCAGTAGCAAAACACACACATTTATTGTTGATTTTTTTAATTGCTAAATCACTTTGGGATGTTTTATGGGAAGCAATAAACAATTTGGGGGAAAAACAGACTGCTAAGGAGGACTGGGATCATGTCCCCACATGGACAGACATCACCTCTTGGGTGACCTTGAGCCAGTTCTCTTAACCATGCTCCCAGGTTGTTATAAGTGGAGGGGGAGTAAATATCCCCATGTACATAAGGGACATGTAATGGAGTATTCTTGTTCACTGTTTCAGTCAGCCAGACAGCCATGCCCTCCCCAATGGTACAGTACTCCATTCCACTTCATTCACCCTCCCACAACAGCAAGTCAATATTCTGTAGACGCTAAATGCACGCTGCCATTATTTGGCTATTGGTTTCCCCCTCCCTCTTAGTCCCCTCCCCAAAACATTATTCATACTTCTACAAACTTTGGAGTTACCTGAAATCTGCTGATATCCTTCTATTGTTTTTGAGTGATTCTGTTCTAGCTGTATAAGGAGTAGCACACAAGTCCTAACATAGGATATAGAAGGGATGATTTGGCTCATGATACTCATGTTAACTCAAGGACTAAATTCAGAGTGTGGTGACGGAGAGGACTACACAGGACAGTGAAGGGAGCCGCTCTTCACTGCAACATTTTTAGAAATGAGGTTAATTAAATACGGCTGTAAAACCTTAGAAATCAGATTAATTAAACTGGGCTGGGATTCTTCTCCTGAAAGTCACCCAGCCAGCAATCATGAGTAGAGGTTTGGAAAATGCAATGCCAAGGTGGCTCCTGGTACTTTGTCTATAGTATCTATCTGTCTCCTAGGGGTATTTTTTTCCTTCACTGCAGAGGTTTGTGGTCTGCAAAATCTTATGTGGAGATGGCTCACTTGTAGTTCCCAACCTGAGGGAGCAGAAGGAGTCTTGTGAAATGAGAGGAAGAGGCTGATCGGTCTCCTAAACATTGTAGAAAAATCTGGATTCATCTTGCTGGATGGGTTCTACCATTGTAGAAAGTGAGACCTCTTAGTGGAGGCTCACCAAAGCCAAACATACATTCTGCCTGATGTTCATGATAATCACACAGAAATCACACTGGGAGCTCTCCAGGAGTAAGTCTGAGAATGGTTTATCCCATCAAAATCTTAAGGAACTAATCAGTTGCCAAGGGTGACTTGCGGCATTGTGAAAAATCAAAGAAAAGCTCTAAATTGTACATTAGCAGTAATGGCAATACTTTTCATTTATAGAAAGCTTTCAAGTAGCCCTAAACTTTGCAAAGTTCTTGATGCATTTATGTGTGTGATAAATGAGAGTCAATGCTCCAAGCACCCCTAAAACAATAGGGATTGTAATAATTATTACCACAGGTTATAATTATAGTTGATTTGATTAGCGGAATGAAACAGAAGTGCAATACAAAAGAAAAGAGGGGCAGGGGAGAAAATAAGATGAGGCAATGAAGATAACTGAAAGTCTTCTATGTCTCAGGCCAGGCAGTATCTGAAGGCCAGGATCCAAAGAGCTATTTCCCCCCTTTAGAGGGCAGAACCCACACCCTCATCCATCCATGTATCCAAACTTTTAAAAGAGGTTAATGGGCACAAGGAGATGCTCTTTGAAAAGAGCTCCCTTGGAAATTGGGAACTAGTTGTGCAGTTCTTTGAAGACAGGCTAAAGCGTTCTCATGACTCTTGGGGACTCTCTCTCTCTGCCCACTACACACACATATGTAAACACAGAGCTTCTCACCTCTGTTAGTCATGCCTATTAATTTCAATGGGTCTACTCTGAGTAGGGGACGCAGGTGGCGCTGTGGGTTAAAGCCTCAGCGCCTAGGACTTGCCGATTGAAAGGTCGGCGGTTCGAATCCCTGCGGCAGGGTGCGCTCCCGCTGCTCGGTCCCAGCGCCTGCCAACCTAGCAGTTCGAAAGCACCTCCGGGTGCAAGTAGATAAATAGGGACCGCTTACCAGCGGGAAGGTAAACGGCGTTTCCGTGTGCGGCTCTGGCTCGCCAGAGCAGCGATGTCACGCTGGCCACGTGACCCGGAAGTGTCTCCGGACAGCGCTGGCCCCTGGCCTCTTAAGTGAGATGGGCGCACAACCCCAGAGTCTGTCAAGACTGGCCCGTATGGGCAGGGGTACCTTTACCTTTTACTCTGAGTAGGAATAGTATTGGATTCAGTCTGATGATTCTAGATAATAAACTACAGGTTCTCACAAGTTGGTAGTTAATCAAATAATCCAGTGAGGGAAGTATAACGAGAATCATAATAACATCCTCTAGGTATCTAATTCTAACAAGTGTGTGATTCTCTGACAGACAATGTACAAATCATTCCTGCTTCCTAGTGAGGAAAAACTTAATTTCCTAGACAATATTTTTTAAAAAAAAGAACTTTGGAACAATCAAAATATTTTTCCTCTTTTCTTTTCTCTAACCAGTAGATTGTGTATGACCATGGTAAAACACTAAGCTACTTTCTATAATATTCTTAAATCCTTAAATTATAATCACATTACCGTTGTGAGAAATAGCATCTTTATTAAAATGTCTTAATGGTGTGCTTATAATGACCTTTCATGCCATATTTTAATGCTCATTTAGAGGAGGGAAAATATAGTTCTTTAAACCAGATTCTCTTTCTGCACCATTCTTATGCATAATGCAATTACAATGACTTTCTGCACCTCCAAAGTACTAACATTTTCTATAACTGCAGAGGGGAGAAAAACATCCTGAATTCAAAGTACTGTACATGACAGACAGATCTTAGTACTATATCTCTTATTGCTTAAAATGATAGTGAGTAACAAGAGACTGCACTTGCATTTTCATTTTGGGTGGTTATACCTTCCTTATTACCGATTCCTAGCTTCACATTTCACTGGACATAATGATTTCTTATCATTCAGTTGAAAAGATCCAAGAGAAGCTGTAATACTAGGCTTAGTAAGAAGCATCCAGACAGCAGAAACATAATAATACCAGCAAACAGGTGCCAAACTATGGCACTTTGACAGTCTCTGATAAGGCACTCTTACTGGGTACAACTTTAGTTGATATCTCCAAGAGAAGAAAGGGAACTTGAAACCCCCACATACATGCCCATACACCCCAGCAACCGCCTGGTTCAGTTCTTATTACTTTTCCATTAGTATCTGCTGGACAACAAAGAGTTCTCCTTCCCTTCCCAACTGATATATTTTTCTTTGGCGATGCTGAAGGGCAGGGAGCTTCATTAATATATAGTTAAGTATTTGCGTGTGTGTATGTGTGTAAAACACTCTTTCCCTTCCTTTCCTCTACCAGTAGATCTACCTGGAAATCTTTATAACAAAATTCTCTCTTCTTCTCTCTCTACTTCATCGATCTAATGCTTTAATTGGCAGTCAGTAATGTCTGATGCGAAAATAATGGTCTTTTAAATACCTGGGAATGAAAAGCAAATTAAGTTAGCACAGTGTAAGAGGCAAGTAATTACATCATGTCAATTCTGTTTTATACAGTTTAGTCTTTAAACAGCATGCACAAAAAAGGACATGTCTGGGAGAAAATATGAATCCCATTTCTTCAGGTGACTCAGATGCTTTTTCCTCAGTAAGGAAAGGGGATTATTACACATAACAGCAGGCTTTTAGCTGAAATGTGTCTCAAATGCAGCTGCTAACGCCATTAGTTTGTGTATATTTAAAGATTTCCCGTCCTCCCATCACTTTGAAGTGTCAACAACCAGAGGTGCTAAGATGGTCCTCACTGATTGGATTGGGAAATGGTTTGTGTTTGAAATAAGAATTTCAGCTCCTATAACTATGAGAAAACAGAAGTATGAGTATGAAAAATGAAAACAAAAGAAGTAAAATGAGAAAGATACATTGAAATGGGCATTTTGTGGCAATTTTGTAAGCTGGCACAGGATTTCTCTGGAGACCCTTCAGAAGATAAAGAAAAAGCTTTTACTGGCTCAGGATAGGGATGTCCTGGTAATCTACGAGATGCAATCACTGATATGGATATTAGCATTTTCTTGGTGCAATCCTGCACAGCCCTGATGTCTGATTATACCAGATTTAATTTTCATTGGGGGTGGTGATCAAACTCTTAGTGGAAATCTCTGCAGAAATAAAGGGAATGTTTTGCACACTTTTAGCTCATGTCTTTGGTCACTAGATTTTCTGCACTACTATGACACAGAACACACATTATTTGCTTAATTACATGTCATTATTTGTTAAATACACCTGCCAGGAACTTGTGACTGACCACAGCTCCCTGCTGAGTGGATCCTCAGCGGCAAAGCAAAGATCACCTCTGTGGAATGGCTCCTAGTCTCAGGGATCTGGGAATGACTGTCAGAGAGAAGGTCACACCTTTTGGCTCATACTCCTATACTATTGGGTTGTTTTTGTTCTCTCTCTTTGTATCTCCATTCCATGGACTCCTGGGATGCACTTTCATGAGAAACCAATTGCATTTGGCCTTGTCCATAAAGGCTTTTCCTAATCCACCTTGAGTCCTGGTGTGTGAAAAAGGTGGGGCATAAACATGATAATGATAATTAATAATAATAATAATAAAATAAGCTTTTCTTCTTTCCCTCCTCAGAATGTACTGTAAGGAACCCCTTCTTATTCTCAAATAATTCTTGTAAATTTTAAAGTTTAAAACAGGAGCTAGTGTAGTGTAGTGGAGTATCAGACCAGGGTTCAAGCCCCCACTCAGCCATGATGCTCACTGGGTGACCTTGGGCCAGTCACTCAGCCTAACCTGCCTCACAGGATTGTTGTGAAGATGAAGAGGAGGAGAATCATGAATGCCAACTTGAGCTCTTTGAAGGAAATATGGGATATAAATCTTCCCACACTTGTTTGATCCCAGATCCCATAGTTCCTTCCAGAACAAGGGATGCTGGGAAGGAAAGTATGGTGAGAATATTAACAACATAATGTCAGCAACTTCAGATCTAATATATGGTGGGAAATAAAAAGTGAAACATCATCATTTCATCCTACAGGTCTGGATTGCATGGAATCTGGAAGTGGAAGCATGCCAGAATGGATATTTTGAAGCTCTTGATTATATTCAGAAAGCTTTGGGAAGAATAAAGTCACTATCGTATTTATTCTACGTGACAAATTAGACCTTCAGATACTCTTTTTCAGACTCATTGACTTCCAAGCATGGCAGCAATGGCATTACTACAAAATGAGCGCTTGACCAAATTTTACTGGCCATTATCATTTAAGAGAAATGACCCTAACACAAAATAAATAGAGCTGAAATTAAGATATAAAAGCATAGTTCAAGTTCAGTGTCAGTGACTGTTCACAACATAAATTCTCATTACATTTGAGTTTTTCACCTTCTATATCCCAAAGAGAGTTTACTAATGTTTTGCTCTTGCAGTGCTTCAATTCCCTAATTGGGCATTAAGATTATTTAAGGTATAAGCTACATCACTGGACTTACTGTCTTTTTAGTTACTTGTCCACTCAGAAATAAGTCCCGTATAATTCAATGGGAACTACTCCTAGGAAAGTACTGTATTTTTCCGTTTATGAGACGCCCCCATGTATAAAACCCCTATTTTTTAAAACCCAAAATTAAGAAAATGCACTATGCACTATCCATGTATAAGACGACCCCTTATTTTAAACTTCAAAAATTTAGGAAAAAATATAGTCTTATAAATGGAAAAATGTGGTATGTCTAGGATTGCAGCCTAACAATACAATCCTAGGATAGTTTACTTTGAAGTAAGTCCCACTGGTTTCAATGAGGCTTGCGCCCAGGTAAATGGGCATAGGCCTCAATCTTAAAACAATCTTTTTCACATGAAACCATATATATCTTTAGGGTAGCTGATGTGGGGGGGGGGCAAGGGAGAGGGGAAGTGGCTCATGCTGGCAAGTGTGGAAGGCGAAGATGTGCAGGGGAGCATTTCCTAACTATTCTGCTTTGCCAACTCCAGGCAGCTGCAGCACAGAGGCCCAAATCTTACCCCTTCCCAGGAATTGAATTGTCTTTTGATCCAGTGGATTCATCACTGGCCCCGGCCCCAAAACACCCTGTCTGGGGTTTTTACATCAAACTCAGGGGTGGTGTATGCTGTGTTGGTCTTTGGGGAGACACTGTGGGGGCCTCTGCAGTACCAGAGCTTCCCATAAGTGGAGTCTGGGGAAGGGACAACTCTGCCGAGTCCTAATCCCACCAGAAGCATGGATTATGGATTAGGATGGTTTTGACCCACATTCTGTGAAGCAGGATACCTTCGTGTAAGAATTTGTCCTCCACCCCAGGGCTCCCTGCCATCTCAGTCCATCTGGTAAGACACAGTTCAATCTGGATTTTCTGGAGTGTTCAATTTTAATTGTTTACTTCATATTTTCTTTACTAATGAACAACCCAATTATAAGATTTGCTAGAACCTGCAGCCAATGGATGGAACACAGGGAAGGGGCCATATCACCCCCCTCATCTTTAAACAATTGTCCTATCTAATGGTAAACTCTATATATTGTACAAGGTTCCGCAATCCTACACTGAGAGAAGTCAAGCCAGTAAAATATTACTAGTTTTCTTATACTTCATCTCTTATACAAATTCACAGTTCATTGATGGTGTAATCTCAGAGCAAATTATTATTACAGGAAAGAAATATTTACAAATGATAAATAAATAAGAAATATGCACACATGAAACTTCTTATTAACTTGCCCAACAGTCCTAGAGTTGTTTTGTTCATTTTATCCTCCTCATTATTGAAATGGAATACCAAATGATCTTAACACAAATACATTACACTGATTGGATAGACACTGTCTGCCAAATAGGTTTTCATTACATTTTGCTGTTTTTAGCGCTCTGCATCTAATATCCCCATGCATGAGAATATATCTAATCTGATCTATAATTTATTGCTATATTTATAGCTATCTCACTACAGATCCATTCTCCATATACACTATTACATGCAAATTGCAACAGATATGTTAGCAGTGCCTATAATCAGACAACCAACATCTATACTGTCTTTATAAATTAGTGTGTCAGTCACTAGCTATATAGCGGTACCTCAGTTTACGAACTCAATTCGTTCCAGAAGTCCGTACTTAAACCAAAACCATTCTTAAACCGAGGCGCGCTTTCCCTAATGAAGCCTCCTGCACAGAGCCATCTTTCCCACAGGGCTTAGTGGCTCCTTGCGCCAGGGCACCGGCCTCTTGGGGGCCCCCAGCAAGTGGGGGAGCTGCACAGCTTTGCCGGCAGCCTCCCCTTTCCCTGCATGTCGCCAGAGGCACCCCGACAACCATCTTTCCTTCCTACCTTCCTCGGCCCCCCCCTCTTCTGGAGGGCACTTTGGCAATGCTGCTGCTGCTGCTCCCACAAGCGCTCCGTGGTGGCAGCGCGGGCTGCAGCAGACGAGGAGCAGCTCCTTGACTCTGAGGCAGCGGCTGAGGACGGGCTGCCGCCTCTCCCTCGGCCCGCCAAGCCACTGTCATCATTGTCCGAGGAAGCAGTGGGAGTGGCAGTGGTGGGAGTGGCTCCGCCCCACCGATGCCTGCCGCCCCCCCACTCCCCAGGGCACAGGCGGCGGCGTGGCAACTGCCTCCTGCTCCTTGGGCCCTCCGGCCGCTGGGCGGCAGCTAGAGCGCCGGCAGTGGGCTGCCGTTGTCAGGCAGCAAAGGAGGAAAAGGCGCCCCGGAGCCTCGCAAGTGAGTGTGGGGTTCCAGCAGTCTGGCCAGCCACACCGCATCCACCACATCGGTGGCGTCTTCTGTGGGCGGCAGCTCCTGGGGTGCTCCGCGAGTTGGGCCCCGAGTTCTAAATTCTGGGAAGGGGGGGGGCGCTGGAGGGCTCTTTGCACCACGGCATCGGATATGCTTAAGACGGCCCTGCTCCCGCCGCAGGTGACCTTCCACCATTTGGATTCTGTTCTTAGACCGAGGTAAAGTTCTCAAACCAAGACACTATTTCCGGTTTTGCAGCGTTTGTAAACCAAATCATTCTTAAACCAGACTGTTCTTAAATCAAGGTATCACTGTATTGCCTCTCTCAAATGCATTCTTAATAGGGACCTGCCAGTTGACACAGAATTGTACATATTTTTCAGCTCACCTGATATCTAGATATAAGAATACATTGCTCTGAAATGCCATGTAGATGTCTGACACTCTCTTCTAAGCAACTTAGGCTCCACAACGAATCAATAGCTTATACTCATCCATATGTAGTTTATCATCACTGACAGATATAAAATGGATAACAGTCTTTATGTGATAACTATGCAAATATAATGCCAGAAAGACTGAAATTAACTTTTTGCCCAGCCTTTGAAAAATTCATTTGGAACCCTGAATACAGGCCATCACCCTGAATAAGTATTGCTTATATAAAATATGAAGGAGCAGAATGGCAGTATTTAGAATCTCCTGCGAGTCTCTGTACAAGATTTGCTAGAGCTCAGGTTTCACGGCATTTGGGGAAAGTCACGTTCTGATCGCATTAGCAATCAGAGGCCTTTTAAGTTCATGCTGCAGTTCTAAATTCTAATGCAGTGGATGCTGGCTGGAGCTTCCTGCACTGTTGGAAGCATGTAGCTGGTAAATATTAAAGAAATATATAGGATGCTTGACATGTGCCATACAGGTTTCTGATATAAGGTGCTGGCACCGGAAATATCTACCTGGCAATGCTCCTACAAAATCCACAATCAATGGTGGTTACAAAGGAACAAAAGCAGATTTATGTAGCCTTGTAAAAGACTAGCCTAGCAGAAAAAGCCCAAATAGCGGGCAGATCTGCCCTCCCAACACCAGCCTTGGTGCAGCCAGACAAGGCTGCATTGGGACAGGATGGCTGGGAGGCTGGGGCTGTGCAGGTGTCTTAGTGGAGTCAATCTAGTGGCCCAGGCACACCCTGCCCTGCTCTGCCCCTGCTCCCTTCAGGTAAGCCGCAGACATGCCAGTGTTCGAAGGGTGGCTCGCCCTCACCATAGAGGTCACTGCTGCACCCGAGGCCTGAGAGCTGCTTGCTTTTCCTGATGAAAAGTGAGAGTGCGAGGAAGAACAAAGTTTAGCATGCCCCTGCAAACAGATGAAACTGAGCATTTGTATAGGTGTGCAGATATTCCGCGCAAGCCATGCATGCTCACAAGAAGGGGGAATGCAGATACAAAGGATCTGCCAGGCCCTGCATTTAGGTACACCCCTGAGGTCACATGTTTCTCCTCATTTCTGAAATATAGTGCAGGAACAAAAGGATTCTAAACTGCATGTGGAGACTACATGAATAGAAAAGGCTCCCCGCTTGGTGAAGTTGTGAGGAACTGGATGAAGCCACGGGACTTCAGGGGCCGGACTGATGCACAGCAACACACAGAGAGGGTTAGCAAATCCTGCATGTGCAGTTACTTCTCACTCAACTGCTTCTGCTTCTGCTGATGGCCCTGACTGATGGCCAGAACAAAGTATATGCCTAGCATGCCAATAGCAGCACAATAGTGTGACAATATATATGTGATTATATACCATTCATATATTATCACATACTATCAATTCATGTAACGTCTTGTTCACACCTTATATTTAAGGCACACCATTCATTTCTCCATATTTGTTGGAAAGGGCCCCTGGGTCCCTGAATGTTGAGGGGGCCAGTTGAGTGCCCCACACGTGCGAGGTTACTGCAGCTTCAGCAGCCTGTCCCTCCAGAGCATTCAGCCTCCTCCAGATGAAGAAGAAGAGAAGAGTTTGGATTTGATATCCCACTTTCTCACTCCCCTTCAGGAGTCTCAAAGTGACTAACATTCTCCTTTCCCTTCCTCCCCCACAACAAACACTCTGTGAGGTGAGTGAGGCTGAGAGACTTCAGAGACGTGTGACTGGCCCAAGGTCACCCAGCAGCTGCAGGTGGAGGAGCGGAGACGCGAACCCGGTTCCCCGGATTGCAAGACTACCGCCCTTAACCACTACACCACATGCACATTGCACGTGCTGGACTCCCTCAATCTTGGGGACAACCTGGCACCTCTGGGTTGGGCAAAAGGAATCTGCAGGTGTAGAGACGGGTTAGAATTAGAGGCATCATTTATGTTGTGCACTTGATCTCTGAAAAATATTAATTAAGCAGCACTACTACGCGGGTGGCGCTGTGGGTAAAACCTCAGCGCCTAGGACTTGCCGATCGTATGGTCGGCGGTTTGAATCCTCGCGGTGGGGTAAGCTCCCATTGTTCGGTCCCAGCTCCTGCCCACCTAGCAGTTTGAAAGCACTCTTAAGTGCAAGTAGATAAATAGGTACCGCTTTATAGCAGGAAGGTAAACGGCGTTTCCGTGTGCGGCGCTGGTGCTGGCTTGCCAGAGCAGCTTCGTCATGCTGGCCACGTGACCCGGAAGTGTCTGCAGACAGCGCTGGCCCCCGGCCTCTTAAGTGAGATGGGCGCACAACCCTAGAGTCGGACACGACTGGCCCGTACGGGCAGGGGTACCTTTACCTTTACCTTACTACCTGAAAAATGTCAGCCAAAGAGTTGCTCTGCCATTTATCTTAGTTTGATAGTCTGTGTTAAAGCCTTCAGATTGAATTTAGGATACCACATTATAGTGGTACCTCGGGTTAAGTACTTAATTCGTTCTGGAGGTCCGTTCTTAACCTGAAACTGTTCTTAACCTGAAGCGCCACTTTAGCTAATGGGGCCTCCCGCTGCTGCCACGCAGCCGGAGCACGATTTCTGTTCTCATCCCGAAGCAAAGTTCTTAACTTGAGGTAATATTTCTGGGTTAGCGGAGTCTGTAACCTGAAGCATATGTAACCTGAAGTGTATGTAACCTGAGGTACCACTGAATTTGCATGCCTTTATCTGTATATATATATATCCATGTATCCTGGTTTTGTAAGTGGATACACGCTAAAATCATTGGCCAATCCATATGAAGACTTCCAAATGCAGGTTGGCCATCAGTCTGGACCACATCCAGCTATTTTGTGGAACAGGATGCAATGGATTTCTCCCACAACCTGAACACAAGAAGTTTCATTGAAGAAGAACAAGCTGTCTCATTTAGTTGCAGAAATCTACTTTAAGGAATAATACGCTTGATAATTTTAAGAGGGGTGGGGAGCTCTTCTGTGGGCCAATAGTTCCTCCCGCAAAAGACTGCTTAAAGAACATTCATATTCTGTGGTTTAGAATGCATTATTTGCTTCATTGTTCAATTTTAGTGGTTCATATGAAAGCTGCAATTTTGTATGGGGCTGTAGAGAGGGAGGGTCAGCGCCTTTTTATAAAAAAAATATTTAGGAGTACTCTCATTTTATTACTCATATTGAAATACATCCCCTCAATGAGTCCAAACTCAGATTCACAAAATGTTTAGGGGTATGCGTACCCCTGCATGCCCCCCCAAAGCACTGGGTATAGTACTAAACTTTACCATGTGCATAAACCTGGTGTAGGGGAAACACGGAAGACCATTGTAATTTTGAGGAGTTAGATAACATGTCTCTTTCCCTTTACATCCCCGGTTTAAAGTTTTCTTATTCATGCTGGTATAACTTGTTTTCCACACTCCTGTGTCAGGCGTTTCCTGGGTCTCCTGTGTTCTAAGTGCTGATTGGCTAGTGGGGAGGATACCCAGTTGCAGTGAATTGGGTTGGAGTCTCTCAGCTGCTCCGCATTCATGTTGAGTCACACCCGGTGTCCCGGGCTGATCAATTAAGTCAATCAAAGTTGCATATAAAAGCTGTAGGTTGAAGAGGCTCAGAGAGCTTCTTCACAGGTCGAGGTACCAGATACTGTGAGACTGTTGGCCGGGGTCTCTCTCGTTGTTCTACCTGGAGCTCTGGGCAGCTGAAGGGGAGATTGTGTGTGACTTCTGTCTGGTGTGCTTATTGGCTCCAGATCCAGAAAGAACACCTGGGCATTCCTCCTTTCTCCAGTGCAGCCATGAAGAGACCAAAAGTTTATATATCCACCCTCAATAAACTATGGTTTATTGTCATATCAGAACACCAAATCATGGTCAAGCTTAACTATGGTTTAGGGGAACAAACTAGGACTGTAAACCAGTTTTTCTTTACTAAACCCTAGTTAAGATTAACCACAATTTGCTGAGGCAAAGATATAACAATTCACCATGTTTATTTGGAAACAGAAGCAAAAAGAAATAGTTCAAAATATCCAAATGATGCCACTGCACCTGAACATAATTGGGGGGGGGGGGAGAGAAAACCACTCTCAAACTACAGAAGTTGTGCTGCAAATAAATGTGTTGAAGAATACACTTCTCTCCGTCTTAAAAGCTCTCACGTACTGAAAAACTGGTGGAAAAGAATGCTCATAAGAGAATCACAGGTGGCACTCCTGTGTTCACTTACTTGGTAGAAAGCCCCCTTGAGCTCCATGTGATTTGCTTCTGGGTAAACAGGCATATGATAGGGCTGGACACTTACTGAGATCAGGTACAAATGAATGGTAATTTTTCACTCACTGAATCAAGCATAAGACTATTGAATAGCTAAGGCAAGCCAAATCTCCTGCCAAGGCTCTGCACCAAGGGACACGCCTCTACCAAAAACCCGGAAAAAGATGCGCAACACCTGCTCTGTTTGCCGTCTGAATTATTTTCACTTCACACATTTTCACTCAATATAAGCCATCACTCCTTCCCAGGCAGGTGGAAATATTGCACTTTTAGTTTGAGGTGTGAATTTGAAGGAAATAACACAGAGGCTATTCTGCAATAGTGTCTGTGAAATGTTGCTTAATAATAGAAAAGTCTCTCCTTCTCAGAGAGAAAAGATCAGAAAAAGAAGACGTGAGAGAAATCAAACCCACAATTGCCTCTTACTGCTGTAAATAACCATGTTTCTTTGGGCCTCTTTTCTGGCAATAATTCTTCTATTTCCCTCCATAATCTTCCTTTAATTTATACTGGTTGCAGTCAACTATGTTCTATTCAGAGTAGACCCATTGAAATTAATTGTGTCATGCTTATTAATTTAAATGGGTTTATGTTGAAGTTAATTAATGCCAAATCAAGAATTGAAGTGGGCCATTTCAGACAGTTCTGCAAAGCTGAAAGAGGACTTCTCCAAACACCTAGAACAGAAGAAGGGATCTCTAAAATGATTTGGGATAATTCAGAGATTTTGATGTTGAAAAACAACTGTGCAGACAACATGCCTGCAAAATTTCTCTCTAATATTGCCAAATAAGAAAAATGACAGAGGATGGAGAACTCTTTTTGTGATTGACAAGGGCAGCTCTTCCATCACAGTGCTTTGGGGAGCAGATGTTCTGTGCTTTTGATAGTTCTGCAAGTGGTGCTTGCTTGGAAAATGCCTAACACGCACAAGCCACACACACCCTAAGCTAATTTTCCATAATTTGTCAGGGTTTTTTTTAAAGCCTAGAGTAACCTCATTTATGTAAGCCATCATTACATAAAATAACCACAAAACAATAGGGGAGATTAAGTGGATATTTTTTAGCTCCACCAAAACTATAAAGGCTGTTCTTGCAGAAAAACCACTTCAGCTATCCTTCTGAGATTTGACAGGATTCACCCGCTCAGAACAGGCTAACAACCTGCAAATTTCATAAATTTCTACCACTTTTAAAATAAAAAAGTCATAGAAGGTTCCTTAATTCCTCACCACCAATGTATTCAGCACAACCTCCATGGACCTACTCAGCTGTAACTTGGCAGGATTAATTCATTCTGGAGGAGCTGCTGTGCCTCTAAACGTCATCCAATTCCGTCACAAGGAATTTCTACTCCCACCCATATTATTGCCATTTTTAGATTTACCCATATATCCCCTCTCCTGCACCAGACTTGCACACTGATAAATTTGGAGACTGTTTTACTGATGCTACCTTGCTATCTGATGGGTATAAATCCTGGAGCTGTCTGGGTAGAGGCACCCAAATTATGAAACTTCTTAAGGTGTGTGTGTGTGGGGGGGTTGTCTGTCAGTTTTCCTCTCAGTTCTCTTTTAGAAAACAGATCACTTTGATTAAACTGGCTGCTGTGTTGGTTTTTTTGTGGGGTTTTTAAGGATATAACAGCCATCTACAATACTATTTTAATTTGTCTTATTTGTTCTTGTTAAAGATTTTGAAAAGTTGTTCTCCTGTTTGTTCTCTCTGGAAGCAGTGAATACAAATTTGAGAAATAGATTGATTAAATGAATGCAGAAACAAATAACATGAAACTTTCCAATTAGCACTTTAGTTTGTCAAAGAGATGTTAGCTTTGAAAGGTAAAGGTAGAATCATAGAATCATAGAGTTGGAAGAGACCACAAGGGCCATCGAGTCCAACCCCCTGCCAAGCAGGAAACACCATCAAAGCACTCCTGACATATGGTTGTCAAGCCTCTGCTTAAAGACCTCCAAAGAAGGAGACTCCACCACACTCCTTGGCAGCAAATTCCACTGTCAAACAGCTCTTACTGTCAGGAAGTTCTTCCTAATGTTTAGGTGGAATCTTCTTTCTTGTAGTTTGGATCCATTGCTCCGTGTCCGCTTCTCTGGAGCAGCAGAAAACAACCTTTCTCCCTCCTCTGTGTGACATCCTTTTATATATTTGAACATGGCTGTCATATCACCCCTTAACCTCCTCTTTTCTAGGCTAAACATGCCCAGCTCCCTTAGCCGTTCCTAGTAAAGGTACCCCTGACCATTAGGTCCAGTCATGGACGACTCTGGGGTTGTGCTCTTATCTCGCTCTATAGGCTGGGGGAGCCGGCGTTTGTCTGCAGACAGCTTCCGGGTCATGTGGCCAGCATTGGTTCTGGCGAACCAAAGCACCACACGGAAACGCTGTTTACCTTCCCGCCAGAGCGATACCTATTCATCTACTTGCACTTTGACGTGCTTTCAAACTGCTAGGTGGGCAGGAGCTGGGACCGAACAACAGGAGCTCACCCCATTGTGGAGATTCGAACTGTTGACCTTCTGATTGGCTCAGTGGTTTAACCCACAGCGCCACCCACGAAAGGTAGTGATTTCTAAATACTTGTGGGTCATTTTTTCCTATAGTAGTCTAAATGTGAATAAATCTCAGCTTTTTTACTTTACAAATATTCCACATAGAGCAAACAAATAAGGGGGGGGGGGGAATTGGGTGCTGCTTCCAACATCAATATATAAAACTTTACCAACAAGGAATTATACTTTCTAGAAGTGGAATCTTTAAAAATAGCACTGCAGGATTTCATATTTCTGGCCTCTCTGTCAAATCATATCAGCTGTGTTGAGTCTACTTTACAAGAGAGATGGGATTTTGTTTTCCTCATGGCCAGTTTCAGCAACTGCAGCTTGTAGACAAAGTGTCAATTTGGGCTCCTTACATTTTAGATGGAAAATATAAAAATAGTTCTCACTTAAAATAGTTCACCTCCTATTTCTGGCAATCTTTTTTTCCCTGTCCCACAAGAACTTAATACAACGAAGGAGTGGTGCGGTTAGGTAATTTTAAGATACAATCCTATACCCATTAATTTGGGAATAAGTTCCATTTAATGCAATGGGACTTACTGCTGAGTTAGCAGGCGTAGGATTACACAGCACACTATGGACTGCAGGTTTTACACCTCCACTTCTGTAGATGGCAATGTGCATTTCTTCAGGTCACTCATTGTCTTCAGGTCACAAAATGAGTTGACCTGCTGCAGGGCCCTGGACTTCTGCCCCCAAGTCCCTCCTTGATGACACTGCTGTGGGAAAGTTGCAATGGATTCTTCCATCAGCTCATCAGGGGTCAACTTGGGCTTTTTTTCAAGGCCAGGACTTAAGGTTGCCTCTCTTGCGCAGATGTAACTACATGCACAACAGTTTCCAAACACCTCTAATTATAGCAAAATAATGGGATGAGGTGCATCATGTTGTCCCTGGGAAGGCATCTCAGGGCCCCATACACCCATAGAAAACGAGGAGGAGGAAGTCCACTCTCACAAGCCTTGCAAGTCTTGTCTGCAATTTTACCTAATTCACACTTTTTTGCAAAAAAACCCTAATAGAATGAATTTTTGCATGTTATCTTCACTAATTACATGCACTTTATGCATACTTTACCATAGTATATGTATTTCTGTAACTACTATTTAGCTGGAGAAGTGCATATTTTAAGGAGTTTTGGTTTGCATATTGTTTTGGAAAGTGTAAATTAGGTATATTAGCTTTTTAAAAATGTGTACTGATTCAAATTTCTTTCCCACCCATCCCTGCCAGCTTGGGTACTATAGGCAGAATCATCATCTCTAGGATTCAAAAGGCCACATCTGTCTATAGGATTCAAAACTTTCTTCCGTCCATAAGCAGGGATAGGACTAAACATGAGAGATGCTCCCAAGGATGCAGGCAGTAGTGCAAGCATGCAGGACAAAGACATCAGTGGGTGTAGCCTTCACCTGGTAACCTCTCTATGTCAATACTACGTACTAAGGAACATCTCAAGCCACCTGCTAGCACATTGCATAACTTAATAGCATAAGGGACAAATGAAATGTGACCTCATTCTCATTCAGTTGTCAGTTATGTCAATGAAATTTTGAGTGCAAATAGCAGGCACAGCAGTGGGATCAAGACTGAGATACTGGTGAGGCAGGGAAGCAGCTTTAACCCCACCACCAGCACCTGCTATTTGCACTATTTGGCATAAATTAGCCCTTTCCTTTCAGTGCAAATAGCAGGCATAGAGGCTAAGGTCCAGACCAGGACTGCGGGAAACAGCAAAGAAAAGCCTCTGCCACAAGGGTCTTTATCCCAGTTGACTCTATTTACACTTCAAGAAAACGAGACATTTACACCTACATTGATGAGTTAAAAGAAACTTTAATTTAGGTTGTTCCTGCTTCCTCTACAAGGCTCAGAACCAAAACTCAGGACCCCTCCCCCTGTTCTTTAATAGATATAAATGCTGTTGTAACAGCAGCAGCAGCAGCAGCAGCAGCAACCTCCACCATAATATTAGTGCCCAGATAGGAAAACCCACCATGTTTCTTAGGATCCCACTACTTGCTAGAGTAGACTATAGCTGTGGATGAAGCTACAGACACGTATTGTGATTGATGCCACATCTAGCCTCAACAGAAAATTATGCAAGAATTTTTTTTTTTTTTTTTAAGTATCCAAGCAACTTAAAAGCCAGGTCAGCTCACGCTTCTAGAAACAGAATAGCAGTGGTCTAAGAAGAGGAACAAAATACACACAGAGACAAAAACCAGGACTGTCTTTTGCAGGTCATAAAATCTAATTAAAAACCTAGGAAAGTACATAAGCCGTATCCCTTTAAAACTCAATGTCTCCTCTATCACTTGGACAGAAAAGACTCACACCTACACAGATCATTTTTTTAAAAAGGGGAAAAACCACTGGGTCATGGAGCTCTCTTTCATGTGAAGTTTATTATGTAGGCTGCCAATGAAAAGTCCAGATCTCTCTCTCTCTCTCCCACAATAGAAATGTGTTGAGCACAATTCTGGCAACCTGGCTAGTTAAACTAAGGAGGGCAAAAAGGGACCATTTCCTCGCCTGTGCCTAACTCTAGACAGTAAAAGGCAGGGGATAAACCCTAGCAAATGAAAAGAGAGATGTACATACAACGTGAATGCTTTACAGCTAATGTTCTTTAGCTGGTAAACTTTATACTTTTTTTAAAAAAAAACAACAACACACAATTCTAGGCCACTTCATACATTCCATATTTTTTCTTACTTAAACTCAACCTCTTCCTGGGAGAGGGTATTTCTTCTATTTCATATGAGATCCAAGGCTACCATGCTGATTATTGTTCTTGTGACCAGCACTTTGTGATATTCCTGGTATCCAGCATGGATGTAGGAAAGAGTATCCCACTGCATATTGGTTGGAATGATCTGTCCATTCTCCCTCACTAATGATCTGCCTTGAGCAGCTCTCATGCTGCACTTGCCCAAACATCTGGCACTCTCCATCTGAGGAATATTCCCAAGCTACCCTTCTTCACTACAGCCTTACAAAGTGTTTGATTCACCCAGATTTCTTGCAGCTTTTGCGCCTGATGCTACAAGACCCACAACAATGGATCGAGTGTGGACCAAAACTTCTTTTTTCAGTTCACCACTTCCACATTCTGCCAATGGCTGCCTAGAAAGTGTACTGGTAACCCTCAGGTATTTCCCTAGCACATCCCTGAGGTTAAATGAATACTTCATCATCCACAGTTGAAAGCATCACTGAGTAGGTTTGAGGTCATCTTTTAGTCATAAAAGTCAGGAGTCTACAGTTCACTTTGCATGCAAAGGCCCACAAGCCACGCAAGAATGCGAATTGAGCCAACTGTAAATGCATCTTCCGTTCTCTGGCAGCAATTCCAGATGTGATGCTGTGGTGGCAGAAACTGCTGCATAGTCTGATTCTCAGTATGTCATGCTGTGGAAGTGTCTCCAAGGAAGGTCAGGTTTCACTGTTGGAAAAACATTTTAAATACCTGAACTAGCCTTTAGGTTTTCCCATATCCTGTATATATCCCTCCAGAATCATGGGAGAAGGCCTTCACTACAATTAAACATTTATAAGATACATACTATAGATTCTAAAAGAGTTTTGAGGGCAATTTATAGCTCTAATTACAAATGTAAGATAACGCTGCAAGAAAGTTTAAGCAGAAATAGGAATCAGATCTAGGTAGGACAATCACATAGAGACCTGCTCACATAACTTTATAAACAAACACACTTGATCTCTGCTTAACAGTTTGAGCTATCAGGGGGAAAAACAGTGGATGTACTAGGCACATTATACTGTCTCCTAGTTCTCTGCACTTGGAAATTCCTTTCCAATACCTTCTCTCCTCACTCCTGTATGTCTAATGTAATGCCATGTGTAGAAGATGGACCTGATTGCTCTATTTATTAGTATTAGTATTAGTATTAGTATTAGTATTATTTACAGTTCTACTGTATTCTACCCAGCCAGATGGGTGGGATATAAATAAAATAATAATAATAATAATAATAATAATAATAATAATAATAATAATAATAATAATTCTTCAATTACTATTGCTACTACTACCAGCACCACTATTATGAAAACTATTGTAAAAGTCAGAGGAACAACTTGGTATCTGTTTCAAGTGGCCAGTGTTGATCTACAAGTCTAAGGAGAGAAACCAAAGACGAGTATTAATCTGTGAGATTCCTAAGTGGGGAGGGTGTAATCATTAGCTGTACATTTTACATGTTGGCCCTGAGGAACAGGGAAAGAAAAAGGCAAGCCTTCTGCCTGATAAATTTTAATGCTGCAAGATTTCCAAAATCTGTAGCACTATTTCTTCAAAAGTGTTATTGATCCTGACTAAAATACAGCTTGCAGTGCAGAGAGGTAAAATTAATAGAATAAGAATCTGGAAACTTTAGCAGCAAAACTGGCTATTTAAAATCTTATTCTAGAGCACAGGCCTAACCTATGGCGAAACAGCTTTTACACGGAACGCTTCTCCTGGTTTTCTGCTGCTTGGTCACAATTACATAATTGTATTAACTTGCTAGTCCACCAATTATTTAGTCCACTAACTATTTACATGACAAGTATGAAATGTCACTCAATTAAAAGCCAATCTAAGGCAATCCAACTTCAGAACAAAGCCATGTGTTTGTTTAAGGGCTTATCCAGACCTCCACTTGCCCGGCTGGTTTTCCATGGGGAAACGCAATCTTTAGCGCTGAATTTTCCATGCATTGCCCTTTGTTCAGATTCAGCACTAAAGAATGGTTTTTCCAGGTAGGGCAAAGTGTAATTGCTTGGACCCATGCATAGAAAGCACGGGACAAGCAGAAGCTTCTTCAGACCAGGCTTTCTGGGCATGGGACAAGTGGCAGTGGGGGTGAGCCCTAAGGCCAAAACGTCTGGCTTTAACATGCTGCAATGTGCATCCAGGGTTGCCATATGTCCAGGGGGGATTTTAAAAAATGCCAAAATGCCCAGAGCTCCGGGAGCACAAAAAGCTGTACTGTGGAAGCGGAAGCAAGTGGTCAGAAGCCAGCGGTTGCTTCCTTTCCTGCCAATAGCGAGGCCCTCGCTAGCCAAGTGTGCAGGGTGGGGGGTGGCAGGGTGTGTGTGTGTGCAGTGGAGCCCTTAGAGAGAGGTGGGGAATGTGAACACAACCACCGCCTGCCTGCCTGCCTGCCTCGGTCCCCTCAGCTCCTGGCTCCTGGCCCAGCACTGCCTCTCCAGCTGCATAGCACTGAGCTCCCCCGGAGACTGACAGGGTATGTTTAGCAGGTGACCAGGTTGAGACTACTTTTTCTATAGTTTTTGTCATGACTCTATCATTACATTACCTGTTCCAACCTTTTGACCAGGGAAGTATTGAAACAAATAAGTGTGTGTGAATGACTGCTACAGTGAATATTCAGATTGCAGTGAATGTTGGAAGTCAAAAGCAGATGTCAATAATCCATTACATATGCTGAGGTCTCCAAATACTGAGACAGACCAGTGAGCATAAACCCATTTTCTTGCAAAACATATATTCAAATGTGACAATTTTTTTAAAAAAGGAAAAATGAATTCACAATCCTTGTCGATATCCACGTAGGTATAATTCCATCATTCCAGACATTCTGTTTGGTGCTTGCAAGATTATCAGTCTACCTTGGGATGGTTGACAGTCCACTTTGGACATTTATGAGCCAAGTCAGAATGTTCTGCTAAAATTTTTCATTGTCAGATGGACTCCTTTTTCTTATTTCAGCTTTCTGCATGTGTTGCACTAGATCTCACATGATCTAGTTTGCATTTTGATCTGTGGTCTGATTTGTTAGGAATGCATGAGTACACAATTCTAAAGGAAATGCTTATCTGCCCTTCGGAAGAATTGTGATACTTTCCTAAAAGCTGTGAAACGAAGTGAAGTCCTTAGATAAAAGGCATGAAAATCTATAGAAATGGATGAGCAACAATTTTTCTAACCACTACAAAAACTCTTTTACAGAATGGGGTGCAAAGTCTTTAAAGAAATACCCACTCTCAATATAAATATAAAATGTCAACTTCATTATCAACTGCAGAAACAATATGAAAAAGGCAATAGAACACTACGATTAAAGATCAAACTGCTCCCATTACACTGCTGCCATTTAGTCACCTAGAAGAATCTTCTTAACAGTAGAGAGTCTATTTAATGTAACATTATATCCTTGAATTTCTCTCAGTGGAAAAAACACACTTTTGTACTGCAAGGTGGAGGGGATGGGAAAGTTCCTGTATAAATAAAAGCTCAGATTCACAAGCATTACAAAAGCTTTATATAACAGTGGACAATGGAAACATCAGTGTCAAAATTGTCATTACTCAGCCCTCCTATAGTGCTCAAATGGGCTTAACTTGGTTGGTCGTCATGCGGGAAGTAGGTTTTCTATTATCTTTATTAAAAATGTACATATTTATTTTAAAACTTCTGTGGTGGATTTTAATTCAATAGGATTGAATGGTATTTGTTTGGATTTATTAAAGGAAGAGAGACTGAAGCCTAACATTTATTCATTTCTAGGACTGAGATTTAAAATGTCTAACCTAGCCAAGCACTTCAAAAATACTTCTTCATGAAGCCTTCCAGCCTTCACACTGAAGCTTCACTCAGCTGATTCCCACTTCTTCCCAACCAGTGACACAAGGGAGAAGGAGATCTGAATTGGTCAAGAACTTGGGAATGAGAGTGGCTGTGGGACTTCTTGCCTGGCCCCTCTCAGGTGTGAATTCCCCCTGGCTCCTGTGCTCAGTTTTGGCTATCTCTTAAACTCACTTTGAAAATTGAAATTAATCAGTGTTCCATGGTGAGTTTATTTCCCATTTATACATTCCATTTATATCTCAGCTTTCTTCCATCAAGGGGCTCAAGACAATCTACATAAGCTTCCTAGGCAGCCTCCCTTCCTAGTATCCCTTCCTCCCTTCACACCGAGACCTGCTCAGTTTTCAGCGGGGCCCCTTCAGGCCATACTCTGTGACCTAGGACAATGAATGATTTCCATTTACACTGAATTGGGAATGGTCCTGGGCAACTCCTAAACAGATAAAGGGTGTATGTGTGTGCATCATTGCACAAAGAGGTGGTGAAGGTCACACCCTACTCCCAATCACTAAACCCAGGTTCAGTTGCTAAGTGTGAACTGGGCTCAAGCAGCTGATAAAAAAGGTTCATGGGTAGACTTCCCCATTAGGATATTGAGCCTCTATATTTCCAGTTCTCCCAGACCTAAGAGTTGTTTAATGGCATCACTGTTTAAAAATAATTGGAAATGCTCTTGATTACTACAAAGCTCCATGCGTGTTCCTTCCCATTGCCATATTCTCCAAGACAACATGTTTGTTAAAATATTAATTAGAAAAGCTTCCCTCTCTCTCTCTCTTCACAGTGGCCTCCGGAGAAAATCTCACAGCTCTATTGTGCTATTGCTCCGTTAACCCCAATTTAGTAACTAGTCTCCATTCTGGTGATGGCAAACTGCTTTGTCCTTTCTCCTTCACAAAGTTGTGTAACTCATTAGCAAGCCCTTGCTAATTGAATTTGATTTAGTGTCAACACTATCACAGTCACACTGAAGAGCGCCAATAAAATTTCAATCCTACTTGCTGTGATCATTAAGTCTGGTTGTCGAACAACAGGAGCCTTGCCTTTGTGCTGAAGGTTGTCAGATCAAGCTCACAGGAACTCTACATTACAATGCCCATCTACATTCTAAACTGAAGGCAGCAAATATGGCATGCACAAAACACTGCTCTTGACTATTCTTGGGTATCTGATCTTTTGAAAATAAAGCATAGGCACAAATTTAAATGACTAGGTACCCTAGCTATAGCAAAATGCTTCTATTTAAAAACAGCATGAAGATATCTCAACACTTCAATCTATTGATTTTTTCATAAGGCTCAATTATTGTGGTTATCACCAGAGTCCCAAAGAAGCCTAAGCACAAGACCTGCATTCACAATGGGATTTTTTTTTTATTTTTTTTAATCCACTCATCAGCATCTTCTATTCTGTTGCAATTTAAGGCTGAAATTACCCAAGAGTTTAAAAGCAACATGTCATGCTGTTTGGGGAAGCTGCTCTTTGGGCATGTGCACTTTTTCATAAGCTGTAAAAAAACATTGCTGCCACCCCAGGTACTTTCCCACTGGTAAGTGAGGACTAAGATTCCCACCCTCACTTAGCCTGACTTGGCTTTTGGATGCCATGCAGACATATCTGAGAGGCTACATAGCATTGCCATATAATCATCATGGGATATGATCTGAAATTGCTGGACTCAATATTCAGCATGAAGGATTTTTAAAAAATGGTGCAAAGGCTGATAAGGGGTGTAAACAGCTGTCCACGTCCCCCAGCAAGGACTTTTTGTAATATACGTATCCCCAACCCCAGAATTACTTTCCCAGTGGAACAATACTCTGCAGCCTATGAGCCCATGGAATGTGGGGTTAGCCTTTGCCTTTACTGTTCTAGCCTTTGCCTTTATTCCTGGGAAAGAGTAGAATTAAAGGTTTAGGGCAAAGGAGCAGCTTGGTTATCCAGGGTTGTCCAGTACATCTAAGAGGAGGCCAGTAGGAACAGGACTAGCCCCCCCCCAACTCAGTAGCCTAATCTTCACCTGCCCACCCTGCCACTTAATGTTGCAGGGCTAGCTGACAGGCTGAGAGTCAATTTATAGGGCACCATCCATATACATGGCACTTTAGATGACACTGTAAGAGAACAGGTATCAGCCCTGAGGCTCATACACCTTGGATCTCAAACACCTTGACTTTCAAACAAATCGGCTTCCGAATGATCGAAAGCTGGAAGTGAGTGTTCTGGTTTCCAAACGATTTTCGGAAGCCGAACATCCGGCGCAGCTTCTGATTGGCTGCAGGACGAACAGTTCCAAGAGCTGAACGGACTCCCGGAACGCATTCTGTCCGAGATCCAAGGCATGACTGCACAAACTAAAAATGGACACACAGGGAAAAATAAAAGAATGGGGAAGGATGCAGACTCTGAGGCACTGGAAATAGCAAGATGAGGCACATTACCAGTTCAATAGAACATGGGACAGGGATAGGGATTTTAAGTTTAGTTTTCCAATTTCCACATCAGTTTTCATCCCCCCCCCAAGTCCATTAGTATTTTAGTGTGGATTTCTCATAATATACACATTTTATGAAATTTTGCCCAGTATACCCATTTTTGTAAAATCCCATATATTTACATTTTCCCTAATGCATTTCTCTGTGTTATTATCTCTAACACATGCATATCGTGTTTTAGGTAAAGGTAAAGAGACCCCTGACCATTAGGTCCAGTCGTGACCGACTCTGGGGTTGCGGCGCTCAGCTTTACTGGCTGAGGGAGCCGGTGTACAGCTTCCGGGTCATGTGGCCAGCATGACTAAGCCGCTTCTGGCAAAACCAGAGCAGCGCATGGAAACGCCGTTTACCTTCCTGCCGGAGCGGTGCCTATTTATCTACTTGCACTTTGACATGCTTTCAAACTGCTAGGTTGGCAGGATTGTTGTGTTTTATGTACACATTATTTGGCTGGAGAACTGCACTGCAAAATCAGACTTTGGAAACTGAGACTTTGGAAGGATGTCTACGTTTCAGTTCACAAGCTATTTGGAAAAGTGCATATTAGGTAGGTTTGCCTTTACATGCAAACTGAATTGAATTTATCCTCCATCCCTAGACAGAGAGCACCTCTGCTGGCCTCATGGCCACAAGTCTCATTAGTATGTGATGAGTCCCAGGGGAACAGTTGATGGCTATGTGCATGAGCAGCAAAGAGAAGTTAACTGTTGTTGTTGTTTTACTAATCTGATGCTTTGAGTGAAGGTGGGCATCATCTGATAAGCTCAGTTGATGACATCTGTTCTTTCCTTGCTCTCTGTTTCTGCATTGCATAATAGAGAAGTGTGGCATTTCATCAGTTAATTACATTGCAAGTCACCTATGTTAATTTAACAAAATTGTGACTCTTGGTCCATTCCTTGTGCATTTTCATTTCATAGCATGCATGTATGTCTGATATTTCTTTGCAAAAAAATTGTGTGGTGCTTCTTGTTCTTTACTCTGTGTTATGTTCCTGAAAGCACAGCAATGTCATGAATGGTTTGTCCCATGGGTGTTATTTTTCTGAGTTAAATGGTGCAAGCTTCTTAATTGTATAAGTTATTACCACCTAATTTTTTCCATTCTTAAGGAAATCAGCCCTGAGTGCTCACTGGAAGGACAGTTCGTGAAGCTGAGGCTCCAATACTTTGGCCACCTCATGAGAAGAGAAGTCTCCCTGGAAAAGACCCTCATGTTGGGAGAGATTGAGGGCACAAGAAGAAGGGGACGACAGAGGACGAGATGGTTGGACAGTGTTCTCGAATCTACCAGCATGAGTTTGACCAAATTGCGGGAGGCAGTGGAAGACAGGAGTGCCTGCCGTGCTCTGGTCCAGGGGGTCACGAAGATTCGGGCACGACTAAACAACTAAACAACAACAAAATGAAAGATGCTGTGACAGATTCAATAGGCATACATACTTAGAACTGTTGCATGCATTTCCTGATGGAGAAGCACATCTCCACATGAAGCACTTGGCTTATTTGTAAAGCTTTTGCTTTGACAAAAAGATATCTTGAGAAACTGAGATGCAAAAGACACCAGAACATCCTTTACATTAACATTGAATATATTATATTGACATTCTAATTAGCACTTTGGTGTTTAGACCGAGGGGGCAGTGATCATTTATATCGGTAGGCCAACCAACTTCCTCTTGTCCTGAGGGTTTTCCTTTAAATTGTGAGGACTCAGCGCTGGTGAGCCCTGGCACCTGGCCAGCCCAGATACCAGCCCTCTTTCATTGGGCTCATTCTGAGACAGAAGACAAGCCTAGCTCCGCCCAGCTGCTAAAATTAACAAAGTGTCAAAATTATTGCAGAAATGCTTCTTCTCAATCTAACCTTTATTATAAAAAACTAATTACTTTTCTTTTAGTAGCGGCATGTCTACTAGTGGCACAGAATAGGAAAGGATTGGAACATCTGTGTATCTCCCATGGAAGCAGAACGTGTGGTGTATTGCTTTATTAGAAAAATTAACAGATTACACAGATTAAATAATACAAATAATGAAGATGATTTTGTTGAACTATGGCATCCTTTTTTAAAATGCTAACCCTGAAGAATGACAACTACCGATATCACAGATTGAACTTGGGCAACCTTAACTAGATTGATCCATTCTGAAGTGGGGAGGGGGGAATGAGTTAGGGTTTTGTTTTTGTATCTTTTTCTCTTTTTTGTAAGTGTGTGTGTGTGTGTGTGTGTGTGTGTGTGTCAGTCACACGGGGGGTGATGCCTCTTCTCTTTCTTCATGCACTTGCAGCCATTCTGTGCAATATTAAAGTGGAGGGGGGGATCTGTGACTCTCCAGATGTTGCTAGGAGCCCCAGGCAGCATGACCAAGGGATGACAATAGGAGTTGGAACCCAACCACATCTGCAGGGCCAGAGGTTCCCCATCCCTGCATTAAAGCATACTGTATTTCCTTAAAGAAATGGAAATTCATTCACAGGCTGTAGAGAAATCTAACTCTCACTTTATAAAGTTATTGGAAAACAGAAGTTGTGCTTTCTAGTACAAGTTTAGATGGATAAACAACCTTACCTTCCAAGGCTGTCTCAAGCTCAATGACTTTTCCATACAGTTGTGTATACATAGAAGAATCACTCAAATGATACTGAGCCGATGTGGTGTAGCAGTTAGAGATTTGGACTAGGCCTAGGAGACCAGGGTTCAAATCTACACTCAGCCATGAAGTTCACTGGGTGACCTTGGGCCACCCACTTCCTCTCAGCCTACCCTACCTCACAGGATTGCTGTGGGGATTAAATGAGAAGAGGGAGAATTATGTACAACACCTTGAACTCACTAAATAAATAAATAAAATTTGAGGCAACTTTCCATGTATGCACATCTGTATAGAAAGTCAGGTGTATAGTCATTTTAGCCTGTTGAGGCAAATAATTATTATTATATTATATTATATTAATCTTTTTAAAGTATTATTTTATAGTTTTGTTGTTTGCTGTCCTGGGTTCCTTGGTGAAGAAGGGTGAGATAAACATTGCAATGATATTAATGGTAATATTAACAAAGTTCATGGCACCTTAAATATTAGCAAACGTATTGTGGCATATGCTTACATGGGCCAGAACCCACCTTGTCAGATGCATAGTCAAGCAAGGAAGCTTCAGTTGCCATGGTTGTGCTGGAACTGGAACGGGAAGTGTAGGTTTCCTCTTTCACTAACTGCCTCTCTCTGAAGAGGGTGATAGAAGAAACTTTCCTTCCACTTGCTCCTCATGTGCACACAATGCTGGCTGACAGAATATAGAGTTCTCTCTTGCTAAGATGTGAGTCTTCTAGTAAAACTTGGCAGTGCATGACTGACGATTTCTTGAATGGCTTCGAAACTAAGCTGCTGACAGCAGAAAGAGAATGGGAGGAGGAGATTTGGGCTATCCTGAAATCCAGATCACTGAATATCAAAACAGCTATTAAGTGACAGGGGAGGAAAGGGTTCAAAGACATTTCTCTTGGGGCCACTGAAATACTTTGAGAATCAGCTCTTTGGTAGCCTTAAAAAAAGGTAAGCTCACATGTGAGAGAGAATAGAAAAAAATAATGCAAAACAGCTGATTCAAGACTGGCACGTTTTCTGTGCAGCTCTAATGCAATGTATATTGTGTCCACAGTCTTTTTTCCACCTTCCATTGCTTTCAGATTAAAAGAATCTTAGGTAAGCATAAGTTAAATACACGTGATTTGCTACTCTCCCTTCAAAGTGGTTGAATCACAACTATTTGTCTAATCCTATTGTGATTCTGATACAGTCAAATATGCACTGCATATCAGCTATTTTGGGCTGATTCCCTAACTGGCTCTGACTGCTGTGTAATAACCTTGCTATTTGCACATTCCTTTAAAAAAAAACCACACCATTTTTGCAGGGCACTGTAGATTACTGTGACATACAAGCTACGGGTAATCCTGTAATGTAAGGGGTTTTTCCTGAACACTTCAGCACTGAATGTGCAAGGTTGTGACTGCCTACTTTCATGGTTGTAAATGTACAGCATGCACTGCAAATATTTGAATCTCTTAAATACAGACGTGGGTAGCTTTATTTTGATCAGTAAGCAGCAGCGGTCCTGTAGTTATTATGGTCCTGTTCCTTTAAATGTGGCTTTAACTGGGTCTGGCATTTCTGTTGTCCTCTGATATGGGCTGAAAACCTACAGAATATTTATTCTGGGCAGGGGTGGGGGAGTTCTGGTGTGCAGAAGGAACTAGCAAGTCTCTTCTCATGCCAGTATACTTCTGTCATTTTGCTGTCTCACTAGACAAAACAGGAACTTGAATAATATGAATCATAATTACATTGACTTTCAATTCTGAAAAATTAATGTAAATGCACACAGCAGGCAAATACAAGAATGAATTACTTGGCTGTCAGAAAGTGCTGTCCAGTGCTTTTTCCCCCTTTTGTTGTTTAAAATTAAGCTGTTTCAAATTCAGCGAATGCTATCATTTATTTTTAACCACGTTGGATATTGTGAAACATCGTGGGCACCCTTACAAGGCTGAAAGTTAGAGCTAAGAACCTAAGAAGAGCCCTGCTGGATCAAGCCAAAGGCCTGTCTAGCCCATGCCTATCAGTCTCACCTAGTCCAGTCCTATTTAGTAATATCCTGTTTTCCATTGGAGGCAGCCAGACCTTTGGGAAGCCTCTGGGAAGCCCAGAAGCAGAACCTGGGCACCATAGCCCTTCCCTGCTGTTGTTCCCCAGTGATTGGTGTAGGAGATAATTATATTTATTCATTATTATTTTAACACTAGGTGAGCAGAATGTTGTTGTGTTCATGTCCCACTTGCAGGCTTCTCGTAGGCATCTGGTTGACCACTCTGTGAGAACTAGATGCTAGACTACATGGGCCCTGACCTGCTTCAGCTGACTCTTCTTACGTTCTTAATTTTCTCTAAGTGCCACCAGCTCATACAATATAACATGGCAGTGTACAACAGTAGGTACAATGATGGGACCAGTGACACTCAGTGCCCAACTTCTAGCAGAGGCCAATTAGGGGAGAATGAACAGCAGTCTCCATGTTTGGGCTGTGATAGAAGAACTCAAGTCATTCTTAAGCTCTGGGTGATATGCAAGGCTCTTCCTTTGCCATAACAGTTCAGTGAGGCACCTCAGACTGAGAAGGGGCAATTAGCACCAGTCATCCAGGGGCTTTTGCAGCTGAGTAGCTATTTGAAGCTGGATCACCTCAACCCTGGTACCTGAGACACTCCAGTGCATTACACCATGCTGGCTTATTACACCATGCTCACTACAGATGCTCGTTCAAATTATCTGTCTCCTTAAATTCTGTTACACTTGGTAAAGGCATCTGGTATAATAAAAGTAAAGGAAGGTACACCATGCTAACAAAAAGACTTTTTGCCAGGAGGCAAAGAAGCAACATTTGCACACAAAATATGTAAGTGGCAACAGCTTCTCTTAGCATTTTCTCTGTCGCAAGTTATTTCCATAAGAACATACAGGGAACCCTTCTGGATCAGGCCAGTGCCCATCTAGCTCTGCATCCTGTTCTCACAGGGGCCACCCAGAGATCTGCCCACAAGCAGGACCTGAGCAAAAAACACCACAAAAACAAAACCCACTCTCCCCACTTGGGATTCCCAGAATTGGGTATTCAGAGACATAGCATAGCTGTCACAGCTAGCTGCTTTCTCTTGGGACTGACCAATTGGCTGCTGCATAGAAAGCAGGTTGTCTTCTTCGTACACAAGCAGCATTCAGACTCTACAGGACAGAACTGTTCCTTCCTTTAATGTTTCTTCCTTGGGTCTTCACCTCACTCACTGAAAATGTTCATTGCATGAGATGCACAAAAAGCCCTGCATATCCCATCAGAAGAGTGAGATAGCTTTGCGTAACACTCCATACATTTATCCTCATAGCCAAACTACAGGCAAGTCCATCCTTGGACAAAGACAGTTTTCAGGGAAACTGTAGCATGAAATCTTTGAATTGCAATTAATTGGGCAATTCAATTCTAGAACCTTCAAGTGCTCTGGCAACTGCATAAACTAACACCCACTGCCTACTGGCAAAAGGAGCCATGACATAGAACTGGGCTTTCTATGTGATGATTTCCCAATGGTAGAACTCTCTCTCTCTGGGAAAGCATAGTGTTCCAGTTCTCCACATTTCCACATCAGTTTACACTTTTCCTTTTAAAGTCCTCACAAAGATTCATTAGCATTTTGGTGCAAATTTATACTAATTGCATATTTGTATGCAATTCTGAGCAATACACATACTTTTGTAAAGCAATTTCCCTTAAAATAATGCATTTTTTGTATGTTATTTTCACCTAAAACAATACATTTTTATGCACACTTTACTCCAGTTTATGCATTTTTGTATGTGTCACTCAGCTGGAGAACTGCATTGCAAAATTCAGAGAAGATTAAGTTCCAAAGGTGGGCTGCATTTTTATTCTTGTACTATTTTGAAAATGCAAGTGAGGTACTTTGGGAACAGGACATAGCAGCTCTGTGGTGAAGCATTTGCTTTGCGTGCAGAAAGCCCTAGGTTCAATCCCCAGCATCTTAAAGTAGTGCTGGGAGACACTCCCTGACTGATAATCCTGGGGAGCTGCTGCCAGTTAGTGCAGACACTACTGACCTAGATGGGCTCAATGGCTTGACTCAGCATTTGGCAACCTCCTATGCTCCTAGGTAGTTTGCCTTTAAATGCAAACTGAATCTAATTTCTCCCCAGCACCAGCTGAAACAGAATTAACATGACTACACCTCTAGAATCTATTATTTCATTTTTCTCTATCAACCTCCAAATTCCAAACATCCACTGAAGTGGGGAACAGTCCCTAGTTATCACAGACTGTTGATCTGAGCAACCCCCCACCTCACCCCTAGAGTTCTCCTGTGAATGGGCCAGTTTAAAAAGTAGAGTGTTGGTGCGGAGAGATGGACATAGGAAATCTTATTGAATAACTTTGGTGCACTGTATGCATTTCTAGGTCATGGTCTTTATTTCTGTATTTCTTCCTTTTGTGCTTGTGGTGGGGAATCTCAGACCCTTAGAAAGAGAAAATAGTGATCAGAAGGTGCATTATACAGACAAGGATCATTGTCTCATAGAGCTCATTGGGTGTTTCTATGCACTGACTGATAGCAGCTGTCTGGGGCTTCGGGTGAGGGTCTAGTCCTACCTGGAAAAGCTGGAGATTGAATCTGGGACGGTCAGGATGCAAAGCAGCTGCTCTGCCACTGAGCTGAACAGCCTTAGACTTAAGAGGGGGGAGAAGAATGGTAGTACAAAGCCTTGTTGCATTCAGGGTCACACAGAAAAATTGTCTTGCCTAATTGAAATTTTATTATTTTAAGAGAAGACATGTTAACAGTTATTAAACCTCACCTTTAATAAAGCATTTAAAAGAACAAAAAATAAGAGTAATGGGGAAATACAGGTGGAATATAATGCTTTGCTGCTTTAGCATCAAGCGCTCTGGAGTAACTAGTTTATGGATCAAGTTGTAAAACTTTATGATGAGCAAGGAAAAGGGTCTATTATTTCTTTCTTGTTCCCCTAGAGATTTGTGAAGAGGAATGGAGTTTATTTACATCTTAGCAATTCACCATCTTAAAAAAACATTAACAATACCGAATACACACATGCACACAGAAGAGAAAATGTCATCTTTTACAAATAAAAAACCCTGAGAAACAAAAAAGAGATAAATTATTCCCATGGCGAAAGCTTACTGTATATAGTTAGAATGTCATAGGCATAGTCAGCCATATTCATTTTTCTACTTCGTTTTTATTCCATTTTCCCCTTTGTAAATTGTTTAAAGGAATAAATAAAACAAACCCCCAAAAGAGCAATTCAAACTATAGATCAGTAGCAAATCCTACACTTCTGTTTGTCACTATCTTAGCATTTTAGATCTTTTGCATTATTGAAGCACAATAATAATTCCAATTCTGTTGTTTTAGAGACTCCACTCTGGATTTGTATAGGGTTTGTTCCTTAGCCTTCTCTTCTCCCGAAAATGTCCTGAAAGGCAGCTACCAACTTGGATGACTTTAAAAGAGCGTTAGACAAAATTGTGGAGGAAAAGGCTATGAGTGGCTATGTTCTGTTTCCAGTATCCAGTATCAGAGGACCAGTTTCTGGAGAACACCAGAGGGGAGAGTGTTTTGGTGCTCACGTCCTGCTTTCATTCTTCCCATAAGCGTCCAGTTGGCCACTGTGAGAACATAGTGCTGGACCAGATGGGCCTTTGGCCTCATTCAGCTGGGCTCTTCTTATGGCCCACCAACCCCTGCCCTGCGCAGCGTAGTTATGCCTTGTAAGGGTCTCCTGCGGAGTGAGGACATTACCAAAGGCTTGATCCAGTTCTAGAAGGATGCCTGAGCAACACTGGATGCCCTGCCCTGCTGCTTCCTTTCTTCCAGCCCAGAGGGAACTGATACTCTTTCATATTTACAAGCATTTCCTTTGCAGTGCCCTCCTGCCCCAAAGGGCGCCCCTCTCCACTGGCAAACCATTCCCCCCCCCTTGGGTAGGATGGGAAGCTATGGGGAGGGAAGGGGGTCGGGGCAATGGCAGAACCAGGTGTCCATCTGGCATAGTATTGTCCACACTGGCTGCCAGTCAATTTCCCAGCCATACCCAAAGGTGCTGGGGACTGAACCTGGGATCCTCTGCACTCAAAGCAGATGTTCTGCCCCTGAGCTATGGTCCCTCCTCTGTTAAATATGTTATGAAGCAGGAAGCGTTAATCTTTCTTTTCACTGTAGCCAATCTATCGTGTAGTATTTACAGCTGGTCAAACTTCTGCATCTTAAAATAAATAAATCCTAGGCTTTAGTTTTACCTTCCTTCTCTCTTTTACTCGCCACTTTTCCTGTGCTTAAACCTGTAATAGCTTTTCAATTAAATAAAACTGAATTTCAAAGATGCACAAACCCATTACCTTGCCCTTAGTATCCTTTTAAAATTACCCCCCTCCCCCACCTCCATACACACCTCTACTATCTGAATTTAATTCAAAAATATTATACCTTTCTCTAAGCATTCTGGGATTAAATAGTTAGGTCACAATTTCATGATGACTAGCTGATTATAATTTCATCATATAATTAGCAGTGGCAATTAGAATGCTTCAGAATGATGTTTAATTGAGTAGTACATGTTACAAAATTACCAAAGGCTTCATTATAGGTAATATGGGCCAAGGAAATAGGTGGTAGCCCAGAAGTGAACTTCAATGATATCAAAACCTTTTGAAAAGCATTATTAATATCATTTAGACAGCAGTCCGATGAACACAGACCAGGAATAAGTCCTACTTACATCTAAGTAAACATGTATAAGGGTTGCACTGCCTGAGTTACAAAAATACTGAAATCCTAAGCTTAAGACACAAAGTGAATTCCCTTAAAAAGCAGTGGACTTCCCCACTACATAATGATAATAGTTGCATAAGTTAGCCCTGAATACACTGGTGTGCCTTTTGCGTTGCCAATTGTTGTGGAGAATTAACTCTGTTTGCACATGCAAGAGCTGGTGATGGCATTCCTGCCTGTGTGTGCTCATATTTAAATATAAAAAGTAACAATGGCAAACAGTGTCATTCTGCCAATACATGGACTTCATTTTCGTTGATTTCTGAAGCAGTGCTTGCTGAATCCATAGCTAATAAGGGATGTCAGCCTTCATACAGGACCAGTGTGGATGCAGAGCTGTTGAATCCAAGTTAAAAGCCCTAATCAAAACAAGTGTGAATGGAGGGTGAAGTCTGAAAATGAAGGGGATGTGTGGACTACACTGGTGCTGAAGCCATTACAATGGAAATTCTTAAAGTGTGATCATCAGCATCCAAGCCAGGAGCCATCATGAATCCATGAAGAGGTTGCTTGAACAATAATAACTTAAGAGGTCCATCTATAAAGTTCAGCAGACTTGGGCCAGTTCAGGACACGGAGTGTGGGTTGCTGTAAAACATTATTTCATGGATCCCTGGGAAACTGCTAAGGTAAGGGCAAAGAGGAATAGCAGAGGGTGGTCCTGCAGATGATAGCAGATGATCCTGCAGTCGGAAGCAGTGTCCGGGTGGAAATCGCTAAAAATGTCTGGGAAAATCCAGGTGTATGGCAATCCATGTCAGCTCAACAACCTTTCTGTCCAGATTTTCACTATTTGAAATATGGCAACTCTAACATTGGATGTGTTAATGCTGCTGCTGCTGCTGCTCTGATCTCTAAAGAAATATGCATGCTCTACTGTGAAATCTGAGAAGAAATATATGCAGAAGAGAACAGATAATGTTATACACTGTATGACTTTTAAAGAAGCTGAATAGAAGCTTGGCAAGTCATCTACAAGTGATGGGATTTTTAAGAGCTTAAAGATAAGTACTCTTAAAGTGTCAAAATAGTGCATTCAACAGTAGGAGCTTGATGCATGTCATTTATCCTCTGCTAGGCTTATTCCTGGTTATTCCTCCTCCGTTCTTCCATACTGTTTTTGTACACAAACTGCCCTGTCAACTCCTACATTTGGAAGCAGCAGAAAGCAGTAATGTTAGCACCTGCCTGAAGCTTTAATCACTCTTTGGGCTCTCAAATCTCAGACCCAGCCAATGGCTAGGAATGATGGGAGGTGTCGTGTGAAACAGTCCCATGCAAGCTTATGCTGTTATTCGCAATGTATTGCATAATCCATACAGTGTTCTGACAGCAGAAGCATTATTGAAACCCATGTTGTTTATCCAGCCTTTCAAGTAAAGGTAAAGGTAAAGGGACCCCTGACCATTAGGTCCAGTCGCGGATGACTCTGGGGTTGCGGCGCTCATCTCGCTTTACTGGTCAAGGGAGCCGGTGTACAGCTTCTGGGTCATGTGGCCAGCATGACTAAGCCGTTTCTGGCGAACCAGAGCAGTGCACAGAAACACTGTTTACCTTCCCACCGGAGCAGTACCTATTTATCTACTTGCACTTTGACATGCTTTTGAACTGCTAGGTGGACAGGAGCAGGGACTGAGCAACAGGAGCTAACCCCGTCACGGGGATTCGAACCGCTGACATTCTGATCAGCAAGCCCTAGGCTCAGTGGTTTATTTCCACATAAATTGCGCAAACATACTTCTGTCAGTCTGACTTTTATAAAGCACTTCTGTCGAGTCCCCTAAAAATATTTCTCAATCAACACAGGTGACCAGGCAAAGGACTGTTTTCAAGCCTAGGCAACCTTCTACCAATTCCGTGAAGGCCCCAAACATTTTTACATTTTGACTGTTTAATATGACAGTCCTATACTTTTGCACACAGAAGTAAGCTCCACTGAGTTTTGTAAGATTTACTGAGGTGTGTATAGACTACAATCCTAAACCCTCTTGTTTGATATTTAGGCCGTGTACACATAGCAGGTGACCAGGCAAAGGACTGTTTTCAAGCCTAGGCAACCTTCTACCAATTCCGTGAAGGCCCCAAACATTTTTACATTTTGACTGTTTAATATGACAGTCCTATACTTTTGCACACAGAAGTAAGCTCCACTGAGTTTTGTAAGATTTACTGAGGTGTGTATAGACTGCAATCCTAAACCCTCTTGTTTGATATTTAGGCCGTGTACACATAGCAGTTTAAAGTGGACTCAATACATGCCACATGTGCCTGTTTTCTGCATCATCCATGTGACATTGTCTTCATTCAGGCAGAGGAAGTGTGCCTTGTTTTGCTGCCTGAGGTAAAATGGGAACATGCTGCCCTACCCCACTGCCGAAGCTTCCCTTACCTGGGTTGCAGAGCAGTAGACCCCACAAAGCAGTAGAAACATTGGCAGGTTCCAGTCAAATCTTGTGAGATCTCACCAGGAACTGGTGCTGCTGCCAGCATGACTTCTCTGCCGGTGGCACCCACACAGCACTGCCTCTTGGGCTTGCACCACCCAAGGCAGCTTCCTCACCCAGCCTCATGAGTGGGCCAGCCCTGCATTTAAGTGACAGCCTGACCTCCCCCTCCTTTCATTTGAATTTTCCTCATCTGCAGATAATACAGTAAGGAAAATAAAATCCAGCACAAAATTGCATGCTAATAAACTGGGCATTGTGTGGGCAGGTTGTTTTTCCTACACATGGGTGCCATCTATCACTGTGCCCTGACTTCTATTGGAAATATGCTCATTGCTAAACTGCTGGTGGGCCAGTAGTGAAACACATGTGTTGTTGTTGTTGTTGTTGTTGTTTAAAACCCCCCTGCTGTTTTTTATATCAGAAAACTTGTGTCTCAAAAATAATTTTAAAATGGTCCCATGCTCAGGTAGACAAATCCCTGCATGCATGCTCACAATGGACTTTGGGTTTCTGATGTGCAGGGAGGGGGTGGGGAGATGCTAACTGAGGTGAGGGGACAGAAATGCAGTGCAAATATGTCTCATCAAGCACTGCTTCTTAGTGTGGACGGGAAATGTTGAGACAGAGTTCAGTTGAAAGTGATCATGTGTGGACAAACATGCACAAAAACGCACATGGGATTATCAGGTCTGTGTGACCCACATGTACATTAACACTCTTCTTTGCACCCCATTCATCCTGCAAATTGGTAGAGGGTCATCAACATGTAAACCATCCCAGTTGTGCCATCCAGTACAAGCCTTCTTGCCAAAGCAACCTTGGCCTCTGTCCCAGTGCCAGATCACATCAAAAGTTTCCTCTACATGAGGAAAAGGATGAAGGAGCTGGGTGAGATGGCAGTCAGTCCTTTTACAGCAGGGGATGGCAACGTGTGGCCCATGGGCTGGATGCAGCCTACAAAGGCCATTTTACCGGCCCACGAGCTGCCCCTGAACTGAGCCACCCGCTCAGCGAGTCCCCCGCGCACTGCGCTAAACCGCTGCAGTGCAGTGCGGGGACTTGTCGAGCGGTGCTGGAAATCACGTCTGCACATGCACAGATACCAAAAATCGCGTCTGCGCATGTCCAGACACTGAAAATCACTTCTGTGCAGGCACGATTTTCGGCATCTGGGCATGTGCAGAAGCAATTTACGGCACCTCTGACATGCGCAGCCGTGATTTCTGGCGTTGCGCTACGCCAGTCCAGCCCACGGACGATCTCCATGGGAGTGATCCAGCCCGTGGCCAGTAAACCTTGCCGATGCCTGTTTTAAAGGGAGCCTCTACTCTGACCATCTATGAGATCTGATTGGACTACATGGCATGTAAGCCCCTCCCTCAAGATCTTGCAATGAGATCATCTTTCCTTTTAGCCATGGTGACCATGGTACCCCCCACCTGCAAATCAGCTGAAGGCTTTGATGAGTTCACCATGCTGTAACACTGTAGCATGTACACAGTCCTAATCTTACTGCCATCAGTGGGGCTTGCTTCTGAGTAGACAAATGCAAGATTAACCTGTTAATGATCTATTTGGGCTCCAAATAGATCTAGTTGGAACAGCAGCCCTCCCTAAAGCGTGGACACTGGAATTGGTTTCCTTCTTCCAGTCAAGTAACTTACTCTTTTTCAGTTTTAATGCCAAACTGGAATCTTGCCATGACAATAAACAGTAATTCTCCCTCCCTCAAAAAGTTTGCTTTTGCAATTATAGAACATAATCAAATCAAAAGTATAAGCTGGATCTGATTTGCGGTTTTCACAAAATATAATAGCTTTTTTTAAAGTTCCTGCTTTTCACTTGTCCCAAGATTAGTAAATCCGCTCATTTCTTGGATACGAGCCCCGTCACGGTCTAATAAAAGAAGCTAAATCACAGTAGGGACAAAGGTCTCTACTGTAGATTACAGAAAAATAAGATTTAGAGTCATATGCTATACAGAGAGCGCCGAAAAGCTTTCATGAATGGAGCAAAATACAGCACCTCTGCGACGGAGTGGAGCAAACGGCAGACATCTTTGAACTTAGGCCTCATAGAAGCTGTCAGGAAAGCAAAGGGAGACGGAGAAGCAATCTAGGAGGCAGGGTACCACTTGCTTTAATTAGTGGTTTATGAAACGCTGCATTCCCAAGTTTTAGCTTGAGCCTGTTTGTGTTCTCTTTCCCTCTCGAAAACGAGATGCTATATACAACACTAGAATGACAACATGACACCATTTCCATTTTAGGCACCCTGGGGCTGCCTGTGGTTAGATATGCAATTTTGACGGAAAGGAAAGGAAACGAAACGAAAAGAGAGGAAAGAGGTGAGCAGAGGAGAGTCAGTGAAAGTGGCGGGTGCCTCCCAAATATTCCTTGTGGCCGTCAGAATTTTTGAGGCTACTGTTTCCAATCCTCCCCACCCCCACCCCCATTCTCCATCGGCCCCCTTTGTATTAACTCGTTCTGCAACAAAAACTGGCTTGTCTCAAAGCAGCAATCAGATAAGTGATGAATGAAATAAGACACCAGCCTTTCACTCTTTAAAAAAAACAACAAAAAACAGAGAGAGAGGAGAGAAATATTCAAACTGGACTTCTGCAGAAACTGAAACCCCAGGTAGCCCTTGACTTGTCTTCTCAGGTTTACTTCATGATACACTGGAGATTGCCACTTTTTAATTATTCAGCCAAAACAAAGCACCAGCATTAATAACATGCCAAAAGAAAAAACAGCTAGCAATGAAAACGACACTTTAAAAAAGAGAGAGACTGAAATAAGCACCTAATAATAATAATAATAATAATAATAATAATAATAATAATAATAATTTCCTTACAGAAGCTGGAACTTGCAACAAGATTTAAGCTGCAAGCACATGCAGATTCAGATCCCCACTCAGCTATGAAATACACTGGGTAATTGGGCACCCATCATTCGACTGAACCTACCTTTGGGGAAGGTGGTCGAGCATTTACCTTGCATGCAAAATCTCCCCGGTTCAGTCTCTAGGTGGGGCTGGGGTAAGATGTCTGTCAGAAACCCTGGAGATCTGCTCCAGTCAGTGTTGACAATACTGAGCTAGATGGTGCAGGGTGAGTCCTTTAAAAGAGGCCCTGTGGATACAGCGTACACATGTTCCACGTAGCCTCTTTGAAAAGACTCACCCTGTATAAGAGTGGTGTAAGTGATATAGGAGTGCTTTAAATGTATGATGTGGGTGGGATAAGGCAGCATGGTATAAGATGTTAGTATCAGTATAAGGCAGCTTCCTAAATTACCAGTCTCTCTGGAAAGTGGAAACCCTTTGGAGACTGAGGGTGGCACAGTGGCTAGAAGGTCAGACTAGGACCTGGGAGGCCAAGGTTCAAATCACCACTCAGCTATGAAGACCACTGTAGCCTAACCTACCTCACAGGGTTGTTTTGAGGGTAAAATGAGGGAAGGGGAGAACCATGTACACCACCTTGAGTGTGGCAAGATGATGTGATGTAATTGAGATTGAATGGGCTAAATAAAAAAATAAAGGACCCAGGTTATATTCCTCGCATCCTCCCCTTAGGCTGCATGAGATTTCTATCTGGAATCCAAGAGAACCATGACCAGTCAATATATGCAATATTGAACTAGATCAGTGTTTCCCAACCTTGTGCCTCCAGATGTTTTTGGCCTACAACTCCCATCATCCCTGACCACTGGTCTTGCTAGCTAGGGATGATGGGAGTTGTAGGCCAAAAACATCTGGAGGCACAAGGTTGGGAAACACTGAACTAGATGGAACAATGGTATTCCAGAATTATTATTGTGAAATTAAATGTGTGTGTGGGGGTGTACAGTGCATACCATGTAGCCTTCTGGAGGAGAGGGTGGCTATAAATGTGTGTGTGTGTGTGTGTGTGTGTGTGTGTGTGTATACACACACATACACATAATACTGGTATATATGCCCCCTTCTCTAGAATTACCTTCCATTGAACACAATCAGGCTGATTTTAACATCAACACATATAGGGCTGAGTTTTTAAATCCCAAATGCCTTAGAGAAGAAACAACAAAAGTTCAGAGGGAACTTCTCCAATTTGCTTGATCTGGATTTCCCTCTCTGGAACCACAGGAAACAACTGTGACAAGAAGGAGGTTCACAGATATATTCTAAAGGTAAAGGTAAAGGTACCCCTCACAATTAGGTCCAGTTACGAATGACTCTGGGGTTGCGGCGCTCATCTTTCTTTACTGGCCGAGGGAGCCAGCGTTTGTCTGCTTCCGCAGACAGTTTTTCTGGGTCATGTGGCCAGCATGACTAAGCCGCTTCTGGCGAAACCAAAGCAGCGCATGGAAACACCGTTTCTAAAGGTAGCCAGAATGAATTACCAAAACTTTCTATGAAAGCTACAGAAATTAAAGAAGAAAATTCAAAATTCATAGCATGATGCACTCACCTATGCTGTGTACTCTTAGATCCAAGCAGCAGCACACAAAAATCTATTTGATGAAGAGAAGCATTATCATTTGCTCACTCAGAAGGGAATGCTTGAGGAGAAATTTCACTTCTTAACTGTAATTCATGTGACCAGTTTTAGGAAGGCAGCTGTGCACAAATGTCAGATTATTTCTTTTTTAAAATGTCATGGGGAACCTGTGACTCTCCAGATGTTGGTGGAGTCCACTTCCCATCAGAACCAGCCAGCATCACCAGTCATCAGGGATGATGGCCTCTGAGGTCCAACAACATCTGCCACAAGTTAGCTGCAGCTGCTTTAAACTGGCTGTCACACTGAACTGTGTGTGAAGGAGTCTTGGGAGATTGCAGATTGCAGCTCCGGAGGGAATATTTAAACCTCCTGTCCTTGTGGTGCCTTATCTGGATTGGCTCCCCACAATTACTTTTGAGTAAGAAAAAAGGTGCATCCTAGCTTAAATATAGGGATGAGAGAATCTGTCCATTTCAATTTGTCTCAGTGTCTTTATCTTAAGTCCAGTTCTCCACATTTCCACTTCTGTTTGCTTCTTCTTTTTTTAAGTCCTCGTGAAAATTCATCTGTTCTTGGGTGCAAGTTTCTCCTAATGTTTGTATGCAATTTTGCCCAATGTACAGATTACGTTCCTGAATATAACATTTTTTCTATGTTAGTTTTACTAATATTTCCATTTTTATGTACACTTTAGTATATGCATTTTTGTACACATTACTTGTCTAGAGAACAACATTGCAAAATTCAGAAACATGTGAATTTCAAAGGATGGCAGTGTTTGAGTTCATGCATTGCTTTGGAAGGTGCAGTTTAGGTAGAGATGCCTTTTAATGCTACCTGAAAATAATTCCTTCCCCATCCCTGCTTGGACATAATATGTACCTTGACTGTAGGAGTGTTTTAATGGGACAATGTCTCTGCTTAATAACATACTTTTCAGAAGATCCACCAGCGTTTTCTCCTCTCACTAGTAATCAAATATGTCAATGGTCAGAGTATTGGACCCCCATTTTAAATCCAATTTCAAGTGCAGAGATTAATTTGGACAAGCAATGGGCTTGGGTGATGGACTTTGACAAGTCTCAGCTGTGCAAGATCTTCCAAATTCCATGGAGCGAGTGGAGTAGACTTTTTCCATGGAATTATTTTGAGTGAGTTCATCCATCTATAATATCAAACAACTTTGTTTCTTATCAGGTAAATTCCAAAGAGTGACAGGGAGAATTTGTAGCAAGTTACTTTTCTAGTGCTTCAGAAGATATTCTTTCATCAAAAAGTTTGGGGACTGCGACTGTGCTTTAAAGTGATACTAGATGATTATGAAATTCCTTTCAGATTAGAATGATGGACTAGTCCAGAGTTTTAAACCTGCTTTGTCCTTGGCTATCTCTCCATGTGTAAAAGGCTCTGTCATCTATAAAGGACTGTCTAATGGAATTTATCCATATTATGGGATGGGAGGTTTTTTAGAGTTTTAAGGTATTGTAAGTAGATAATAAAACCTTAGGGGGTTCTGTGTAATCTAAGAGTCGCTGTTCTTTCCTGCACCTCAAAGGACTGCCTCCCACCCCCCTTGTTCCCTCTCAAACATGATACCTGGATATGAAAATGGATAAAATGTATGAAAACCTAAAGCTGTTTCAGTGCTTTTATCCTAAAAAATGAATCTAATAGGTAGCAACTTGCTTTCAAAGAGTCCCAGTTTTGTACCAGGTTTTTAGATGAGCCAGGTGGAAAAAGCCTTAGCCCACTGGTAGGTGCAAAGCCATAGAGCGGGTATGTAAGTGGATATAGAAAGATATAGCTGATGATACCCCACCCCTCATTTACTATTATTTTGCAAATTTGGAAAGCTGGCATCCAGAACATATGTGTCTGTTTGTGAATGCATGTATGTGAAGGGGATGTGTGTAAAATAGAACACTCTCGCAGATCGTTATTCTTTTGCTAATTTAATTTAAATTAATTAATTAGATTCATAATTATTGACTCATTAATTTAATTCCATTCATAACTATTGACTCCATGAAGAAAGAAAGAAAGAAAGAAAGAAAGAAAGAAAGAAAGAAAGAAAGAAAGAAAGAAAGGTTTAAAGCATTTTTCCTCTCTCCCTTATTGATACATTTTTGTACCTATTTTGGAATTAGTGAGTGGGGCATCTATGCCTTTTTGCATTAGGATGCACGGGAACCCAACCAATCGCTGTGGAAAAGGCCGCTGTTTCCATATAAAATAAATACATGTTTCACCTTGTTCCCCAGGGCTCCAAATTGCCAAGCATGTGATGTGCTGTCATAACTTATGCGTGACTGGCTGGTTACAGTGTCTGCTGATCTATATGGAGAGGTGAGAATTTGTCACTGTGCATAAGCAGAGAGATCAGTCAGATACAGTGATAGATCTGTTCCTTGCCTGGGTTCATCTGCTGCTATATTAAGGAGCCTCAGCAGCTGCCAAATCGAATTCTGAACTTAGTTTCGTAGTTAAGAAAATGGATGGGGGAGGGGAAGGAAGCAATGCTATCCTGATGCAACAACTTTATGATGCAATAACCATAGAAGTAATGTCTTGTTATTGTGTCAAAATACTCTGAGCAGCCATCGTCTTCCAAGTCAGCCATGAGGGGCCCAGTGCCATTCCATCATCTTTCCCATTTCATGGCAGTGCGTGTATAAAAAGAGCACTTCAGAGCAAAACACCAGGACACAAATAGGCACACACTCTTCTTTTGATCTATTTAGCATGAAAGTGTCTGCTTCAGGCAGAAATAACCTTCTCATTCTCAGGCTCTGTGGTGTTCTGTAGGATCTACTGAATCCAACCCCTCCACCCTTGGGCTTCATATGTGTGAGTATCAGTATCGTATTTTGAAAGCATTGTATATATAACGTACTAGGCAATCTCTGCTTGGATACACAGACCTTATATCTGTAAGATATAAGGGGAACGGCGGTGGAATGTCTGCATTGCAGGCAAAGGCCCAGGTTCAATCACCGATATGCCTGTCTGAGAACCTAGAGAGTCACTGCTGGTCAGCATACATATTCCCCCAAGTGTCCCAATTTTCCAGGGACAGTTCCGGAATTTCAAGGGGACTGAAAATGGGGAAATCAATGAGGGTCAGTTGGGGGGGATGAGAACTCCTGGGGAGGGAGCAGTGGCAGAAACACTGACACTGAAGGGGCAGCATATCCTCCAACACTCCTCAGATGAAAATGTCCCTATTTTCATCTGAGAAACATTGGAGGGTATTAGTGTTGACAATACTGATCTAGACAGGCTAATGGTCTGACTTGATGGAAAGCAGTTCCTAAGAGGATTCAAACAGTAAGAACACACACAACAGAACATTACAGGTCAGCATTTAATGCCAACTTGAGATTGGTCTCTTTCCAATTGATCAAGTTAATGTGGTTTGTCAACATACAGGGTGACCTAAGCAGTTTCTGTGCCAAAACTGGGCCTAAACCCCAACTGAAATGGATCTAGAAAATCAGTTTCCTCCAAGAACTCCTGAATCTGGGCCACTACCACCTTCTCAAGAACCTTGCCCAAGAAGGGGAGTTTGGCAACAGGCCTGTAGTTAGATTTTCTGAATCCAGGAAGGGTTTCCTGAGGGGTGGTATTACCAATGCCTCCTTCAAGCAGGCAGAGACTACCCCATCTCACAAGAAGGCATTAATCATCTCCCTGGCCCAGCCTGATGTCCCCTCCCTGATAGTTTTTTATCATCCAAGAGGGCAAGGGTCTAAAACACACATGGTTGCCCTGATTCATACAATCACCTTGAGCCTTACTAACTGAAACTCATTCAACAGAACAGGACTAGGCAGTGTTCTGGACACCCCTTGAGATTCATTTACTGTAACAGCGGAGTCAAAATCAGCTGCATATATGTACCTGAATATTTCATGGTGGCACAACACAGCAGAAAAATAAGTAAGTTCAATTTGTGTTGTGAAAGGCACATACAAAAACCGTTGTTCATTTCATTGACAGTGTCTCCGTGCAATCTGTCTAGCGCATGGATTGGCTTGACCGTATGCACAACCTCCACCTTGTCACTGCTAATATGATACTCCACAAGGATGCCCTTGTGGAGCTGCCACCAAGCATATACTTCTTCTTTTGGCAATCTCTTCAGAAGATTTGAGTGGGCTGCAAGTACTCAATGATTCACAGGGGCAGTAATGTAAGCTATTCACCTCTCTGTTATCATTTCCAGAACACAAGAAGCTGCCTTGTGTCAGACCACTGGTCCCTCTCGCTCAATACTGTCAACACTTATTGGCAGCAGCTCTCCCTGGTTTCAGGCAGGAGGCATTTCCAGCCACACCTGGAGCTTTCTGCGTGCAAAGCAGGTGCTCTGCCCCTCAGACACAATCCTTCTCCTAAATTTGTTGTACTTGTTTTCATACAATTCTGATCAAATCTTATTTCCCAGATGGCTTAAGTGTCCTGCTGTTGTTCAGTGTGGTCAAACAGAAAGCTGTTTTCTTTATAGTACAAACTGTTCATGCATATGTAGCGCTAAGAAGGATTTGCTCCATTCAGCAGGAACAAACAGGTCTGAGTAACAAGTAAGGGGAACACTGTTGGGAATGAAGAGAAAAAGCTGATTAAGTGAAGATATTGTCACAGTTCCTCTGCTGAAAGAAACTTGTTCATGGTGTTTTACCAATACTTTCAAAATGCTGGTAAACTACCAGCATTTTTTTATTTCAGCACCATAACTTTATGTGTTTTGCTTTCTAGAAAGTACATCATGGAGCATAACTGTCAAAATTATCATCACAAAATTAATGCTTAATATATTTTTAAAATTTTATAACATGTCTCAGTGAACCTAGAAGCCAGGTAAGATGACTGACTCACATCACTTCCGGAGGTGGCGCGAACGGTAATGGCTGCCCTTTCCTAACCGGGAGAGGGAAGCTCCGCTGGAAAAGGGTCGTCCGCTACGGCGAAGCGGAGACCCATTTTGGAAAACCGCAGGCAGCGGAAGCCTGCGGTCTCGGGACCCGGCGGGCGCCAGGAGCAACCCCCGAAACGTTGAGGGAACCCCGTAAGGGGCTCCGGATCGCAGAGGGGGCAGCGGCGCTGTGGGTCTATGCGCATTCAGCGGAGCGAAGCCGCGCTGCTGTTGCCGATGAGCGCCGACCTTTCTTCCTGCAACACAAGATTCTAAAACGCAACAACCCGTGAGTAACTGAGGACTTTATTAAATTTTGGGACTAAAAATACTGAAAACAAGCTGAAAGCGGAGTGACGAGGAAAAGGAAGTCCGTCTTCCGCAGCCATTGACTTTTAAAGCAAAGAGCAGGAGGAGTGGAGGCACAGAGAGAACTTTTGACAGCTCAGATTGAGCACCCGCAGAAATTACTTTCAATCCCCTTAAAGACTGTAAGCAACTGATTTTTGGACTATTAGCAGGACTTATATATCCTCTTCTTTGTGGATTACAACTTTACTTAAGAAGCCCAGGTGTCAGAACTGCCTGAGCAGTAGAACTGTCAGACTGCAAATTTGGATATATTGTATTTAAACTTTGAGACAGTCTGAGGGAGTTCAGAATGGTTACGTTCTTGCACTATGGAACTCCAGTAAGCACAACTTGAAATATTGTGGCAAACTTAAAACCAACTCTGCTAAAACTACTTTTGTGAAGATCCCTAAGTATTGGTTCAGATTTTGTATGATTGGAATGGACTCTTCTTCTTAGGACATTTTATGCTCCCCCTAGAGGATTGAGGATTTATAACAAAAACATTGTTTTACTTTCTATTTCCCGGCCCTCTGTTTGACTGCTACCACCTGGGCCGTAGCTTTCTCATGGGAACAACTCAGCTTGACCTTGACTGCTAGATAACTTTGGAATGAGTGGCGCAAAAAGAAAGGGATTAAGAACTAGACAAACAACTCTGACAACCTTAACTGCAGCCTCACAAACACGCAGATCATCTGTGCCTACTCTGCCCTCGGAGGAAATAGCTACCTCCCTGTCACAGGCAGGGGAGGGAGAAACTGAGGAATTACAACCAGAAGAGATGGCCTCAGGAGGATCTGGTTCTGTATTAGAGAGAATTCTTGAGAAATTGGAGTCTTTGGACAGGAAAGTTGACCAACAAACTGCGAAAATTGACCTTAATACAGAAACTTTAAACAAATTATCTGGGCAAGTTGCACAGAATGCACAAGCAATCGGACAACTGAAGGAGGCTGCAGGTGAAAATCAGAAACTGGCCGAAGAGACCAGCCAAAGAGTGGGAGAGTTGGAAAAAGAAGTAAGGCCGCTCAGCAAGCAGGTTGGGGAACACCAGACCTACCTCTCTATGTTGGAACTTCGGAACAGGGAGACTAACTTAAGGATAAGATCGATACCAGAAGTGGAAGAAGGCAATCTAGCTGAGTTTTTGACCAAAGAATTCTCCAAGTTCTGGGGTCTAGAGGAGGAAGACTTTAAAATTGTGTCAGCCTTCAGACTTGGAAGACTCATAAAGAGAGAGAAGCCCAGAGACTGTTTGATTACGTTGAGATCAAAGGAGGAAAGGGACAAGATTTTGGGCCTGCACTACGGAAGATCCCTGAACATTTCGGACAAAAGAATTGAGATTTTTAAGGACATTCCTAAACAGCTGTTGGACCTCAGATCTGAATATTTGGACTTAGTAAAACTGCTGAGAAGCAACTCAATCATCTTTAGGTGGGACTTCCCCCAAGGATTATCCTTTACCTTTAGAGGGAAGAAGATTAAAATTAGAACTTTGGAAGATAGGGATAAGTTTTTGACTGCCTACGGAGAGGACCTTCATAAAGGACTTGAACTACCCTCAGGGCCTGAACCACCACAGGTACCTGTACCACAGAACCCTGAAGACTCACAGAACAAAACACCATCCCAAGGAAATTAAACAGATCTATCCAGGATGTCTCTGCAACTTTTAAGCTGGAACATAAATGGCTGTAACAGCCCGGAAAAAAGGAAGAAAATCTTTCACATATTAAAAAAGGAGCAACTAGACATTACTTGTCTACAAGAAACACATGTGACTAGGCTCCACAGAAAAATATTGGTAAATAAAAGGTTAGGCCAAGAATTTATATCTTCGGATTCAGTTAAGAAGAGAGGAGTGGTGATATATGCAAAGGAGAGCCTCTCACCAAAATTTCTATTTAAAGATGAACATGGAAGAATTTTGGCAATTGAAATACAGCACCAAGGAGAGAAAATTTTGATATTAGGAATCTACGCTCCAAATGAAGGGAAATCAGAATTCTACAAGAAGTTGCATGAGATTATGCTGGACTATCTGGACTATGATAACATCATCATGATGGGAGATATGAATGGGATCGTTTCAACGAACATGGATAGGTCACAAAGCCAAAAGGTTACTAAAGATGGCAGACTACCAAAGACCTTTTTCGAAATGACAGACAACATGGACTGGATTGATATATGGAGGACAAAGAACCCCTTGGGGAAAGAAGGAACATTTTTCTCCGAAGCCCAACTGACTTGGACAAGAATTGACCAAATATGGATTTCTAGAGGTCTGGCTCCTAAGGTTAGGAAAGTGGAAATCTGCCCAAAGACCTGCTCCGATCATAACGCGTTGAAAATGGACATGACACTATTACCAACCGGCTCCTTTAGATGGAAGATGAATGACAACTTGTTTAGAGATCAGGAGATTATTAAGAAGGCCAAAAAAACAATAAAGGACTACTTTGAGATAAATTTGAACACTGCAGTGGAAAAAAGAACAATCTGGGACGCAAGCAAAGCTGTGATGAGAGGGTTCTTGATACAACAGAACGCCATAAAGAAAAGACTACAAAATGAGAAAAAGGATAAGATTTTGGGGAAAATTAAAGAGTTAGAGAAGAAACTTAGAGTAAACCCGAAGTCACAGCCGATATTGAGAGAAATTAAACTTCATCAGGCACAATATTCCAAACTGATAAATCAGGAAATAGAATGGAAGATTAAATTAATGAAACAAAAAACATTTGAATCGGCTAATAAATGTGGGAAACTGCTGGCTTGGCAGTTGAAGAAGAGACAAAAGTTGAACATAGTAACAAATTTGGAAATAGAAGGAAGATATATTCAGAACCCGGTGGAAATTAGAAAATGTTTCCAGAAATATTTTAAGAAATTATACACTCAAGGGCCACAAAATGAGGAAGAGATTGCAAAATTTTTGGAGAAAAATGGACTTAAAAAACTATCACAAGAAAATAGATCACTCCTGAATAGTAAAATAACACGATTAGAGATAGAACATGCCATTCAGAATATGAAGCTGGGCAAGTCTCCAGGGCCAGATGGCTTGACCTCCAAGTACTATAAGACATTAAGTGACTATTTGATTCAACCACTGATGGAGGTCAGCAATGAAATTATGGAGGGAAAGAAGGCGCCTGAATCGTGGAAGGAAGCTTTCATCACATTGATACCAAAATCAGAAACTGAAAAGACACAACTTAAGAACTACCGTCCCATTTCCCTTTTAAATGTGGATTATAAAATATTTGCTGACGTTTTGGCAGGAAGACTCAAAAGAGTTTTAAATGAGATAATTCATAAAGACCAGGCAGGCTTTCTCCCAGGAAGACACTTGTTTGCTAATACAAGGAACATTATTGACATTTTGGAACTTTTGCAAACAAATATTAACACTAAAGCAGTTTTAATTTTTATAGACGCGGAGAAGGCCTTCGATAACATCTCTTGGAAATTTATGAAGGGGAATTTAAAAGAAATGGGAGTGGGGCGGGGTTTTGAAAATGGGATTGATGCGATTTACTCAGAACAAAAGGCAAAACTGATAGTTAACAATGTGGTTACAGAAGAGTTTAAGATTGAAAAAGGGACACGACAAGGCTGCCCGATTTCCCCCTTGCTGTTTATTTCTGTCCTGGAGGTGCTCTTGAACTTGATTAGAGGGGACCGGTTGGTGCAAGGGATTCAGATCGGAGCGAAACAATATAAACTTAAAGCCTTTGCAGATGACCTTGTTTTGACATTGCAAGAGCCAGAATCTAGCACAAAAAGAGTGTTACAATTGATTCAGGACTTTGGTCGGGTAGCGGGCTTCAAACTAAATAAACAGAAAACTAAGGTGTTGGGAAAAAACTTGACAGAGGCAGAGTCAGAACGGTTTCAGAGAGAAACAGAACTAACTGTGGTTAAAAAAGTAAAGTACCTAGGGGTAAACATAACAGCAAAAAATCTGAGTCTATTTAAGGACAATTATGAAAAATGTTGGTCTGAAATTAAGAGAGACTTGGACAGTTGGTCAAAATTGAAGCTTTCTTTGCTAGGCCGAATTGCTGCTATTAAGATGAATGTATTGCCTAAGATGTTGTTTTTGTTTCAAACATTGCAAATTGTGGACAAGACGGAGTGTTTCAGGAAGTGGCAGAGAGATATTTCTAAATTTGTCTGGCAGGGCAAAAAGCCCAGAATTAAGTTTAAGATATTAACTGATGCGAAAGAAAGAGGGGGCTTTGCCCTGCCAGACTTAAGGTTGTACTATGAAGCCGCAGCTTTCTGCTGGCTAAAAGACTGGCTACTTCTAGAGGACACTGATGTTTTAGATCTGGAAGGTTTTAACAATGCATTTGGTTGGCATGCATACTTATGGTATGATAAAGTTAAGATCAATAAGGCCTTTAAGAATCATATTGTCAGGAAAGCAGTGTTTAATGTCTGGACAAAATACAAAGACCTATTGGAAAATAAAACTCCAAGATGGCTATCACCTCTGGAGGCCAAGGCCCGAAAAAGACCCAATATGGAGGCCAAATGGCCGAAATATTGGGAAATAATAGAGAAAGAGGGTAATAATTGGAAATTGCAGAGTTTGGAAAAAATGAAAGACAAAGTGCGAGACTGGTTACACTACGCTCAGATCCAAGAAATTTTTAAAAACGATAAAAAGTTAGGATTCCAGGTGGAGAAATCGAAGTTGGAAACAGAATTGTTAGAACCTAAGACCAAAGTACTCTCAAGAATGTATAACTTGCTGTTGAAATGGAATACACAAGATGAAATGGTTAAGTCGGCCATGATAAAGTGGGCACAGGATATTGGGCATAATATTATGTTTGAGGATTGGGAAAGGTTGTGGACCACGGGGATGAACTTCACGGCATGTAATGCTCTGAAGGAAAATGTAATGAAAATGATATATAGGTGGTACATGACCCCAGTTAAACTTGCCAAAATATGCCATGTGCCAGACAATAAATGTTGGAAATGTAAGGAAAATGAAGGAACATTCTTTCACCTCTGGTGGACCTGTCCCAGGGTGAAGGTCTTCTGGGAAATGATATATAATGAGCTGAAAAAGGTATTTAAGTATACCTTCCTTAAGAAACCAGAGGCCTTCCTCTTGGGCATTGTCGGCCAGATGGTGCCAAAGAAGGATCGAACATTCTTTTTGTACGCAACAGCAGCAGCAAGGATACTTATCGCTAAGAAGTGGAAAACTCAAGATCTACCCACGCTGGAAGAATGGCAGATGCAGCTGATGGACTATATGCAACTGGCTGAGATGACTGGCAGAATTCGAGACCTGGGAGAAGAGAGGGTTGAAGAAGATTGGAGGAAATTTAAGACTTATTTACAAAAATATTGTGATTTGGTGGAAAGTTAAGTAGGATGTTTGATCATAAATAATTGGCCACCACAAAATCGGATTGGAATGGGATGTAAAGTGAGATTAAGAGAAATAAATTTGCAGAGGACTATATTTAAATAAGCGGTTATAAAATTTGCAAACTAGATGATAAATTGCATGGAAAAAATTTATGATGATGAAAATGGCAGCGGGAGATGTGAGGAAGTCCAAAGAAGTTATGAAACTCTGTTGAGATAAAAGTAAGGTTGTTTATTGTCTTTGTACTCTATTCTGTAAAAACCCCTAATAAAATTTTTTTTTTAAAAAAAAGATGACTGACTCACTGCTGCCAACAAAACCACTGGTTGTAATCTGGTACTGGGCTGAAAATGTCTCCTGCATTTTTTGACCCATCGCCATCAATTAACAAGAAAAAGTAATTTCATTCAAAAACTATCAAAGAGGAAAGGGGGGAAACAATCAAGGAAATTGTTACTGGGTGGGATGTGCAGGTTTCATTACACTTACCTTACTTTCAAGATGACTGGAAGGTTTTGAGGATGTCCTTTCTTTCATGATACAAATCCTTCCTCTGGGGCTCTGCGTCTGCAGTCTTCCAAAGTGTCTGGGCTTTTTGAAATCCACGTGATGGCCTTACCCAGGCTTCCTTGTAACACAGTAAGCCAGGGAGCCTACCTACCATGTCCCTGACATCTTTTCATTGTTAATTTTTGTTACATTTAAGAAAAACCAATTTAAATGAAAAAAGATAACAACAAAATCAGCTAGCCTTCCAGTGCTTCAGTTAATGTCCAGGAAAAGACACCAGGGAGCAATTCCTCCCATGAGGCTTTTTCAGCTCAGGAAACAAAAGGAACCAGGGGTGCAGGGTGCAGACAGAGTTCTGTAGAAATGTTCACTAGAAAGAGAAAAACTAGGTTTTGCTAGGGGTGCTGGAGGAAAGAGACCATCAAGCAGATTTCCTTCTGCCCACCTGTTCATCTCCCATCATGCCATGGACCCTTGCTATGAGTGATTTTTATCTTAGATCTGTACAACAAAACATCCACACGTTATACGAAGATAGATACGTAAGATGCTCTACAGTGTACATTACTTACATACTCATTTTTGTATAACTGGTGCTGTCTCAGTAGTTGCCTTATTGCTTTTTTTAAAAGTGCTGTTTGTTGACTTTGTGCAAGTTTTTCACTGCTGGAGGCAGCCAACATGCACTAAGGCTAGGATCTTAACCATTTCCACTCAAAAGTAAGACCCACTGCATTCAATGGGACCAATGGGGTTAGACTGCAGTGTTTAAAACCAATGGAATGCACTATTTATTGTTCTTTTCACATGGAAAGATGTGAACTGTTTTGCTACTGTAGATTTCATCTTCATCCCTCAGTGAGTTAAAGTTTGAGCCTCTTTGCCAAGGTGAGAAAAGCCATCCCATCCATCTATCCCCTTTGTTTAAAAAGTGTCCTTGTCCCATTTCCATTCTTTATTAAAGTTCCTTTTTACATGGTAGGAGAAAGAACTTAAAGTGCTCAAACATAAAACAAACATTTCAAACAATTTAGCTTGAGCATTATGTTTCAACAGGCACACATGAACAACCATTTTCTGACTAAAATATGTATTTATGAAATAAAATGTTGCAATTAAAAAGAACTGGGTGAGGAGTAATTCATACAATCTAGATACAGAAAGAGCAAAATATCAACAGGATGTTAAACCTTTCCTCTGTGATGCCTGAGTGATAGGAAAAAGATAGAACACCATGTTTATATTGGTCTATGGGTCACTGGATTCAATGGGTATACTGGATTCAATAGGGACATGGGTGGTGCTGTGGTCTAAACCACCTAGCCTCTTGGGCTTGCCGATCGGAAGGTCGGTGGTTCAAATCCCCACAACAGGGTGAGCTCCCCTTGCTCTGTCCCAGCTCCTGCCAACCCAGCAGTTTGAAAGCATACCAGTGCAAGTAGATAAATAGGTAAACGTAAAGGTAAATTGTGTTTCCGTGCACTTTGGCTTCTGTCACAGTGTTCCATTGTGCCAGAAGCAGTTTAGTCATGCTGGCCACATGACCCAGAAAGCTGTCTGTGGACAAACGCTGGCTCCCTTGTCCTGAAAGTGAGATGAGCACCACACCCCATAGTCACCTTTGACTGGACTTAAACATCCAGGGGTAGTTTACCTTTACCTTTTACTGGATTCAATGGGTATATTCAATGGCTGAATTGAAGTCATAGATAGCTTTGTGATGGACCATTAGTTACCTTATTAACTCTGTCTTTAAGATGCTACAAGACTGTTAGTTGTCTTTGCAGCAGAAGTCTAACAGGGCCCTCTCCCTGGAAATTCATTACCTTCGAAAAGTAGTGCCAATGAAAGGTACTTTATCTGTAAATATCTACTGGTGGTTGAGATATTGTGCTCTATGATATACATAAAAGTAAAAATTCTTACATTTCCACATCAGTGGCCAATGAAATGGAAGAAAGACTTGGACAAAATAAACCAATTGCAGCTGAATGACAAATACAAAATGAAAGTGAGAATTAATTTTTAGAATTGATTGAGGCACATTTATACATCCCTAGATTCTACTGACTTTGCTCAAAGTCTCCTTCCCAGAGCCATGGTCATCAAACTAATTGAGTGCTAGGACTAGTCATGGGTGCTGGATGGAGATAAGAGGGAGCCATTGATCCTTACTCCACTCCCTTCATGCAACTGAGCAGCAGGTGGATCATGTCCCTGATTTTATCTGCTGCAGCAGTAGAGGAAGAGGCAAACCCATGCTAAAGAGACTTTTGCTTTATTGACACACAACTGTCATCACTAAGAAAGAAAAAGAACCTTAGCCTCCTAGTTCTTTAAAAAGAAATCAAACCACACAACGGACTTAACTAAAGCAAAATGCTCTTTGGTCTCCTGCTGTATTCTACAAAAGAATCTTGGAAATATGACTGCTTGCTGCCATGGTGTTTGAATAGGGTTTCTCCTGCTTGCAAACCTTTAGCTAATAATGAAAAAAAATCAATATACTCTCCCAACTCGTTATAATGTCTTCATTTTACATTGCCAAGAGTTTAATAATGCACAGTAGGTATTAAGGACAGACTAAGCACATCTTGTTTATGTCCTTCAGTCTTTTTACTTTAAACACACAAACACTGAATTACGTGCTTTCCTCTGATTTTGATGTACTGAAGCAGGGATGCCGAATCCTTGGGGACAAAGCATCCCATTTGTTTACCGGGGGGGGGTGTGTGTGTGTGACTCAGTGTTCGCCATGTCAGGTCAGAAGTGCTAGGAACACAGCAGTATCCCCAAGAAGCAGAGCACCAATGCATCTTTTGAGCCCTTGTGGCTCGGGAACTTATCCTCTTGCCAGCAGCTGCATCCTGCCCTTGCCCAACCTACCCACTCTGCATCTTCCCTTGGCTTTGTGGAGCCCTGCATGGGCCATGGGGTGAAGTGTGATGGGGGGGCTCCTTGAGGCCCAGTAGCTGACCTGCTTCCACTCTTGTGTAACGTTCCTTGGAGCTGACCCACTTCATTTCTTCTCAGCTATGCTGCCCCACCTTGCCTGAAAGAAGGAGGGAGGGGTGAAACACTCCTATCTGTGTCTGGAGAGGGAAAACAGTCCCTGGCCCACAGCAGCAGGAGGAAGAGCCACTGGCCATTAATGCCTTGCTGCTGCCACGTTCCTGGATCCTCAACCAGGCACAACATCTGGACATGATGTGACAAGCATGGTGGTGCCCCCCCATCTCATTCACAAGCTGGCATCTCTGTACTGAAGTTTTTGTTAAAAGGGAGAATTATTATTTTCTTATCTGAAGATTGCAAACATAATTTTCATGGTAAAACAATTTTCCATTTCCCTCTGATAGAATGGCAGCACTGTACTAAGCTCACTGAGTCACACGAAACAAAACAAAATTAAAAGGGAGGCAAATCCTGATTTTGCTATACAGTATGAGACCTACCAGACAAGCCAGTCTTGCTTTAAGGATGGGTGAGTTCCCCCTGGTTCACCTTGCAATTTGCTTGGTTTTTCCAGTCTTTCTCAAACATAATGGCTTTATTACAGTAATCCAAGAAAGTTTAGAAAGCTGAAGCTCAAGTGAGCTTCTGGACAGTCCTCCACATTCCTCCACTTTCCCAAGCAAACATGGCCTTGCAGGGTCAGAAGAGAAGATTGCCAAAGCAGACATACTGGATGTGCTCAGACTTACTCAGAAGCACCTGTTGTCCCTGGGATGCTTAGGAGATGTTGTTTCCAATGCCTCCCAGCCTGATTTAAATCAGCTTCCTCTGGAAAGTGCTACCATTCCCATGCATTCCAATGAAAATAGATGTCCAGAAGTATCCACAGGGGCAGTAAGGCCTTAAGGGTGGAGTCAGCAGGGTCTCTGGCACACTGCTGGTTCCCTCTCTTCGCATTATAAAGGGCGAGGGCTCTTCCTGAACCTCATTAAGGTTGCAAGTCAGATTGCAATAAACTTAATGGCCCCTGCCTGAAACCTGGGGAGCAGCTGCCAGTCAGCGTAGACAATACTGAGCTCAATGGTTCAATAGTCTGACTCTGTATAAGGCAGCTTCCTATGTTTGGGGGACAAACTACGGAATCCACTGTATTACTGCTTATCTTCAGGTGTGTCACTAATAGACTTTACAGTGCAGAGAGGCACCTTGCAGCTGCTTCTAAGGTCTACAATGAAACCAACCCCCCTAAAAAAAATTAGATACTATGTTGTAAAATTTAAAACTATTTATTTTTTCCAATGATCATCTTCTCCCCCCCCCCCCCGACCATCATATGTGCTTTCAGAACATATAATAAAATAAATTGAACAAAATAGATTTGGATGGACCTATTGCTAGTAATCAAATTAGCTGAAGGCAGAACCAAAGATGTGTAGTTCAGTTACATAATCATGTTGCAATACACCTGTGCTATCTATATTACGAAAAGCAATAATATTTAAGAATATGGCTTTTTATTTTACTTCATTTGGCTCTACTGCTGTGTTGATGTAGATGGCTGACCTTTTATTTGAACTTGGCTGGATAAACTGCATAATTCTATCAGTGTCTATAAATCTAGCTGCTTAGCAACAACAGCAACAATAGTTTTCAGCTGAGCAATATGATACAAACTATGGAACAAACTAGTTCTCTTGGTGTGGGTTTCTGTAGGAAGTCTATCAGATACTTTGTATTATTGAACAGAAGGAAATGGCAAAGGGACTCAGCTTGAATAAGCTGATTAAATAAACATAGATATTTATATTATTAGAAACCATTTGGTTCTGTTTAATTTTCCATATGGTGGCAGAAGATCAGAGTTTATACAGGTCTTTTAAAAAAATGAAAGCCACATCTGGATGAACAGACTATATATATTTTTATTTACACACACACTATATAAGAATATGGAAAAAATGTTTTAAATATTCAAATGTTTGTAATATCAGGAAGAATCAGATCCAGGTAGCTGATCCTCACAAAATAGGAACATTTAAACGAGGAAACTGAGAAATCTAATGGCTGAAACCCTTAGCATGTGTGTTTAATATGAGGAACAGTGTAAAAAGGGAAAAACAATCAAACACAAATTCATACACGCAATTGCTTACAAATATCATCATCACCATCTGAAGGATAGTTTACCTGGTTTTTTTAACTAATGAAAAACGTATTTCATAATAGTGCCAGCAGCACATTAAAGAATCACTCATGTGCTGTGACTGAGATCAGAATGACACAATGCACCGCAGCTACTTCCTTTCACAGCAATTTAATTGACTGATTCCCACTAAAAATTCTCCAAATGCACACAATAGCTTCATGTTGTGTTTTTAGAGTAGCGCTACTCAGGATCCGAGGGGAGCTTATGTAATGGGTACAACAGGGGATGGGTAATCAGGACAAAAACTGAGCAAACTCTGCTGGATACGATTCATGTGGGTTACACATGAAAAAGGCCTGTCGGGATCCATTTGTAGGGCTTGGCAGTGGGGAAAACACAGGCTTGTTCATTTGAAAGTGTGTTTTATTAAAAGCACGGTTCTCATCTAATTTGGAGGTATTTGTTTTTTAAAAAGAGGCAGGAATGGGGATGCCTTGATTTTATTCACACTAACATTCATGAGCAGTGTTTTGTTTTTTAAAAAAGACTTGTTTGTTTCTAAACAGTATGATATGATATATTTTAGAAAGTGACAAAATAGTTGTATCAAGGTGATAGGACCTCTTGACCACAGAACATACATAATGGAATGTTAACACGCAGCACTTAAGCTCAGCTGTCCATTTTCAGAAAAAGTCCAAGTCGGCACTCCCCCCGCCCCGGCAGAATCTTTTTAAGGATTTAGAGAAGCAAACGGCAAGTATCAATATTCCCTGTGCAAACTCACATCTTTGTTCTGCTCTGTCTTGCTCACTCTGTCTCTTTGAATTTCCTATAAAAGCTAAATTAGGTCTCAGGGGCACTGCCACACTAAACAAGGATCTCTTCTAGTCCATTGTGATGGAAGTAAATGTACTCTGGAGGGAGATGTACTTGAAGGAGAGGCTAAAGTGTCTCCCCTAGTTTTCCAATATTTAAACCCACTTGCTTCACCCTCCCTGCAAAACAGGGTTGGGAAAAGGAAACTCTCTTCTGCACAGCTGCAACATTGCATTGCGATAATTTACAGTACCAGGCTGGAAATTTCCCCAAGCAAATAAATTGAAAACTATCAATAACTATCAATGATCAAGTATCATGATCATAATTTTTCCGCTTTCTTCAATTTGATTTTTCAGCCTCTGAGTCCTAAAGAGTGAAGAGAGGTAAAACTACCACGTTGCACTAGGAGAGTAGCAATAAAGAGGCAGGCTAAAGCAGAGGATGGAATGTGAGTGTTTTCACATGTTCATTGTTTTAGGAACTTGTTTAGTATTCTTGTGTAGTACACTGGTACCTCGGCTTACAGACGCTTCAGGTTACAGACTCTGTTAACCCAGAAATAGTACCTCGGGTTAAGAACTTTGCTTCAGTATGAGAACAGAAATTGCACAGCGGCGGCCCCATTAGCTAAAGTGGTGCTTCAGGTTAAGAACAGTTTCAGGTTAAGAACGGACCTCCAGAACGAATTAAGTTCTTAAGCCGAGGTACCACTGTATTCTCAGTGGTGCTACAGATGGTCAGTACAATGCAGAAGTGGAGGCCCTCGTGCCTGGAGGGCAAATACAGCCTTCTAGATCTCTATGTTCAACCTTTGAGACTCTCCCCAGGCTACATCCTTTCTTGGTCCTGCTTTGCACCCTCCTCAAGTGCTTTTGCCTGGCTGGAATGTGCCCCTGAACTGTGATAAGGCTTCCTGGCCTAGAGGGACAGGTCTGGGTGTAGGAGGCTCTGTCTTTGACTCACAGTCTGCTGTACAAAGGTGAATGACACTTGCTGTCAAAAGCTAAGTCACATAGCCTGCTTGGTCAACATATGTGGGTGGCCCCACCCACCATGGGGATGTAGTCCCTGGGAGATTCCATGCAGGAATACAGCCTTTGAGTTGAAAAATGTTCCACAGGTCCCTTAGGCCAATGCTAAGATGTTGGGCGGAGGCTGATGGGAGATGGAATCCAGAAAAAACTGGAGGGTCACAAGTAAGGATGTGCACACCAGACACAAGAGCCACCTTGTATATTTTTTTTATATTTTTGGGTAGCAGCCCAATGGGTTTTGGAGGCATCCAGTGTCTTTCCAATTCAACTCATTACTGGGGCTCTGCTTCCCTCTTCACTACAATGGGAAATATAAGTACAGTGGTAACTTTCACCCCTTTTCACAAAAGTGGATGAAATTTACAGGAACAGCAGCCACTTCAATGTGAATTGAGCCAGTCAAATTGTAGGCAGACTCATCTGGGGTTTTGTTTTTTATACCATGGCACCTTTATAGTTTGGTTTTTAAAAATAATTTTTTAAAAGTCTATAACAAATGCAGTTTTTAATGCCTCCCTCAAATCACCATAATTGGAGTGCCCTGGGAAATAATACACTGTGCCTAAAAGCTAGACCTGTGTGTCAAAACAAAAGATCCTGCCCACCCCTCCCCCTCCCCCTCTGAGCATTTCCCTGGTCAGCTTCACTTCACTTCTTAGGGGTGGGGGCATGGCCATCTGGTTCATGGACAGCAAACAGCACACAACAATTTGGATGCTTAGGGAATCCCTGATCCAAATTGAAATATATTGTTAATGGCTCTATCTGATTTAGAAATGTAAGGACTTGCTTCATAATTTGGGGTAAAAACAAAGCTGATGCAAAAGTTCCCCACCACTGCCCTTCAGGCTCCACAAATATATTTACTAGGAATTCTCTGGTGAACCATCCATAACATATTCAATATTTCATAGTATATTATCAGTAGGCATCTGAGAGTATTTGATTACCTTAATATATGACTACTAATATATGACTAATTTGCACTTTCTGGAAAAATATGCAAACCAAAACACATCTGCACCACTCATAATTTGGTGGTGCAGTTTTCCATCAAATAATGTTTACTATAATGTGTATAAAATGCAGAAATTATATTTAGGAAAATTGCTTGCTGAAATGTGTATATCAGGCAAAAATGCACACAAATACTGTGTATTATATTAGGAAAAATACTGAGAAACCTGTGAAGTGTAGTTTTCAATTCCTTATGATGTCTCAGTCCACTGCAAGGGTAGGTTTGGAAGGCATGAAGTCAAATCAAGCCTGTTACAAACTGCAAGGAACTCCTCAGCCTAGCATTCCAAGCCCCTGGTTATATATGTCAGCCTATCACAGACATTTTACGCTGTTTTATATTTGGCAGCTAACAGTACTGGATGCTTCATATTTGATACACAGCACCATTTGCTAGTTGCAGCCCTGAAGAATACGGGAAGTTGCCTTACAGCGTGCCAGACCCTAAATCCATCTATCTCAGTATTGTTCACACTGATCGGCAGCCGTTTTCCAGGGTTTCAGGCAGAGTATGTTCCCAGCCCCCTCCGAATAATCCTGAGATTGAACATAGGACCTTCTGCATGCAAAAAGCAGGTGCTCCACCACTAAGTGGTGGTCTTTCTTCAGCCAGTGAACTTTTAACATTAATGCTGTGTAGGCTCTTGAAGCCTTCATAGTGGAGCTTTTCCCTCGTTAGCATTTTGCACGCTCTCAAGAGGGGAATGTTTGCCTTTTTTTAGCTTCAGGTGTATGGGATGTTGAGACAGGTATTGTTACACCATGAACATTCAATGAAGTGAAAAGAGGCTGGCTGGGAACAGTATTTGATTAATATTCCAAATCAGTCTTACAGGTATTAGTTTAGCATGTTATTTACATCACTTTCCAAGATGGCAAAGTTATACTGTTGATAGATAGATGATAGATATATAGATAGATGATAGATAAATATTTTATTTTTAAATTAGAAATCCATAATTGTAGAAGCAAAAAATCATTATGCTAATTGTTATGTTGCTGAAACATTTCCTTTGAAAGTAACAATGAGATAAGAGGGAAATGAATAATCAGACACTGTGATCAACTTTTATCCTCCTCTCCAAGCCAAGGATTTTGTTTTATCTCTCAAATACAACTGCTTTTGCTGTTTTCTCTATTTCTCTCCAAATACATTTCTTTTAAAAACTATTTTCTATTGCAGTCCCTTTGATAAAATCAATTTACTTTATCATCAGAAAAGACAATATTCATGTGGGCTTTATCTTACTGATTAGCATTCATAACTCTGACAACTCAAATTCTGAAGGCCAAAGTAATTGCAGAAAATAAACCAAGAATAAAGACACATCTCTCATTCTACATTATGAAATTGGACTGAGGGTGCAGACTCCTCCACACTGGTATTTTTCTCTTTCTTTTTTTGCAGGTGTGTTGGGCAAAATGTCATTTATGCAATAATAGTGCATTGGTGGTGGACTGTCCAAACAAATTCTGCTTTATCAGTTGCTTTGGGACAGGGAAGCATCTCCAAGGTCTTGCGAGGCCTCGGATGTGACTTCCAGTGCTTCACAAGGTTGTGTCAGGATTTTTTGTGGGTGCTCGGGCACTCAGAGCCCCTAGAGTTGGTTTGGGATGCTTTCCCAGTGTTACTATGTTATTGCCATCATGAAGGGCATTAATGCGCTACAGTGCAACAGAAGCAGGACGACCCTCTCATTAGAACATAACAGTCTGCTAGATCAGGCCAAAGTAATCCTGTTCCTGTAATGCCAGCCAGATGCCTGTGGTGGCCTGCAAGCAGGAGTTGAGCGCAAGGGCAATCTACCCTCCTGCCATTTCCAGCAACTGGCATTCAGAAGCCATTCTGACCATGGAGGCAGAGCAGAGCCATCCTGGGTAATAGCCAGTGATAGCCATATCCTCCTCCATGTATTTGTCTGGTCCTCTTTTAAAGCCAACCAAGTTGCTGTCTATCATTGTCTCCTGTGGGAGTGGATTCCATAAGTGCTGTGTGAAGAAGTGCTGTCTTTTGTCTGTCCTGAATTTTGGTTGGCCTTCTCTGAACCTTTTCAAACTATACAAGCTCCATTTTAAAAGCAGCAGCACCAGCAATGGCTCTCACTTTTAAATAAATTTATTTAGGAGGGAGATCCTAAGAGATAGATCAAGTGCAACCATGGATGGTATAGCTAAAAAATAGTGAGACATCTTATAAATATATTTGGGGGAAAGGATGTGAAGGGCTGTGAAAAGAACATGTTGTGTGTAGAGCGGGAGGAAATGAGCAAATATACACAGAGTTAAGCCTCTAACTTGTTGAAATGCAGGACTGCAGCCAGTGTAGCTGCCTCTGTTTTTGTATAACAGTTTGTGATACATCTTAGCATGTTTACATTTTTCTGACATGCACTCTAATACCAGAAAACTTGATGCCATGTCAAATTAATATAATGAAATCTTTGGCAGGGGGGGGGGGTGGAGGGACTCTGAGGAGCTGCAGCACAAGTGTCTCTCATGCCATTCCACTATTGTGTCCGCCAAAGCCAGGAAAGAAAGGAGGAAGAAGAAGGGGGGGGGGAGAAGCCACCCCCTTGCCAGTCCATTCAGGCCCTGGCCTTAACTGCTGAGATTGCTACCAGGAATTTCAATTAGTGCTAACTGCAGTGCAGGATTTCACATTCCCCCACCCTTTGCTTTGTTTTTGGGTCTTGTGGAGAAAGTTCATTAAGAACTAGATGGAGACCACCAACTTATTTAACAAAGCCCTTGCAAAGAGACATCATGTTATTAGCGCAATGACTGGTCACTTCCAGACAGCAGGGAAAATCTTACAGAACTACAGTACATGAGTCTAAATGTGTTGGATTTATACGTGGGACATTCAGGTTGAAATCCATATACCCATTAAACAAACAAATAAATAAATCCCAGTTCATAATCCATAGTTTTAATCAATTGCTGTTAACCATTTTGAGCTCCCTTGAAGAAAGGTAAGAGTGACATGGTTTAGATAGTAAATAAATAAATAACTATGGCATGGCACTCCGCTTTCTTCCTCTGTGAATAACCTACCACACAGCTTTAGTTTACTTAGTGAAATGAGATAACAATTGTAAAACAGCTCATAGATGCAAAGTGCTATGAAAATGATCGTGATAAATGATAATTCTGATTCCATAAACCAATCAGTCATTTAATTTATGCTAATTTTTCTGGCACCGGTGGTATGAGATTCTACAGTCCACACACAGTGTTTTATTTGTGGTTCTGATTTCAATGCCCTATGCAACACGTTTAAGATATTATAGCCCAAAAGATGCAGAGGAATATACAAGTTATTTATTTTTATTTCCCTCTTCTTCCTTTTTCCTACCCATATTAAATATGATCCCTCTGTTGAGATTTTCTGAGGCATAGCCAGTCGTAATTTTGAGACTATTCAATGTGAAAATTATGCAAAAAAAATTTTTTGTCCTAACAGAGAGAAGTGAGCTGTTAACAATTCCCAAACCCTTGGACCCTTAGCTGGCTTTCAGGTGACAAAGAAGTATATAACAAGGCAGTCTTAGCATTTTCTGAGACACCAAACAAATCAGCACACAGTGGCACCGACTTGGGCCCCAGATTGTGGGTGCCCAGCTGTGCGCACGTGTGACATCACAACATCACTTGCACCATCAAGTGCGCACGTTGTCATGTCATGACATCACATTGCATGCTGCTTAGTCCATTTTCAGAACTGGTGACTTTGGAAACAAACTGCAGTGTTACCAAAATGTGAATGTTGTTCAGCTGAAGTATTATCAAAAACATCTGCTTTTCATTCATGATTTTAAGTATAGTAGGAAGCATTTAATACACTCACCCACATTTGTGTCTAATTAATCCAGTGATCAGGGGCAGCCCATCTATTTACGCCAAACAGGCAAACAGGAAGGTATTGCCCCTGCTACTCCTCCCCACGAAGCCTCACTCACCAGGGTCATGCAGCTGTGGAGGCTTCCAGCGAGCCTCGGCTGGATGCCGCCACCTGACCCTGGTGGTGGCTGCAGGGGTGGGCAGGGAGACCACTAGTGTGCCACCCTGTGGGATTCCACCACCCAAGACGGCTGCTTCACTCTGCCAGATGGCTGGACTGGCCCTGCCAGCGCTACCTGGTAGTTGTGGATGGCATCCTCACCAATATTTCCCGATTCACTTTGAAGGAAGATGCGGCTCCAGACACTCAATGAGAGGCACACAAAGGCATGAATGAGACTTTTGAAAAATGAATAGGGAAATCCGTACACACATGAACTCACTGAGCTCTGGTTCAAGGTCTAATGGCTGCAATTCTGTATGAACGTTTACTGGCAAGTAACTCATTGGAACTTACTTCTGAATAAACATGCAAAGAATGTTTCTAAATACTAGGAATGGACTGAACATATTTCCATTTCAATTTATGAGGCAAAAGTAGTGTTTTTCTTAGACCCCCCCCCAAATTCTGATGTCATAGAATATTATATTAACTTTGATATTGTTCACTATCATTTTCTCCCTATATGCTGCTACCTTGCACTCCGTCTCCCATCAAATTACTGTCCCTTCTTTCAGAATTTATCACATAGTTGAGCCCAACTAATCACTAATTACAGAGTAACCAGGGTGATATCTCAGCACTATGTACCAAATAGGATCTGGCTATGTGATGACATTACTGAGGCTAAACTAAGCCATTCAGAGAGAAGCAATATTTACTCAATAAGCCACACCGATCATCCCAGACCCAGCCTGTTTGGGATCATTTTGTAAATAGGATGGTGTAAATATACAGTACTATGCAACCAGTTTTGACCACAACAAAGGCAAATTAAATAAATGCTTCGTTAATAAGTGAACATTTTCAAAGTTGTAACTGAACAGAAACAATTGCTTTGTTTATCCATATATTGAGTAAAAATTGGAGATTCAAAAACAGCCACTCTCCTGCTGGACTGGTGAATTTCTGTTTTACAGGTTCTGCTTCTGTCACTGAGACAAAACCCGTTAACCCTTTAACTGAACCAAACATGTGATTTGCATGATTTGATATTGATCATTCTTAATTTTAGCAATTGAAATGAGGAACATTTTTCATGCCGTTTGCATGCTTTGCATGTTCCAATATTGCAGAGCTGAAAAGTTAGCCAGGGGATAAGGCCTGACATTTATACAAATGTTGAAGTGAACAGCATAATTGTACCATTTGCCCTGTAAACACAACAATAGGTAAGCAAGGATGGAAGGAGATGAAAAAAGGAAAGGGAGAGTGGTGGCGGGGGGGGGGGGATGAATGCCTATTTCCTTTATTGGATGCAAAGCCACATGCAGAAATGAAGACAGCTACCTGCAAATTGTGATGCTTCCCTTTTCTTTGCCAATGGCAATTACTGAATAAATTAGGAAGACAGCTATAGATATAAATAACACTGGTCAACAACCAATTTGTTGTCTGCGTTTTTTCAGTTGATTTGGGACGAATCTGATGCGCTGAATCCAAAAATCACATTGGTTTTGCTCAATCAGGTCAAGTTTGTGAGCTATGGCCACATGTCATTTTTTACGTTTTTTGTTCACATGTATGCTTGTGTGGAGCATTTTAGAAGAAGTTGGTGGGGGTAAAATGCCACGTTGAATAGTTGTTTTGATTGGAAATGATTATTTTAATGACAAGAAGCATTCAGGTCTGATAGTTCTGGGTGATTATGTCGAAAACGGATCAGTTTGAAGTCATAAAACCTCGAAATCTTCCATAAATTGGTGCGGCAAAGCATAAAGTTGGGGGGATCAAAACTAAGTTAATGGGGCAGCCGCCCCATGAAGTATCCTGATCTTCAATCAGCACATCGTCCTGTAGCTCATTGTGATGAAATTCCAGTGCCTATCTTCAGAGAACTTCCTGACATTAGTGACGAAGATGCCTCCAGTGTTGAAAGACATGAAGAAGAAGAAGTGGTTCTTGAAGATGATGCTCCACATCCATTTTCCCAAAAGGAGTTGAATGATCTAGTTTGCGACCTCAGCTTGTCAAAGGACTCTGCCGAACTGTTGGCATCCAGATTGAAGGGAAAAAACCTCCTCTCTGACAGTGCTCACATCAGCTTCCTCCTCAACAGGCATCAAGAGTACCTCCGTTTTTTCTCGGAAGAGAAGGACTTGGTGTACTGTGCAGATATTGCGCAGCTTCTGCTCAAGCTTGGAGTGCCACAGTACAAACCCAAAGATTGGAGACTGTTCATTGACAGCAGCAAGCGATCACTGAAATGTGTTCTGCTACACAACGGCAACCAGTTTGCCTCTATACCCCTGGCTCACTCGAGTACACTGAAGGAGAACTATAAAGCGGTGAAGTATGTGCTGGAGAAAATTGGTTGTGATCAGCATAAGTGGTTTATTTGTGTTGACCTGAAGATGGTGAACTTTTTGTTGGGACAACAGTCTGGATTCACCAAGTACCCATGTTTTCTGTGCATGTGGGATAGTAGGGACCGTGCTCAGCAATACACGAAGAAGGACTGGCCTGTGCGGGAGGAATTGGTGCCTTGCAAAGAAAGGAACATCATCAACGACCCTCTGGTGGACAGAGACAGTATACTCTTTCCACCGCTGCATATCAAGCTCGACTTAATCAAGCAGTTCACCAAGGCTCTGGACAAGGATGGTGACTGCTTCACTTACTTGTGCCAGGCTTTTCCAGGATTGACCATGGAGAAGTTGAAACCTGCCATCTTTGACGGTCCTTAGATCCGTCAGCTCATCAGAGATCCAGAATTTGGAACGAAGTGGAACTGGAAGCGTGGAAGGCATTTGTTCTGGTAGTGAAGAACTTTCTTGGCAACAGTAAGGCCAGAAACTACGCAGAACTTGTCAACAACATGCTGACTGCTTTCAGAAACCTGGGCTGCAACATGAGCGTCAAGATGCACTACCTATTTTCACATATGGACTGGTTTCCTGAGAATCTGGGTTCAATGAGTGACGAGCAGGGGGAGAGATTCCACCAGGACACGAAAGAGATGGAGACCAGGTATCAGGGTCACTGGGACACAGTCATGATGGCTGACTACTGTTGGACTCTGAAGAGAGACCCCCCTGCCGCTGAGCATTCCAGGAGTTCCAAGAAACGGAAGTTCAAGCCCTGAAGTTTGAAAAATGGTGAAGCAACATGCAATTTACGTGTACTTACCTTTATCAATGCCCACCATTCAGTTTACAGTAAACCTGACCTGATGGAGAGAAACGGATGCCATTTCCTGATTCAGCAGTGCAAAAATACCCTAAATCAGTTGTAGAAATCTAGACAACATTCAAAAAGTAAAAAATTGTTGCCCAGTGTAATATGCACTAAGAAGCAATGGCAGAGAGGAAGCCCATCATAGTCTATCATTAGATTATTTTCACAGCATGATCTGACCCCATCCTTTTGCCCTTCAGAAATTATTAGAAAACATGTATATTTGCATAACGGAAATGCAGATCAGTAAAATCACAGCTTGATTTTAAGCAGGATGCCCCCATCAAAATCAATAAAGTTGTAATCCTATGGACCATCAAAATCAATAAAGCTGTAATCCTGGATTAGGGTGTTTAAATTCAATGGGTCTTTATTTCTGAGTAAGCAAGCATGCCACTGATTGTGAATAATTTAAAAATCAGATAGACATCCTAATCCAGTCGAGTGATCCACACAGTTTCTCCTGGGCATGCCAGCTGTAGCAAGCACACAAAAGGCTGAGGCAGTCAAGCAAGACAACAACTGTTTCAGAGCTATGGTTGGCAATAATGCACATGGAACCATATGTTTCTCCCCATTCTGATTTCTATGCAACAGATTTAAGGAGTCACAAGCACTGAAGCAATTACACACAGACTTCCACCATGCACAGGATTCCCTGGATGAGAGCAGTGTATCATTTTAGATCGTTACAAATGAATATTTTGTAGTTTGCAGAATTTATTATGCATCTATCTGGAATGTTTATTAAGGCTGCAATCCTGTGCACACTTATCTAGGACTAAGCCCCTTTGAACTTAGTGGGGCTTGCTTCTGAGTAAACATACATAGTATTGCACACTAACAATTATTTAAGGGATCACAAGGACTGGCTTTTGAAGTGGGGAGCTTCTATCCAGAAGTAACAGTATTTTGTTTCTTGAAAATGTAAACTTTAAGGTGCAATTCATAAAATTGGTTTAAGCAAGGAGCAGATGATTTCATTTAGAGTTTAATATTGCCACTCCATTATATTTCTGCTTCAGACTTAGCACAGTGCATTGTTTAAAATTAGGTATTTGTCAGTGAAGAAGCAATTTTGAAAGATAAGTTGGGAATGTCAATACAAAAGGTAAATCTTAAAAATGTAGTTCTTTTGGATTATTCAGGTGCAGATACATAGAACTGGTGTGAGGAAAAACCCCTACTAGGATCAAACTGATATCTGTAGACTATATAATTTTCTTCATCAGTCACAGGTGCCAAACTTGCTTCCATTCAATATGTAACATCTTTATACTAGTTAAGCCCATCCTAAGTCCTCTGAAATCACAATTGGCGCTAAATTTGCCTTTACTTATTTGCACTTCAACTCAGATTGGCCTGTCTGGAAAGACCATTTGTAATAAAACATTCTGATTCCCTGTGCTTTTCAGTTAGCTGTAGCAAAGCTCTTCTCTGGGAACTCTGAAGGCAGGAGCAACCACCTTGATGGAGCAAAACAGGTCTGGATCGGAACTGTGATTGGATGGGAGACTGCCTGGAAATTCTTTGTATGCTGCTTTCAGTTGCATCATGGAAGAAATATGAAGTGTAAATGTAATAAATAAATAAGAATAAAAATCAATCAATTAAAATCTAGTCACATAAAATGCACAAATGCTGCATTTAAAATTGCATGTTAACCTGTATTTTAAATTGGGGTCCCCCCCCAATTATGTTTTTACTGTAATTTTACTGGTGTTAGCAACCCTGAGCCCGGCTCTGGCAGGGGAGGGGCGGGGGTATAAATAAAATGTATTATTATTATTATTATTATTATTATTATTATTATTATTATTATTATTTTGCTTTTGAATATGTGATGGTATATTTGGGGGCAGGATATGTGCGTATATTCAGCATCAAAGATATGGCTGCTATTTTTGTCATTTAGCTTTTTGTAAACAGTAAGCATTTCACAGTAAAAATCCATCTCAAGCCACATAACTCTGCTGAAGTGGCCTAGGCACAATTTTCTGGTGTGTAATTTTTAATACAGGTTCTTTGCCCATCCCAGAACCAGATCAGTGGGTTTTGCTTACCTGCAGAGAGTAGTACATGGTAAGAATATGTCCAAGAACTTCACAAAGTGAAGAAAGCATTACACAATCATGAAAGGTACACTTGACAAGGGAGCGCAGTCACTCTCACCCCAAGTGCACCCATAAGTATGTGCATTCCCAGATTCCTGTTTGTCACATTCACACCCTACGTTTTTGAATGGTCTCTTTAAAAAAACAACTCAGGTCTAAAAATTTACAAAAGAAACACAGCATAGAAAGTAGCCCTTGGAATGCATTGAAGAATACTCCCCATGATATCACAAATCATTTGAAATGCATTCTCAGTTTACACAGGGAACTAGTCACCCCAGAAACAGCAGAGCAGCATAAATTCATGTGTTTCTTCCAGCACAGATGGCATTCTTTGAATTATGCCGTTCCAAGAACCTACTTAGCCTACCAATATGATCCCTCAATACTTTTGCAAAATTGTATTACTCTTTAGTGTGTACTGGATTACTTCACTCATTCATTCAAGATTGTTATATTCTCCCCTTCCAGGGCAGCTAGCAAATGATCATGCAAAGTAACACATCATTTGAACAATAAAGTTGTCACAACAACAGTTCAGCAGTGAATATTATTGGTAAAATAGTTTACCCCATTATACAAGCACCATCTTTTATTGTAGATTTGTTTGAAACAGAATCTATTACTGTCTGCAGGCGACCTAGAAGCCTTCTCACTGAAACAACTCAATTCTTATCACAACTCTTTCCCTGTTTTCTTGTATCAACACAAATATGGGAGTATCCAACGCTGTGCACACAGACTTCTGTTCACGCAACTCGACCTCCCCTTGTTCTTGTGCCTCCCCATAATTTGCTCTGGAGGATCCTTTGGGATTCTGGAGCATATTCTGAGGGGACTACAGAGGTTGCAGGGGAAGGAGGTAGTTCCATTGTGCATGCAGAAGTTTGTTGTGCAAGTGGAGCAACAGCTTTGGATATCACCCACAGAAGTCTATGATCAGTCACAAATCTCTGTGCAGGCAATTACTGTGCAGATGCAACAAAATATTAAATCCCAACACCTTCTGGAATATAGCACAGTATGTCATAATATGGTCATGCAACTTGTTAATTACAAAATGGGAATTAATAAAGGAATCATAAAACAATGATTGTGCATTGATCAGCTGAACACATATTTTCTTTTACTTTTCTCAGTGACATTGCATAGGTAGAATGACATGAAGCCTATACGTCCAAGGAAAATTGTGCATAGAATTAAAGACTAATACCTTTTAGATTATAAAAGATCCAGCCAAAGTCCTTTCTTTAATATAAAATAATGCAAACAGCCATACAATAGAACAGGAAGAAATGAACACAGCTATGGGTTTTTCTCTACATACAATGCTAGTATTGTCTTTTTGGACAGCCTCTATCGTGCTATTTGACTGCATGTATGAATGAGCAGGATAGAAAACAAAAATGAATTTTAAAGCCTTGTACTGTATATATTTTACATTCAAATTTCAGATTAAGGAATTGCAAAACCCGGCTGAAGTGCTACATGTTAAAATGGTCCAATTATATATTTGTCAATTTCCTTTTGATCAAGTTCGCAGTTTTCTCTAAACTCTTTTACCAAACAACTTTATCAAAATGTCTAATAAGACAATATAAAACCACTTTAGTTATTCCTGCAAGACAAACTGAGTATTATCCAGCACTCTGGGAACTAGGGGTTTATTGAGTTTTGGGTAGCCAACTGTGTTACTTATTAAGGCTGCAGTCCTAAGGACACTTGCTAGCAAGACACATTAGACACTTCTGCTGCTCCAGAGAAGCGGACACGGAGCAATGGATCCAAACTACAAGAAATAAGATTCCACCTAAACATTAGGAAGAACTTCCTGACAGTAAGAGCTGTTCGACAGTGGAATTTGCTGCCAAGGAGTGTGGTGGAGTCTCCTTCTTTGGAGGTCTTTAAGCAGAGGCTTGACAACCATATGTCAGGAGTGCTCTGATGGTGTTTCCTGCTTGGCAGGGGGTTGGACTCGATGGCCCTTGTGGTCTCTTCCAACTCTATGATTCTATGATTCTATTCTATGACACTATGGAACTTATTTCTGAATAAACGTAGGGTTGTGTTGTTAGTCAACTGGGTATATAGAATCAAGGCAGCAAGGCTACAATCTGAACCATACTAACTGGAGAATAAACTCAACTGAACTCTAAGTCCCACTTACTTCTGAGTACTTTGTAAATTTGAGATTTCCCCGCTTCCTTACTATTGGCTAAATCCTGAGGAACTTCCTGCAGCAGAGTAAACCTTCTTTCATTAGAAGGAGCACCTTCTTCATCCAGAGGAAGAAGTTCCTCTGAATCCTACCTTGACAACATCTATTCAACAGGGCATTTTAAAATTTACTCATACCTTCAACAGGGACGCAGGTGGCGCTGTGGGTTAAAGCCTCAGCACCTAGGACTTGCCGATCGAAAGGTCGGTGGTTCGAATCCCTGAGGCGGGGTGCGCTCCCGCTGCTCGGTCCCAGCGCCTGCCAACCTAGCAGTTCGAAAGCACCTCTGGGTGCAAGTAAATAAATAGGGACCGCTTACCAGCGGGAAGGTAAATGGCGTTTCCGTGTGCGGCTCTGGCTGGCCAGAGCAGCGATGTCACGCTGGCCACGTGACCCGGAAGTGTCTCCGGACAGCGCTGGCCCCTGGCCTCTTGAGTGAGATGGGCGCACAACCCCAGAGTCTGTCAAGACTGGCCCGTACGGGCAGGGGTACCTTTACCTTTACCTTTACTTCAACAGGAGTTTGGAGACTGTACAGTTCTGTGGCAACAAAGCTTGGCAGCAATCCATTAACATCAACTGGAGTTTTACTACTGACTTCAGTGGGACCAGGATCGCACCCTTTCTAAAATGCTAAATGATTTTATAGCTTTGATTATCTCAGGCAATGTTTAATCTTTTGCATTTCATAAAACTTCTAGCCACCAGATTTCACATGGGCATACAGTACACAGATTCTAATCTGATTTTTCTTGTTCATGTGAATAGCCTCAGGATAGCAAAATTTCCCTGTAGACTATGAAATAATCTCTCAAATAATGAGTTCATCTCATGAGTATCCACCACCAATGCTTGACCTTTTTTTTCTTTTCTTGAAAGAATACTTTGTTTACGGAGCTTTTAATCCAGAGATAATCTGGCATTGTCTTAAAAAAAAACCTTAGGTATTTTATTATACAGCCTCATGCTAGTTCTTGAAACAATTACAGTCCATCAGAATAGTTTGATAATAACACCATAAAAAGTACACTCAGTGTACTTTGCATGTTGAGATAAATTGCAAACACTTCTCAAAGTAAATTCTCAGACTATGTGTTTTGGAAAGGTGCAATACAATGGACATGATCCAAATAAACATTAAGCATGTGGATTTTCCTTTCCTTTCAGTGGGAAATTAAGCATTTGTTTAGATGTTCCTTTGAAATCAGTAGGGATCCAATGACTGACTTGACTTGATCATGCACAAAGTGTGTAATTGTAGTTTAGACCTAAAAAAGGTAATTCTGATGAAAAATGAGAGAAGCACGGTGTATGAATTTGAAGGAACCAACATTGGATATTGGTAATAAATTTGGTAACCAAGTAAACACTAAGAAACCCTTTGAATCAAAGGGCATTTTCAGACATAGCACAGATGACAATTTATAGCCCTTATTGTATTGGGTGTACAGGCGTAAATGTTATTAGTGTAGGGCATTACTTAATTTTAGTTTAATTCTAAAATGAAACTTACATTCCAACTAAGGTAGACTGCATTATATTTGAACTGGAAAAGGCAAACAACACATTTTAGTCATTCAAAAAGACATATAAAATAGACTGTCCCTGTTCACTGTAACCTTACCAGGATCTTGTACAATCAGTTTTCATAGAAACTATAGAAGAATGATTTAAATGTATTCTTACCCAACAATGAGTTATTAATATCCAAAAAGTACATGACTCCATGAGTCACTGAGGTCTCTGTATTCTTCAGGATGCTCTTATTTAATGTTTTATGAATTTCTTTGCACTCTCTATCTAGCTCACTATGAGTTCTGTGTAATTACTGATAGTTACTTACACTTCTAGTAATTAGTATGATTGTCATTAAAATACCCGTGGGTTGTCTTGTAAAGGTATGAATGGGCAGGGTCATGCACTGAAGACACAACATGGACTATGAAAGGGCTGACTCACGTATATTGTATTGGTACACTGGTAAATCTAATTTCCATTCATCTGATGATTACTTCAATCAATATTAATTCCTGTGTGCTTCCTTTGTCTTCAGTTACAAAAGCAGACATCCTTCAGTTTCACAGACGCCAAGGCATTTTCCTCTGACTCCATTGCGCAAAGCAAAAACGCAGCTTGATGGCTTTTGGGGGTTTTCCCTTCTGATATTGCTTTCTTGCCCTACATAGCCATTACAAAAATATTGCAAGTGGCTGTTACTGGTACAATATATTCATAGCATTAATTGTACCCTTGCTTTACCTAGGAAGTCACAAAATATTCCATTTGATTCCAAATACATTTGGATTAACAGGGGTATGTGCTTTATAATGTGAGATATTTCTGTATCTAAATTAACTATAAATTAATTCTTCATTTCCTAAAGTTTCTTGGCCTTCCTTTGAAAATAGGAATATGTTTCAATACTAATATCTAAATTTAAATGGAAAAAAATCCCAATGCTGTTTAGATTAACATGGACAATTCAAAAGTAAATTCTGTATGTTTGGACCATATGCTTGTTACTAGAATTATTTTGGTTTCATTGTTGAATTTTCCCCCTGATAATTTCATATCAATTGATTTGTTTCTTATAAAATTCTAGATTGATCACCCTCAAAAGGGTTGTGCCTAACAGAATATAATGTTTAAAAATCTAAAAGAGGTTGAACATATGACCAAGGTAGAATTGTTATTACTAAAAGTGCTTCAAATGTGGCTAAATATATATTTTTAATTGTTCTTATATTTATTTGTAAGCACTTTACTAATGTAAAAACTTTCAATATGTTATTTAATTAAAAAAACAGTGAGAAAAGCATCATTATCAGAAAAAATACTAATCTATGGAAAGAGTTTCAAAAAGATCACGGCATTTTCAATTTCAGGCTAGATTTATGTAATATGACTGGAAAGGTATCAGTCCATGTAAAATGAAACCAATGTATCCAAGGTACTAAGCAGTATCATACAGCATTGTATGTCCCCTAGATTTGTTAAGTATTGCTGCAAAGTTGGCTTGTGTTTTATGGTCATTGAAGGCCTTTCTACTCACAGTTCCTTTAATAAGCCTGGTCGTATCTATTTATGCCACATATAAATAGTATATTTAATGGTCAATGGTTCCCTGAATCTTTTTCATTGCTCACATCAATAAAAACTGAACCCCAGTGGTGACCAACTCAAATAAAAGTATCAATTCTGGCTAATGTATTATGGATAGCTGTTGACTGTTTCACAGATATTGCACCAAATCAATTAAGAATAAAAAAAATAATTCCTTAGGATGGCATTCAGAATTAATCATCATGTTTCAGCAACACACAATTATTGATAATTAAAGGAAAATTTTATTTATGTTAATAATCTTGCGAAATTACCTACATTCACTGTCAGACAAATTATATATTTTGAGTCATGAAGATTGAGTTTTATGCATTTTTTGATAATCCCAAAAACCTCCAAATTGTTGGGGGAACCATTCTACTTCCTAGGGGCCTATTCTGAGGCTAAAAAGAATACACACGCACACACTTGAATGCCAGATTTGTGAAACTGAGATTGAATGCATTGTTGCCACTGTAAAGTTTTAAAAGTACAGATTTGAAAACAATTTGCGATGTATTGGCTTAACACATCTTTACAATAAATGATGGGTTGTGGATAATTATTAGTGATAAGGCATGCTTAGGATATCATGAGCTTCAGTTAACCTTGTCACTTCTCTACCATTTTGGTTACAGACCCAGCAACACTAAGAAGTATCAAAACCCTCCACATTTTAAGTATCCCACAGAGCATCAAAATCCATGGGTTTTTTTGCATGGGAAAGCCACTATTTAGATGTGTTTGTTCTTTTAAATCTGGACTGCCCACTGATTCTATAAGTATGTATTTTAATGTGGAAAAGGTGTTCAAGAGATGTTGCATTTCTTTTCTTTTTGGAAGAATCAGGCAGTGCCTTTTAAATTTCCAGCTCAAATGGGCATTTTAACAATTGCAAATGAATTTTTTGGGTTATTTTTTTCTGTCAGCTCCTCCGTCCCCACAACCACGAACAATTCTGCGAGTCAGAGATCTTTTAATCGCAAACTACAGCGATTAGTCGAAGAGGGCAATACCAATGTGTGAAACGCACAAAGAGGCTTGCATCAAACCAGATGCTAGATACACTTCTGTGGTTCCGTTATACAAATGGCAACAGCAGAGAATTCTTGAATTAGAGGAAAACGTTAACTTGGCTCTTCCCAGGCTCCTGTGAAATTTTGTTGCCCAAGACACGAGATAATCGCCTTAATGCAGATAGCCTCATTCTGGGATCTGAAAAAACACTGCAGCTCATCGAATTCTGGTCAGGGCAGGGAAACAGCACCCCTCAAAATTTTTAAATCAGACCGACCCCCTCCTCACCTATCCACGCTTCAGACGTTACTTTGGCAGATCAACAATTCATTTCTGCCGCCCTTTCGCCTACTTTGACTTGAAGTTCAACCAACCAGGAGGGGCGGAGATGGAGAGGAGGAGAGGAGCGAAAAATGCGGGATCTTTCGAAAGTGGAGATGGTGAGATGTATATACATCGCCGCTAAATAAGACCTTTATCGCCTCCTCTGCTATAACCGCGTGTTCAGCCTCGCAAGGTTAACGTGCTTTGATTTTGCTGAATGCCAATAAATCTATTGATTCCCGTGTCCTCTTCCCCTTCAGGGACAGAACTGAAAATGCGGTGTGATTAATATTCCATTAACAAACAACTCCGGTCCTAAATCGAACGAATCGCCAGTACAGTATTGTACTAGACCTTCTTTAGGATTGCGGGCTGGAGGATCCTAGATGAACCCGGCGGCGTTTGGGATACTCGCTATCGTTGTTGTTGTTTTAAATAAAACAAAAGACACACCGAGGTTCATTTGGCACCATTGTCCCAGCAGAATGAGATGTCAAAGGGAGAGGCGTTTTGAGTCCAGCTTCAATCTGAGCACCGGGGCGAACCATCTCTCCTCGCCATGAAGCCCCACCAAGTGCACTGGGCCTGAGGGTGTAAGCCTAACCACACTGACTTGGGCTTAAGCCGTACAGAGGACGTGGAACTTGCTTCCGAGTAAGCGTGCATAGGATCGGGCTGCGCGATGCGGGCTTGGAGCGCAACTTTACACTATTAGAAGTCTGTCATGTTGACTTACTCGGTCGATTTATTCTGTCTGCACTTCGTGCCAACGTTTCCTTTCATTGCTCTTCCGTGGTAACAAAGGCCCGTTACTCATAAATGCAAGCAAATTGCTCAGTACACCCAGATTTATTTAGGACTTGTGGTCAGATCCAGACAAAGTTGCATCCCCCATTGGGGACCCCTAACATGGGACGAAGCCTCCGCCTACAGCGGTGGATGACGGCAGAGCTGGTAGAGGGTTAGCGCGGGGGAGAGAAGAGGCGAGTCTTGTTGCACCTTAAAGCCTACTAGGTTTAACTTAGCAACGCTTTTTCAGACTGGAGTCCACTTGGTCGGAATCGGATACATCGGATGAAATGAACTCTCTAATCCAGGAATGCGCGTGGGCCATGATATATTTGTTGGGTTTTAAGGTGCTACAAGACGCCTTGATGTTCCACGTATCGCTATACCCAACCTATGCGCCCCCAGTCAAGCTTGCACCCCTCCTGAAAGAGGGGCCTATGCCGGCAACCAACACAGGAGCTGTAGCCTGGCTCGGAGTTGACTCTTCTCCCGCCCCGTAGATTTCCAGGCTGATTGACGCCATTCGGTCCTTGCTTTGTGGTGGAAGGGGCCGGGAGCGAGCGCAAGGCGCAGCAACTTGGGGCGGGATCCAAAGGCCAGCTGCCCGCCTGAAATGCAGCCACCGCCTGGGAAGAAGGCCCAGAGATCCGCAGGTTCTGCTTTTGGATGGGCTCTTGGCCGCGGGGGCTGCAGCCTTCAAGATCCCGCCGTCAGCCCCCCCCCCCGAGCTTGCAAAGCTGGTGGCGGGTGGCGGGGAGGGGGCGCGGTACGCCAGGAAAAGGGGCGAGGGGGGGGGAGAGTTTCCCCGGACTGTTTCCCGACGTCGAGGCCCTCAAGTCGGCCCCGATTTCACCCGCGTCACAACAAAACGTTTAAAACGGCGAGCGGGAGGGATTCCGGCCATGTCCCGGTCACGAGAAGGCCCTTCTGATTGGCTCTCTTGCCGCCCTCCCCGCCCTCGCCCGAACTTTCGGCTTGTGGGGACGCGGGGGCGGGCCTTGCCAGGAGAAAGTGGTCTTGGTGGCGGGGCCCGTCACCTGCAGGGGGAGAAGGCGAAGGGGGCAAGGAGGTGCCTTTGGTCGTGCGGGACACGAGCGAGAAGATGCGGAGGCAGAGAGATTGCTGGGGCCGGCAGAAACGGAAGCAGCCACGGCGCTCCCCTTCGGGGCCTCATCCGTGGCGTTGATTTCAAAGCCAGCAGTTCTAAGTGCACTCATGCAGCCGCGGAGCGCGGTGGGAAGGCACTTACTTGGAAGTAAATGCCGCTGACTTCTTGGGCCTTAGCTCCTTCCGTTAGAGGTTAGGGCTGCCAAACCCAGTTTATTTAGGAAGGGGTAAAGTCCACGAATCCAGGAAGGTCCGTCGGAGTTTTGGAGCGGATGTGAATTTCGCATCCTTCGGGAAACCACGAGGGTAACCTGCTCCTTCGCGTTTTACTCAGGCAGATTTGATGACATGGTGCAAAGGCCCTTTTTAAAACTAGATGAGAGCAAACTTGCATGCCAAGCGTCCTTGGAAATAAGTCGCACTGAGTTTAATGGGACTTCATTCTGCGTAAGGGTGAACAGAACCAGACTGGTGTGTGGGGAACAGCAGATATTGTAAAAGCAGCACATTGCGGGTGGTGAGGAAAGCAGACATACACAAACGAACCCCGCAATTTTTCGGTGGGAAGGGACTATAACTCAGCCGTTCTATATTTTCCCACCGAAGCTTCGTTTGCATCTGTCTGTGGAGTAATTGGAAAACTACGTGTCACTCCTGCAAATTTATTTTCAGGCCGCTTCTACGTGCAAGGAACCTACAGTCCAAATGGAACTGCCGTTCACGCATGGTGTTAAGGAAGACGTCGGCAAGATGTGTGTGTGGTGTCCTGTGATATATAGAACCTATAAAAATATTTATGAAAGAAAAGCGCTTGGAAAATCTGGATAGCTTTCGCTGAGTAATCTCTGCCTGTCAGGCGCTGGAGACTGGGCGGAGGGGATCCTGCCCTGGTCTCAGGGCTTGTTTTCTCAGCCGAAAGAAGTGGGTCAGTGGAGCACATGACAAGCCCCGGCTCCAACACAGAAACATACAAAAGAGACAGACAGACGGAGAAAAGACAGCAGATGCTGCCGGATTCATAGCTTAGGTAAAAGCAAAACGGTTGGGTTTCAGACCAGACAGTGGCTGGTCGGACTGACACAGGCCCTTTATTGAGCCTCAAGTCAGCTACACCTTCTAGATCCCTGCCTGCCCCTTTTTGTGCTCAGCAACCCAGCTACTGGACGTGCATGGTCCCGATCCTATTGCTTGCTTACTCGAAAGTAAGCACAGCTGGTCGCTTTGGGGTTTGCTTCCCCAGGTAAGCAAGGTAAGCCCGAGGTTGGTCGACCTGCAGGACCATTCAAGTCGCATAGCCAGGTCATCGCTCGCCAACAATGCTCTTCGAAGGTTTACATTACGCGGGTGAAGGAGAGCCTTCCCTGGCCAAGGGAAATGGGAGGCCGCAGAACTACGCGAGGCTTCCGAATCAGAGAAGTGCCTAATCCGAGTCCGGAAGGCGCTTTCCCCAAAACCAAGAGCGGCGCCTTCTATTTTGGCAGCGCATTTCCGCACATCTGGTGGTTCGCTTGGTTTTCCACTGCTCATGTTTGCCACCTCTTCATGCATATGACCCGACAGGATCTTGTCCTCCAAATATCCCAACACAAAAAATGTCGATTCAGCGATGTCTGCTTGGAGTCCCATGGAACTCAGTCCGACCACGCAACTCAAGCCGGAGCATACCCTCCCCCACCCCCGAAAGAAATCCCACTCATCTCAAAGCGGCTTACTCCCTAATAAGTGTGCTTAGCACTCCCTGTGCACACCTACCTGAGAGTAAGCCCCACTGAACACAGCAAGGATTACTTCCGAGGAAACATGCACGGCATAAAAGACTGTTAGTCTCTAATTGGGTTGTCATGTGTCCTCTTTTTCCAGGACACGTCCTCTTTCTCAGGGGTAAAATCTGAGACAAATTGCATTTATTTGCTTTGAATGGGCGTCATTTTGCTCTTCAAAATATAGCACCTCTACAATGCTAAGCCGGGTCATCCGTTTGGGCTTTTTCCCGGCATGTGTGGAGTGTCCTCGATCTTACTTCGAACTTCCCACCCTCGTGGTCCATTCTAGCCACTGTAGCTGCCTCCTCCAATTCCGTCCCAGTCCAATTCCGTCCCAGTCCAACAGGACTCAAGAGAAGGCCGGAAGGAAACAACCCCAGATTTCCGCAGCCGAGCCTCTGAAACCCAGTTCATCTAAAGTGAGAAACGAAGCTGAGAATGGCTTTGAGCGCGTGCAGAGTGCATTTCCCTAGATACTGAGCTGCGAGGTCAGAAAGCCAACAGGCCAGCCTCACCCCAGGAACCTCTCCCTACAAAAAGATATACATTTGCGTCAATGGAGTGGATATGAAACGGCCCCCATATCCGTTCCCTCCCGGCTTCTTCCCAGCTTTTCTTTACTCTACCCCCTCCCCTGCCCAAAGTGCTGCTCCTTCTTCCTCCACTCTCCGAGGCCCAGCAATGGCAAGGAAGCCCTCACGGCACTTCCTGCTGTCAGGCCTTCTCCGGCCCGCCACAGAGCACAGGCCGCCGCTCCAGCAGGGTCGTTCCGACTGCGCGCGTCCCTCTACTTTCAGCCCCCTAGCACCCCTGACTGACCTCCGCTCCCGGGAATCATCCTCCGCCTTTTTGTCCCTAGGCTCAAGGTCATCCTGCAACGCACAGCACCTCTTCCCCACAGCCACAGTCCTTACAGGCATGAAGGAAACTGCCCCTTCACATCAACACCCAGGGATCTCACCCCCCGCTTCTGGTATTATTATTAGTAGTATTAGCATTGGTATTAGTATTATTTAGTAGGAATCGGGAATTTCGCTCCGACACCGAACTCGTACCTTTGCCTAGAAACACTGCACAAAAGGAAGTCTGGATGAGCCCTGAGTCTCTCCTCTCCTTAGATCAGCAAGTCAAAACTGAACCCCTCGACACCCCCACCCAACCACCCTCAAAAACCCAACCCCAAATTATTTTCCTTTGCGGCCTGTCTCCGGGGATCTAGAGAGGAGTGAGACTGTTACCGAGGGCGCGCACACAGAGAGGTGTTTTTTTGCTTCCCCATCATACCAAGTTAACATACGCCCCCCTCCCTTCTGCATTGGAGGGCGCTGTTAGTTTTTATCTCCGCTTTTGCCTTCCCCGCCTCCTACTCGTTTGCGGGAGAGAGACAGCAGAGACAGAAAAGTTCACTCAGCAAATACGTATCCAGCAACCGCGCGAGTTGAGTTTGTGAGACTCTCCCGCCCCTTTCCCACCTTTACCGAAGTCTCCTTAAAAGGGACCCGGGTTAAGTAGGGAGTGGATTAGATATTGGGAGCGAGGAAACGCGCAAGCGCCCGTCACATCAGACTTCTAAGCGGCCCAGTAAGAGCGAGCGAAACAGAGCCATGCGCAATCCTAAAGTTTGCGTGTTTGCGTAGCTAAGAAGCTACCTGCTAAGCTACCTCTTCTAAGCTACCTGCTAGAGAGCAGTGGCCTTATCCTTTTCAAAGGCACCGGCCAATCCACTACTGAGTGAAGGGGCGGGAAGCCCGTTGGGCCGGCCTTCTTGAACATGAGATGAGGACCAAGAGCGCTGGTCAGAAGACCAACGAGAAAGCTGACCGCAAGCTCCGTTAGGCGCACAAGGCAGAAAGATGGAGCAGTGCCACCGGCGCGGCCGAGGGCTTCTGGTCCAGCGGAAAACGCGCTGGATGGGAGAGTAATATGCATTCCTCTCCCCCTTTTTTTGGGTTTTAGGTGGCAACCCTAACCCCATTTACCTAGGAGTAAGCACAATTGACTTCAATGGAACAGACATGATTAGGATTGAGCTGTAAGTCTATCATTTGAAAAACACTTTTGCACGGAAGGAGTAAGAAGGACATGAACTGGGTGAAGGGCGGTATACACATAATAATAATAATAATAATAATAATAATAATAATAATAATAATAATAAAAACGTTGGGCGGGGGGTTTTTTAGACTCCACTCCCTGCGCCCCCCACCCTCTCCATCCAATGCTTCGGGGACCTTTCTAAACAGCTTTGCGATCTTTTCTGACGGAAAGCGCGGTATAAAAGCACTTGGAATAAAAACATCAATATTAGGATCGGGCCGGAGAGGGCCCACGGCAGCAAACTCGAGTTTCACTGGCTTAGGGAATACGAGGCTGATAACCTGGAGTACTAGGATCCGCGTGTGGCCGCAATAACAGTTGAGAGTGGACTCCTCGTGGAGTGGTGGGATGTGCTTGGGAAACGGAGGTTGGGAATGATGGCTTGGGTTCCTTTGGGGGAGGAGAGAGAGAGGTGAAAGCAGGTGTCGGTTCAAGGAACTCCTCGCGAATTAAAAACGAGTCGAGTCAACATGCGGGGTGGGGGTGGCGCTTCAGAGAGTCTTCAGAAAAGTCCACTCAGCAGAATAAGCTGGGGGGGGGGGGAGGGGAGCTCGTCACATTTTGAAGTAGTTGAAGGAATCCATGTTACCATCTAAAGAGAGAGCCGCTCCTCCCGCACGTAAGGCCATGGAGTCCGGAGCCTAGAATTACCTAACCGCACCTCGGGGGACTCTCCTGGCCGAGGGACACCCCGGCAGTCCCTCGAAGAGGCAGGATCCACGGCCGCAGGCAGCTCAGCCCCCTGTCCTTCAAACATCTCAGCTCACCCCCTTCGAACCCCGCCTCCCCAGCCCTACCGCCAGCCTTGGACTCGAACAGTGATGCCAAAGGAGCGATGGTGCCACGAGTGGTGAGTTCCAAGGAAAGACAGACAACAAGAATGGGATGCCAGCAGGCTAAGCACGAGAGAGATGCCTGTCTGTGGGGACCACCACCTGCATAGGTGGACGAAGGTGCCCCACTACTCAGACACCAAGGGGGCCCAGGAAAAGGAGCCATCTGGGCCAAGGGGAGCCTCCAGCTGCCGCTCCTTCCTCCGGGACTTGCTGCCCCCAAGCAGGCAGAGGGATCGCGGCCCCTCCTAAAAATGGGCGCCTCTCAAGTTTGGGATGCTCTGCCTCCGGTCTTTACCTGCACCCCTTGGGCTACGTTGCACTCAGTGCGCCGACCAAGACATCCCGGCTCCCCACGCAAATACTTGCCCCCCCCCTTATTCTGAAAAGAAGAGCGGTGCTCCCTTTCTCCATCCCTGAGCACCGGCCACCTGCTTAGTGGATGTGGGCGCCCACCGGGAGAAGACCGAGTTGGGGGGCTCTGTTTCGAAACTCGCTCCAAACTCTGTGCCCGCCTCCCCAAAGAGCGAGCCTCCGAAGCGCCAAGTCAGCCTCTCTCGCCAGGAAGCGTGTGGTGCTGAACTGCTGGCACCCAAGGAAGCCTCCCCCAAACTTGGAAGACGCTCCAGGAGAAGTTGCCAGGCAGGACGCCGCTCATGGAACTTCTGCTGGAGTATCAGGAGAGGAAGGCGGAGAAAGCGCTCAGGCCCTGCCGAGACACCTTTCATGATTAATAATAATAATAATAATAATAATAATAGAAGAAGCCATGCTTCCGAAAAAGAGAGACACGAACGTGAGAACTTTCTGACAACGTCAGCATCCATTTCCTCTCCATCTTTGATCCCTTCTAGACGCCCCGAAGCAGATTTGTTAAGAGCCCCCCCCCCCCGGCGCCCCGCTCTCCCCGCGGATCCCGAGGCAGCAGCCCTTACCTCGCATGATGCTGGCGCTTCCCTGCTCCGCGCAGTCATGTAGCTCCCAGCTTTAAAATCCCCTTCTCAGCGAGAGCGCAGGCTGCGGCGGCGGCGAGAGCGGGGCTGCTCGGCTGCGCAGAGCATTCCTCCGAGGCTGCGCTCGCACACTTTTCTTTCTCGCGGCCGGAGAAGCCGCCTCCGCCCTCAGCCCGGGGTCTTTCTGGCTTGAGGCGCCCGCGCCGCCCCTCCTCCGCGCTCGCTCGCTCTCCGCGTCCAAGGCGCCCCCGAGCGCCTCACGAGATTTCTTTTGTGATCCCTTGAACTGAGGAGCGCCGGCCGCGGCGGCGGCGGGCGGAGGAGACGGGCGACGGAGGGCTGGTGGTCGCCTCGTCCGTTTCGGAGCAGGAGCAGCAGAGAGAAATGAGGGCGCGAGGGGGGACGGGAGTTTCTTTCTGGAAAAAGAAGACCCCGGCAGGGAGAGGCGCCGAAGGACAAGGGCCGTGGGGAGGGCAGAGCCTGTGCGTTTCTCACATGACACCCGCGCCTGTCGGAGCAGCTTTCTTTCCCCGGCGCGACTTGGTCCCCGCTTCGCTTTGACAGGGACGCGCCGAGCGCGGGAGACGGAGGGCGAGAGGTGCTGAGGGAAAGCTGGCAAGAGGCTTATAGCGGAGGGCGGGCCGGAGCCGGCGACTTCGGGCCCCGCCCACTGTCAGCGCCTCGGCCAATCGGAAGGCGCCCGAGGTGGGAGCCCGGCTGAGGGAGAAGCTCCGCTCGGACGCGGGGGGCGAGGGGGGCCGCGGGGGGCGGGGCCAAGGAGGAGGCGCGCCGGCGCACGGAGGCGCGAAGCCCCCCCCCCCCAAGCTGGACTGGCTCGCGCGCCTCTCGCTGGGGGACAAGACGCCGTGTGGTAAAAGCTGCGCCGAGGAGGCCACGGGAAGGACTTCGCCCTCTGGAAATGTGCCCCCCCACAACCCCCCCATCTCTGCCAGCCCTCACCCGCAAATCACGTGAAGAGATTATCAAAGGGGACGCGCGCAGATCGTGGGGTCGAGGAGCAGCCCAGGCGCCCAACCCCCCCGGACGGGGCGCCCTTCGAAGAGCCGCTCCCCGTGGCCCTGCTCGTCCTCGACGGAAGCTCCTCTCCCTTTGAACTCCCCCTCTCTCTGCTCTTCCTGGCCCAGAAGACGGTCGAGAGGCTGCTTGTTTCTGGCCTCCGACGAGCAGGGTCCCGTCTTCCAGAGGAGGCAAAGCGCCGAACACACAGAATTTATTCGACATTGTTTCTTTCAAATAGTTGTGAGAACATCCGAAGAAGCTCACACCATGCTTCTGATTCAGCAGGCTGTTGCTTATTAAGTGCATGCCAGAGAAAGCCGGGGAGACTTCAAAGCAGAGAACCTGTGGCCTCCAGATGTTGCAGGATACCTGGCCATTGCACATGCTGGCTGGAGCTCATAGGGGTTGGAGTCCAACAACGTCTGGAGGGCCGTAGTTTCTGCAACTCTACTTTAAAGTGTCACAATGTTCTCTCCTACTAAGGATTCAGGGTGATTGGAGATGCCGGGGTTTCTTTTGTTTGGATGTCAGACATACTAATTCAGTGTAAGAGGCACATGCAAAATTTGTGAAGGCAATGATGAATCCCATACTGATCTCCAAAATAGCTGGTAGGCTCAGCATAGACAGGACTGCCCAAACCTAGGATTTCAAAGCCCCTGCTTTGATTGAAGTTTCTACCTCCTTGTCTGGTAGATACTGAAGTGTGGCATCCAGAGGACATGCAAATCATGTTGGAGCAATTCCTTTGTGTAGTTCTGTTGCCCAAATGTATACACTGAAAATCCAGCTGCCAGTTCAGCTGCTGAAGTCTTCCATTTGTACAGTGATACTGCTTCAATAATAGGCCTCTTCATAGGTTCCCTTCATGCAGGGTTGAGCATGTTGACTTTACCTGCACATGAGGCAGGAAAGGCAATTTTGTGTGAGGAGGCTTGTGTGAGGAACATTGCATGATCAGAGTTCTCAATCATAGTCTATATAGAAGCACCTTGTACTGCATATGTGTGTGTAGAGGTCAAGGTTGGGGCTAGCTGGTTAGCGGATTTCAGAGGTGGATGCATCAGATTGGATTCTAGTCCTTTCCTCCCCACGTTCAGTGAATGTAGGGAAGAATGTCTGAGCTCATCAGAGAGGGATAGACGAGTCTGTTAATACTTATTTCTACCAGTTCTTCATCTTTTTAAGGTTTAAATTCAGTTTGTCCCATTGCCATGTCAGTTTGCAAACTTAAAAATAAATAAATCAGCACCAAAAAATATTATTCATCACATGCACATTTCTCATATACTCATTTTTGTATGGTGGTTTGACTGATATACACATGTTTACAATAAATTCCCCTAATACAAAGCATTTTGCACATATAAATGCATCTTGTGCACACTTCCTCCTAAGAGGCACTTTTTTGCATGTATTTTTTTGGTTGAGAACTCAGTTGCAAAATTCAGGTAATTTCACATTCAAGTTGCAAACTAGGATTTTTGTCTGAGACAATGAACAATCTTTTTGAAGTTTTGTGAATATTGCTTTCAGTCTCATAGAATTCAAAATGACCATCAGAATTTTTGAAGCAAGATGCAAAATGAATGGAACAACCATATTCAATCTGCTCTTCCTCCTATTCCTCAAATGTGGTGAGAAGCATTTCCTGCACTTCCTGTTTAGTGCTAATCTATGCAGTATCAGCAATAGTATGCGCTGCAGTTTAGAAATATCCACACGGCCATTCTTGTTGAGCTAATTCATTGCAACTTAGGCATGCTAATTCCCCCCCCCCTTATTATGCTGTATGCCTCTGAATAAGAGTTAGCTAAGTAGTAATGCATGCCTAGTAATGAGTGGAGGGGGGGCAAGAGCACATAAGAAGAGTCACATTCCCATGTGCATTGCATTTTTGCCTCCCTTGTGCTGGCTCTGTGGGGATTCCCAAGGATGATGTGCATCCGCAGGCACATTTACAACCTTGGATCTGCATGTGTCATCTAGCTTCCTGACATCAAGTGGTGTGCTTACTTCTGGATCATCTCTTTTTCTCACCACAGAATGGGATTCTTTACAAATCTGTACACTTAAAATATTCATTCTGTGCACTAGGTTGCTATCAGATGCCTATGTAAATTGCTGGATCAGAGGCTGGATTTTATTTGGTAAAAAACTGAGTCTAATTCCTCCGCTTAGTTTCAAATATGTTAGTTAACAAGCTGCAAACAAATAAAGAATTATCAAAGGGCACTAGTACATCATTCATATGTGTGGATTTCAGGTAGAACAAAGAAAAGTTGCATTCGGAATAGTCAGCAACAAAAGCACCTTTCTGCAGCTGTGTGTGTGACATATTTTAAGGCTATGCTTAAAGGGCGCAGCACTTCATTACTCTTAAACAACTAAGCGACGACAATCAGAGCTGCATTAACATCGTACCACATTATGCCTAATTTACTTACTTCATTAAAAATTACTGGAGAGAAAACATAGTCATTAAGCCTTTTGCACCTACTGAATGGCTTCTGCACCCCCTTCAAATAACCCCTCTATCTGTTTTAGGGAAAGAAAGAATTATGTGACCCAGAATCACTATTTGTTTCTGTGCTTCATTAAAAAGCAGGATAGGGCACTGTGCAATATTTGAATTGCATCTGCCCGAAGCAAATATAACTTGAATGCCAGGCATTCCTTACCTTTCAGAAGTCACTGAATACAGTACTTGAAAACTTTCTTTTAAGCATTTGCATTACAAACATGGAAGCAGAAAATTGTCTCTGCTGCTTCAAGAACACAGGCGTCTCTCTCTGAGAAGCTGGAGCTGGAGCTCACTTTCTGCATTATGTAACTCTTCCCTGCTTCTTTGTTGCTACTCTCTGCTTTAAAATGATACATAAGGCATGCACAGAGAAACATTATGTCTAGTCAAACTCCTGCATAGCTTATCATTCATTTTATGGCAGGTTGCATTAATATACTTCCCTTTTCTTGAAGGGCATGTCATTTTCTTCTGATTTGTATAGCAAGGTGTGTTTTAAAAACACCAAGAAAAACTTGTTAAATTAGTAATACTTTACATAATCAGTTACATAATTTAAAATATTTCACAAGAATATTATTAACGTTATGTCTTTATGCATTATTAGATTCAACAGTTCACTCAGCACAGTAAAAAACCCAGTCCTAATATTCTATCTATGCCTCTAATTGAATCAACATGAAGAGTGTTAATTTTTCTAAAGATCATACTGTACCTCTAGAATGTTCACAATATTTTACAATACTGAGATGCAACTTCTAACCTTAATTTTTTCCTGCACATTAAGAAATGTACTTTAAAATACTATTTATTGATTAAAATATATTTATAATTTTTTCAAATGTACAGTTATGTTCAAAGTTAGCTATAAATTGTAATTTATGAATGATGATCTATATCCTACAATTTTCATGAACTATGGTTTGATTTTTTAAAAACCAGAACAACAAAATAAAGCTTAGAATCATAGAACTGTAGATTTGGAAGAGACCCTAAGGGTCATCTAGTCTAACCCCCTGCAATGCAAGAATCTCAACTAGATCATACATAACAGATGGCCATCCAACCTCTGCTTAAAATCTTCCAAGGAAGGAGAGTCTACCACCTCCTGAGGGTGACCGTTCCACTTTCAAATAGCTCTTTACTTTCATAAAGTTTCCGATTTTGAAGCCATTGGTTTGGGTCCTAGCCTCCAGATCAGAAGAAAACAAGCTTGCTCAATCTTTCACATGACAGCCCTTGAGATATTTGAAGATGGCTATCGTATCACCTCTCAATCTGCTCTTGGTTTCTCCTTGATCAGTTGCTCTCTGCACATGTTCCAACTTGTCAATATCCTCCTTAAGTTGTAGTGCCCATAACTAGACAGTATTCCAGGTGTGGTTTGACTGAGGCGGAATAGAGTGGAAGTATTGCCTCCTTGATTAGAAGACTATACTTCTCTTGATGCAACCTAGAATAGCATTAGCTTTTCTTTCTTTCTTTCTGCTGCACCACATGTTAAGCTTGTGGTCTACTAAGATCCCCCAGATTCTTTCCGCATGTACTACTGGCAATCTAGATATCTCCCATGTGCACCTGGTTCTTCCTGCCTAAGTGTAGAACCTTAAATTTACCCTTATTGAAAATCATTTTGTTAGTTTTGGCCCAGAGGCAGAAAATATTAATGATGTTTCAGAATGAATTCTGGTTTCATCCTGAATCAGGGTTATGGCTTATGCCATGGTATTGTGTCCAAATTGAAAAAGTTATTGTGTGTGAGTAGGCAGGAAGACAGATTCAAAATCCATGCTCTGAAGTGGGTTTCTAAGTTTCATGCTCTGAAGTGTCATGAAGTCAGACACTCCCTCATTCTCTTAGAATGGCAATGGTGCCCACCTGAGAGGTGCCAGAAGTTCCGGTGACTTTCTGCTGAAAAAACAAACAAACCCTGGTTTTAACAGACAACGAAAAATGGAGAACCAAACATCACACTTTTTATTTTCCTTTATTTTACCTTCTTAAAGGAGATTATGTGCATGCAGATATTAAAAGAAAAGTCAGAATCTGAATTTGAGATTTGAGTTTTAAGTTCTAAGACAATGTTCAGCTTTTTGTGAACCTGCATATTGTACTGTTAAAATTTTCTTTGGAATTTCATTAAAACAAACATAGGTTTGAATCTCACATTTTCTATGATACATCAAACATATCCAGCCTCTGAGGTTCCACATCCTTGCTTAAAATTCCTGGTAAATGCTTGTGCTGTTAATTTTCCAGGCTGGCACAGGGTATGAAGAACTGCAAACATTTGTTCAGAAAGAGGGAGGTACCATATTTTTCGCTCTATAACACGCACCAGAACATAACACGCACATAGTTTTTAGAGGAGGAAAACAAGAAAAAAAATATTCTAAATGAAATAGTGGATATATTATTTTTGTGGTTCATGCTGTGGCCACAGACATGTGATCTGACAGTGAGTTTGGAGTAGCCCAATGCAAAAATCCTGAGGATCCATGTGGATCCATGCTTTGTAACAACGGAGGAGGGAAGAAAGGGTAACCATGGATCCTCTGCTCACGACTGCAGCAGATCCCTCCGCCACCCACAGGCATTCGCTCCATAACATGCACAGACATTTCCCCTTACTTTCTAGGAGGAAAAAAGTGAGTGTTATGGTGCAAAAAATACGGTACGTTGTAGTGGGCCAACTCAAGTAATGAAGGAAGCCTTAGCAACTTTTCTGCATGCTGTAGTTGCTAGCCTGTTTTTTAGCAGGTCTCTCCTTCCCCCACTTTCTCCTGCTCTTCTGTTTCAAAGAGAGGCTACTCTTTGCACAAATGTTCAAAACATTAAGGCTGCATTCACATGGCAGGTTTTTTATTCCCTCTGCATTTCCCAACTGCTAATTTCCACATTATGTTTGAGTTCATTTCCAAGTTATTCGATTCCAGAATAACTGCCCCTTAATCTGGAAAACCGCAGGAGTAAAGTGATGAAATTTGTGGCGGCACACCTCCATACTGTTTTTCCTGCTGTTTTCATGGGAGAATCATGGGGAAGCATGTGTAGAAGGACTGGAGGAGAAGCAATGTTAGAAAGCAAGACAGAAGTGATAGCATTATAATCAGGAAAACTAATGCAATCTCCCCACATCTGGATGCACCTTAATAATTCAATGCTTTGTAAGCACAGAGTACCAGAATGTGTTGTGTAAGAGTCATATAAAGATGCCAAATAATTTCACTGAATTACAATTTCAATCTCTCCTGGGCAGGGTTGTTCAGTATGGTCTTGTTCAACACAATCATATTAGGCTTTAAAATGGCTGAATTTACTTTCATAGGCCCTATTATTTTTGCAAGCTACTAAGATTTATTATAATAGGTAGACAGTTTTATCAGAAAGCTTTGGGCTGAGGAGGGCACAGAGTAGTACAAACACAGGGCTGCTCAGTTTAATTAATATAATAATATAAAACAGATGATAGGAAGAGAATATATGTCAAAGCACTGAGTAAATTCCTACATTTATTTTTTTATGGGAAATGTCTAACAAGCTTTTGTAAGATGCCTGTACTGATAAAAGAAGAAATTTAATCTTAAATGTGTTCTCCAGCTTATTTAAATGCCTATCAAGTGCCAATTTAGTGTTTAAGCAATGATTTTTAAAAAAATATATCAGTCATTATTAACAAGTGATGGTTTTTGACTTAATGACCTGGGGTGATGCCAATAGCAACTTGCACTCTAGCAAACTGGTTGTTAACTTCATTAATGGCCAATTTCTTCAGGATTATTGCTGTTAATACATGAAATTCAATGACTTGAAGATAATTTGCATGTTTTTTAAAGGAAAATTAGCTGTGACATGCTTGGAGTTTTCTCTAGGGGTACTTCCAGATGAAGATTTTGTTTATTTTGTTTAGCGTAAGTGCACTGAATCAGTATGTTTGATACCCACGAAGAATGTGGAGACAATGCTGATTCTAGCTGAGGGACAGAAGAAAGAGGCAGACACCAACACATGAAATTAAACTATTCATCGCTTTCTGGTAGAACCATGGCATACAACAAGGTGAGGTACAGAATTCAGCCAGTGGTCTGCACCCACAGCCTCCCTCCTGTGGGTCACCTCACTGCAACATACACCTCACTGCAAAGGAATGTTTTTGGGGAATGTCAGAGAGCAGCCAATCTTAGGAGCCACTGTTGATTAGCACTGATGTCAGGTCCTGCATACATCTGGGATTTGATCAATACCTCCTGAGTGGAACTAATCCCAATGGGGCTAACATTTGGCACCAAACTGAAAAGGTGTCAAATACAAGGCCACATTTGAAGGGTCCCAATTGTATCTTTGTACCTTTGTATCTTAGGGGGAAATGGCCAAATCAGGACCTCTGCTGAACCTAATTAGGCCCATGGGCAGGTGGTTTCCAATGCTGGCATACCACAATAGCTAAGAACAGTGTGGAGTCCCAATTTCTTCACTGAGGTGTATAGTGAGAACAGCAGGGAGACTACCGGTAAGTGTTTTGTAGCTTGTTTAATGTATGAGAAGGACAGATATGAAGTTGGCTCTCCATGTAAGATGTTTATAGCCAGCAGCAATGCCATCAAGATGGGACTTTGGGGCAGACATCCAGGGTCCCACTCAGCAGAATGAGAAAGACACCCCTAAATACAGCAAGGCTGGCTCACCCCCATTTGAAAGAACAAGATATCATGGCCCCCCTGAGCAACAGCCTCCTAAATGAGTTTGGTGCTGTGGCAATTATATACAAAGGAAATCTCACTCTACCAAAAGAACACAATGAAAACACCACTGGACAGAAAAGAGCACAGAAACAAATAATTATGAATTAGAAACATAAGATGAGCCTTCTGGCTTAGGCAAATCTAGGCAAATCTAGTCTAGCACTCTTCTCACAGTGGGAACCCACAAGAAGGATCTGAGCACCAGAGCATTCTCCCTCCTATGGCTTCTAGCAACAGGTATTCAGAAGCATTACTTGTCTCTGACTATCTCTGATCAGAGCTAGCAAAACAAACAAACAAACAAACAAACAAACAAACAAACCTGAAAGCAAAACAACATTTTCATATGCCATACAGAGTGACCGGTCATAGCCCATTGTGCCAAACAGATAGGTCAGTGTGTTGCAGACACTAGGGGGGGGGGTTGAGTTTTATATGTTATTTCTAACTCTCATACTCTCATGACACCTAATGTGAACATAGCCCCAGTTCTGCATAGCTTGTTGCAAGGTAGAACATGCCCCCTCATCCCTGTTCCTGACAACTTCCTGCGTCCTCATAGGCCCTGATACAGGGGTTGCAGGCTCACTCTTCTGATCTCTGCTAGCTACTTTTGATAGACTCTGCTGGGCTCTACCATTCTGAGTGTGGTTAAACACAATTCAAAGACTGATCATGGCCTTGTTCTCCAGTAATTTGCTTGCAGAGCACATGAGCTGAAGGTGGATGGCAGCTGCACTACCAGTCTAACCCCAGATGCCAGGTCTTCAGGCTAGCCTTCTCCTGATGTTTGCACATTCAGGATGGATGTCTGAAAAAAGAACCCTTTGCACAAGCAACAGCTCAGAAGCAACAGCTTGTACCACATGACCAGGACACCCACTTGTATTGGTGTCCTGCAAATGTGGAACCCCCGTGTGCATGCAGCAACACAGTCAGATGGGTCAGCATGAGGACCAAATAGGATCAGTTGAAGATTGCCAGTCTGTTATTTTTATTTTTTTAGAAATGTGGAAAGCCAGCAACAGAGACTAGCAGTGTTTGGCAAGCAAGTAGAGCTTAGTGGTTCAGGGTGGGTAGTCAGTAGGGCACACACACACAAACAGAAAGAGAGAGAGAGAGAGAGAGAGAGAGAGAGAGAGAGAGAGAGAGAGAGAGATGTATGTGTTGTGAGATTTCTCTCTCTCTCTCTCTATATATATATATCTCTCTCACTCTCTCTCTCTCTCACACACACACAGGGCAAAACAGCGAATGAGTGACCCCCTCCTTTGAGGTACCGTTTTTTCACATCTCCACTTTTGAACCACACCACTAAAGTCATTTATGGGACTAGATGACATCTGATTATGGCTAACAAAAGTAGTTTTTTGCTCATGAGTATTCAACAAGTGAGTTTCATTGTCAGTAATTAAGCAACAACAAAAAGATCTGGAGTCAATTGGTCCTTGGAATGTTTCAGTTCAAACTCCTGGCCCTTTATTTAAAGAAAGTGAGAAACTGGAGAAGTGATATACATGTTTCTGCCTTACGTATGGATTACCAATTGCCAATTAAAATTAAGCAGAACCTACTCCAACATTTCTTGCCCACATCTGATAGGAACTTCATTTTTATTTTTTGCACAATTATTTCAACCTGGTTTCAGAGAGGAATGCAGTCAAATGGAAACCACTGTAGATCCCCATGCAAATTATTTTTACTGCTAATTTGCTGCACAAATTTGTCTGCTTGTATTTGACTTAAATAATGCAAGAGGGTTTGATGCCAACCTAGTGCTGCACAATGCTGAATTTGACACCCACACAGAGTTTGGGTTATCTGGCTTGTCAAAAAAGGTTTCCCCCCTCTGCTACCTTCAAGAGGGCAGTAAGTTCAAAGAAAATGCTTGGCAGCAATGGAAAGTGATGCATTATTCTCCCCAACCCCATTCACCTCCCCCACCACATAGCTACACTTCATAATATGCCATAACATTGGCAAGCAAAGCTCAGAGCTCTTTAAGAACAAGGCAAAGTTCATGAATAATGGTTGAATTAGGAAACTGATAATTAAATGAGACAGCTGAATGCCAGTGGAGTCCCCAGTGGAAAGTACTCTTCATTGAAGATATTTTCCACCTTTCATTTCCCCCCACTTTTGGTACAATCTAGCAGTTCATTACTGCAGACATTTTTAAAAATAAAAAAATCCTGTATGATAAAAGAAATATTCATGTTTTTCACTTAACATTTTTGCGGGGTGCTTTCTATTTTCTAAAATGTACAGTTTGGAAAAACACTACAAGGCATTGTAGTGCTCTGGTTCTGTTTGGCAGGTTGCCTGTAGCAGGGAGAGCTGGGTGACTTCTGTTCCACCTCTAGGCCAATGGCTTTGTGGGGCTTCAAGTTTCCACTAGTGATGGAGGAAGAATTAGTTGGGTCCACTTTTCATAGTGGATTGACCCAACCCTGCAATTTCTAAATGGTCTTGGAATCAGAATAAAACTCCTGGTTGGATAATGCACTTCTCCATATTTTATGATGTGCACCAAATATGTTTATTTTATGTAAAAAGAGGGGCATACAAAATGTGTACAATTTAAATGTGGTCTTTTTGCATATTATTTCAAATACCTGCACAAAAAGAGTCAGCAACAATCTATGATTGAACAACAGCAAAGCAGAATTAAGTTGCTCCATCCATCTCCGGGTTTAATTTCCCCCCCCCCTGACTTTTTGTGATCCGCATGAAGCTCCTGGGCTTAGTCATCCAGAGGTTTAGGCTAAGACATTGTCAATATGTGGATGACCCACAGTTTTACCTCTGTTTTCCATTCCCTGTTCCAAGAAGACAGTTGAAATCCTGAACAGGTGTATGGAGGTGGTTTGAGGCTGGATGAAGGCAATCTGAAACCAGAGAGGGGCTGTGTACAGATAATACATTTAAAGAACATGGCTTCCACCAAAGAATCCTGGGAACAGCAGTCTGTTCAGGGTGCTGGGAACTGTTGCTCTCTGAGGGATGAACTGCAGTGCCCATAATTCTTTGGGGAAGCAATGCACTTTCTGTGTATGTTGTGCATACAGCCAAGATGGAGGTATTGTTGGTTGGAAATTGGGCTGAGGTGTGCAAATGATTCTGGATAGAGTTGCACTCTCTAAAGAGTCAGGAATGTAGTTTGGGAGTCCTCTTGGTCTAGGGCTAGGCATTATATATGGAGGTGCAGGTAGCACCAGAGGGGGTTTTTTACAGCTTTTTACAGCTGGTTTAGAGAAACAACACTTTGCTTCAGTGATATTGTGCTTTGGTCACATCCAGGAGAAAGTATGCTAATATGCTATAGGTGGGGCTGCCCTTAAAGGTAGTCTAGAAACTCCACTTTGTGCAGAATACAGCTGCTAAAACACTTGTAGGAACTAGATACCTATTACACTTCTGGGCCCAATTTAAGAAATTGGCATTAAATCATACCCAGAGATGGGGAGAGTATCTTATATGTGCCTGCTTGGCAGTGTTTCTTTGTATGTGGTTTGTAATATTGTTCATCGTGGGTGGTTTAAGTATCAGAGAGACTGTCTGAGGGAGTGAATGATTGCAGTGGTTGTGTGAGTGCTTGTTTGAATTTTACACAATGTCTTGTCGTACTCTCTTATTTATTTATACTGATAATGGATATTCTTTACACATTTGTTATTACATAAATAATTTGAGATGTTTCTTAATGTAATATGGGATGCGGGTGGCGCTGTGGGTTAAACCACAGAGCCTAGGACTTGCCAATCAGAAGGTCGGCGGTTCGAATCCCCACGACGGGGTGAGCTCCCGTTGCTCGGTCCCTGCTCCTGCCAACCTAGCAGTTCGAAAGCACGTCAAAGTGCAAGTAGATAAATAGGTACCGCTCCAGCGGGAAGGAAAATAGTGTTTCCGTGCACTGCTCTGGTTCGCCAGCTTAGTCCTGCTGGCCACATGACCCGGAAGCTGTACGCCGGCTCCCTCGGCTAGTAAAGCGAGATGAGTGCCGCAACCCCGGCCACAACTGGACCTAATGGTCAGGGGTCCCTTTACCCTTTACCTTTAATGTAATATATATAATCTATATAAAAAGATCTATATAGTACTTATTACGGAAACTGCTTTGAGACCTAATAGTTAAAAGGCTGATTTTACTTACTTTTTTTTTAAGGACAACTTGTTTTTAACATTTGATTTTATTGGTATTTTAAAATAAATATTTCATATCATTTTATGCAAACCAGCAATAAGTGGCTTTTTGCAATAAAATGGTATATTAATCTTACGAAAGAAAATAAATTAAAGGAACATAATGATGTCAGTAAGTCTGCTCCTCCTTCTATGTATCCTGTATGAATCTGACTGTCTACAATCTTGCACTTATTTTCAGATGAATGTTGAATGGGTTAAACATTTATCCCAACTGCATAAATGCATTCAGTGAATGCATGGCAAAGGAGGACTGACCCATAAATGGCAACATTCATTCACCCTTTTCATTTGAAATACATAAGCCATGTCATCTCAGCACTCCTCTTTCCCGCTCTCTTTTTTCTTTTTTCCTAAATGAGATTCACGATGAATGTCAATGTTTCTTAGCAAACCTACTCAGACTTTTTTTTAAACCAGTGATTCTTAATTTTGCTCTCTTGACAGCTTTGCTTCTATGTTGCTGCTAGGATATTTTTAGCAATCCTGCACAAACATCAGGAAATTTTTCACTTTATTTTGAGGGCCTTAACATAAACACCTGAGAAACCATTAGTGTTTAATATGTACCTATAATGCCTGGTATGCGTAATAATATATTACTGAGGGAAAATGTATTTCCTTAGTGTAAGAATTGGTGGCTTAATACAGAAAGCAATATGATTTTTCATTCTGAAATGGTGTAGAATGTGGAAAAGTGAGATTAATTTTTGAAAAGAAAGAATGTGGGAGAATGGGCAGGGAGACCCACCTATTCCCTTTCTCCTCACTTTTAGACAGAAACTGTGTAGTATTTCCAATAACATAACAAGGTAGGGCAAAGAGCAGAGCCTTCTTAAGTATATCCGGCACCGTGGTGCAAAGATCCCTCTGCCCCCTCCCAGTTTCCCAGAGTTGATGACCTTTTTACGGCATTGTCTGCAGCTTTGCGGGGCTGGAGGAGGCGGGCAGCAGCTGGAGGGCGGCTCCTCTGGCGGGGAAGAGGCAGAGCTGCTTCAGCGAGGTGGGGGCAGTGAGCTGATGCCAAGAGGTGCCGCGCCCAGCCCCCACCTCTTCCCTGGCACCCTCCAGAACTTGGCGCCCTGGCGCCCTGCGCCACTTGCCTCTATGGACAAGACGCCCCTGGCAAAGAGAACTATAGAGCTGCCTCCAAGGCCTGTGCCTCCAATGACAGAACACCCTTCTCTGATTCTGTGTAGGCTTCTGGCAGTAAATCAGCTCCATATGATGGAGCTCCTACGGGGTAGCCCAGGGAGCTCCTACGTGGGTAGGTGGGTGCAGACCATAATATTTAGTGATTTAGAAAACTTATAAACCTCTTGATCAAAAAGTGTACGGATAAAAAGTAGAACACAGCAAAAATCCACAAACCAATGAAAAACATTGATAAAATCAATACAGCTTCTAAAACAAATAAAGGTATTTTAGAAAGAAGCTGGCAGGTGTCTAAAGCATTATAGGCAGGGAATTACAAAGCTCAGGTGCTGCCTGTAAATAGGTGAAACAGGTGAAAAATGCCTCCTTCTGCTGAATGGAGGATCTGCTGCATCAGTGACCTTTCCATCAGCAGAAGGATAGTATTGGATACAAACCACAGTGGATTCATTTTTGACTATTTCCAAGTATAATTCTTCCTAAAGTTTAATTTACATATGCATGCTCATTACTCCACGTCTTGTCGCTTCTCATGGAGTTTCAGCACTTGATAACTTGCAGCAATCCGTGTGAGCAATTTCTATTTAAACATATTGTGCTTGAGCTGAGATGAAAGCTCCGTATGTGGTGCTTGATGTGGGATGGTTTTTGTCACACAAATGGTTAGTCACTGCGCAACCGACTCGGAGAGGGAGGAGGGCAACTCCATGAAGCCCCATCCTTTGAGGATTTTAAATGCCACCAAATCTTATGGAAGAGCTGTTGGCCAGGAGCAGGCACAACCTCCAGACCTGGATTTTGCCACCTGCTCCCTCCCAGATTTTGCTCCCAGACAGGGGTGCCAACTTGAATAAAAGGGGGGGGGGAGCAGTAAGCTCTGGACCATGTAATCAATCACAGGACAGAGCACACCCACACCACCTGAATGCCCATCAACTTTGGGGGCCCCTCAAATATTATATGGGGCCCCCGAAGAGACCTCAGCCGCTAGGCGTTGGCTCCTATGCTCCCAGAGGTTGCTTCTCAGAAGGACTTACTCTTTGTCTATTGCCGAGATTGAGACAGACGGAACCTGAGCCCAAATCAGCACAAGGGGAGGGGAAGTCTGTCCTTTGGGCTTTGGGTGAAAGACCTACATGTAGAGGCCTTTTACAAACAACTTGTACTATGCAAAAGGTATATATAAATATTCTCAACAAATGGGTCTGTGACTCACTCTTTTGTTCAGATATAACTTGAGGAGTAATCTCACTTGGATATTATCTGTCAGTGGCTCAGGTCAAAGGACTGGCAAATGTAATGTGCAGAAAGGCAAAGAGCAGGCAGCTGGCTCCACTTCCTTTAAATGCTTAGCCTTATTTCCTTGGAATTGGATCCCATTGGATATCTACATGTACTTCTGTTGTGAGTTGTGATATTCTCCAGCTTTCTAAACATAGTATTTTGTCACTGGAAGCAGGGCTATACCCCACATCTCAGTGATTTCTACCAATTGCAGTGCTGAGCATTGTGATTTTGTGAAATGTGATGAACGCATATTTGGCAATTCCAGTGATATCACTGGTGGAGATAGGCATGAGTCCTCCTCTTGTCCCTTACGTTGGTAATGAGGAGGATGGTGTTTAATAGCTGAATATTTCCTTTTACAACCCCCTCCCCCCAAAAAAGACTGCCATTTAACAACAACAATGATGAAGACCAGAAAGGGTATGTCTTCCTCACAATCATTTTTTATGAAGTCTGTGTAGCTTCTTCTCTGCTCTTGCCAATGGATGGGCCTTCAACATCACTATCTCACAGCCTAATCTGCTTCTCATGGTTATCAGGATAAAAGGACCAACACAGGCTGTCTTGAGCTTCTTGGGAAAAGGATTGCATTCAAATGTGTTAAACAAATACCATATAAAGGAATAAATATTGCCTTATTGTTGTTGTTTTTAAAAAAGTGGTACACATGAATATGGCTGTCCTGTTGTAAGATCCACACCCCCAGTTTCATGGCCCTAAAAGCAAATTCTAAGGCTTTTTATCATCTGGAAATGCCTCAGGTCTATCATTATCATTATTAAATATGTACAGTAGTGTTGTCTATAGTTGTGTTTTACAAGTACATTGATTTAGACTGGAGATATTTACATCAGATTTGAATGTAGACATAGATGATATAAGCATTGCCACCATTTAGGTTAAGCCATGGACAATTAATACATTAAAAACAAACGTTTTTGATGTAGTGTGGTGGTGTTCTTTTTTTAAAAAAGAAAATGTTTATTATTTCTGCTTGTTTAGCTTTACATTATTTTCAGTAAAGTAGTATTTTCCTCTGTCATGGTTAGTCACCACACTTTGCAAATCTACAGTGAACTAGTGTCATAATAAAGGTGCTTTCCTTCCAAAGCAATCTGTTTAAATAACATTTTATAGGCATAATGTGATACATTATGAGGAGAGCCTCACATTTATAGCCTCGCTATAGCTTCAAACGTTCATCATGCTTTGTGGAGTGTGTCATTAAAAATACATAGTTGAGCAATTGATTTTTCTTCATATGGTGTAAATGGCAATCCTGGGAATTTATGGCACTGGGCGGGAGGGGAAGCATCTGGAGAATGAAGAGCCTTTCAAGCCAGCATAGGCAGTCTTCTCCAACCAGGTGCCCTCCAGAAGTTTGGGACTAGAAGTCCCATCATCCCCAGCCATGCCAGCTCAGGCTGATGGAAGACCAAAGCATCTGGAGGGCACCTGGCTGAGAAAAGCTGCGGCACAGGACAATGGATTGGGAGAGGAAGGAGAGGTGGAAAGCTCAGGCCAGGGGGCCAAATATGTTTCTGTAGAGTGGGCTCATCCAGACTCCCAACTGCCCTGACACTTTCCCCTGGGAAAATCTGATCTTTATTGCTGAGTCAAATGTCAATCAGGTTTTCATGGATGGATGTTCGCTCGGATTCGTTTAGCGCTAAAAAGTAGATTTTCCTGGGAAAGCAGCAGGGCAAATGGAACTGTGGACAAGCCAAGGGGCAAATCCTAAACCCAGTCCACTGCATCCTACACTGGCCCTTATGGACAGAGGCCTGCAGTTGCAGATATATACTCACTGCACTGGTCCTTGCAATATACAAACCCCCTTTCCAGACACATTCTGCTCAGTGGTGCATATATTATAATATACTGCAGAAAATCACCAATCTTGTGGGGAAAAGTCCCCATTTACCCTGAAAACTTGGTTGTTCTTTGCCCATGCTTTTTACACATTTACAGTGCCAGTTGGGAATTGATGAAACAATCTACCCACTGTTGCATTTCAATTAAATACTTGAATTATATCCAATGTACATGTCTATCTAGGTTTGCTGTTTCCTCAGTGAAGGAACTTGCTATGAGATATTTTTAAAAGCAGTCTCACCCAAAAGAGATACCTGATTACTAGTTGATGAGGTGATTATTGAATTTATTGGTCTCCAATCTTCCATGCAATTTGGCGAGCAACCGATAGAATAATTTTACCAAAAATAAAAGAAGTCCAGTAATATATTACAATGAGATTCTGATAATAGTCTCCAGAACTCCAGGGAATGTTCCTAACCAGCATGTACCTTTACAGCATTAATTAAGCATTATCCTGCTTTTCACCACAGTATATATACTGATAAAAATGACCTGCCAAGGCCTAAAAAAGGCAAATTCAAATGTTCTAAAACCTTGTTTTTGTCCACACCTAGATATGAAGTACCTTTTGAGGTTCTACTTAATTAATATAATGAGGCACTTAGCTCCTCCATGCTAAAGATCCTGGCTTGTGCATCAGTACTCACATAGACCATTAGACTTGTAGAAGTCAGCTGGTACATAACCTGTTCAACTTGGGTCCACCATCTGTTGCTGGCATGACACCATCCATCAACCAGTGTGACCAGCAGAGTATGCACAGCTGCAGCAGAATCTTCCAGCAGAGCACCAGAGTTTTCTCGCTTTCCAGTGGTCAGTCTTTTCCAGAGTTCCCTGTTAAGAAAACTCCTTTCCCACTCAGTTCTGTTCAAAGTACAAAGTTTTTATTGCCCCCCTCAAACGTATTGCAAAGTTGGATGCGGTCTGTGGTCGGTGGGTTAGACTTCCATGGAAAATGCATAGAGTTGTACACACACCACCTTCACACAACCAGGAACCTCGACTACACAGGGTTCCAGTTAGGCAGTAGGTGCATAAAACTCTTCTTTGCAAACACCCTTGCTCAACTCATGGATGTCAGAGGGGTGCATGATGTCACCAATGGCATCAGAAAGAATGACCATGTTCTGTTGTCCATGAGTTTACCCTACACTGGATTGTTGAAATGACAATACAATGTAATGTGAACATGCACCACTGCTATTTTTTTTGTGGAAAGTGTAGGGTGCAATTGTGGTTAATACCAAGTGAGCATTCCAACCATGTGAAGAAAGGTTTTTATCTAAATGGCCTTAAGAGATATTTTAACATGATAGAAAATGTATCCTCCCCACTTTAAAATGACCCATATGAAATTTATAGTTGTGCATTCATAATGTTTCAGCTAATATTTCCATTGAAAACATGCATTTTCAGAGACTAGCAACAAGGAAGATATTCATTTTGCAAAATTTAGTAAAATGTCTGTTAACTTGTTTGACAGATGAAATCAAATTCTCCCTCAACTCCCCCTTGCAAAATTGCAAAATGTAGAGCTAGGTATTTAGTAGGCACTTAGGGCAATGTTTTATTCTGTTTGTATGCACAGGAGGCTACTAATTTTACACTAGTTACACCATTTTTGTAAAACTGTTGCAATTAAACAACAATAGCAACATTTTCCTACAATAGAAAGTGCACATTTTTCATCACATAGAAGGATGCTGATGTTAGCAGTTCAGCTAGTAGAAGTCATCATAATTCTGTGGAGATTATGTGAGCTAAGTTGATTTGCACCCAGTGAAGATCAGAACACCCCATCTCATTTTCAATGAACTCATATTATTGTCCAATAGTTATGGATGCAAGTGACCAGACATAGTTGTGATTTTTATTCAGTGTATCACCATAAGAAGGAACTCTTAGATCTAAATGGCCGTAGATATTTTAACTTATGATAGAAATTTTCTCCTCCTCCCCCGTAAAAAAAAGTGGAATATTTTTTCAGACTCCAGGGTTTTGGGCCAGCAAAAGACACACACACACACACACACACACACATATTCTTTGAGATTTCATATATTATTTGCTTTTCCCACAATTCAGGCTGCTTTGCCAAAGAAGGATTTTCCTGCGACACATTGTCGCTTCTCTTTTTGAGTGAAGAGGGGGATGGAGATTCTTCTTAATTTCTGACTTAGCAATAGAGTAACAAATCTTGAGCAAGATAAGTTCCTATGAAGAAATCCTTAAATCTATAATGTAGCAAGGCACAGATCATACAAAGCAAAGGAGCATCTGGAGTAACGGTGGGGGTTTAAAATATTCTAGAAATGAGAATTATAATTGTATGTTATATCAATGCCTGCATAATGCTATATGTGCGTGAACACCCCCCCCCCCCCCCCGCAATAGCTAAGGAGGCATTTTTCTGGCTTCTAGTTCAATGATAAAACAGATTAAATATTTAAAAAACCATAGTTATAAGTATGGACACAGTTCTCATAAATGAAATATAAGTAGAAGTCAACACTTAGTTCAGTTTACCTTCCGGGTGTATGGGTCTTATAAATCATTATACTCTATAGCCCCCTTTTGTTTGTTTGTCTGTCTATCTAAAAACTATATCTATATTGTAATTTCCTGATTTTTCCCCATTACAATTTACAGAACTGTCAGGTGTTCATGAATTAAATCTATAAAGTAAAAATACGGATTTAAAATCTGCAAAGTAATGTGAATTTTTTTTCCTGCTTAAAATAAAATAAAAATATCAGAAGTTTGGGTATTAGTAAAACTTTCTTTTTGTCTTGACTTGAATAGCACTCCTGTTAAAGTCTCGGGCTGTATAATTCATTCAAATTGCCACCTCTGCTGTGGTTTGTACTTTTCTGATTTCCTCTTGCCTTTTAACTCTGCCCATATATTTCTTGTCAAGCACGACCAATGCATTTTAAAATAATCATGTTCATTTTAAATGGAACTTCCCTAGTGGCCTTTTCTCTCCCCGCCCCCTAAACCCTCTCATTTCTCCCCTCTCTTTCTGACCATCCCCCCTCCACCTTATATTAAAAGATTCCCTGCTGGAATTTAATTTTCAGTTAAATCTTCACCCCACCCTTAGGGCTCTGAGACAGAATGAAATAACTCCCACTAAAAAGTAATGCAGCACTCCTAGCTATGGTCATGTAATATCAGTTGTCAGGCTGTCAAAGCAAATGTGAAATCTAAACTCACTGGTTTGGCTAGTAAAGGATGTGTGTGTGTGTCTGTGCGCACACATGGCTGTGAGCCGATGGGGAGGAAAAACACAACTTGTGACCTCAGAAACAACTATCCCTCATATTTGTTACTCAATATGCTAGAGAGTGTAGGGTGTTATGAAAACACAATCCTCTGTATACCTGTATTATTTTTTGCCCCATCGTTTGTGATGAAACAAAATGGAATAGATGAATGGGGGTGGGACATGGGGAAGGTCTCTTCTCGTATCTTGAGGAGCATGGCTGCCTAATGATTTCACAAAATGCTCTGAGAGGAACCGAAGAGAATGAAAGCTGCATTTTATACAAAGGCAAGGCAAAATGGCAAACTGAAATGTTCTTCCTTTCTCATTTCAAGAATGAAATAGGAAATATAGGACTGTATGTGTGAATGTCTGGGAGAAGCTACATCTGGGCAAAGAAGCAAATAGGTAAACAATGTAACTGTTTAGTCTGTAGATTCAATTGTATAAGAATGAATTCCTTTCCAAATGACTATGATAAAATTGTGGCAAATTTAATCTTGGAGATTTTTGAACCTATGCAATCAATTGGTCATATGTGCATATACAAACAGTTAATCTCAAAACAAATAAATCTACAAAAAGAAAAGAAACCCTCAAGTTTTCTGCGATCCTGGGATCAAGGCACTGCTATACAGAAGGGTTCATGGGTATAACTAATACAAGGTGACAGCTCAGTTTGGATCTGTCTCCGTGTCCCTAGCTAGACAATTTTCATGAACTGTTTGTTTACCCATGAAAAGCTTAATTCAGCTCATAGAAGAGATGTGTAGCTCTCATCTCAGTGAGTAAAATGTTATAAGCAACCAGCGAGTTATGCTGTTGGAGATTTGGTCTTTTTTAGAGAAAAACAGCTCAGCAACTAACATCCAGTTTTTCCACTAAAGAAGGCAAGTACTTGCTTTCAGGAGAAAACCATCTCTGTGTGAATTCTCGGGGGGCCAACTGCAGGGTGGGGAGGGAGGGAGAGTAGAAGATATTTTAACTGACAGCACTGTTGTGCACAGGCAAGTGGGAGACTTTCAAGAAGCACCACAGTCATTTCTCCTATACACGCAGAGACAGATAAAAAGAGAGAAGAGAAAGCTAAACACACATGGAAAATTAAGTGTTGTTTGATGAAATATTTTGCACTTGATAAGTGACATCCAAGCACAAAACCCATGCGTAAAATGCAATTTATTGATGCAGTCTTTGTTTAGAAAAATCACTACAGAGAAGAAGCCACATCTTTCTGCTTGCTATTCTCAAATATTTTAGACAAATTTGAAACTCGCACACCCATTTATGAACTACACTATGTACAT